>NC_080571.1:338775286-339975286 GCF_030247185.1 Malaya genurostris | reverse complement strand
TATATCCATATATAAATTTCTAAACCGATATGTAAAAATGACGTAAACTGTTAGTGGAAAGTGCATTTATTCAGAATTTGTGCGCATTTAAAGCGATTGTGCGTAATAATGTTTTTACGGGGAACAGTGAAGTGAGTTTCGAATATTGCACTCTAATTGTACATGTCAAATGATGTTTTTTGTATCTTCCAACCTTCCGGGCTACGCCGTCCGGTGTGCTACCTGAATTCGGTTTATGCTTTCCGAGTGCTCAAAGTTTTCAGTGAGAGAGTCGATTTCGCGAAGTCGAATGAAGAAAACAGCGATTTAGAAGAAAAATTTTCAAAACGAAGTTTATGTTTCGCTTATGTCTTTTTCTCCAATACAACATCGTATTTATACCTGCCAATAGGGACCGTGCACGATAACAAGTAGCGCCATTAGTGGCGAATAGGCGAAAAAGCTCTACCATAGCTTTACACTGTTACCAAATGTTCACGCTGAATAAAATAGTCAAAAACCCGTTTTAATACAACATAGTGTGGTAATGATCCTTTTCTCACATCAATCATATTCTCATATATAATACTGTGGTATACTATTAAAATATTTCTCTCCGATTCTTAAAATAAACCAAAGAGATTGTTTGTGCATTAAATAGTATAACCTACAGAATGAATCAGTTCTCTGACATCGATGAAAAAACGAAGTGAGTTCCACTATTGTAGGTATTTCGGGTACTAGAACCCGAGAACGTATAATCGAAGTTGGTTCGTATGGCCATCAACTAACATGATTTTAATTGCAACCGAAAATATGCTTAATTTTTGGTAGGAGCATAAGATCATTCATTTGAACCTAAGATTAGTAATACCGGACTAAGTGTAAAAGTAAGTGAGATCCTTTCTTGAGTGTATGACTATTTAATGCCGTCGTTATTCGAGATTCGGGAATACTTTCGAGAGCAATTTAGAAAACTTTTTACTTTTTTCGTTTCGACTCTTCAAGTGACGTTACATAATTTTTAACACACTTTACCTTATCGTTCCGGAACCGAAAGTCGGATCCGGATGAAATTCAAGAATTCCGTGTACAACCATGAGACCTTTCATTTGGATCTAAGTTGGTCAATATCGATTAAGTCATTTTTAAGAAACACACACACACAGATAGATTGCTCAGCTCGACGAACTGAGTGGAAAGGCATATGACACTTGGCCAATTTTTACTAGCCGATTTTCAAGTGATTGTATAACCTTTCTATATGACAAAGGCAAAACAGTTCAGCGTTTCAATAAAATGATTATTTGTTGTTAGCTTCGTGACTCGTATTTTCTATATACGTCAAACTGGCTACTCGTGAGATTGCTAGCATTTTCACGATCACAATTTATTTTCTTCCTCCATTCTAAGAGTATGGACCATCCTGCGAATTATTTGAACTTTTAGTTAAAATTTGACAGTCGGGCAGTTATTTTGTATCGACTAGCTAAATTTATCTAAAACTGTGGCCTATTTCAAAGTTTGACGGATGGAAAGTTATTTGGGCCTATTTTGCTCTGAAAATAAAGTAATAGCAAGTGGTTTAATAATTGCAATTCAGCGAAAGTAAGAATAACTTTGAGATAAACTTACTTCATTTAAAAAATATTTAAACATTCAGTAATAGCCGTTCAACCGAGAAGGTTGTGTATAGAAGCGTACAGTTTAATAACGCTGGTTGGTTTACACGCGTTAAATACGACAACGGTTGAACTACAGGTAGAAACCTGTTGGCAGCAGCCGTTAAAACGTATAGTCGTGCTGCATAAGAGAGCCCTAGTGCTGGGCCAAGCTGGTGAAGGAAACAACAAAGGGCGTTTCCCAAACTCTACCCAGGCCGCAATATACAGCCACAAGTGCTGAGCAGGAGAGTGCAAAGGCACATCGAAGAGGAAGAGTGCAAAGGCACATAGAAGCAGGAGAGTGCAAAGGCACACCGGTGCGAAGGCACTTCGGTGCAGAAGCATATCGGTGCGGAGCACTAGGAAGAAGGAGACAAGACAACTCGGTCTTTCCACTGCCATACAACACGCAGGTATACACCGGTGACCTGCGCGTGTTACAGCTGGCGAAGACGAAAGCAAATCGGAATTCGAGTGGTGCTGGATGTCAGGTAGCAGTAGCATCACATCCAACAATCAGCATCCAACAAGAACATCTAGAGCAACGAGGATCTACACGGCAGTGCAACGGAGATAGACAACAATTTCAAGGTAGAAGTTTTTTCTTTTCCTTTTGATTGAGTACTGTGTAGTGTTGGTTTCAAATTTTATTTTAAAGTTTAGTTAAAAATTTTAATGTAATGGATGAATCCATGGACGTAAATCCTAGCATGAATCCGATACCCCCACGAACGAAAAAATATCAGGAGAGCTCTTCTGGGCCTTGGATAGTCTTTTTTAGACGTATATCAAAGCCATTAAACATTTTTCAAATTAATAAAGGTTTGACATCACGATACTCTTCAATCAAAGAGATCATAAAAGTAAATAACGATAAAATTCGTGTTGTGGTAAATAATTTGAAACACGCGAATGATATTGTCTCTTCGGAACATTTCAATAAAGAGTATAAAGTTTACATACCCTCCAAAGATGTCGAAATTGACGGTGTTGTTACCGAAGCGAGTCTTTCGGTAGATGATTTACTCAAGCATGGTGTTGGTCGTTTCAAGAACTCTATGCTTGAGGGTGTGAAAATACTGGAGTGCAAACAACTGTACTCAGTAGTTCATGAAGAGGAAAAAAAAGTTTATCGCCCATCAGACTCGTTTCGAGTGACATTTGCCGGGTCTGCGTTGCCGTCCCATGTCTATGTCGATAAAATTCGCCTCCCTGTTCGGCTTTTTGTTCCAAATGTAATGAATTGTACGATCTGCAAAAAATTCGGCCACACAGCTACTTACTGTAGTAATAAACCAAAATGTATTAAGTGTGAAGGGCCTCATAAAGATAATGATTGCAACAAGGAAATTGAAAAATGTATTTATTGTGGGAATAGTCCTCATGATAATATTTCAGTATGCACTGCATTTAAAGTGCACAAAGACAAAATTAAGCTTTCTTTAAAAGCACGGTCTAATATGAAGAAATGCTTAAAACGGTCATTGATGTCCCTCCTTTGGAAACCGAAAACGGGTTTTCAAATCTAGAGGAACCAGAGGACTCTGACTCTGACGAAAATAGTGAAGGTAATTCGTTTATCACTACCCAAGGGTCAGTTAAGAGAAAGAAGTCTTCCTCCAAATTACCAAAAAAGACACCTAAAATTTCATCTTCAAAAAAAGATCCCCGTGTTAAACAAAAAAAGTCAAAACCAAAGACTGTGCCTCCTGGTTTGTCAAATTCACAAACCAATCCAGGATCTAGTACAGAAAAAGATAATAATCCAGTGGGCTCCATTTCACAGCCACCAACAGGATTACTGAAGTTTTCGGAAATTGTTGAATGGATTTTATCAGCATTCAAAATATCTGAACCCTTAAAGACCCTCATAATGGCATTCCTTCCAATAGCTAGAACCTTTTTGAAGCAGTTATCAGCTCAATGGCCAATTGTCTCAGGTTTTGTATCTTTTGATGGATAATTTATCACCCGTCGCAAATGATACAATCACTGTCCTGCAGTGGAATTGTCGAAGCATCATGCCAAAACTTGATTCATTTAAAATATTATTGCATAGTCAAAAATGTGATGTATTTGCTTTATGCGAAACATGGCTTACTTCAAACATAGCTTTAAATTTTAATGATTTTAACATTATACGTCTCGATAGAGACTCTCCGTATGGTGGAGTGCTTTTGGGAATTAAGAAATGCTATTCCTTTCATAGATTAAACATCCCTTCAACTTCTAGTATAGAAGTTGTTGCTTGCCAAATAAACATTAAAGGCAAAGATATTTGCATAGCTTCGGTTTATATTCCTCCAAAGGCACAAGTTGGACAGCAACAGCTTAATGAAATGGTTGAAGCTTGGGTTGACACTTGGGTCGAGACGAACGGTTTGTTGTCAGATACTCAGTTTGGCTTCCGTAGAAATAAAGGGACGAATGATTGCCTTGCATTACTTTCGTCTGACATCCAAATTGCCTTCGCTCAAAAGCAACAAATGGCATCTGTATTTTTAGACATTAAAGGAGCATTTGATCCAGTTTCCATTGATGTTCTTTCAGACAAGCTTCACCAAAATGGACTCCCAGCGGTTATAAATAATTATTTGCACAACCTTTTGTCAGAGAAACACATGCATTTTTCACATGGCGATTTGGCAACACTCAGAAATAGTTACATGGGTCTCCCGCAAGGCTCATGCCTCAGTCCGCTCCTCTATAATTTTTACGTAAATGACATTGACAGCTGTCTAGTAACCCCATGTACACTAAGACAATTGGCAGATGATGGCGTGGTTTCAGTTACTGGACCCAAAGCTATTGATCTGCATAAACCATTGCAAGATACCTTAGATAACTTGTCCGATTGGGCTGTTCATCTTGGTATCGAATTCTCTGCGGAGAAAACAGAGTTAGTCGTCTTTTCAAGAAAGCATGATCCCGCGCAGCTTCAGCTCCATATGATGGGAAGAATGATCCAACAGGTTTTAACTTTTAAATACCTCGGGGTGTGGTTCGATTCCAAATGCACGTGGGGAGGACACATTAGGTTTCTGATAACAAAATGCCAACAAAGAGTAAATTTTCTTCGAACAATAACAGGATCTTGGTGGGGTGCTCATCCGGAAGATCTAATAAAATTGTATCAGACAACGATACTTTCAGTGATGGAATATGGATGCGTTTGCTTTCGTTCCGCTGCAAACTCTCATATTATCAAACTGGAGCGAATTCAGTATCGTTGTTTGCGAATTGCTTTAGGGTGCATGCATTCGACACATACAATGAGTCTTGAAGTTCTGGCGGGAGTTCTTCCATTAAAAGATCGATTTTGGGAGCTTTCATCACGCCTGCTAATAAGATGTGAGGTGCTGAATCCCATGGTAATTAATAATTTCGAACGACTAGTCGAGCTTCGATCTCAAACAAAATTCATGACAGTATATTTTAACCATATGTCACAGGAAATCAACCCTTCAAGATATATTCCTATCCGTGTCAGCCTCCTAAATGTCCCTGACTCAACTTTATTTTTCGATACATCCATGCAGCGCGAAGTGCGTGGAATCCCGGATCATCTACGTTCGACGGAAATCCCAAAAATATTTTCAAGTAAGTTCAGGCATATTGACTCTGAGAAAATGTTTTACACGGACGGATCGCGAATTGAAGAAGCGACAGGGTTTGGTATGTTCAACAATAATGTTTCGGCCTCATTTAGGCTTCAAGAACCTGCATCTGTTTATATAGCAGAGTTAGCAGCAGTTCATTATAGTTTGAGTGTAATCGTCACATTATCTCCAAACCATTATTTCCTCTTCACAGATAGTCTGAGTGCAATTGAAGCCATTCGCTCAAACATGACTGGCAAGACTGAACCGTTTTTCCTGGGCAAAATAAAACAGTGCCAGAACGACATATTGAACAATAATTATCTAATCACTATAGTCTGGGTCCCGGCTCATTGCTCCATTCCTGGCAATGAAAGAGCCGATATTTTAGCCAAACGTGGTGCTATTGAGGGTGAAATTTATGAGCGACCGATTGCTTTCAACGAATTCTATAGCTCGTCTCGCCAAAGAACACTTGCCAGCTGGCAAGCATCTTGGGATAGAGATGATCTGGGTCGGTGGATGCACTCAATTATTCCGAAAATATCGACAAAGGCATGGTTCAGGGGACTGGATGTGAGTAGAGATTTCATTCGTGTGATGTCCAGACTCATGTCCAATCACTACACGTTAGATGCACATCTCCTTCGAATTGGGCTCTCCGAGACTAATCATTGTGCTTGTGGCGAAGGTTATCGAGATATTGATCATGTCGTTTGGACATGCGTGGAGTATCGTGATGTCAGATCTCAACTAATAAATTCTTTGCGTACCCAAGGTAGACTATCCAATATCCCAGTTCGAGACATTCTTGCTTGTCGTGACCTTTCATACATGAAACTTATTTATCATTTCATAAAGAAAACTGGAGTTTCAATTTAATAAAGGCCCCTTTCAAGACTTAGTTCTGATCCCAGCTGCGTCCATGAGTTCAACCAATAGCTAAATTAGAATAAAAATAATGTAATGATACAAACAAACTCGAAACAGTTTATGAAATTATTAACAAAATGTCTGAAAATAACAGCTTATTTTATAATTTATAGAAGTTAATCGTTTGGTTCAAATAATATTTCCGAGTAGATTTCATAATTAATGACGAGTTACCTAAGATGATATTTAAGTAATAAGAGAATATGTTTTAATAAATGCAAAACGTTGTGACTATGTTAGAATTAAATTAGGATAAGAATATTATGTAAAAGTGATGCTACGGCGAAGAAAAACTTATGTAAACTGCCTTAAGAAATAAACGTATTTATGAAAAAAAAAAAACGAACAAAATTTGGGAATTTTGTTGCGTATCCAATAAAGTCCAAATAAACGATATAAATCAAATCAAATTAATAAGTTTGTACGTTTTTCGAAAATTATCATCATAAAATAAAATAGTTTCATTTGTTCAGGTTTAAATCTTTAGGTTGTTTGTATCTAAAACTGAGCTTTCAACTAACTTTGAAGTGTAGAGAAGTT
Organism: Malaya genurostris; assembly: GCF_030247185.1. NCBI lineage: Eukaryota > Metazoa > Arthropoda > Insecta > Diptera > Culicidae > Malaya > Malaya genurostris. The sequence continues at coordinate 339,968,571 of NC_080571.1, read as the reverse complement.
TAGTGTATCTTCATCAATATCAACTTTATTTTGTACTTATTATGAAGACCCTAGAAACGTTTCATTTTTAATGTTATTGTGCTCGGTCGTGTCTTGAATACAACCCTCTAATTTTTTCGGTGATTGAGCGCCATATAGCTGCAAATGGCAGAAACCAATTCAACCATTTATGTTGGTTGAAAACAACGTTTTATTTCTCTAATTCAACTAAAAAATTAGTTGAATGGATATGAAGCGTGCCTTAGCTAAGAAATGACAGCACGTTTAATTGGTGAATTCAACTAAAAAAAATAGCCATTTCAACAAATATTTTATTATTATTATTAAGGGAATTAGAATTAAAAAATCTAAATTAGCAAAAGTAAGATTTTTTTAGTTGTCTCAAAAAATAACTAACTAAAATCAGAAAATCAACTAATTTTTCGCCAAAATGCTGATTTCGGTCTTTCCGTGTGTGAAAGGATTTATATAATCTAACTACCAATAGAATCGAAATTTTCCAACTTAAACGTGTATAGCAAAAGTATTGAAGTATTTCAATAGTACACTATTGAAAAACCTGTCTCATTTGACCCATGTCAACACCAGCCAATCAGAACGGGTTCTGAGGAAGATAATAAAATATCTGTTGCTGTATAACAAATCGTTCGAGAAAAATGTTCCGAACAGTGCTTAATATCGTAGTTAGTTCCACAATTCGGTCCTTCTGAAAGGCAGGAATGAATCCCGTACAGCATCCTGATAGTTTCTTCCAATGAAATGCAAATCCGAAATGAAATAATCGACATTAAAAATTTTATGTGCTGCTATTTTTATAGCCGTTAGGAGCGCCCATTAGTGAAAAAGCTACAAATTAAGTCACGTAAAAAGAAACCTCCTAAAAAATTGGATCAGTTTAGATTCTACCGCCACTACGAGCAGATGTATTGTGTGTAGTCTGCAAAGCTAACAGTTCGGCTGAAAAGTTCGTATCGTTTAATAGAAACACACATTTTTTGGCCAAAATTCGTTTCTATTATTCAACATAATTGCTATCAGAGGCGATACAGCGATTATAGCGATCTTCCAACTTTTCGATACCATTTTTGTAGTACGATTTATCCTTTGCCTCAAAATAGGCCTCAGTTTTCAGCGATTACCTCTTCATTGCTTCTAATTTTTTTTACCAGCGAGCATTCTCTTGAGGTCTGAGAACAGGAAAAAGTCACTGGGGGCCAAATCTGGAGAATACGGTGGATGAGGGAGCAATTCGAAGCCCAATCCGTTCAATTTCAGCATGGTTTTCATCGACTTGTGACACGGTGCATTGTCTTGATGAAACAAAACTTTTTTCTTCTTCAAATGAGGCCGTTTTTTTTTAAATTTCGTCCTTCAAACGCTCTAATAACGCTATATAATAGTCACTGTTGATGGTTTTTCCCTTTTCAAGGTAGTCGATGAAAATCCCAAAATACAGACGCCATAACCTTACCGGCCGATTGTTGAGTCTTTCCACGCTTTGGGTTCGGTTCATCGCGTGCAGTCCACTTAGCTGACTGTCGATTGGACTCCGGAGTGAAGTGATGGAGCCATGTTTCGTCCATTGTTATATATCGACGAAAAACATTGGTTTTATTTCGATATAACAGCTCCAAACACTGCTCAGAATCATCAATTCGTTGTTGTTTTTGATCGATTGTGAGCTCACGCGGCACCCATTTTGCACAAAGCTTTCTCATATCCAAATATTCGTGAATAATATGTCCAACACGTTCCTTTGATATCTTTAGGGTGTCAGCTATCTCGATCAACTTCACTTTACGGTCATTGAAAATCATTTTGTGGATTTTTTTCACGTTTTCATCGGTAACAGCCTCTTTTGGACGTCCACTTCATCAAAAAGTAGTGTTTCATCAACACACGAAATTCCTTTTTTTCCATTTTTTTCACAATAACAAAAGTAGCTTAACTCAAAATGCAATATCTTACAAACTAATAATCAGACAGCTGTCAAATTTATACACGTATCTTTTGAAACTGAAAATGGTATGGATTTAATTCTAGTGGCGCCCTCTCATAGAAACGATACGATCTTTTCAGCCGATCTGTTAGTTTCGCTTCCGATAAGAGCGATTACGTCACAGCTGATAGTCGTTTGCATTGGTGAAAAAACAACAAAAAGAGGACAACGGTGGAGAGCATCACACAAAATCAGCCGTTATAATGGCTCTAAAAGTTTTTTAAAGAACTATTAGGATTTCTTCTTCGCAAATCGAAGGTAAATATCCTCAGTTTAGTACACATCTAGAACAGTTAGATAAGATTTGTGCACTTTTCGCTGTGTGAAATTCACAGTAATCTAGATGAAGTGAAGTTTTCTTTGTTTTTGCGGAAAATGTGAAAAAGGGGAATGCTGGCATAGTTCATACAATTGATCAACTATTTGATATTCGGAAGTGTTAAGGAACATTTAAGTTGTTTTCGTTTTTACAACATTTAGTTATGTCTCTGACATTACCCACAAGCCTTTTTAGATTAAATTTTGGAGTAATTAGATGGGCTGATTCTGCATAATGTTCTCCATCGTTGCTAATTTTCGTTATACTTTGCTCCAATGTAAACGACCAGCAACAGGATGACGCAATCGATCTTCTGTGAAGTGAAACAGGATCTGGGAACATCCCGCAATTGATTCAATACTGCACTGAATTCTCGATCCTGGAACTGGAACTGAGTTCTGGACGTGAAGGTACGAGGACAGCAATTTTCTTCTACCGGGGACGGGTATAGTGTGATGGGTAAGTCGATGCCTTTCACGCAGCCCGCCTGGGTTCGATTCCCAACCCCGCACATAGGATCAGAAAGTTTCTCTGGCCCGAAGAGGCGAATGACCTTAAGGTTAAAACCTCTATAATCGAAACAAAAAAAAAGTTTTCTTCTTTGATACTCGTTGATACCAAACATACAGAAAATTTTAATTTTGAATTATTTGCGATTATGTCACACAACTGAAAATGTTATCACAAATTGATGAGCATATTACCGATGACATGTAGCAAAAATTACGTTGATACGTTAGATACAACAAGAGATATTTGCGGTCAAAAACTTATCACTCTCTCAGGGACTAAATTTTGAAATGGCGTCCCATAGTAAAGTAAGTCGTATTCACGATAAAAAAACAATTTTAGAACCGCGCAAATCCGTTAATAGAAGAAAAGTAAAGATATTATCATCATTCTTTAGTTACTATATAGAACGTAACACTTGAATAATTTGTATGAAACTTGCATGTTTGTCGATGCAGCAACATGTAGATTGGCATTCTTACAACTATTCATATTTAAGCGCTTGTGGGGTGGAGTCCAAGGTATTGAATTCGGCCAATACTTCGGGACTAAGACCGATTGTGGAAGACAAATTTACAAAGAAAGATGAACCCCAAAATTAGGAGCCTAGATAGTGGTAAGAGATATGTTGCGGCTCCTGTTTGAGGAAAAGTGAAACTTTATTGCAACATACAATTGCTCTTCGGTAAGCACAAAATACTTCAATCTATTACTCAATCCGGATTTTTTTCCTATTCAAAATATTGATTGAAGATCTGAGTTTGCTCTATATTTTTTTCCCGCCATTTCTCATACCAGACCGGAGCGGAATGAACCGGTTTATGATGTTGGAAACTCCGATCTGTCACTGCTAATCAATAACTCACAGTTCGTACATGGGCTCACCATTGAACTCGACATCGGTAGCTTTTCCGCACCGCACTCCAACATGTTTCTTGAATGTAAATCAGGTGATTTTAAGCGCTAAACGAATGCAGAATATAATCATAGCAGGCGTGCTCTTGAGATCAAACACAGACGGCTGTGGTGGTGGTGGTTGTGTTACAACCAAGTTCACTGTCACTACACTTTCGAGCATTGATTATTGAATATTGCTCCGGTCCATATGGAAACGGATTTACTGTTCATCCGATAGGCATATAATAATTTTGATTAGCATTGGGTTTATGCTAAGTCATCAGTGCATTAGCAGTTTATGTTGGAAATAGTACAGAATTTAGAGCATTTGTTGCATAAAACGCTGTTCCAGGAAGTTTTAATTGAATTGTGAATGGTTGAACAACTGACAATTTATTTTACATTGCTTCTACAGACGTAGAATTAAACCATCGATTTACATTGTACTGGAACAAGCATTTTCCGGTTGAGTGTTCGCAATTATTTCTTATTTAGCTACGTTGAAAGTTGAAATGTTGACCTCTGAAAATCTTTCGCTTTGTTTCGGAGCGGCTCAAGCTGCATAGGATTCACGCGATGTTTTTCCCACCTTCTTCCACGATCAGGTTAATAAGTTAGCTTCCTCTCCCTTCCTCCAAAGTAAGAAAATAGCTACTTTGTTCTGAATAAATTGCAGCAATGTTTTCGATCTGCCGTTGTTCGTTGCACAGAACAAAAACTAAAGCTAATGCCAAATGTAAAAGGCGAATGTCATAACGTGATTACAGAAATCGATCGAGTGATGGTTAAATAAATTATCTCTACAAATTGTACCCGCTTCTGTCCTGACTAGAATTTAAATCACCACCTTCCGGAAATTGTATTTGACGTGAACCTCGCGGACTGCACACTCACTTCCTTTCACTCTGCACTATCAATCGAAGGTTTCTTTTTTTTTGAACTCACGCATCCGCAATCAGCCAGGATCACAACATCGCAAACATCGGTTCTCACTGATACATACGGCCCATTTCCCACCGGCCTCCTAGCATTGCTCTACTGACCTTGCAGCCTTGCCCTTAGGCTCTTGAGTGCCTCGGAAACAACGTCGGGTGTTTCGCGCAGCTCACGTGCCGCTTTTTCCTTTGATTTCGCATCGGTGTACTCTTCGTTCTCCAGCCGGACGCAATAGTCCTTGCCTACTTCGATGTAGGGATGGTTGTTTTCGTCGAATTTCAAGCTGTCCATTTTTGACACTGAAGAAGCGAAGCAAATCGAATCTTCTGGTAAATTGAACAGCAAACACCGGTTACTAGGATTACTATTGCCGCCCAACAGTCAAAATTGGCTGTGAAATCGCAACACTCGCGGCGCGCGCACGTTTCAAGCGGCGTTTCGAAAACTTTGGCGTTGTGGATTTGAGATTTGGCGAGGTTACAATTTTTTGTTTCTCACGGACAATTGGGGCTAGCAATTCACCACAGTTTGCACTTCAGTTCGCAATACCGCCGCCCGATCGCAATGGAGAACTAGCGTGAAATGATTCGAAGAGCCACTGGAGCCGCCGCCGCCGCCGACGTCGATGCTGCTGTTTTTGTTGTTGTTGTAAATAGCATTTGCCTATTGGTGCAGTGTTCGGAGATTGTCGTAATCGTCGGGCGAGAGACGCTGTTGTTTACTAAATGTGTATTGTTCAGAAGGCTTTAGCAAGCAAGTGAGGCAGTTGCATTGGCAGTGCTGAATACATTCTCGTGCTTGAGGAAGTGAGTTGCTTGTGTCAGCGTGAGATGTGGAAGGGTTGATTGGAACCGATTAAAATTGGTGAGTCGATTAAATTGCGTGGGGCACCAGGGGGGGAAAAAACGATACGTACATTATCTCTTGATCAGTTACGAACGGTTAGTTCAATGCTTACCGCTGAATTGCTACTACAGTGTCACTGTCGGTGTCATGACGCAGGAGTAAGAGAAAATGCCGTATGACGATTTATTTACTGCCAGTTTTACGAGTTGACATAGGTTTAAGTTGTTTTTATTGACAGAAAAAAATCAAACTTTGGAGCCCTGCGATGACATAGAAACGATTTGTTTGTTGAACATAGTAGTATTTATAAACATACTTTTGGACCTCTTTCGAAGTCCGAATAGGGTTATTAGCTCTAAACTGTAAATGTTAGTACATTTGGCATAAAATGGTTACTAAAAAAAAAGTACGGATGTGTAATGTCAGAGACACAACTGGATGTCGTGAATACGAATAAAACTGACACTCTTTCTTTATACTTTCGAATATCAATTAGTTGATCGATTATGTGAATTGTGCATGCTTTTCTCTTTTTCACTGCTAGAATTTGAAACGATACTCCTAAACTAAAGAACAGATTATTTACGTTAAACGTTCTGACACACAATTAAATATTACGAAATAACCAGCATAGTTCTTTATGCTAAAATAATGGTGGTTCTGAAAGGAACCTTTCATTAATGGCTTCTAAGTCGGTTCTATGCATTTTATATAGCAAATCAGCAGAAAGTTCTACTACAAACTACAAGTGGTTGAAAAATGGGCCGTATACAGTATAGTGAAAAACATTTCGTATAGTTCTTTTGGTATACAATTATTGTTCTAAATAGGAACATACAGAATTTTGATGTCAATTATTTCATTTCGGATTTATATATTTCAGTGAAAAAAAGTCCTCCTGACGACCGAAGTCCAAATGAGAGGACGACCTGAGCGTTTGATGATTTATACTTGATTTGTTCCTACTGATGTTGGTGGGAGAACCTCACCCTGACATCCAGTTCCGTCTGTAGCAATAGAAGAAATGAACAGTTTTTATTCAAAGATATCATTTTATTTTTGTTCAGTAGTTTCTGATATGTGCCTGACTACCTCTCAACCGTCTTCCGGATGCGAAAAAGTCAAGCAAGGGTGATCAATTTTCCTCATTATTTCCTAAAGTTTTAGAAAACTTTGTTTTTAAAATATTTTTAGAGTTTTTTCACGCTGTTGAAAATTTAATCACAAATTCCTGATAATATTTCCGATAGCTTGTAGAAAAAAATATGTTGTTGTGTTAAGTACATCAAAAGATATTCGTGATAAAGTTCGTCAGGACGCAGGATCTGAATCCTAAACCCATATTCCGGAACTAAGCTCTGAAACTTGAAGACGATTTCTCGCCACGACTACCAATATGGGTTGTGTAGAGTACAGTAAAGTAAAATTTCGCATAATTCTTTAGGAGTATTATTATGATTCTAAAAAGAACCGAATAGAAGAATTCTGGAATAAGGAACTGAACCTGAGTTCAGTTTAGTTGCAATTCTAGAACTACAATTTCGAAACTGAAATCAGTTCCGGAATATAGTTCCAGAATTTAGTTTCAGAATTCGAATGAAAGTTGCTACCTGAGCGTTTGAGGTTTCGTTTTGTTGATCCCTTCAATAGATGAATGAGGCAGAGCTGGTGTCTGTAGGCAACAGCTTGATTGTGTTTTGTAGATCTGAACAGGTTGTAACTTGTTTTCCTTCAGTGCTGCTTCCAAATGAGCAATTTCCATGTCCGGGAGGCCTCTGAGAACCACTTTGAAGGGGAATTTCATAAGATTTAGGTATTCTATGATCGTTTTATAATGCTCCGAAGAAGAAGCGATTATTTTCACACCGTCAGTGCAAAAACGAATTTCTGCACGTAATCCTTTTGCAATGAGACCATTTAGGTGGCCAATCAGAATTTTCGGCACACATTTCACATAAAATGGAGGCAACTTTTCCTTTTTATCAATTTCGTCCACTGGTATAACAGCATACGGGTTGTTCTTAAGCAGTCTTTTGTTATTGTTTGGATCTTTATCATATCCAGGAAGTCTACGCTTTCCACCAGGGAGAGACCGGTTTTTTCCCCATGTCTGGGATAGGCAAACTTGCACTAGACAACGACTAGACGAATGATAGATTTTCGACCACGGTTCCCCTTTTATACGCATTCAGATGAAGATATGTGCCTGACTACCTCAAAATCGTTTTTGAGTTGTTTGTGGTTATCTCACACTGTTCAAAATATTATCCTAAATTCCTGATTATATTTTTGATGGAGTAGTGAAAGAATTATGTTACTTTCATTAATACAAGTCGAGATATTCACGATTAAGTTCTGCCCATTCTTCCATATCGGTAATTTAGTAAAGTAAGTCGTATTCACGACAAAATGAGAACATTTTTTGTCTAAAAAGTTCTGAATACATAAATAAATGATGAAATTAAAAGTTCAGATGAACGCGAGCGTATTTCGGAAGCATGTTTGGCTGAGTTGATGCAGTTGCGTTTGGACTTTTGGTGTCGATTGGTAATTATTAACGAAACCTGGATACAGGCACGTATACAAGGAGGGATCTTAGGGATTTAAACCTCTCCCGAAACTTATAAAAATAACTATGTTATGAAAACTATTCTCTATAAATATGAAAAAAAAATTTCCAGGCACAAAAAAATTTAATTGCGATAATAGTGAAGATGATAGTACGGGTTGAAAGATTACGACGTTCTTTAAGTGTTTGTATATTGATGAGCATACAGCGTGCTTCATATGATGGTAGAGGAAATGCTGTCCAGTTTAATTTACGAAGTGCACATGAAAGTAATTGTTTCTGGATCGATTCAATGCGTTCTTCGTGAGTAATACTATATGGATTTCATACTAGGCTACAACATTATAAAATAGGTCTGACATATGTACTATATAATAATTTGATTGTATATGGGTCCTTGAAGTTACTACTGAAGCGTTCAATAAAGCCTTATGGTATTGTAGTGTTCCACAAAAGTGAGTTTTAAGTCTAACACTACGCCTAAATCTCGTACAATTTTACATTTTTCTACACATTGTTTTCCTACATGTATGTCTATAGCAATAGTTTCATTTTTTCTACTGAATGATATGGAGTTACATTTTCGTTAAATATGATTCGAGCCACTGAAGTAGAATGTGTTCTATGCCATATTTTTGCAGTTTGTATAATAGTAATGGTATGTCGATACGTTCGAAAGCTTTACTAAAGTCAGTGTATAGAGTTTCTACGTGGTGATAGTGATAAATTCTAGTAGATTTGTTGTGGTTGAGCGACCTTTAAAAACTACATGCTGTTTGTTTGTTATTACATGTTTCAGTTGTTGGAAAAGTTTTAATTTTTAAAATTTTTTTGCAATTAATTTAAAAATGCTTGAAATAATGGCTATTCCACGGTAGTTGCAAAGAAATGCTTCATTTTTTCCATAAAGGCATGTTTGATGCATTCACACAAAAGTCTAATGTGCAATTTGTGAAAAGAAGGTCTAAATATGCGTTTTGTTGATTTTTTATGGAGTTTACCTGATGCAGGCCAAAGTTAGAAATTTTGTCGAAGAAGTAATGCAATGTTTCGTTTTCTCCTACGACTGGAAGTAAGATGGATTCATCTTGACAGAATTTTTCGGTGATATTTTTGGAAACATAAGTAGTATGAGAGTGGCATAATTACACCACTAGGTGGATTGAAAAAGGTTATTCTTTGTAATTTGACTTTAAAATTTTAAGATCGATTTTTTTGTGTAAAGTTTGGTTAGTAATTTGTTCAGTATTTTCATTAAAAAATTAGACTTATTTTGAGAGCTTCACCAAACAAATTTTTGTGGGATTTATCATCCTTTTTTATTCCTTTAAAAAGATAGTCTAGATTAATTTTGGAAAAATAAAATTTGCTCACTGGCTTTTTGTGATAAAGTTTATAAGCTGCCAACTTGCGCGAAATTTATCTATTCGAATCCTACATTGAAAAAGGCGGGTGGGTAATGTCACAGACATAACTGGAGGACGTGAATACGAATAAAACTGATATGTTTCTTTTTCACTTCCGGATAAAGATAATCATTCGTATTAGATTGTGTATATTTTGCAACTTTAATTGCTTTGCTTCCAGAATTTTAACGATGCATCTATACTAACAGTACGACTAATTGACGGTAAACATATTCTACCATACAATTAAATAACACGGAACAAATACAGTTTTGTAGATTTAGATACTCAGTAGACTTCTTCAAATTCTTTTGGAAATACTTTAGTGGTTCTGAAAAACCGCTATGCGTAATTTGTCCAATGTTTAGAACTGTTAAAATTCAAGAACTAATATAGACACCTGGGGCACGCTCCGAATTCAGCTGCAAATTTTCGCAATCTAGATCAAAAACTCAGGTCATAAATCTAGTTCTAGAAGTAAGAAACTAAAGTTATTTGTAGAATTTCCTTAATTGAGTTACAGAACTAAATTCTAAACTTGAATTCCAAGTCTTAATATAGGAACTGAATTCAGTTCCAGCATCTAGTTCCAGAAATCTTGTTCACAATTTACTGTTTCAACATGTAGGTTCTGAATTCTGGAAATGAATGCTGAAACTGAATTGATTAAATAAATTCTGAAACTTAGTTTAAGAATTAAACTCTGGTTTTGAATTCATTTTTTTAATGAAGGTTCGGTGTTCAGACCTAATATTTAGTTTCAGAATCTAAAAATCATATCCAGAATTTTGTTTATTAATTCTGATGATAAAATCCTAATTCATATCTCTGGATTGATTCGAATTCCTGAAAAAGGAACTAAATTTGAAACCAGTTTCAAAAACCAGAAATATGATTCATAGTTAAAATTCTGAACCTGTAATCTGGAACTAAATTTTGAAATAGAAGTATGAAACTAAATTTGGAGCTTAAAATAACTTCAGAATTCAGGTGGACCAGAATCTAGGTTTACCATCCCATTATTACTGATGTTGGTGGAAGATTTTCAGCACGATATTCAGTTCCGTCACTCGGCCAGTAGAACATCGGAACTGATATGTGCCTGACTACCTCAAAACCGTCGTCCTGGTGCGAAAAAGGCAAGCAAACGTGGTGAGTTCCTTATTGTTTCAAAAGTTTGAGAAAACGTAGTTTTTGAAATATTTATGGTTGTTTTACACTGTTGAAAATTTATTCACAAATTCTTGCTTATATTTCTGATAGCATGGAGAAAAAATTATGTTGTTGCATTAAGTATAAAAAGAGATATTCACGATCAAAAACTTATCACTCTCCCAGAGGGTAAATTTTGAAAAGGCGACCCATAGTAAAGTAAGTCGTATTCACGACAAAAAAATCAGTTTTCAAAATTTAAAGTCAATTCACAATAAAAAAAAACACTATTTTCGAATTTAATGGAACTTTGTTCCCTGGTTGGTTATTATTTTCCATCCCAACCGTCCATGAATTGTGAGGCAAGTAGTTTTAGGAAAAAAATGTGTTTCTAAAACTTTTTCTTCTCCATTACTGAGTTTTTTTTGGCAAATATCAGGCAACTAGTATTCTGTGAAATCTCCTCTCAAATTAAGATTTCATAAATTCTTGGATGATAATGACTTTCAGTTTAGTTTAGTTTTCGATTGAAAGACACTGTATATTTTTTTTAAATTTTCACAGTCAATTTGTTTCAGTGTATGACTATGGAAGTGTTTTCAGAATTTTTATCGGAAAATTTCACTATTCTTTACGTTTACGTCAGTTTATTGACTTATCAATTTTAGTTGGTTTGACGTAAAGTCGTCATAGCTAAGTTCAGTTTTTGCAATGACAGAGTGGAAACATATATTGGAGAAGCCTACCCAATAAATGGGAAACTCATAGAAAAATTGATTTTTTGGTAAAAGATACGCTCAGAGACAGAACTCGAACCTGCGTTCTCATGCACTCCGTGCATACGCGTTACCATTACTGTTACCATTCGCTGTTACCTTTGGAGTTGCTCAAAGTCACCTGGAACCGTTTATATTTTTATTGTATCTAAAAGATCCTAATTTTTCGATCAAGTCCCTCCTTTTTTTTCTTCGGATTCCTTATGTTTGAACTAGTTATGGATATAACGAGTCCATTGCTAGCATGTGTCGTATATTTAACAAATGTTTCAACTCTTTCGACTATTATTTATCACGTAATGTTATCAAAAAAACGTTCCTCATGTTATTGTCTCATTAGATATAGTTACTATAGAAGCATTAGATTTATGGAAATGAATCATTCCGATGATTGTAATCTGTTGATGCAGAAGATGAGGAGGTTTCATGCCTGCTGGAGAGCAAGTTTGACAGAAACGAACTCCAGTGGGCTTTTCTCTGCTGCAAATAAAAGAATAAAAGGTGTGGAGGAAAAGAAAGACATTCAGAGTAAAATCCGACAACAGGAGAAGGCGCTGTCTCAGAAAACAAAAGCTTAACAGGTGGCGATAAATAATTGAAGCTGAAATTAAAAATATTGAATCAGATCATCCCGATGTGATCTACCTTAAAAGTCGTCTTACCGAGAAGGAAAAGCTTGCCGAGCAAGAAGATTTTTGAAACAAAAAAAGAATGTCTTCACTGAAATCTGTTTAACTTCATTCAAAATCACAAAATTGTAAGCAATTTAATTTTCACTGTTACATTTTCCATATATCAGAGAGTATATATTAACTATTTTTCAACTTCTTTGTATAGACACAAAACAAAAACTAATCGTACGATATGCGTCAAAATTTGACAGAATGTGTATAAAAGTGTTGCCAACGTTGAAAGAATAAGAGTTTACCGATTGAACAAGCGCGGGAATTTTAAAATGAAAATTCCGGTTCTTTTGTATCATAAGGTATAATCGTAAAAAAAGCTCATATATTTCAATATTTCATACATCTCCAAATTTGAGGGAAAGAAATTATCTAAATGCTGTACGGGATTCATTTCTGGCTTTTAGAAGGGCAAAATTGTGAAAACACTGTTCGGAACATTTTTCTCGAGCGCGAAGCAGTCAAATACTAGGCTTTATATGTGCTCGTTTGTGTGCGGAAAGTGCACAAAACTAATCAAATTTGCATAGAAACAATCTTGATAGCTCTTAAGATAACATTCAGAGCCATTCGAACGGCTGACTCTGTATAATACTCCTCATCGTTGTCCGCTTCTCGTTTTCTTTTTCTCCAATGCAAACGACCAGCAGCTGGATGACACAATCGCTCTTGTTTGAAGCGAAACTTACACTGCGAATGTCCAACAGCAGATATGCTCACAGAAAAAAATAGTTGTTGTTGTTCTGCGTTCAGGCTTAAGGAACGGAGTCTCATATTCGCCACTGACTGAAGCAACAGTTGCATAATTTCGGATTTCGGATGTTCCACTGTCATCACGTAGATGGAGGCCTGCACACTCGATGTGTTTCCGGTCATGGAGTATCATAGACTGAAAGCTAACTTTTATATTTATATATATATATATATATATATATATATATATATATATATATATATATATATATATATATATATATATATATATATATATATATATATATATATATATATATATATATATATATAATACTTTTAATTTAATTTTCTTTTCTTTTCAGGAAACGCTTTCGGACATCCAAAGGAAAAACTTAACCGCACTCTACGAATATCCAGATAGAAGTATATTCTTTTTCATTTGCTTTACATTATTCTCTAGTTTCAGCGATTGGCAGCACTGTCGATCGTTTAACATATCGACCATGTATAATTATTGTATTGGTGTGTACATATCAGTTCTTCCCTTTTTAGAAGTTATATTACTAATCTATATATATATACATATTTACATTTTAATTCATTTTATCGTTACTTCGAAAGATATTTTAATTCTAATATTTTTCTTTTCAGATTGGACTGTTATATCCTGAATTCAAATTATTATTCAATTATTAAATAATTGTGTTAAATTCAATTTTTTTTAAATATAATCAATTGTATGAATAAACTGGATCATCTTTCTTTTTCCGAGGACGTTTCGAACGTCTAAGACAGCCTCCCGGCAAGTTCGCCGTTGAAGCCTTCCTTTTTCTTCCGACCTTTGCCGGATTTTGCTCTGGGAATCCCCTGAGCAACTCCTCCTCCGAGCCGCTTCCAGCTCCCACCAAAACTTCTTGTTCCTCCAAAACATCCTCTTGTATGTCTCGCGCGTCTGGTGCCAACATTACATTTGGCCTTATTTCCCAAAATTGATTAGTGTTGCGCCGGATTTGATCCCTGTGCGCCATTATTAACGCGTTTCCATACTGGATCTGGAATGTATTTAATGAAAATTGTTTTAAAAATGTTGTCTTTATCCATCTATTTGGTAAGTGATGATGGTAGTTTTTATACCAAACGGTATCACCCTCCATCAGATCACTTAAGTCATCCTTTCGACTCAATTTGTTATTTTTTTTTTTTTTATTCAATAGTAACATGTTTGAAGGCACACTGCTTAAGCTCTTAGATGCCAAGGGCAGGTCAATTTGTTATTGTTTTGTTTTGGAATAATTTCCACATTATCATCATCTAGGGTTTTTTTGTATTGAAATATGATTTTTATCATTATTTTTAGGATTTAATAAATCAAGCATAGTTTTTGGTTTATAATTGAATATATATTCTGTGGGAAATCGCCCATCACTTGTCATATTATTATTTCTATAGTTCATCAAAAATAAATTAATCTGATCCTCCAAATCAACATTTGCCAAATCCGGCTCTAATAAAAACTTTTTTAAAACTTCTTTTGTTGTTCTAACAAGTCTCTCGGCCTGGCCGTTACTTGAAGGGTTATATGGTGGACTTTTCAACACCTTAATTCCTTGCCTTTCTAAAAAGATTGTAAATGAATAAGAATTGAATGGAGGACCGCCGTCAGAAACCAGAACATCTGGTAATCCAAATCTAGCGAAATACGGTACCAATTTCTTCACTACCTTAGCACAATCCGTGCCCTTTTTCATCCAATCTACCTCCAACCACTTTGAGAAAGAATCAACAATCAATAGAAAAGTGTGGTGAGAAAAATGAAAAAAATCGATATGAATTCGACTAAAAGGTCTTGTAGTAGGTGTCCAATAAGACAAAACCTTTGTTTTTGGCACTACTACCATGCTACTACAAACTTCGCATGTTGTAACATAATTTTCAATATCTTTGTTTATCCCAAACCAGTAAACCTGTTTTCTTGCCAACTGTTTCATTTTAACCATTCCCGCGTGATTGGCATGTAAAAGTTTAAGTATCCCGCTTTTCATTTTATGTGGAATCACCACTCTATTTTGATACAATACGCATCCGTCAGTTATCTCCAAATCATTCTGATTGGCATAAACGTCTAAAAAGCGTTTGTCCAACTTTTTCGGCCAACCATCACGCATAAAAGTCATAATCTGTTTTAAGAAAATGTCGTCATTTGACTCTTTGGCAATAATAACAAAGTCAATTGGGAAATCGTTGCTAAAATTTATGCTTCTTATAAAATTTTGATCTAATTCTACGGGAACCGACTGCTCTACTGGGAATCGCGAACAGAAATCCGCATTACCCATTTTCACAGAAGGCCTGTACTGGATTTCGAAGTCATAAATTGATAATTCTAGAATATATCGTTGAAGTCTTGTTACAAATATTGAATTTTTGCCTTCTTTGCCGAATATCCCTATCAATGGCTTGTGATCAGTATAAGCGATGAACTTTTGCCCATAAAGGTATTTGTGAAACTTTTTAATTGTACAAACTAAAGCCAAGGCTTCTAAATGAAGAATTGGATATCGCTTTTGCGCGTCATTTAACGTAAAAGAAGTAAAGCAAATTGGCTTTTCTCTGCCATCTATCACATGTGCAATAACACCATAGCCTGAGGCATCGGTCACGACCACAATTTTTTTCCTGGGATCATAAAACTCTAGTATGTTCGCTGATATCAAAGATTGCTTACTATCTTGGAATGCTTTTTCGCAATTTTTATCCCAAACGAATTTTACATCTTTTCTCAACAAATTGTAAAGATAAAACAATTTGGAAGACATATGAGAAACAAATTTATTATAATAGTTGATTAATCCTAAAACGGATTTCAATTCATTCTCATTCTTAGGCACTTTTGCTCTTTGAATAGTAGATATTTTTTCTGGACTAGGTAGTAACCCTTTTTCACTTATTATGTGTCCTAAATAATTTAATTGAGAAACAAAGAATTTGCATTTTTCTAGATTTACTTTTATATATGCCTTCGCAAGCCTATCCAAAACTAAATACAGTTTATTACGACAATCGTTCAGGTTTTCACCCGCAATCAGTACGTCGTCTAGATAGCAATATACTCCAGTAATACCATTCAGTATTTGATCCATAACTTGTTGAAATATTGAGGCGCTAGAAGAAGCACCCTGTGGTAACCGGTTGTAAGTAAACAAACCCTTTAATAGTATTTATCACCATGAATTTCTTAGATCGTTCTGTCAAGGCTAGCTGTGTATATGCGCCTTGCAAGTCAAGTGAACAAAAAACCTTGCAATTTGCCAATTTAGCAAATAAATCATTAGCAGAAGGTAAGGGATAAGTATTCGGTATTAAAACTTTGTTTACCGAAACTTTGCAATCAATTACTAGTCTAATTTGGTCATCTTTCTTTATAACT
This sequence comes from Malaya genurostris, assembly GCF_030247185.1. Taxonomy (NCBI): domain Eukaryota; kingdom Metazoa; phylum Arthropoda; class Insecta; order Diptera; family Culicidae; genus Malaya; species Malaya genurostris. The sequence continues at coordinate 339,952,355 of NC_080571.1, read as the reverse complement.
ACTATCACAGGTGATGCCCATTCGCTGGTCTTTACCGGCGTTATCACATTCTCTTTCTCTAACTTATCCAAATATAATAAAACTTTCTCCCTTAATCTGAAGGGTACGTCGTAAGCTTTTTCAAAAATTGGGATTTCCCGTTTCATAATTAAATCTGCTTCAAATCCCTTGATGGGTGTCGAAAAATCTTTTTTGAAAATTTCCGAATATCTGATTTTTATTTCTTTCAAGAAATTATCACCATTTGGTGTAATCATGCTGTTAATTTGTTCATTCATAATAATTCTATTCGAAAAGGTTTTCCTCCATTGAGGAAAGAAAATATCTAACCAGTTTCTCCCAAATAATGGTATGAAATGGTATTCAGTATCCAAAATCAAAATAATCAAATAGTGTTCACACCCACTCAGTTTTACCGAAACATTTGCTTCTCCTTTTATTTTCAGCTTAGAACCGTTGACTACTAATAATGTTTTATCGCATTTGTCCAACCCCTTAACAAAAAGCTTTTTATATTGGTTAAAACCCATTACTGTTACTGTGGACCCGCAATCCACTTCCATTTCTATGCAAATATTTTCAATCGAAACATCAATCAAGCAAGGCTTACTAATCTTATTAGAGGACTTCACATGCATGCACTGTAATTCACCTGGATTCCATTCGTTGTATTCGTCTTCACTGTCCGTGTCCATTTTGTTATCTGTAGACGTCATTTTACCCAGGTCAGTGAGGTCAGTTCCTTCTCTGCTTTGGATCCCGGTTTAGTCGAATCTATAAACTTTACTGCCTCTCTTTTCATGTTTTTTAACTTAAAACATTTCCTTTTTAAATGCTCCTTAATTCCACAATAGTCACATATCATCTCTGTGTAATTTCGTTTAAATTTTTTGTCCAAATGATCGTTATTGTATTGATTATGTCTGTTATTGTAGTGATTATTGTATCTGTTATTAGTATTTCTATTATTGTAATCATTTCTGTTATTGTATCTATATGTCTGTTTCGTATTTGTGTACTGCTTACTAGTGCTGGGTTTATTAATATGTTGTGTTTTCCAATCTTGATGGTATTTATAACCCTTGTCACCCAAACGCTCATGAACCGGTCTCTTAATAAAGTTTATGTTTTCCGGTGGTCCATATGGACTATGATTGGAGACGGTTCCGTAATCCGGAAAGAAACTATTTACCTTCAAAGTGCGGGCATTATCTTTAGCCATACACCAAGTCGTAATAAATCGGTCCATTGACTCGAGAGTCAACTTCTCCTCATTCAGTAAAAGTTGTTTCAAATTCTCATCTCGTAATCCAGCAAGAACACGATCTTGAATTGCCAATTTTTTAAATTCTCCGAAACCGCAGAACTCCGCCTGCAGTTTCACTGCCTGTACGAAGTCCTCGGCCGATTCATCCGGTTGCTGAACGCGATGACTGAAACGAAATCTTTGAACCAAATCCGGCTCCGTTTTATCCAATTTTTGTTTCAGTTTATTTATAATATCACCATAAGTAGCTGCCATAAGAGCATCTTTAGTGAAAATCATTTTTAATTGTGCATACACAAAAGGTCCACACAAATTCATGAAATGTGACTTTTGCTTTGCATCAGCCACCTCATTGGCTTCAAATGTGAATGCCAACCGATCGGCCCAATCCCCGAAAGAGGTACCTTTACGGTATGGTTCTATAGTAGATACCAAACTCATTTTGTTTGAAAATTTACTCAAGAAAAAAAATATTAAGGAAACACTTTATGTTAAACCACGGTAAAATAAATAATATAATATTTAAAGAAATTCAAAATAAAATAAAAAATACAAAATGGAAAAAAAAACACAAGATATCGAATCGATCAGTTTTACTTTTATAAATAAAAGTTAAAAAACACTCACCAAAATCACTGTCCCGGCCTTTGCCAGCTGATAATAAATCCCAGAAATTACGCTGTTTTATACCAACCGAACTTTTCCAGTTGTAGCTTCCAAACTGGATAAATTCCTCTGGCCCTCAAACCAGATTATCAATTCCGCAATCCTCAGTGCCAATGTTTTGAATTTCTGTAGCCTTCCTTGCTGTAATCTCTTTTTTTTTTCTAAAAAATACGAAAAAACAAAACACTCTTAGTATTCTGCTTAATAATAATTCATCCACAATAACACTTTGTTCTATAACAAAACCCTTTTGTTCTAATTGTCCTTCAGAACAAAAAAAAATGTGCAAATTTCCGACAAATTTAAAAGAAAAGTATACGATGTTCTTCACAGAATAGTTAAAATATAGTTTTTTTTTTCTTTTTATCACTAATTCGTTTAATTTAAACAAAATTTATTAAAAAACTTGTTTCCGGCTTACCGCAATACCGTTGACCTCGAAGCTTCAAGGTGAAACACAAAAATTGCAATGGCTGTCCCAGCAAAACCGTCCTCGTGGCTGAATTTGCCCCTTAGTGCTCCGTATTTTCAATTACCTTGATGCTGCCGACAGAAGTTAATTTCTTCTGTGCCGATTCCGAAAGGTCGATGGTTACTGGAATTACCTTTTTCAGCGGTTGAAACAACGGTATTATCTCCTCCTGATGCAACCTCGTTGAATATGAAGATGGCTGCCTAACCCGTACAAGGACGCCGATCGCATGTACTCCGTAACTTTGCAGGAAACTCCTCTTTTCCACCACTTTTTCCGCTCATAAAAAAAACTTATTCACATCAAACGAGCGTTAAATTATTTCACCTCGTCGCCACTTTTATATTTATATATATATATATATATATATATATATATATATATATATATATATATATATATATATATATATATATATATATAATACTTTTAATTTAATTTTCTTTTCTTTTCCGGAAACGCTTTCGGACGTCCAAAGGAAAAACTTAACCGCACTCTACGAATATCCAGATAGAAGTATATTCTTTTTCATTTGCTTTACATTATTCTCTAGTTTCAGCGATTGGCAGCACTGTCGATCGTTTAACATATCGACCATGTATAATTATTGTATTGGTGTGTACATATCACTAACAATCGTGCAACAGGGTCTATTTGAAGATTCGGTTGATTTTGATGTTTCGTATTTGGACCCATTTTTTCACAATTTAATTAATGTTTACGTAATAAACGCGGTATTCAGAACAATCTTAACCCTTCTTCGTTTGGTCTCGTGAAAAGAATTAGAGAAAATACTCAGGAAAAAAGAAGTCAAATAACTGTTTCGTGTCTAATTGAGCTATGACGAAACGTTTCTGTTCTGTAGGGATAATTCATTATATAGAAGCTGGTAAGCCTACTATGAGAAAATCGAGTGCATCTTTTTGTCACATATTCGCACACATACAAACAAGCCTTTTCCGTTCTCGTTGAGCTTATTCAACGCGGTTCAATTATTCTCAAGTAGTTATAAAACACTCAAAGGTCATACTAGAGACCTAGCAATTGAAGTGTCGAGCTCAGCAATAATTTTCCATCTTTAAGTGCTGTGTGTCATGACGGATATTGCGACTTTCTACGTTCGGAATACTTAGTTGCCTCAGTCATGAATATCGACTGAACTACTCAACGAGTACACCTCTGACCCCACTGTCACTGTCATTGCTTTAATTTTCTGCTTGGAGATTATAGAGATTGTCAGATTGAGTTAACAAACAAGATAATTACTTATACTTTTGCAAACGAACTACGCAACAAGTTGAGTTTTCACAGCGGAGACATCAATTATTGACATCTAATTGTCAAGTGTGTTCAAGAACCATCTGTAGCAAAGCGTTTTTTTGTGAGCTAAGTTGCACAGCGTGCTACTTAGGATGTGATACCGTCCTTTTTTATTTAATCATATAAGTTTAAAGGCACACTGCTTAAGCTCTAAAATCCCGAAGGCATTTTCAAATTTTAAACAAACTATTTATTTAAAACTAGTATAATTTCAACTATTGTGGTGTTGTCGCATAGGGGTTATGGTGATCTACTTTGGAGAATCCTGCCTCCAGAAATTGTTTCTCGTTTCTCGTTTTTATCTGGATCTGACTTCAAGTTCCGAAATTATAAAGTAAAGTGTGCCAACGAAAATTATACTCAGTTCGCTTTTACATCCCGGGTTGGCGGTTCAATGCATAGGACGCTGGTCTTACAAGCCAGTTGTCGTATGTTCGAGCCCCGACCTGGAAGGATTCTTAGTGTCAGTAGGATCCATAGTACTAGCCATACAATGATTCTGTACACTAAGAATCGGCTTCGAAGTCTGTTGAAACAGAAAGGCAAAATTCCACAAAAGGGATGTAATGCCAAGACTTTGACTTTGCTCGCTTTCACATCTCATCCAAGTCTGATGAAACAAAATCGCTTATGTTCGGGACAGAAGAAACCAAGTACAGTATTAGGTTTTGCACGATGACGACACAAATGAACTGCCGATGAATCAAGTTCATCTTTGACAGTTGCCGTGTACTTGTTTTGTTTTGCGACTGCAAGTTGAAAATTGAAAAAATGACGAAAAAGTGCCTGTTAAAAACGTATTCCACAGTGAAAATAACTAAAAAGATTGCCCTGTATGTGTTTCCAGCATCAAGGAGCGATTTATGTATGAATCTGTTGAGTGTGAGGCGACTTGCAATTTTTACATTCAAACGATGAACTTCTGATGAACTTTTAAACTGTAAACAAGTGCACGTCGACTGTCAAAAAAAGTTCATTCTGTTCATTTTTATGAGGTTATGTCATGTTCGTGCTAAACCTAATTGTGTAGTGAACAATAGAGTGGCCTCGAAATGAGTGAACCAAACGAACAAAAGCTACCGCCGACACGAAAGGATACAATTGTTGTTGACTTCAGGCAGTGCAAAATTCGACCTTCGATACGAGAACTTGAAGGTTTGCTTAAGGAGCAAATGCATCTTGACATTGAACGTGTGCATTTACTTCAATGCAATAAGACCAATAATGTTGTTTATATCCAGTTCTATAAAGAGTTGGATGCAATTCAATTCGCTAAAGACAATAACAATGTGCACTATGTGGAGCACGAGAACATTGAGTACAACATTCCAGTATATATGGAACATAGTGCTATAGAAGTGCGTGTGCAGGATCTTCCCTCAAGCGTAACCGATATTCGCAAAACTATTACCCAATAGGAAGAGATTCTCTCTATCGAAAAAGAAAAGTGGAAGAACTTTTCCCCCGGTATTCTAAATGGCGTACGTTTGTTACGCATACACTTGAACAGGCCTATACCTTCTTATGTGATTTTCGGTCAAGATACAAGAATTCCGTGCAAATCACTTGTTGCCTATGACAATCAGATGGCCATATGTCAATATTGCCAAAAAGCTGGTGTGGCATTATGTATCTTGATTCGACTAAAATTTTATTGAATCGACCATGTTTCGTATTTTGGCTCTCGATTTGAACTCTGTCATCGAGCTTCACTTCGAATTCACTCAAAGAAGTACTAGATTATCGAGAAGTTTTGGTATTATGGAACCAAACAGTCGAGCTCGTGAACGACTAAACTCGATAAAAAATGGCCGAAAGCTTTATTGCTATCGACTTTGAATTTTTTAATACGTTCCGTTTTATTTAAAGGTAGTTATTGATAGCATCATAGATTTGCATAAACATATTATTAGTTATAAACCTCAGTCTAATGCATTACTGGTATTCAATTAATATAACAAAAGTATGTCGAAACTAAATTATGTCCAGTCTGTTATCAAATTTCTGAAACCGGAGGCCGGAAAACGTTACTAAAACGAATTGTGGGAAAAGTCGTCGGAAAGTGAGTGATGTTTAAAAAGATTTCCTAATGCAGAAAGTTGAAAATAGTAGAAAGTTTTATTGACTCAACAATTTTGACTCATTTGTGCTCCATTTAATGTTTGGCATGATAACAACTGAAAATTTTATTTAGATTTATTTCAATCTAATCTGAATTACCTTCAATGTTTTTGTTATTTTCTGCGGTATGTTTGATTAATATTAATCAATAATTTAGAAATGGAATATGAATTTCGAAGAATTAAGATTGAGCGTTATTTAAGCATCTGGAAAATTCTTAGTTTTTATGGTTGGATTTAAAGATTATTCGATAAATTTTGATCGAAATTGATCATATTTGTCAGCTTGCACGAGTCGTAACATCCAAATAAAATTTGTATGTGAACAAATAATATAAAATTTTATCCGAAATTTTCAAATATACTGGGCAGTGAATAATGTTTTTTTTTCATATTTATAAGGTTCCATAGTCAGCAATCCTTTAAACTCAAGTAAATTGTTTTTTTCCCTAACACCTTCAAAATATATGAAATATGTCAAAAGCATCACTATCTCGCTATCTCGTGATAAACACTCTAATTTGACTCTTCAATAGTAGCTAGATAGATTATAAACACTACAATGAATGCTGCAGAATATAAAAGCCTTTGATTAAAACTACACATATGGACGACGTAAATGTATTAAACTTTCAACAATACATAGAAAACACAGAGTATATATTATTATTATTTAAAAGTTTATCTATAGATTGTTTACAAGCTCGCACTTAAAAAATTCTTCACTTTTTCAAATGGATCAATGTCAATTGAAAAAAAAAATGCAGAAATGTTGTCATATTATACCAAACAAAAATCATTTCAATACTCGAACCGCATTAATGTAATCGAAAATATCCAAACAATAATTCATAGTTTCTTTTTTTCGTGATTGCAATTTGTATGAGTTTGTTTTTTTATTTGACAATTCGAACCGCGCCAGTCGAAATCTAGTACCACTTTGTTAAGATCTCGTTCAAGAAGTCGAACGCGAAACGTAATGCCACAAATCAGTCGAATCGACTTCAAAAATAATCGTTCCGAGCAACTTCATTCGAGATGCATAATGTCAGCCCTGTTCACTACGGTAAGCCATGTGATAAACTGGACAAGGAGACAACTACACCAAAGGACAACGGTGCTTCCTTCACACCAACCCCAAGCTACCCCAGTACACCTGTGACCGCCACCTACAACAATGAAGCATCCCCTTCAACGAATAAACCATCATCATCTCCTATAGAACAAAGTACACCAGCTGCAGTTAACAACTTACCCTCCAACCAACCAGCAATTGCAACCAAAGTACAACAAGGTGCATCTACAGCAACTCTCAACGAGCCCAAGACTACGATCAACAAGGACAACGAAAAGAGAACGGAAATCACACGCAACACCGACGATGAAGCAATGGATGATGAGATAAGCCGCGGACGAAGTCACCCCCGATCCTCGTTGGATGGAAATGGAAACTCATCTCCCCCTAGAAAAAGGGTGACATCGAGATCCAATTGCAAAAACAAAATTTCAGTAACAAAAATGTAAGCCAATCGGCCACGTAAAGCTTTTACGCAAAATGGCCAGAATAAAAATTTTATTACAAAAAAAAAAAAAAAATAAACAGAAATTATACCATCACTAAAATGGGCGGAACAAAAAATGTAAAAAAATTTCTAAACCGGCCTCAAAACTAATCTTATCGGTAGTCATTATTAGTAGACGACTAAACAACCCAATTCATTTAGAATATATTGTACATTTCTTATATTTATTATTACCTCATAATGAGAAACACCTGATTTCTTGTGCGCAAAGTTTACTGAGGGCAAAAAGAGGGTTATTAGGATTATTATAGTATTTATTAACATATTATATTTATAGTACTTATTATCTTTCTTTAGACAGGACCAGCCTATATGCCGTGTTGAATCTAGTTGGAAAAATGGCGATTAAGTAATGTCAAAGACATAACCGGATTGACGTGAATACGAATAATATTGGGTTGTAAAAACTGAAACTTTGCTCTCCGGCGACCAACAAATTCAGGTTATAGTTGGAAATAATAGAAATAATTCTTTATAGTAACGCATGCGCTATCCAACATAATAAGAATTTAAGCTGAAGTTGTTTTACTAATCATAGAAATATTCACCTACAATCGTGAACTCTACCATTACTATATTTTTGTATATGTTTGAATTACTGCATTTTTAATGTCATCGCAATCGGTCGTGACTTGTACGCAACCCTGTGATTTAATTTAATAGTCTGATACGATTGAGATGATCGCTTGAAGGATGTTAGCATCCATCAGTACCTAATGAATTGAAATTCGAAGAACGAATGAAAATATTGCATCAGGGTGCAATTATAGTGTTTCTTAGGTGAAAGTAAAGGTTTTAACGAGAATAATTTTTGAAATAAATAGATACCTATTTTAATTAATCCCGGCATCTCTGTTCCGGCTTCATATAAACATTTTCAAAGATCTTGGAGTTGATTTATTACCCGATTTTAAGGAATCTCGGTTGTTTATGAATTTTACGAAAACAATTTAATGGACGACTTTTATTTGCACTGATTTGGTGATGATTTTCACTTCCGATAATGCAAAGTTCGACGAAGGAAACTATCATAATGCTACATGAAATTTATTTCTGGCATTCAAAAGGGTCGAATTGTGAAATTTTCTTCGAATTTGAAAACGGTGAAAAAAAAAAAGAATAATTCTTCGCTTTTGTAAACATTCCGTTTTCAAGTGATTGCTTAAGTGTACTTTTATAGAAAAGCATCGTTACCATGATCTTGTAATAACACTAACAGACAGGTACAAATTAAATAAAAGATTTACAAATTTACATGTTTTTCACCTGAAAAATATAGATTTGAATGTGGCAACCCTGCACGCTATACGAAATTGAACAAAGCACAAAGCGAACGGAGCAAAGCCTCACGTGCCTACGCGTAGCAGGTTTGCATCGTCATTTTGATTGAGGATTTAAATGTTTGGACACTCATCGCCCTATGATTTCGAAACCAAAAGTTAGATCTGGATGGAATTGTACAGTAACAGATCGGCTGAAAAGTTCGTATCGTTTCTATGAGAGGGCGCCACTAGAATTAAATCCATACCATTTTCAGTTAGCACCAACCTTCAAAAGACACGTGTATAAATTTGACAGCTCTCTGATTGTGAGATATTGCATTTTGAGTGAAGCTACTTTTGTTATTGTGAAAAAAATGGAAAAAAAGGAATTTCGTGTGTTGATGCAAAAATGTGCCGCCGATATAAAAAAATGGCTTGATGAGTGTTATCCAGACTCTGCACCGGGCGAAGCAACAATTCGTAAGTGGTTTGCAAAATTTCGTACTGGTCATATGAGCACCGAAGACGATGAACGCAGTGGACGTCCAAAAGAGGCTGTTACTGATGAAAACGTGAAAAAAACCACAAAATGATTTTCAATGACCGTAAAGTGAAGTTGATCGAGATAGCTGACACCCTAAAGATATCAAAGGAACGTGTTGGACATATTATTCACGAATATTTGGATATGAGAAAGCTTTGTGCAAAATGGGTGCCGCGTGAGCTCACAATCGATCAAAAACAACAACGAAAAACCATGCTGAAATTGAACGAATTGGACTTCGAATTGCTCCCTCATCCACCGTATTCTCCAGATTTGGCCTCCAGTGACTTTTTCCTGTTCTCAGACCTCAAGAGAATGCTCGCTGGTAAAAAATTTAGAAGTAATGAAGAGGCCTATTTTGAGGCAAAGGACAAATCGTACTACAAAAATGGTATCGAAAAGTTGGAAGATCGCTATAATCGCTGTATCGCTTCTGATGGCAATTATGTTGAATAATAAGAACGAATTTTGGCAAAAAAATGTGTGTTTCTATTAAACGATGCGAACTTTTCAGCCGAACTGTTATATTTGAAGACAATGAGAGCTTTAATTTGAATAATGATTCGTGATAATTAATTTAACTGTTGCTGAGAAATTGAAATGATTTCCATATTTGAAGATTTTTTTCTTTATTATCGGTGCTTTCAGAAGCGGAAACCGGGGACTAGTAGTCCCAAACTAGTTTTATCAATTCTCTAACTAACAAGGTCTGTCAACTAGATGAATTTAGCAGTAAGTTTTATGAAAATGTGCATTTTGCCATCTTTGCCGGAGGTAGGATCGGAACTTTTCAGGAACTTTTGAAAGAATTTTAAGACCTTTTATTTGCTTCTTAGTATGTGAAAATTGGTTAAGAAAGTTCCGAGAAAATTGAATGCGCATTTTTCAATAAATTCGCACATATTTCCTTGTAATTTCGGAACCGGAAGTCGGATTCAAATGAAATTTAAGAAAATTGTATGAGACCATAAGACCTTTCATTTGAAACTTAGTTTGTGAAAATCGGTTCAGTCATCTCTGAGAAACGTGTGTGACTATTTTTTTCCTCTTTTTTGGTGCATATCACCCTGTAATTTCGGAATTACGGAAGTCGGATCCATATGAAACTCAGGAACTTTGTATGGGACCTCAAGACCTTTCAATTGAATCTAAGTTTTAAAAATCGGTTCAGCCATCTCTGAGAAAATTGAGTGACATTATTTGTCACACACACACACACACACACACACACACACACACACACACACACACACACACACACACACACACACACACACACACACACACACACACACACACACACACACACACACACACACACACACACACACACACACACACACACACACACACACACACACACACACACACACACACACACACACACACACACACACACACACACACACACACACACACACACACACACACACACACACACACACACACACACACACACACACACACACACACACACACACACACACACACACACACACACACACACACACACACACACAGAGAGAGACATTTTGTGATCTCGACGAACTGACCCTGTGTAGCGTCAATGATTATGAAAAGCTGATTTTAAGGAATATTTTCAGCCAAAGCAGAAAACCAGCAGGATTAAAGTTCAATGCAAGTAAGCTGCTAAAAGGAAAAATTATAAACAGGAGAAACAGGGTAAAGACTGTCCCTGAAAGTATGGACGCAACCAAAAACCGCTGCCATTTCGCAATGGTTCAGAATCTGTCCATTTTTATGGTTGCGTCCTGTTGTTTACACTCTTCTCTAATCACTTGTGCGTTTGTTTATTCGTTTTCATTAGTTTGTTTCGAAATGCGTGGACTTTCAGGTGAACAACGTCGAAAAATTGTGTACAAATGGTGCTCAGAACGCGGACTGTCACTGAGAAAGATAGCAAAAATGGAAGAAGTAAGTGAAAAAGCCGTGCGAAATGCAATCAGGAAGTTCGGTGAGGATAACACCTTTGAGGATAAACCGAAAACGGGTCGAAGAAAAGGTCCTCAGTTGGATAAACGTATACTGAAGGCGTTCGAGCAAAAGAAGGAGGTTTCAGTTCGGGATGAGGCCAAAAAAGTGGGCACTTCGAAGTCAAATGTTCTTCGTGCTAAAGAACATTTGAATCTTCGAACCTATAAGAAGAAGAAACAAACAAAACGTAGTCCGAAACAAGAAGCATCGATCAGGCCGAGGGTTCGAAAGCTGTACAATACGATTCATGCTGGATATTTGAACTGCATTATCATGGATGACGAAACCTACGTGAATCTCGATTATAAATCCTTGCCGGGACCACAATATTATACGGTGCGAGAAGGGCAAGTGTTAAACCAGTCCGAGACATCGACTGAAGTCGTAAAATTTGGTAAGAAAGCTATGGTCTGGCAAGCAATTTGTAGCTGCGGTAAGATTTTGAAACCCTTCATCACCACTGCTTCAATGAACAGCGAAATATACATCAAGGAATGTTTACAAAAACGAATTCTACCCATAATTCGAAGCCACAAGGATCCTGTTGTCTTCTGGCCAGATCTTGCTTCTTGCCACTACTCGAAATCAACGGTAGAACGGTATACTAAGAAAAATGTAACTTTCGTCTCAAAAGATATGAATCCGCCAAATTGCCCACAACGAAGGCATATCTTAGGAAACATATCTCGGTAGCCGAAACCATTCAACAGTTAGAAAAAGATTGGAAAAAAGTGTCAAAACTTGTCGCCAAGAAGTCTGTACGGAATTTAATGAGGAACGTTCGCAAGAACGTGCACCAGCTAGTCTACAATGGTCAAGTAGCAAATGTTAAGAATAATATTCTGTTGTTGTAGTCTAATGTTATCAGTATATCGAATGAAATTTGAATATATTTGAAAACACTTGTGAATTCTTTACAGTGAGATTAAAGTGCGTCCATACTTTCTGGGACAGTCTTTAGAAAGAATAAATTTTCACGGGCACTTTATGAGGAGAGAAAGAGAACGTCCATTACGAAAGGCATTAAGTGTGAAAACGATTAAGGGGAGAGAAGGAACCCAAGTAGCAAATGTAACTTATTGAACTTTGAAGATGTTTTACAATTGATTTAGAAATGTTATTTATGTTAGATATGTTTAGAAATATAAATTAAAATTGGTTGTGCAACGTATCACTGTTAAGTTTCACAATACTACCGAAAAAATCACTGTAGAACAACTTTAATTACATCTAAAACAATTATGCAGTAAATCACCAACTTGTTAATGTTTCACTAGAAGCTCTACAAAAAATTGCACATCGTTATGTAAAACGGAAGTAACTATAACAATTGTGCAACTTTTCAAAAACTTTCCAAACGGCTGGCATAATTGTACCGGACACAATATACGTCGAAATTGCTATAAATCTCTTGTGGAAGAAAAATTAGGGAAATAATTGATACTCTCCGCAAGGCAAAAAAGGCTAAGCCGAATTGATAACGTTGTTGTAAAAAATATATTTCTGCAGAGTCCGCATTGTTTTTGCTGCCTCATGAATTTTTAGATCAGTGTGTGCAGTTTTCTTCAGTTTTAGAAAAACATTGATATAAAATTCAAAACGTGCAAAAAAGTTGTGCAAGATTTATCAGTTTGAATGGAACGCAAAACTTGAAGACATGAGATTATTATCATAAAAGTTGCAGGAATACAGCATTACATACACAATGAAAACAAAAATCAATCAGATAATTTGTATTCACTTTTCAAAGATATTGAACGAAAAGTTAATTTCATCATAGTTACTCCCATAGTTATATATTACCGCTTGTGCAACTTGTTTTTGCAACTCTAGCACACGGACTTGCCAAAAAATAATACCTACAGTGCGTATCACAAAAGTCTGGCCCTCTAAGATAAATGACTATACTGTATTGTTGTTTAATTCAACTAGAAGATTAAAACTGACAAAAACCAAAACGTAGAGAATTTCTTTCCGAAATATTAACATGTTAATGTTTCCTGTTATTTAGATAATATATGTCATTACGTTGGGTGAACTATTTTCTATTCAACTCACTGTTACAATCGATGCCATATTGGAAAATATTCAAGAAAAAATCATTTCGAGATTTTTCAGGTTTAATTACACATTAGTTTGATCAAAATCGTCTGAGAATTTTAAAGAATGTTTGAATACACGTATTTTAAACACCATTCCGATGATTATCATTATAAATAATAGACTGTTATTTTTACAGTAATTGGTGCACAATCATTAAAAACGCGTTAATTCAAAGGCGCTTGAAAATTTCGGCCGTACGAATACATGTTTCACCATAAAAATGCAAATCGTTGTCGATTTTTAAATTACAAAAACACAAAAGATCAATTCTACAATATGTAAGATTATCATTTTTCATGTGCAGATTATTTAACAAGATCCATGTTTGTGTCAAGAGCCGTTGTATTGAAAATCAAATGTGAAACTTATTCATTAGAAATTAAGTTTGCATGTTTTTGTAAACGTCATTCCATTTCTTGTTTACATTACGTAGTAGTTTTCACGAGTTTCACAATTGTTTTTTCGCTGATTTCATTACTGCCTTTGTGATGGGGTCGAGGCATGAGTTTTTGTATCAGTTGCACAATCGTTGTGAATAAATGTTCGTAATAATGGATGAACTTTAAAGTATGTTGCACAACACAGAAAAATTGCGCTTTTTCCAAAACACAACAGTTACTAGAATAGTGTGTGATGTGAAGTGAAGTGAAGTGCAGCCACCATCAGTTCAAGGACTTGCCAGTGGATGCGGGTAGACTTACAGTAGCTCCGATATGACTCATCTATTCACCTTCTTACTATAGCTGTTACCGAAAAGCGAACAAAAAGGGTTGGGCGGATACGTAAGTAGAGTCACTTACTCGTATTCCGCGGGAATAAAAGATGCTCTTCCAATCATAATATCCAGTGCATGGATGAAGCATATCGCTATACATGCTTAAACCCGCCTGATGGTTTGTTTGAGAAGGGCGCGTCAGACTCATTTCAAACCTTCAGAAGGAAACAAGTTTCCTTCAAGTGACTTGGGCTGGCTATCCACAATCCCTCGTCCAGTCATCATTTCGTCCGATGCCCTGATGCTCCCTACCCTTTACGCCCCCGTGCAAAATGTTTTATATTGATAAATACAATGAAACAGTGTAATGAAATTAATATAGCATAAAATGATACAATAGATTACAAAATAATATAATATAACATAATATAATATAATATAATATATTTTATTAATAATATTTTAATAATACAATATCATACAATATAATATAATATATTATAAAACAATATATAAAACAACAGTTAATGTATAGTGTCAGTTATGCTTTTCTGTTTTCGCAATACTGCAAGAAGTAGAATATTTCTCTTCTAATAAGAATAATAATATCCACATCTATAAAATAATATATGTTATTATTATTGATGACAAATTAATAATAATAACAATAAAAATAATAATGAAAATAATAATAAAGAAACAAATCTAATATAGTACAATGAAATATATAATAAATAAAATAATGAATAAAATGATATGTTGCGATATGCTATGATATTATATTACTTGAATTTATATGTCATTTCTCATCCTCTCATTCTGCCATCAACGCATTCCCTCGACCAATTGTCACTACAGACACACGTGTAGGCATGAAACAGGAACCAGTGAGGATCAAGCTCACCTTGTGACGACCTTGATAGTTAGTTAAAAGATTACTTTAAAAATGATAACTTATAAGGAAAACAAATTTATATTTTGCGCAGAGGTACGTAGTACTACTCATAATAAACCCTATAATATAATATAATATAAAACAACATAATGCAATCCAATATAACATAATATAATAGAATACAATATAATATGATATAATCTATCTACCTATATAAAAATGCAGAGATCATTCTTTGTAATCGCATCACGTAAGAACGGATGGACGGATTTACATGATTCTTTTTTTGTTTGATCAGTTTTTATCCCCACCGGGTTCGTACATCATAAAAATTAGGAAAACTTGCCGGAAAAGTGGGAAAAATCCATATAATTGTTGTGTATGGACAATGGAATTTTCCGTTGAAAAAGTCGTCAATGGTTGCTAGATCATTGATAGGTGTTTGGCGCATAACGAGTTGTATAAGTGTTGGGCCGTCGAAGAAAAGAATACTAGATCGCAGAAAAAATCGTTTGGCGCGCTATGAGTTATTCGTCATTTCGAGCCACGTGTTCAATTGGGTATCAAAATTATTGCTTACTAATGTCGTTTTCGCTTGATGCTAAACCTAACCTAGTTTTCACTCTAACTGCTGTCAAACCGTTTGTTTGAAGCTAGTTTCGAACCTAGTTTCAACGTTGTTGAACTGAAAATCGAGTCAGTTTCGAGCCTGGTTGTCATATCAGGTTTGCTCAAACCCCCGTTGCTAAGTGCGAAATCAACATAGTTTCGTGAAAAGTGTTTGTTTGATGAAACTACCCTGGGTCAGTTTCAGTTTTCTCAAGCGAAAACGACATAAAAGACTGGAATGCATACGACTGTTCTAACATAGAAATACTGCTGTAGGCAGGAGAAAAAGTTCTGATATCGTTTACCAGTTGATGAATAGTATTAGTCATCGCGGGCTCGAGTTAAAAAATTTAAAAAAATTTTGAATGAATCAATGAAAAGATTATGAAGTAGAAACTCTAAGGTAAAACTAAGAGATTTTCCTTGCATTTTGTTTTCTTATGATTTATATTAGACTAAGCGCACACAATAAGTGGTAATTAGATATCAATTAATAGCTTTCTTCACGTTTCGCGTTCGGCTCATCAGCGCTTAAAGCAGTTTAAATTGAACTGCCATCTCCGCCTAACAGTTCAATTTGAACTGCTAAGCAAACAGTGCAATATCAAAAAAGTCGTTACATAGATAGTGTAAACTTTGCGTCTGCTTAGCGGTTCAAATTGAACTGTTAGACGGAGATGGCAGTTCAATTTGAACTGCTTTAAGCACTAATGAGCCGAAGGCGAATCGTGAACAAAGCTAAAATAAAATATGTGGTTTTCTACACAAACCCAAAAAAACCCTAAATATCAATGATTAGTTGATAATTGATTATAGTTCAATAAGATTACTATAATTGATTGAGACTGTTATATTTATATTTCATATTTCATATTATGTGAAGAATGTTCAAATTGGTAAGATCAATATCAAATTAAAATTCAAGCGTCGTTTCTTCAAGCAAAAAAAGTTCAACAGTATATGAAAAATATCCACTTTATTAGTGCTCTAAAGTACGCATGGCACATTTTAGCAACTTAAACGTACAGAATAAGTACTGAGAAAACTATCTCGCTGCTTAAAAGCTGTACAAGGAACTGCTTCAAAGTTTGTTCAAACATTTGAATGTTGCTTCGGGTGAACATTCAAATGTGATTAATTCCATAAAAACGGACTGTTTAGAATGCTTTGTATGCTGCTTAAGACAAATCTTTTTTTAATCGATTACCTGAAGTAAGAGTCACATCTGGAACGGAATACGTGGCATCTTATATCCATTATGTCGAAGCCATTAGAGAGGGATCTCGGATTCAAAGGATGAGAGTCGGTGAGTCTGTTCATTTGTTCTATTTTTACTAATCAGAAGTTTTTCACATTTTCACATTGATTTTTGTTGATATTTCTTTTTTTTGGGCTAAAGAGAATGTGTGTCGAAATCCATTGATTGAAGGTTAATTATTCAGAAAAATATTGGACAGAAACGTTAACCACTTAGTCGTTTGACAGTTCTGCTCTCCGGAAACATAAATTCGATCAAATATTTTTTGGTCGAGACGAAATTCGACGGGTCAGCTAGTATAATATAATATAATACAATATAATATCATATAATGCAATGCAGTATAATACCATACAACATAGTATATCATAACATGAAATAGTGTAAGACGATAATATATGAAACAAAATGCTATGATACAATATAACAGTTAATGTCGCAGTGTAAGTTACGCTCTTCTAATAATAATAATAATAATAGATGATGTAATAAACAACAGAATTATCGCCCTTATTCTGAATAACGACGTATTGATTTTTCGATCGAATGTGGTTCGATCGAATCATAGCTACCTTTGATTTTGCTAGCGTTATGGGGAATACAAATGAAATACGAGCGAAAAAACGATACGACGTTATTCAGAATAAGGGCGTATATGTTGTAATATACTATGATAAACATTGCACTTTAGGATGGGCTTCAACCTACAAGACATTTCACACCCTCTCATTCTGCTACTAACGCAGAAGGCGATAGCACCCAGTCGACGCCGTTCTATTGACCAAATGTCATCATAGACGCTCGGGGAGGCATGAGATAGGGACTTGTGAGGACTTAGTTATCTCACCATTTGACGACCCAACAGTTACTAGAATAGTGATATAAACTAACTTGATAAATTGCACAATCAGTAGAAAAATACAGGACAGCAACTTAACATGCTACTTGGGAAGACCTAGTTTGACATGGAAAGAATCATTGAATCACGACAGAGCAAGGCTGGAGAGAACTTTTGAAAAATAAAAACAAATTGAAAAGAAAAGCCGAAGAAATATACGACAAAAGCAGTAGTGAAAATTCAGAAGGAAACTTTGAAAAATGATGAAATAGGGAATTGATAACGCAAGGAAATGAAAAAAGGAGATCATAGACGCAAATACCTAAATTAATCAAGATGTTTAAAAAAATGAGGAGGAGAAGAAAAATTTGTTGTTTGAATAGAATGGTAGGAAATTTCGAATTAAGAGGATATAATATAGCAAATTAAGGTAAGTCTTAACACGTAATATAGGATAGACAGGATAGGAGAAACGGGTAAAAGTGTGGATAGTTCTATGAATAAAGAGACTATGATGAATATGAAGAAGCAAGAGTCATCATTCAAACTTTCATTGAAAATTTTAACCAGTGCTGCAATTTTTTCGTCAAAATTCGACAGTTTTCATGAATTTATCAACATTCAGATTTTAAAATTAGCGGCGATCAGACTGTTCTTAGGAATATTGCCATACGATTAATATATGAGTTTTCTAATCGAGGCTAACATTGTAAAATCCTACGAGCGATTTTAATGTGCATTCTTTTCTGTTATCTAGTTATGTATATAAAATAGCAAATCAGCTGACAGAAGTGATTAAGACTAAATAGAGAGTCCGTGGAAAATACTGGCGAGCTGGAAAGTCGCTTCGTGAATTGTCAAGTAAATATTCTAGTTTGATTTCGCATATCCGTATGAGTTCAGTTCTACAATATAAAAACAAAAAATAATTATGCAATTCTTAAGCCGTAAAACATTTTAAATTACCATCAAACCTTCCCTGGAATTGTTCCAAAAGCTCAACGAAAACTTTTCCGTCGTAATCCGGCAGATCGCAGGTTCCACCGAGCTTCACCGGCAAACTAGCCGGGTCGATCTGCTGGTGCAGAGATTCCATGTTGGAACCGTGGAAATTTACCTGAAATCACCGAATAAAAATTGTTCCTTCCTCAATTGACAATTCAAATCGCGCTTACCCGTTTGCTCCATTTCTGACCCAGGAAACGTTTGCAGATGTTGAAGAACATATTGAATAGTTTTGCATTGTTGATGACATTGATTCCTTTGATTCGCAGCGGGAAGAGATGCTGTCCGAGCTCGAACGTGTTTTTCATAAACTTCGGCGTAAATTGGCCGAGGTGGGAGAAGCTGAGCTTGTCGAAGTTGGCAATGACAACCAGACCGTTCAGCTGGGTGCTCGGTTCCAGCGACAGCAGGGTCAGCAAAGCATGTTCCGCTCGTATCATCTCTGAAAATGGAACCTTGGAGCAGTCCCAACTAGCTGAAAGCGGGAAACAATCATTTGTGTTCTAAATTTTGGACTCTAATCAAATATTTGCTATTTCGTCCGTTACCTCCAATTTCCATGTAGACGATTCTTCGTCCAAACTGATCTCGTTTTGGAAAAAGTTGAATTACACGTTCCTCAAATGCTACCCTGATGGCTTTGACTGAAATGTCATCCACGATGAAATCTTGTTTTGCTTTCATTTTGTAGTAGCCTTTAATCTGTGCCAAGTAAAGAAAGTTTGTGTGAATATGTTTGATATTGTTTAGTGCGCCTAAATACCAGTTCGTATGCACTTTTGACATAGTATTTCCTTGGCCGTAAGAATCTTATGAGGAAGGCATCATCATTAACCGGAATGTTCAGATCCTTGTCATCTAGAAAATTAATAGATACAATTTAAAATTCAGGTTGAACGAAACTTTCCTGATCCAGTTCAGGCAGCCTCAGCATGTTTGGAAGCGAACGTACTCACCTTTCAATAGTTCTCTCAATTCGCCTAAACTGTTTTCAACAACTTCGGCCGATTCGCGCAACTCATCGCTTGCTTTGTCAAGCGAAGCTTTATCGCTGTACTCTGCAAAATCGAGTGCAATTTTCCGACCCTGTCCCAGATCGATGAAGGGATTTTGGTCGTCATCGAAACGTAATGCCATGCTTGCTGTGATTGAAGGTAAAATCGAAAGCCGTGGATCTCTATCGAACTCTCACTCTGTAGAAAAGGTGTTCACGAGCAGCTGAGCCACCAAGAAGTACTGATCGGGTGGAAAGATTGCATTTGTTTAGCACCGGTGCGAAAGGGAGGAGAATGAAATATGCGAAAAGATAAGACAAAAAGAACAAGAATTCTATATTCGCTGAATGAATGAAATATAAGAAAGAATGAAAGAAAGGAGACAGAGAGAGAGTGTGTGTGTAGGGTGATTAGTTTGGGAATTTGTTATGTTTTCGCACTGCCAATCTGCTGCATGCTTCTCCGTTCGAGCCTATAATGGCAATTGAGTAGTCTGGATTTTGTATCAATTCGATCCGAAGTGGTTCTACGTTGAACCGTTTTTGTCCAATGTTCCAACAAACTGCTTAACAGGGAACTAAAGCTGAATGGATATGAAACACCTTTGTTGGGCTTCTCACTGGGAGATTATGTGAGCTTGAATTTAAATGCCTACTTGTAGGCTATTTCAAAAAGCGACGATGAGACCGACCGTACACTGATTTGATGCAATAAAAACCGTGAACGGAAAAGCCGTCCCGATCATAAGGAAGAGCAAACGAATATCATAACTATTTAGCTATCATAATGGATTGTGAAATATTGCAAGAATAGCTGGAAATAGTAAAGTAATGAATACATTTACAATATTAGCTCGTTTCGTTATTATTTTTTTATTCAGTCAGTGAAAAATGTATGAATTTATTAAAGTGTCACTGTCAGCATTTTCTGTCATTTTTAGTATATTGCAGTGAAAAGACGGATTGCTACCAAACTTGCTCTTCAGATATAGTCATAAGGGTATTTCTGTTGGGAAGGGAGCGTGGCAAGTGTAATTTACATGGGGGATCATAAAAAAAATTCAACTATTAGGTGTACAACTTTGCTTCCGCCGTTTTTTTTTTCCAAAATTTAAAGCTTTATTGCGAAAAAGTGTTTACAGATGCATTATTCAAAGTATTGTCCGTCGCTAGCGACAACTTTCTCCCATTTTTCCGGAAATTTTCGAATCCCGGCTCGAAAAAAGGAGTCCTTTTTTGACGCTATCCATGAAGCAATCCATTTTCCAACTCTTCGAAAGATTGAAAATGTTGATCTGCCAGGCCGTGTACCATCGAAAGGAATAGGTGGAAGTCAGAAGGGGCGACATCTGGGGAGTACGGCGGGTGGGGCAAGACTTCCCATTTCAGCGTTTCCAGGTACTTTTTGACCACTTTTGCGACGTGAGGCCGAACATTGTCGTGTTGGAGGATGACTTTGTCATGTCGCTCTTGATACTGTGGCCGCTTTTCTTTTAGCGCGCGACTAAGGCGCATCAGTTGCGTTCGGTAGCGGTCTCCTGTGATGGTTTCACCCGGTTTTAAGAGCTCGTAGTAAATTGTTATTTATCTTTGACGGCTTTTTCTCTTCCATCATCATGTTTGTCTTCGACATCGAAATCACCATTTTTAAAACGTTGAAACCACTCCCGACACGTTCTTTTACTTAGAGCAGCATCACCGTAAGTTTCTGGAAGTATTCGATTCGCTTTAGTTGCATTTTTTTTCGAATTGTAACAGAAAAGTAAAACTTCCCGCAAATGGCGAGAATTGGGCACATAAACAGACATTTTCGAGCGTGAAACGAAAACAAGAACAACTGTCACTGAAACGGCGATGACAATTCATTAGGCACTGTACACACTCACTTTAAAGGCTATCATCTATGTATTTTGACTAGCCTCAGTACAGCCACCTATCGGAAAACGGCGGAAGCAAAGTTGTACCCCTGATAAATTTTTTTCAATAGATTTTTCTAAAACACGAAACTCTTGCTAAGTACAGATATTGTTTGCACTCCAGATGATCCTATGAGTATTTTTGAAGGGGGAGAGGGGGAGGTGGGAACAGATCCGATTTTGTCCGTTTCCCACATCGTTTGAAAATTTGAGCCTATAGCACCTTGTAATTCCGAAACCGAAAGTCGGATATGCAGAATGTTCACGAGAATCGTATCAGATTATAATACATTTCAGTTTATGAGAATCCACCCATTCATCTCTGAGAAATCTTCACTGAGAAAGTTCACTATTTTCCGGTGCTTACGGAACCAGAAACTGGGGACCGGTATAACAGTAGTGAGATTATTTGCTGATCTGCCAAGAAGATCTAGTAACTAGATAAATTTATGATCAATTTATAAGTGAATCGCAGCTCTCTACACGGTCACTTATGAAAAGCATTCTTTTAATCGAAATTTCTGCACTTATCTTCCTTTATCTCCGTAGCCGGAATTCGGATTCAACTAAAATTCTTGAGCATTGCATAGGATCACAAGACCTTTCATAGAGAGAAAGTGCCATCAATTTGTTGTGCACACACATTCAGACTTGGCCTATCTCGATGAACGAATTCTGGGTCTTGGTTCAATAGTCGATTTCACAGTGATTGTATACAACCTTTTTATATGAGAAAGGCAAAACACAATATTCAGTCAATGTAAATTTGTAAATAAATTCAAAAATCGGAGAAGTACTACTGTTGTAAAACATCTTCATTTCTAGAACCGTACAAAAAAATTGTATACAAAAACAGGTTTGTAACTTCTGGTTAGCTGGTTCTTCCGAAACAAATGCCTACACGGAACGACCGAAATTAACTCTGCGCCTAATTCGTATTACTGTTTTTGAATTAGTTAATTTTAACAACAAAATTTCCAAAATAACTATGAAATTAGTTAAAATTGAGAATTTACTTTCCTGAAAAAAACTCTTGTTTTTAGGAATGTGTTTAGTTGGCGAATATCCTGGACACAAACCAGCAATATTTCAATCCAACACGAAAATCTCATTGACAACTAATTTTGTTATTGAAATCAGAAAATTTGTTTCTATTTATCTATCACTTTAATAGCTGAAGGACAGCACAAAGAAAACAAAAATGAAATTGGTTTTATTAACAAGTTTATTAACCAAAAACTCAAGAGAAGTGTCAAAGTAAAACAATTCATTAAAATGCTAAAAAGGACAGTCTTATTGAAACTGCTTGCAAATTGTTTTGATGTTTTCGCATGTGTTACGATATATCCATATATAAATTTCTAAACCGATATGTAAAAATGCCGTAAACTCTTAGTGGAAAGTGTATTTATTCACAATTGGTGCGCATTTGAAGCGATTGTGCGTAATAATGTTTTTAAGTGAAACAGTTAAGTGAGTTTCGAATGTTGCACTCAAAGTGTGCTCAAAGTTTTCAGTGAGTGAGTCGATTTCGCGAAGTCGAATGAGGAAAACAGCGATTTAGGAGAAAAATTTTCAAAAAGAAGTTTATGTTTCGTTCATGTCTTTTTCTCCAATACAACATCATATTTATACCTGCCAATATAGAAAAGACAACCTCGACTGAAAGTAGTAGGCTTGTAGTCATTACGGTGTTACCGTTTTTTTCGGTGACAGGGCGCCATATAGGTGCAAATTTCAGAAGCCAATTCAACTATTTATGTTGGTTGAAAATAACGTTTTATTTCTCTAATTAAACTAAAAAAATAGTTGAAGGGAAATGAAGTGTGCCTTAGCTAAAAATTACAGCACGTTTAATTGGTGAATTCAACTGAAAAAACAATCATTTCAACAAATATTTTATTATTATTAAGGGAATGAGAATTAGAAAATCTAAATTAGCAAAAGTAAGATTTTTTTAGTTGTCTCAAAAAATAACTAACTAAAATCAACTATTTTTTCGCCAAAATGCTGATTTCGATCTTTCCGTGTATAATCGAGTACTTTTGGGCCGACTGTCGTTCAGGAACGCAGCGTGGATCAGACCCCGTAATAAATAAACAAATTGTTCTTCGCTCGTTTTTTGGATACAAATGTTTGTTCGGTTCTTGCAAAATACATATTTTTTAAACGATTTTAGTAATGTCCGTGTTAGGTTTTTGCATTTAAATATACATACTTATATCGTTTTACTAAATTTAATTGTTTTCATCCGATATTGACATATTAAAAGCTGTAAGTTAATTTAAGGACATGATAAATTTGTAGATGATTTTGGTTGTAATATTAAGCACACTTATTCGTAAATTTACATGATTTTCTCCTATTGTGTCCCTTACAAACATTTACAAAATGGCCTCGTTTGAAATGGAATAGACGAAATGGATTCCGGTTAGCCTTTACAAAATGTGTTTTTTGGGGGGCGGGTCCTACTCCATGCTAGTTTCATAAACACTTGAGATATTTTCTTCCTTTGTATTATCGAATCACGGTCTGTAACATCCACTTGTCATAGAATTGTATGTGTTTTTCTGCTTAAAAGGTCAACCTAATTCCTTTTCAAAAGTCATAATATTTAAGAAATCCGCACAAAAAAACTTCGTTTATCGGTCAAAACAAGAACTCTGTCAAAACATTCGAAACTACTGCAGTGTAACGCAAAATGGAAAAAAAAACAGAACCATAGCATATTCCACGAAGGATTAGAAAGTTTTTTGTCAAAGTAAATTTATTATCTGTATCATCTCATTCACATATAACATTTGCAAAGTATTTATTTTATGCTCGAGAAATGATTGATTTTGATTTTAGATTATTAATAGTAAACGCAGACCAGATTTGGCAATTCGATTATTCATTACCACGAAAAGCGAAACGTCGAACAAAACATCTAAAAGGAAGGAAAGAGACAAAAAATTAAACAGTTCAAAGCAGCTATGAAAGCGTTCTTATATCTGGGTGACGAAGTCATTTAGTAGGGCTTGTAATATAATGGCTGTATTTCCACTCACTAACAATCGGATGCCATGGCCTTGCGTTGAACTGTTTCATCTTTAACAAACATGTTCAATATAATTCATAACTAATTTTAGCCTTTAAGTACGCAATTAAGCTCTCTCCCCCTCAATTATTTTTTATGGCAAATTTCATACGCCTAAATGTTGGCTATAAATACATTAAGCTTGTGATTTTATATTTAGATCAGCACGACTAAATCGTAGTAATCAAAATTGGGTTCAAATAGACATCAAGAAAGAAATTGGGTATTTTTTTTTACAAGGTGAAATGCATTTACGCACGGAGTGTGGGACTCTCCACAGCACTACCCAACTGTTGATTGGAACTACCCACTAAAACACCTTGGATCTCCAACCCTACGTCCCCGGCACCACCGCTAGGTATTACTTCGGGGTGGAAGGAAATTGGTGCTCACAGCACCCTCCCCAGAATTATGCAGAATGGGAATCAGTATCCTGCTCTCGAGGGATCGACCAGTTGGATGACGAGGTCGGTCCAGTGATGCCGGTTGGAGGGTAACTTCCGGTTCACTGGCGCCTCGACGACCCAAAACTGATGCTACGTCGCGGAACTACTCGACTAGTCTCCGCCAAAAGATCTAGTCTACACCGACGGAGGGTTCTTCGACGAGGGAAGTCCTCCCGAACCGACGCTTACGGTACGCGTCTACGACCCGACCGAAAGGATGCCTAAGTCGATCCAATGATTCCGGTTGGAGCGTGACTTCCGGTTCACTGGCGCTCAGACGATCCTAGCGGTACCACGCGACGATCTACTCATCTAGTCCCCGACAAAGGATCTAGACTACTCCGACGGAGAGTTCCCCGACGAAGGAGAATCTCCCGACACCGAGTCTCTTACACCACACGGGACACCCGATGGAGTGCCGAGGTCGGTCCCGCGATTCCGGTTGAAGCATGGCTTCCGGTTCGCTGGCGCCTCGACGACTCGAATCGGTGTTGTGGCGGCTCCTCGACTAGCCCCCGCCGAAGGATCTAGCCTACACCGACGGAGAGTTCCCCGACGAAGGAGGCTCTCCCGAAACCGACGCTTTCGATTCCCGTCAACGCCCGACCGAGAGGATGCCTGGGTCGTTCCAGTGATTCCGGTTGGAGGATAGCTTCCGGTTTACTGGCGTCCCGACGATCCTAGCAGTTTTACGTACTACTCGTCTAGTCCCCGACGATGGATCTAGACTACTCCGACGAAGAGCTCCCCGGCGAAGGAGGTTTAGTTTATACCTCCTAAATGTTGGCTATAAATACATAATATATTTTATATTTAGATCAGCACGACTAAATCGTAGTAATCAAAATTGGGTTCAAATAGACATCAAGAAAGAAATTGGGTATAAACTAATATTCTTGTGGTATTGTTTTGGTATCTTAAATAGTTCAACATGTTATGAATCTGGTATAAATGGTGTAAGTTTTTGGAATTCAGTTTTGATATTTTAGCTCTTAATTCAACCTAACCAATATCAAATAGAACTATTTAGCTATTCCGAAAAAAATGACATAATATGGTCTTCGTTTGATATTCTCTTCTGATCGGGTACACCGTAGTGATAAAAAGCAGCATCCCCGCAAGTGAGTTCTGCCTGTGTACCGACTTCGCATCGGTATCGACAGTGGACGCTATTGTGTTATACTCGAGCAGCAGCGGACAGTACCATACATCTATTGTTTGCTACCCGCATCGCAGCCGTACAATCCTGAGTCAAGGTCACACAGAGCCACAACGGAGGAGTGAAAGATCAACTCACCTAACAGATTGCCGGGTCATACTGTTAAGTATTTTTTCTAACTTTTTCTATTTTAATATTTTCTTTTTCACTTTTGTTTTTAATTCTTATTACAAGTGCGGGAGACTCTTTTCTCCCGTACTTAAAATATGAATATTGATGACAATGAGGGTGTCTCGGAAGAAGGCGAAGTTTCAATGAACGAAGAACGTTTAGAAATCGAGTCTGAATCCGAGATGCCGCCATCTCCCCCTCCGATACCATCCCTCCCTCCGATGCCTCCATCTCCCTCTGAGATATTGCCACCTCGTCGAAAAGTTTACCAAGACGATGGCTCGGGGGGTCCGTGGTTGGTATACTTCCGGCCCAAATCACCCAAATCAAAGCCTCTCAGAGTCCTGAATATTGCCCGGGACCTGACAAAATATTACTCGGCAATAAAATCTATCGGGAAGGTTTCGCCAAACAAGTTACAAGTTGTTCACGAAGGAGTACCGCGTGTACGTCCCGTTTCATGTGGTGGAGATCGACAGTGTGGTCCGTTACGAAAGTCTGACGATCGAAGATCTGATGAAGGACGGGGTAGGCCGTTTCAAAAACCCCGACCTTCAGCCAGTGAAAATTTTGAAGTGCAAGCAATTGCACTCCAAATCGATAGAAGGTAAATTTTACCAATCGGACTCATTTCGCGTGACTTTTGCGGATCTGCACTTCCAAATTATTTGGTAGTGAGTGGAGTTCGTCTACCTGTTCGGCTGTATGTACCGCGGGTAATGCACTGTACAAGCTGCAAACAGCTAGGGCATACGGCAACCTATTGGTGCAACAAACTGCGATGCGGCAAATGTGGAGAGACCCATCAGGACGATCTCTGCAGAAGAGTAGCGGAAAAGTGTTGCTACTGTGGGGAGAATCCTCATGATCTGTCGGAGTGCCCTACGTACATACAGCGTGCTAGGAGAAATTGAAGCGATCCGTGAAAGAACGTTCTAAACGTTCTTACGCGGAAATCCTAAAAAGAACCACTCCATCGAACCCTGAGAACCCGTTTGCACTCTTGCCAGTTGAAGAGGATTCCTCTGAGGGCCTTCCTACACGCAGGTTGAAGGAAGCAAGAAAAGACAAAATCTGGCTTCTCCTAAGCTTCCTCGTAAAGGCCTCAGAATGTCCTCTTCGTCACAAAATGATCAAACAAAAACGAAAAGTGCTAACTCAAAACCGAAGCAAACACCTCCTGGTTTCAAAAAACTTAGAGATGATAAGGAGTACCCAGCACTTCCAGGGGCATCAAAAAACCCGAATGACCCCAAATCACAACCAGAAAATCAAACAAACGCTGGATTATTGAAATTATCTGATATCGTGGACTGGATATCAACAGCCTTCAATATTACTGATCCTCTAAAAAGCCTCCTAACTGCTCTACAGCCAACAGTAAGGACATTTTTAAAACAGTTGCTTGAGCAATGGCCCCTCCTTGCAGCGATTGTATCTTTTGATGGATAATTTACTAATGAGAATCGAAGATATGATATCATTGTGCTTCAGTGGAATTGCAGAAGTATCATCCTTTTGATTCTTTTAAACACTTAATACATACTCGTAACTGCGATGTATTCTCTTTGAGTGAAACTTGGCTGACTTCCAACATCAACCTCGACTTCCATAATTTCAACATAATCTGCCTGGATCGAGAAGATTCTTACGGAGGGGTACTTTTAGGGATCAAAAAGTGCTATTCATTTCACCGTATTAACCTCTCCTCGACACCGGGAATTGAAGTTGTTGCTTGCCAAATTAATGTTAAAGGCAAAGATCTATGTATAGCTTCCATCTGCATTCCTCCCAGAATCTCGATAGAGCATGGTCGGCTTGCAGACATCATAGAACTTCTTCCTTCACCGCGGCTGGTTTTAGGGGACTTTAACTCGCATGGTACAGGATGGGGCTGCTTATATGATGATAATCGTTCTTCGTTAATCCAAGATCTGTGTGACAACTTCAATTTGACAATTCTAAACACGGGAGAAATGACACGGACCGCCTAGCACAACCAAGTGCGCTGGATTTATCCCTTTGCTCGACTTTGCTACAGTTAGATTGCAAGTGGAAGGTAATCTGTGATCTTCACGGTAGCGATCACTTGCCGATCATAGTTTCTATCACCAACCGCATAAAACCATCGGAAACAATCAATGTTTCGTACGATTTCACACGAAACATTGATTGGAAAAGTTACGCTAGCTCGATATCTGAGAAACTAGAAACATCACAGGAGCTTCCTCCGGAGGAAGAGTATACATTTTTGGCTGGCTTGATTCTTGACACCGCAATTCAAGCACAGACGAAACGAGTATCCAGCGCGCAAACTAGTATGCGTTCTCTCAACCCATGGTGGGACAAAGAGTGCTCAGAGCTGAAAACGAAAAAAACTTCAGCCTTCATCTCGTTCAGAAGGAACGGAACCCCAGATAATTATCGGAAATACGCGGCGTTAGAATTTCAAATGAAAAGTCTGATTAAAGCTAAGAAACGCGGTTACTGGCGAAGGTTTGTTGACGGATTAACGAGAGAAACAGCAATGAGCACTCTTTGGGATACGGCCCGTCGCATGCGTAATTGAAATCACGCGAACGAAAGCGAGGAATATTCCAACCGCTGGATATTCGATTTCGCTAAAAAAGAATGTCCTGATTCTGTTCCGGAACTGAAGATACCCGCGCCGCGACTTCGAATACAAGCGAAACGCCGTTTTCGATGGTAGAGGAGTTCTCAGTTGCGCTCTTGTCGTGTAAAAATAGAGCTCCGGGGTTAGACAGAATTAAATTCAACTTGTTGAAAAATCTGCCCGACTCTGCCCAAAGGCGCTTGTTGAATTTATTCAACAAGTTCCTCGAGGGTAATATTGTTCCACACGAATGGAGAGAAGTGAGAGTTATTGCTATTCAAAAACCTGGGAAATCAGCCTCCGATCACAATTCGTATCGGCCGATTGCTATGCTTTCCTGTATTCGGAAATTGTTAGAAAAAATGATTCTGTTCCGTCTAGATAATTGGGTCGAGAATAATGGCTTACTTTCAGATACACAATTTGGTTTCCGCAGGGGCAAAGGAACGAACGATTGTCTTGCGTTGCTCTCAACCGAAATTCAAATGTCATTTGCTCGTAAAGAACAAATGGCATCAGTTTTCTTAGACATCAAGGGGGCTTTTGACTCAGTTCCCATAAACATCCTATCTGAGAAGTTGCATCAGCATGGTCTTTCACCAATTCTGAATAACTTTTTGTATAATCTATTGTCTGAAAAACACATGTATTTCGCGCATGGTGATTTGTCGACAAAGCGATTCAGTAACATGGGTCTTCCTCAGGGCTCATGCTTAAGCCCCCTTTTATACAACTTTTACGTAAACAACATTGATGAATGTATCAACACATCTTGCACGCTAAGACAACTTGCCGATGACAGCGTTGTGTCTATTATAGGACCCAAAGCTGCAAGATAACAACTTGTCGACATGGGCTCTTCAAATGGGTATCGAGTTCTCTACGTCATCTCCGAGAAAATTGAGTGAAGTTATGTGTCACGCACGCATTTGCTGATCACGACGAACTGAGTCGAATGGTATATGGAAGTTATGTTCTTCCAGCATTTATTACTGTAATAAGTTTAAATCAAAATAATTATGGAATTACTTTGAACTTAAAAATTCTGCCATCGCCTAGCTTACATGCCATACTCGAACGATTATGTTGCCAAAAACGAACCGTGCTAAAATCGGTCCGATGCAAAATTCCATGAAAAAAGATGCTGTACACAGTCTTTTTAGTACTTAGAAACAATTGTATGTAACAGTATAAAAATCGTGTTTCATTTGGCTCCGAAACAACGTTTTATCGTCAAACGCGTAAAACTCCTACTACTGGAATAAGGCGAAAAGTCATTCACACAAAAATATCGATATCTCCGTTAAAAATGAAAGAATTTAAACCATCGATGGCTTATTGGATAGCTATTGCCGCGTGGAATCTTAATCTAAAAACAAATTCCGTTTTCAAAGTCAATTGTGACAGATATTGTCAAAAAACTGAAAATTTTGACATAAAACTTCGTATAATTCAAAAAGTAATGACATTCGGTAACGAATTCTATACCCATTTTATATATATAGATATAAAAAAGGTAAAAACGCTACTAATTTATTCCAACACCTGATATATTATAAATAGATTTATATAACGACATTTACATAGGTGTTTTATGTTATGTATGTTAAAAATATTCTGTTTTTATTTATCATATCATTATATTATCATTTAAATTTTACTCACACCGACATCATTTACAAAAATCTAGCCCTTGTTTCTGTGATTTCTATTGTCGACCCCGCCAACAATTGAAAATTGACCGATTTCCTCAAACTTAAATTCAAATGAAAGGTCTTACGGTCCCGTACTGAATTCCTGAATTTCATCCGGGTCCGACTTCTGGTTCCGGAGTTATAG
The DNA here is from genome assembly GCF_030247185.1 of Malaya genurostris. Lineage (NCBI taxonomy): Eukaryota > Metazoa > Arthropoda > Insecta > Diptera > Culicidae > Malaya > Malaya genurostris. The sequence continues at coordinate 339,921,485 of NC_080571.1, read as the reverse complement.
GGTAATAAGTGTATTAAATATTGTACACCGTCACTTAAACCGGCGGAACAAAACACGCAAACATTTTTCTAAACTTAACTCCACAAAGCACACAAATCGATTGCCATTATCAGTAGGCAACTAAACAAACCGATTCCGGCTATCTTGGTTCCCGGTTTTTCGATTAACGACACGGGAGATAATAGTCATATGCTCAAAACTTACTCACGTTTCTCAGACATTGTAGAACCGATATTCCCAATCTTAGGGTCAAATGAAAGGTCTCATGGGCCTACCAAAAATTGCTGCATATGTTTGGATTCAACAAAAACTTAAATCGTAGTTTAGAGTACGATGACAAAATCGTACAAAAATTTTAAAATTTGAATAAAAACTAGTAGAGTTTGTACGTCATGTCAGTTGGTGGCCGTACGAATGGAATGCCACAGTATTTTATAAATATGAGAAAGGCATCATTACACCACTAAGTGGATTAGAACAGGTTTTTTTTAAGGAGAATAACTTTTCATTAGATTGCATCAGCCAACGCGAGTTGAGCTTTGGATTCTTGAAAACGAAACTTCTCGACAGCCTTGCGTTGGATATTAGAAATCCCTGCACAAAGGACCAGAATAATAATCCGATCTAAATAAGAGTCGAATGATCATAAAGTTAAACCACTTATGATAAAAAAAAAGTTAAACCACAACGTTTTTTGTGAATTAGTGAAACTCATCATAGTTGAACTGATCGCTGCGCTTTATTCGGACACGGCAGCTGAAGCCGTGGAACCACACTGATTATGAATTCAAACAGCATCAGAACGGCTTTACCATGCATGACGGCGGCAATTCGTCAGTCAGTCAGTTAGCAAACCTGTCGACTTGCTGCTTCGACTTCGACTTGAACTAGTAGGTTTATTGTTTCGGTGTCTTCTCACAGCCTCGGCAGAGGTCATACATTTTATCGCTTCACCCTACCGCCTCGCGCCCATGGTGTTTGACGACAACATCTTTCTGTCAGTCAGTTCAAGACATTGCGCCACTTCGAAGCACCACCGGTTTGCAAATGCGTATGTTTTGCGACATTCAATTACCACCGACCAACAACGGGGCGGACGATTCTTCTTCGTCTTCTTTGGAAGTGATTTCGTTTGTTAGATTACTGGCTTTGTGTACACAGTAAAAACTAGTTTTGACTTTTATTTTCAACCATTGTCATCACATTGGACGTCGGTTTCCCGACGGTAGAAATTGGATAAGATTACTTTGAAGATTGCTGCGTGCGTTGACACGTCGTTCTTGTCCTTGTCGCAGAATAGGTGCAATTGAAGGTTTACTGGCTTGTGGCTAAGTAGGCGTAGTTGCGCAGAACATCAACGCAGAAAGGTCGCTGCTCGTTGACGTTTTTTTTTCCATTGCTTACTTTGACCTCCGCTCGGCAGATTCGTCGTAGCCGTACGCATCGAGTGCTACGGGTGAAAAAAAAAGAACGATGGTATATTTATTATAACCGTTAATAAACCCGCGGGTGGTACGTGAAGACATACTGTCAAAATATTTGTCGTAGAGCTGCAGGTAATCCCCTAGTAGACGTCCTTCGTACTCGGGAGCTGCAAGTGTTCCGCCATACTTCGGCCTCAAACAGGCGGGGCTGATTAGCTTTGTTAGTGAGTTCCAGTCCTTGTTGTGGAACGAGATCTGCGTGGTGGCAGTAAAACTTATGTTGATACTAGAATCAAAACAGAAGCAACTGACATACCTTTTCTCTCAGCTCTTTCGAGATGAATGGTTTGAAGATAGCAAACAGAATGTTGAAGATCATCGAGTTGTTGACCACGTGAATGCCTTGCATGCGAAACGGGCTTGCCTTCTGTACCCAGTCGAGAATCATCCGTGCGTGCTTGGGACTGTTCTGGGCGATTTGGGACATCGACAGTCCGTCGGTGTCGAAGATTACCTTCATGCCGTGCAGCTGCGTCTCCGGATCCAGCAGGGCAGCCTCCACACAAAGCCGGATGGCGGCGATCAGCTCGATTATCGAAACCTTGGAGGTGTTCCATTTTTCTGCCGGCCGGGAAGAGAACAGAGAACAGGAATGTCATTATGGTAAATGTTTTACGGATTGTTTGCTTAAACAAAAAATAAATCACAATTAGTCTAGCCGCTGTCAAACTTGTTTTTTTTTCTCGTTTTACCAAAACAGGTTTCGTTCGATAAAAAAAAAAAACAAATCCGATCAATCAAGAACTTTGTTGTTTGTCGTTTTGCATTCGTCAATTTGGTTTGATAATTAAATTATGATCCAGTTGTGAAGTATTTTACTCAATGTAGAATTGAATCGTGATATTCTTGCCAATGTCTTTCACCATACACTTCTTTTCCATTGATATTGTGAATTACAAGTTTTCAACCACCTAAGCAAGAGTTGACCTATCTTCTCAGTGTTTTTTTTTCATTCGATATTTCATATTGTAATTTCTATTAGAATAATTTGTCTACTGAAACTGAAATAAGCATACAAATTTCAAAACCGTGGAAAGATTTCAGTTTGTTGCTATGCAGATAGCAGGTGATAAAACTAACGGTCGGCATTGGAAAGAGTGAAGCAGTAAAACCCGACTATTCTCCGCAAAACACAATGCAAAGAAATGGTAGTTAATCGTAAACATCAAAAGCACGAGGAGGTTGAACCTTTGTATACTAATCCATTAGTGCGAACTCAAAAGGGGAATAAAAAAATTTAAAAGCGAAAAACTCCCATTCACGAAGTTTTTCTTTACAAAGTATTCGGTTTAGGTAACACTTTTTCGAACCATATCCCAAAAAAAACCCGTTGTGAGATCTGTTTTGCAGTTTTTGATCAATATTTCCAATTCTTCTGAAACCGGATTCAGATGACCGGAATAACCGAGGTTGGTTCGATTGCCAGCAACAAATATGACCTCTGTCCTGTCTCTGAGCGTATCTTTTTCCAATAAATCATCTTTTCTGTTAGTTTTTCAATCATTTGGCTTCTCCAATATATGTTTTCGCTCAGTCATTGCAAAAACTGAACTTAGTTATGGCGGCTTTACGTCAAAACAAACTAAAACTAATACATCGTTAAAAATATGACTTCCAAATTGGAACAGTTTTGAACCTAGTTAAACCTAGACTTACGGTATTACTGCACTACCGGCTGTGAAAATTGCATATTTTTGCCTTTCTCATATAGAAAGTCTATACAATCACTGTGAAAACCGACTTTTGATCCGAGGCCCGGAGGGCCGAATGTCATATACCATTCGACTCAGCGCGACGAACTGAGCAAATGTCAGTGTGTGTGTGTATGTGACAAATAATGTCACTCAATTTTCTGGGATATGGCTGAACCGATTTTCACAAAGTTAGATTCAAATGAAAGGTCTTATAGTCCTATAGATCGCTAATGAATTTTATTCCGATCCGACCTCCGGTTCCGGAATTACAAGGCAAAATGTGCAAACCTATGAGAAAATGCGCATTCAATTTTTCCGGAAATTCCTTAACCGTTTTGTTCAAAATAAGATGCAAATGAAAGGTCGAATAAATTTCAATTCATTGACGTTCTTTTCTTGTTTCGGTCTCACTTATCATAGAATAGCTAAAAAATTTTATCAACCGCAGCCCCGTCTTTCACCAATATCACACACTAGTAACAGACATCCGTAACCGTATCGATTTATTTATATTGTACTTTTCAGCGTGGATAGAACGCGACGGAATCGCTACAGAATAGCGAAATAACGAGCGTCAGAATCACAGGTGCCAGGTTGCAGAATTGCATGTAAATTTGCCGATTTCTTTTGTAAGCATACTCTGCAATTTTGCAGACTTTTTACAGATTTTCGAAACTTTTATATACAGTCGCCAAATTTACGGACTTTCCAAATGCGCCAGGTTTCTTGTTTGATTTTTCTCGTCATACTTATGGAATTCGATGAATACAAAGTATCATTGTATAATTATTTAATTATTTAATTAATATTGTATAATTATGGTTATAAAAACGATTGTCATTTACCGGTCAATTTAAATATATATTTTTCTTGCTTGTGGTTTCGAAGGGGTTGAATCGATGCGAATGACAATTTCGCTATCTTTGCGGCATTTTGTGAAAAAGGATGCTATACACAGTCTTTTGTCGTGAATACGACTTACTTTACTATGGGGCGCCTTTTCAAAATTTACCCTCTGAGAGAGTGATAAGTTTTTGATCGTGAATATCTCCTGTTATATCTAACGAATCAACATAATTCTTGCTACATGCCATCGGAAATATGATCACAATTTTATGATAAAACTTTCAGTTGTGTGACATATTCTTAAATAGTTCACAATGAAACTTTTCTGAAATGTTTGGTTTAAACGAGTATCAAAGAGGATAATTCATATGGCGCGTTTGCCTTTCTCGTATTTTGAAAGCTCATAGCTCAGTGATCTGTAGAAGGATTTATATAATCTAACTACCAATAGAATCGAAAATCTTCAACTTGAACGTGTATCACAACAATATTGAAGTTTTTCAATAGTACACTATTGAAAAACCTGTTTGATTTAACCCATGACAGCACCAGCCAATCAGAACGCGATATGTCTGTATCTATACAAGAGCATCCATATAAAAGTTGAATGATTCACTTTTCCTATCATTTGCTGAGCAACTCTTCCCGAAACAAGACACACGACAGCAACATCGAGGACCTGTCGTCTCATTGTTTCCCGATATGAATGCACGAGACACCGTCAGCACAATGACACCGAAAAAGGCAGCCAAAAAGTCCAGCAAGGCCCATTGCCGAAACAAGACACACACGAGAACCATCTCAGATCTCAATATTTCCTACCAAAAGATTCATCAAGATGGGAGTTAAAATAATTTGCACCGTCACTAACACATTGAATTACGAACGGCAATGCGAAAGTGGAAGTGATGATGTTTAATACATCTTTATACTAGTATGGGGTCGTGTGAAAATATGCCATGCGATACAGGGTTGCCATATATACAGGTAAATCTGTATTTTATTTATACATACATATATGTACAGATTAATCTGTATTATTATTATTATTATTATCATTATTATTATTAAAATGGCTTGCATACCGAAGATCGTCGATACATTTCAGACCAGGCCATTGCAATTGTCTCGTACTGAAATTTCGAGAAGAATCAGATATCTTCGAACTTCATAGCTTCAATAAAAATAAACTACAAATTTGTCGTACCTAGCTTCCTATATTAGCAAATTAAAAAGGAATTGTTTCAAGTTTGGAATATATAGTTGTAGAATAGTAGCTGTTTAATGTAACTAATCTGTACTTTAATGTAGGTGTATCGCTTCAAATTCTATTAGTGAAAAAGAGGAAAGCTTGCACAATTCATACAATCAATCAACTAACTGATATTCGGAAAAGTGATGGGAGCGTGTCAGTTTTTTCGTATTCACGACATCCAGTTATGTCTCTGACATTACTCACCCGCCTTTTTGATACTTAGAATCAATTGTATGTAAAAGTATAAAAAAATCATGTTTCACGTTGCTCCCAAGCATTGCTTTGCCATACAGCGCTCAAAACTCCTACTGCTGGAATAGAGGGAAAAGTCGCTAATACAAAAATATCGATATCTCCGTTAAAAATGGACGGATTTCTACAATCTATGACTTGTTGGACAGCTATTACCGTGCGGAATCTAAGTCAAAAAACATATTCTGTTTTCAAGGTCAATTGTGACAGATACTGTCAAAAAACTGAAAATTTTGACATAAAACTTCGTATAACTCAAAAGCGTCGAGCTGAATCGATTGGTATACGATAATCGGCCCTTCGGGCCTCGGAAATTTTTTCTAAAGTTTGCGCGAATTCTATACCTATTTTTATATATGAGAAAAGCTAAAATGCTGAAAAAATCCTTATCGAGTGATTTAAAATCGATTTAAAAAACAAAACCATTATTGAAATTTAAATTAAATGAAAATGTTGTCCCAAGATAGATGATTAAGTTCCCTACCAACCGACCATACATTGCAAGATGTACACATTCAAGGAAAAAAAAAAGTTTTTCAATCACAAACTATTTCTTGCCCAAACTGATTTTTTTATTCAGTGTACTTTTATCAAATACTAAACTAAACTGGGAGTAATAATCATCCAAGATGAATCTCAATTTATGAGAAAAAACTCAATTTCACAGAAAACTACTCTATTGCTAGTTACCCGATAAGAAAAGGAAAAGTGTTTGTCAAACAAAAGCGTTTGTTAAAAACAATTTTTCCCTTCAAAACGCCCATCTTACGATATTTGGAAGGTGTGCAGAGAACATAATTATCGATATTCTTTACGTTTCGTCTTCGACTCGTTAATGCAGAGCAGCTCAAATTGAACTGCTTAATGCAAAGACTTTGACAATTAAATTTGAACCGTTGAGCAGACGTAAAGTTAACGCCATTTGAGAAACACTTTTTATATTTCGTCTTTTCTATTTAGATATATTTTGTTATTTGTTGGATTTGTCATTTTTACTCTAATTATTTGCAAAAATTGGTTGAAATTTCTAGTCCTATTCAAAAGATAGTTCAGATCAATTTTGAGAAAATAAGTGGGCAAACTGACTATTTCTGATAAAGTTCATAAGCTGCCAACTTCGCGTACGATTTTGCACGAAATTCGTCTATTCGAACTGCACTGAAAAAAAAATTCAAGGCCAATTTACAAAAAGAAAACCGAAACTTTCAAGAATTCAACGAAACTTTGTCACAAGCTTATTATGTTCCCTTCCAACCGTCCATGTATTGTAAGTTGAGCAGTTTTAGGAAAAAAAGTGTTTCTAACTAAAACTTTTTCTTATCCATTATTGATACTTTTTGTAAATATCAGGCAAACAGTATTCTGTCAAATCTTTTCTCGAATTAAAATTCATTGAATTCTTGGATGATAATTACTTTCAGTTTGGCTTAGTTTTCGATAAAGAGACACTGTAATTTTTTTTTATAAATAAATGTTTTTTTTTGTTGTATGAATTGATTTTAAATTTTTAAAGTCAACTCAAGTTTTTCAGTATTTTTATTGGAAAATTTGTCTGATTTGGTTTTAGCGCGAAATTCATCATATTTATGTCAATTTTAAAATGCATAGTTTTCAACAAACGATTGAATCCAAAAAACTTTTATAAGTACTCTTCGATCTGACAGGACCAACCCCGGCGTCGGTGATTCCAAGTTTTTTGCATAATTTCCTTAGCCCAGCAATTTTAACGTTTCACCCAGGTTGGTTGGTACCCATGAAATCTAGTCGTCAAGCCTGCTTCAAATTTGGGATTATGAAAGGTGACAATATCAACTGAAATGTTCAAATGATCGCAGAAGATATATTATGATATGATCGGATAACGAAGGTTCGAATCAATTTACTAAACCATGCAAAGTTCTGTCGGAGCAGTGCCTGACGTCCAAAATCTCCTCTTTTCTAGATTTTGAATAGTTCGAAGAATACCTGCGTCAGTTACGAGAAGATTCGTGCTACTCAAAAGTTTCATCAGCATAAATAGAAACTGCCCCTAATGATATGAATAGCAATTCACTTTTTTCTGCAGTTTCATACAATTTTCAAGAAGTCATCGTTAGGCGACATATTTTTCGTCTAGGGTAAGGGCTCCCTATTTTATCTCATTTGTAAGGACGTTGCCTTAAAAACCTGATTTAGCCATCAAAATCACTACGATTTTTTCATATTTCTGCTTAATTCAACTTGCTCCACATTGGGAATTGATTCACATTCCTTGGAAATTAAAATAATAATTAAAAACACTTCTGATATGTTCACTACTGTGCTCCTGATTTCATCTCAAAGGTTTTGTATTCATCCTATCGTTGGTTCTTTATTCATCCCATAAATTAGCAATGGCGACAGCAATTAAAACCAAAATATTGCACTATTACACTCTCAGGTTCAAAATGTCAGAATTTTCGTTAAAAAGGGCCTAATGCCAACTATGACACAACACACGATATTAAAAAAAAACAGTTTGGAATCATTTCGACGTTTAAAATTTTTTGGATCGTATTCGTTACCTTTCGTTTCAAATTAATAATTTTGCTCTGCAATTAATTTGGAGAACTTAAAAAAAAAAACAAAAAAAGAATTGTTACTATTTAGCCATTAGCCCTTCTAAAAACAAAATGTAGAACCAGAGATGCCATTCAAACAGATTTATCTGTATCGTAGAGATTTTTGCGTTCGCGTTCGTTAAATCAGATTACAGATTTTCTAAATTTAATACAGATTTGTAAAGGTTCATAAAAAGTGAGAAGTAAAACGTTAGACTTTTCTCTCTGAGTATCTATTAGTATTTGATTACAGTACTTCTTTAAAAGTTTATTAATCAACGGACAAATCACATGCTAAAATGGAAATCTTTTGTGCAAATGTTGGATGATGAACACTGATAAACATTTATATTCAAAATTTAAAACCAAATGATTTGAATTTGAATTTGATTCATTTTATTAGTGAAAACGAATAGAGCAGATACATATTTTCTATGAAAATATCTGGCATCTCTGTGCACAGCCGATGAAAAACACACATTTAACAGTGTTATGGTGACGTATAGCGGAATGAAACCAGTGCTACTAGATTTACCACAATGGTTATTTGATTAGTATTTAACACGCTCTATTTGGTAATATTAGAATCAGAAACTGTTTTATTTATATATAAATATCAATGATATAACTAAACTAATGTCACGGATACCAAAAAATACTTGATGATAATTTAAAGATGAAAAAATATTTTTTTTTTTATTTAAAATTATGAGAAAACTTGGCAACCTTGCGATACGAAATGAGATAAAAACAAAGCGCAATCAAGTGAATGAAGTGCAAATTTTCATCTCATATTTTTCATTGTTTTCATTGCTTATCAGGTAATTTCAGAAGTCTTTAATAGTTGAATAAACAAGTGGAAAGTGAACATTACTAACTATAAAGTCATCCAACATTGAAGAGTGGTGTAATTATGTGAAATAGTGACCATGTTTTGAGACGAATCGATTTGTAAATATTCAGAAACATCATGAATTGTAAAACTTCAGACGAAAGTGGTTCCTAAATCAAAAAGTGAGTATATTTTAAATGAAAAAAGCGATCGTTGAAGGTTTTTTAACTATTTTTTTTCAATTGGAAAGTGTGGCAAAACCTAGAATAAATGTTTTAAAACGTTCCACAGTTTTGTTCAGGTACGTTTAACGATATGATTAATGTTCAAAGTTATGAGGTGAAGGAATGAGATGGAAATTGGAGCTGAGATGAAATAGATAGCCCTTACCCTATGTCAATCTATTTCGAGTTGTGAGCTTAGATATAAGACTATTGGAAAGTACGCATGCTCGAAATATTTCTCGTGGATTAGTCATGACATGTGTTCCGAAGAGCTTCGCAATGATCGAGCAATTACGTTTACGACTGCATTATTTAGGCTGCTGCATCCATTCGGAACCAAGAAACCAGTGGATTAATTCTGTCGGCTCACCTATTTGGTAGACTTTTATTACCGGGACAGGCTGACCGTAGTGTTATTATTAGCCATTTAAGATCGCTACAAGGCTATCTAGGCTGACAAATTACATGAAATAAGATTGTTAATTGCTATGGAAGCTAAACTTAATATGATTCGTTGAGATGACGTACCCCACTGAAAAAGTGTTAAAAAGTGACATCTCTCAAAGTGAGTTATTACTCATCAAAGTAGGCATCAAAGTGCTTAAATGTGTATTATTCCGTTCCATTCCATAGCAGGTCAAGTAAGAATGACACGAGACGTCATCTAAAATCTACGTCTGTTGTAGAAAACCGCTTTAGAACGTTGTCTCTTAATCATTCAACCGTTTGGCAAAGATGAGAATTTTACAATGTGCAATGATTGAAACGTGATTGGAAACCGCAACGGGTAATTAACCCGGAGCTGGGTTGATCCCGGAAAATGAAATGCGAAAAAAATCCTATTATTTGCAGTCGGCATTCAGTCCAATGAAACTGTTCTCATTGCCAAGGTGCTTAAAGTCAAGAAAATAACTAAACGTAATTGATTGGAATAATATTGCTTTTTAATTTGAAATTAGCGAGTCGAGTCGGAATCATTCCATTAGGATTATTCTGGAGAGGTCGGGAACAGTTTTGCTCTGAGTAACATTGTTCATGTTAGCATTCTAGCTGGGATTCAACTGATTCTCACGGATCCAAGCGTCGCAATGGTCAATACAATACTACCAACAGATCTGGGACTTCTCAGGGAACAATTGTAATTTTAGTATAATGAAAAACATGAGAACCTCCACTTGCATTCAATTTATGCTAGTTCGTTTTGATCTAAGATATGAATAAATTGTGAACACGCCATCGCACATTAGGTTCTCATTTATTCATACGTTGAATAGCGGAATTTTTCATTAGTGGTGTCTGCAGTGCGTAATTATATACGTAAAATACGACAATACAATAAAACATTAATTTACGCGATATTAATTTACATGACTTTGTTACTACGCTTGAATATTTTGCTCGCTCATCGCAAAAATCCGAACTGCTCTCACGCATCCTAAATATTCAATGACGAATTGATTGCGATCAAATCATCCGTCACCAATGAATCCAATAAAATGGTTCTGAGACGTTTATCGACCGCGAAAAGACTGGATGTGGCCGAATCGAAAGCCGTAGGCCGCAGAAAAAAAAATTCCTAGCCACCTTGGAGTATCGTCGACTAAATCGCGATGATCAGTAAAACAAGTCCGGATTTTCCGAGTCTTATCAAAAAAAGCTCTTTTTAGAGCGTTTTTGTGATCTTTCACAATTATCATACACATTCTAACTGAAGCAGATTTTATTCAGTTTATTGAAAAATTGAGCTTGTTCCGTGAAAAACTAACATCATTCTGTTTATAAATTGAATTAGCATCGTTGCAGAATAATTTGTATATCATTTAGTACTTCCAAATCGTCAAAATACAACGATATCGGTTTTATGAAATTCATTGATTTTCCATGAAAAGCGTGAAAAGCTTTTCCAAAAATGTGTCTGAATGTAATCTTTGTAGCCAGCATAAGGTTTGTTTAAAAAAATAGGCATGTCATCGCATTATTTTTTAACTAGTTGTGAAAGATCACAAAAACACTCATTTTTCAGAGCTATTTTTGATAAAACTCGGAAAATCCTCCGAATTTTCCAGCCATTTTCAGTCTGCAAACAGGTAAAAGTTTTTCATAGGTCTGTATGTTTTTGGTTTTGCAAATTTATCAAATTTTCCATCGAAATTGAAAACCATCCGCGCGCATGGTACTTGGACGATGGCCTCAAGATGTCACAATAATTACAATCAAGAAGAACATGTATGTGCAGAATATCTGTTTTAGAAGGATTTAGTATCTTATCATTACGGAAAAAAGCGTGGTATACCGCGAATAACGTGCAGATGGAGCCCAAAAGTACACACAACTACACATCGGCCATACGAAGTTGAACATGTTCGGTTGAATTAAGTGGATTTTTTAGTTGTATTTCGTATTCCGAATAAATTATTTAGCACTATTATTACGATTGTCTCGGTTTCTTCGCGACAATATTTATCGATTATCTTTCGATGCACGTGCCATTTTTCCGAAAAAAATTTTTTTTTGTTAGACAGTTAATATGCGGTTGTGGTCGAGCAAGCCAAAGCTTCATCACCACCGGAACGCTAAAAAACAAGGAAATATACCGTAAAGTATGTCGGAAGAAGCGATTATTACCATTTCTACGCAGCCATGACCGTTCCCTGCTATTCTGGTCTTATTTAGCATCTTGTCACTACGCCAAAGATGTTATGGAATGGTATAAAGCAAAGAGAGTCAATGTTGTACCGAAAGAGGCGAATACAGCTAACTGCCCGGAGTTGCGACATATCGTGCGGTATTAAAATTAAATTCGGAAACAGTATTGGTAGCAGTAGCTGCCAAACTGTTCTTTTAATGCATATAGTTGCTTTAAAGAAATTATTTACAAATATATACCGCGTGATTTGATTCTATCCCAAATTGTTCATGGCCTACTTTGACAAAAAATATAACCATAATTTTTTTTTCTGAAGAGATAGAGAGTTTTTTTCTCGGCAAACTTTTAGAACTATTAAAAATAATTTACTTTGTCAAAAATACCAAAAGCGTAGGTCGCACCGTTTCGGATATACAAAGCGTTTTTGTGGCAACCCCCTTAAAATTAATTTTTTATTCATAACTTGTTTCAAGTTATTTTTTCATGCATACTTTGTTTGGAATAGTTGAAGAAAATAAAAAATTCCATATTTTAGTTGAAGTTAGTGCATAGGTTTGTTGTTTCCTGGCAAAGTTATACAACATTTTACCTTTTTTTTACCTATCATAAAACCTTACACCGATGCGAAATATGCAACTTTATGCATCTGATTTTTACAAAACTTTTTTTAGGCCATTACAAAGTTAGTTTTAGTTATTGAATTATGACAACCCCCTCAAAACTAGTTTTCTTATCACAACTTGTTTCAAGTTATTTTTTTTACATATTTTGTTTGGAATAATTGTAGAAAAAATAAAATCCCACAATTTTGTAGAAGGTAATGCATAGGTTTATTCTTTTCTGAAAAAGTTGTACATCATTTTACCTATTTTTACCTAGGAAACCTTGTACCGAAGCGAAATATGCAACTTAATGCAGCAAACTTTTACTTTACTTTTAGGAAATTATATTCCTAATCCTATTTATTTTATAATAACAATATCCTGAGTACTATTCGTGTGACTCATTTTCACTATGGCCAAGCTGAATCCATGAATGGTTAAGAAACGAAGGGCGTCACGCGTCTGCTATTTCTGTAACTCACTTTTCCAGTGAGCGCAGAGATAGGCAATCCGCTCCTGAGCTATTCCAGTGAATCGAATCTTTAAAGTGAGCTGATAGCTCACAGCTTTTTTTAAAAAAAAACCGCAGCTCACCAGTTCACCGCACTGATAAGCAGGGATGCCATGTTCACAGATTAATCTGTGTTTCACAGATTTTCAACTTTTTGCACAGATTTAAAAAATGGTACAGATTTTCATAGATTTCAGAAAATGGTCACAGATTTACACAGATTCTGAAATCGATCACAGATTTTTGAAATTGATCACAGTTTAGCACCAAAAATTACAGAGCGTTAGGAAATAGTGAGACCTTTTTTTGCTTACCAAAATGATTCCGATCAGCTATTATGGAAACGGGGAAACGTGCATAGACAGGTTTTTGGCTTGATCACAGATTTTTGACAAAATGACCTGACATTCTTGCTGGTAAGGTGGAAACAAGCTACGAGCTGAACGGATCTTCGGCTCTTGAAGAGCGAGTTATAAATGAGAAGAAATGTGTGCATGAGCTCTTGTCAGTTCTTCAAAATGAGTATCTATCCTTCTTTAACAGATTGAATGAACCATTATTGTCAATAAGAAATCTGACCTCTCACTCAGTAGGCTAAGGTACATTCAGGAATGCCACTTTTGCAGATATTCTCAAATATGACGTAATAATAATTCGCAGACAAGTTAGTTCGCATAGCATTGTTCTTTGTGCATCAATGATTTCGATCATGCATATGAAATAAAAACGGCACAAAAAACGGCGTTCAAAACAAACCTTCAGATTAATTCAAATGAGCTGATGAGCTGATACATTGAATCGATTCCCTTTAGTGAGGTGATCGGTTCAGAGCTGCTCATCGGTATGAGCTGTTTCGCACATCTCTAAGTGAGCGTCGCACGGTCAATATATCATCTTAAAAAACGTGTTGCTTCGCGATAACTCAATTTATTTACACGTTCAAAAATTAAATCTCTTCGTAAAGGTTTGTACTTTTACAATACTTTTTCATATTTTGATTGGAAATTGATATGTTAATTATTGTTAATTGTCAAAAAGTAAACAAAATAAAAATCCCAACAATTTGCTTAAGTTGCGCGTGCAAGCATAAGCATGTTAATGCGTGTTTACGCGCACTTTGTAGTAGATACTTGGGTAATAGAGGTAGATTCTACGTAGATAAATCCAAAAAAAAATGTTTTTAAATTAAAGTGAATATATCTCAAAAAATAATTTTTTTACACTATTTGTATCTTCAGCAAAAATATTTCAAATGTTTTTTTCTTCAAAATGAGATAGAAAAAAATTTTTTTTTCGTGAAAAAAAAATTATTTTTATTCGAAATTGGTGCTACCCCCTTAACAAAAATTAAGGTGCCACTTTTAAAAGAAGCGTAATTCAATCTTGTTAAACTTGCACCGGTTCGAAACATGCAGTTTGCGCATATTTCACAAGTTCTAAGTATTTGCAATTTTCGAAAAGTTTCACAAAAGTGATTGATTCAATAGGTTTACTATTTTGAGCTAATACAAAAAAAAGTCATCGTACAATTGGACGCTAACTTTCATACCACCCATAAATCCCCCCCTCTCAGATTTGAATGAAACTTTCTGAACATGAAGACCTTTATTTCCATAAATGATCGAGGCTGTCTTTTAAAACAGCCAAACTTTTTGAACCACTTTTTTTTCAAATAGCTCTTATCGAAAAATGACAAATTCTATAAAATTGTTGAGCTAGTCATTTTCACAAATCATTTAAATTTTCCAATTCTCTATTCAGTTCTACACTGGAACAATTGACTTAAAAATTTAAGAATCCCTATTTTGATTATGATAACCTATTGTTCTCTACCATCCGTTCATACATTGCAAGATGGACACTTTTTTATCATTCGAAGAAGTTCGTCGAAATAAGCAAATTTGTGTGTGAAAAATAATTTCGTTCATTTTTCTCGAAAATGCCTTAACTGATTTCTACAAACCTAGACTCATACGGACAGTCCTATGCTCTCATATAAGGTGTCTGAATTTCATTCGGATTCGACTTCTGGTTCCTTCTGGATAATATATGAAATGAAGTTAAAATAATGTCAATCATTTTGCTAGTCGATGGAGCGCACTACGATTTCTTTAAGATGGCTACACTGATTTGCAAAAATTTTGAACCCAATGAGATAGTTAACAATCCATTAGGCGAATAAAACTGACTTCGTTTTCGGAAGTTCTGGGAATAGAACAAAAACCAAAATTTCGAATTAAAATAAATGATGAATTTTATCCGATTCCGACTTTCAATTTTGAAATTACAGTATGATGAAGTTTTTAGATATGATGATACCAAAAAATCTTCAAAAATGGGCTCAAAACTATTTCAATTTATTCGTCATACTAATTCATGGACATACGAACTATTTTTGGTTATGCTGGTTCCTGAATTCCTTTTCTGGAAGTGCCATAAATAATGACAAATATTTCAAAGAAAAACTTACTTATCTCATGGAATGCCTAGTTTCCAAAATTTTAATTACAGTTCATTTAAAACGACGGTCGTTAAAATAATTTCATGAAAACTAGACACAACGAAGAATATGCGCACGAAAAACACATTCTGATTGTTAAAAAATAAGGTATTGTCTCACTGCTAGGTGGATCAAGCACGTTTTTCGTTGTTCCAATCTTTGACAACAAAGAATTTGTTTTTTTTTCTTTCCACCTCGTAAGGTGAAATTCAATAACAAAAAGGCGCGCAAAATCTCAACCGCATAAGAAATGAACGAACTATCGCACAAAGCGTAACCGATACATAGAAATACGGAATGTTTTCAGTGATTGAGCGCAGTGGGCTTACGATCAAGAATGGCTTTTATCGTATCAAAGAACGCTCACCAGCAACTCTTCACACGATTGAATCAGTGCCATCAAAGAGAGACGGATACCATCGCAACAACAAAAACCCGACATGGCTCATTTAACATAGAATAGACACCATTATCAGACTATAAATTGTTTTTAACGGCCGTGAAATACTCAGAGTATGAAGTGGAGCGAAAAAATGTAGAAAAATTCTCTCGCGGTTCATGCATTGAGAGACACGAGTTCTTGTAGTATCTTCTACCGGATTGAAAATGTTGTATACAATATAGATAGCAATATAGCAGCTTCTGTCAAATTTTCGGGAATCTTCAACACTGCTTACGATACGTTTTATTCGCTAGCAGAACAGGCACTAACTATCGATGGTTATAAACCATGAGTATTTATAATTGACTAATATGAGGGAGACTCATTTGTACACACATCACATTTAGTCATTCAATTTATAACCAAACTACTTTTACAATAGATTTATCACTTTTGGCGAAAATGTTCACTCTTTGTTACAGACCAGAATCTTCTGCAATATGATAGTACTTCATCTAGTTGATTCTAGCTTTGAATCATTTCTCAAAAGATTTTATTTGGTTTTAATTATGGAAATTTTAACCTTAAGGTCATACGTCTCTTCGGGCCAGAAAAACTTTCTGATCCCTTGTGCGGGATTGGGAATCGAACCCAGGTGGGTTGCGTGAAAGGCATCGACTATCCCATCACGCAATACCCGTTCCCTATTTTTTAAAAGAAACGAATAGTATTCAAAGAGGATTTTATTTATATGGAATGACAACTGGCTTGTAGGATGTTCACTTTAAATATCTGGTGTTTGTCAAACTCGTGAAAAATCATTAGTCAATCTTTTGGATAATTTTGTCGGAAGGTGATTTTCTGTTTCCTCCGGAGCTTTCGCGTAGGCCTTTTATGGCTCGTCGTGATGAATTTATAGATTGGTAATAAAAATTTGAAGTAACTGTCGAGTGGAGCATGTAGAGCGAGACTGAAGACTCACGTGAGGTACTCCGCTTTCAAATTTTCTCAAAAAGAACTGTAAGCAAATGCTTCTTCTTTGATTGTATGAATGATTGAAGTATAAACTTCAAACTCGAAATATGAATTACTCTACGAAATAGAATACAAAATACCTGGAATGTACTTGATTGTTGGTGTTGAAATTGTTTGTTTGGCCGTCTATTGATAATGACTATCGAATGGAACAGTTTTGGAGTCAGTTTAGTATTTTGTTTCGCCCCTTTAAGCGGGGAGGGGAATAGAAGGGATAAACAGTTTCGAAAATCGTTTGTTTCACATTTTCTTACCTTTCAAAAATATTGTGTCAAAATCAATTGAATGATTCAGTGCAAGTTCCCAAAAATATTTTTTTGCTCGCTTTTTAAGAACAAAATTTAAACTCAGTTTTTGCAATGACTGAGTGGAAATATGTTTTGGAGAAGCCAAATGAATGAAAAATTTACAGAAAAGATGATTTTTTGGGAAAAAGATACGCTCAGAGACAGGACTCGAACCAGCGTTCTTATGCATTCCGTGCATACGCGCTACCATTTCGCCACCCTAAGCCTTGTGATAGACACAGCTCTGAAACGCAGTCAGACATGGTAAGAACGTACATCGAACATAGTCCACATCCTGGCCGTCACCCGACCGGTACCATACATCCAAACATCTTCTCTGTTCATCAAACACTAGTCATCTCGCTCTATACCTACTTTCCGCCCAAGCACTGAAATCAATAAATCGGTAATTTAAACGCGTTTTTCTGAAAAAAAAAAACCGTGAACTCGATCCTGCTAAATCTACTGAACCGATTCTTTTGAAACTTGAAACATACTTTCTTGGTATAAAAGGACTTCCCCCTACGTTTTTGACATTTTGCCATTTTCATATTATGAAAAGTTCAATTTCTAATATCATCAAGCCCTGTGAAATTTGCAAAAAGAACAAAATCATTAAACATACTAAAGAGAAATTACAAATTACGAATACACCTAATAAACCATTTGAAATAGTGGCAATCGATACTGTAGGACCATTGCCCAAAACAACTCATAAAAACAGATACGCTGTAAGCATACAGTGTAAACTAGAGATGGGCAATTCGTTCGCGAACGGTTCAAAAGAACTAGTTCTTTTGAAAGAATGAACGAACTATAGTTCTTTTTTCGAGAACGGTAGTTCCTCAGTTCAAAGTCGAGGGATCTTTTTTTTTTGTTTTTTAAGCTCGCTCAACCTTTTTTCAAGAACGATACTAATAAGAAAGTTTCGTCACGAAACCTCAGTTCTATTTCGAGGGACCTTTTTTTCCTCGCTTAAGCTTACAAAAGTGAGTTCTCGTTCAGTCTTTGAACAAACAAACCAACTATGAAAAGAACGAACGAACGGCTCTGGGCTCCTTAACGAGTTTCTGCGATCTTTTATCAACGAACATCAATCTGACTGGGATGATTGGTTACAATACTGTGCATTTTCATATAACACAACACCACACTCAGATCATGGGTATACACCCTACGAACTAGTGTTCGGTGTAAAAGCCAGACTACCACAAGAAACTTACCCAGATAAAAATGAACCGATATATAATTTCGACCTATACAATAAAGAATTACAATACCGACGACACAAATCACACGAAATAGCAAACAAACATCTAATACACCTAAAAGAAACTAGAAAATCAACAACAGACCACCTGTCCAATCCAATAGAAATACATTTGAACGACATAGTGTATCGACAAAATGAAAATAGACGCAAACTAGATCCATTTTATCTAGGTCCATTCAAAATTACACAACTTCAAGATCCAAATTGCGAAATACAAAGTTTACAATCAAAAGAAAAAACAATTGTTCACAAATTGACTCATTTAAAGTATAAAATTCACAAAATTGTAACATAAAACTTTTAGAATTGAGATTCAGCTACCGAGCTTAACCCCACGTAAAACAAAAAAAAAAGAGAAAAATCATTGCTGTGGGCGTAAGTGAAGTTTTACTCAGCTTCTCTGAGAAAAACTGTCGAATTCGGTTATTTTAGCTATAAGAAAACTCTGTAATATACATTAAAATTGTTAGGGAGTTCGAACGCATAAACGGCAACCTAATCCCATAAAGCACAACAGAATGGTTTCTCTTCGTTACATCATTCTTTCAAAAGGGGGATGATGTAATATGAGCCTTTAACACCAAATCTCCTCACACATTCCAGACCATGTAAACCCCAGACCACACGCACTTAACAAAAACCCGTAAAAGCACCCTTCCGCGAAAACCTAGATACCCACATAAAATAAACACATTACCTACATGAAGGCAACTAAAATATCAACACTTGCACTGTCCGGTGACCCAGCGAAAAAACGCCGTGGTCATAAAATTCGACTACAGAAACAAGGAAGCATCAAGTTTCAAATCGTTATGTCATCGAAATAAAACAGAAAACAAAAACACAACAGCCTGTGTCACTTCCCTCTTCTTCACGTCCCTCATGTCCCACAATCGATACAAGTCAACACGACCTAGAATAACAGTAACTCAAGAACACACACTAATTCAAACCGACACTCACGAGAACAACCCAACATGCTATCGCCCTCTCCTCTTCGTATCACACCCGCTCACGCTCATCAAGAAGCTTTACTTCCTCTCTTACCCACAAAATATACAATGGCCGACACGACACAACGAGTCCCATTTGTTAAACCCGATTTACATTGCGCGTTCTAACTCCTCCGCCCGGATTCTCGGAGATCCTAATTGTAAGAACTAATCAGCTAGGCTAGGAGAGAATAGACTATATAAGTAAACGAATTTATAAAAATAAAGTCAATCTTAATCTTGGAAGTTCATGTTTTAATCAATTCTCAAGTTTTTCACCTCAAAATTGGCGGAAAATTTAGCGTAAGATCGCGTTTTTTGCTTAAATATGCCACGAACTGTTAAAAAAAATCAAAAAAATAACTTGTGAACAACGGAGGGAGGGGGAGGGGGGGGGGGGGGGTTTAAATAACTTGTATTTTAAGTGAAATTAAGAATAATTTTGATTGCAGATAATTCTACGCTGAGTTATTGTGTTCAACGCGTAATGTGATTCTCGAAAGAGGTTTTTGGGAAGTATTTTTGAGAACGCTTCTTAAAAATCATGATTTTCGGGGTCCACTGTATCTCAGCGCAGACTGATAAGAAGTCAACAAATCAAATTTAGAAATTTTTTTTGGAAATTGCGGATCTGGCAAGAAATTTGCAGCTACCGTATTGGAATTCAGTGTCTAGTCTCCAATGAAACGATGAATTCGATACAGACGGTTCGATATTAGAGTAACAAATCGTTGAGGTTTTTTTTTCATTTATTAATACAATATTTAAGAGACACTGCTTAGATGGCTAAGACCGCTGAGATTGAACGAATTCCAAACAAAGGAAGATCCGGCTACAGCCAAGAGTAGAGCTCTGTTACTGCCTTTTTTTTCAATATTAATATACGGAAATTTAAATAAATATTCAAGGGTCTAAATGATGAAAACTATCATCATTTTTGAGAATTTTTTTCAGAATTATCGTGGAACAAAATAAATTCAAATTTTTTGCATGATAAAAAGCATCCTTCGAACAACATTTTGTAATTTTTTCGTGGAAAAATATTGAGAAATAAGTCGGTGAAGAAGTATTTTTGAGAACGCTTCTTAAAAATCATGATTTTCGGGGTCCACTGTATCTCAGCGCAGACTGATAAGAAGTCAACAAATCAAAGCAGCATAGATAGAGTAGATGTTTTTCTAGACCCCAACGTTTCTGTTTATTTTTTTATTTTTTTTTTTAATTTTTGGTGCTTGTTCAAAGTGAAAACTACGATTTTCCATGAAAAAAACTGCCATTTTTCAGCTGTTAAACCTCCCCAAAGTAACAAACGACGAAAAGAAAAACGTTGGGGTCTGGTTTTTTATATGTAGAAAGTGTGTGCAAAATTTGGAAAAAATTGGTGCAGTAGTTTTTGAATGACGATGGACACGGACTTTCAAAACCTGCTTTCGAGAAAAACGCGTTAAAAGTTTTTTGTCTATAAAATCAATGGAAACAATTTATTACTCAAGGGAGCCCGTTTGGTCTAACATTTTCAAAAAATCATATTTTTTCTTTTGTATTCTTTTGTAATGAAACATTTCAGGAAGTTTGTCAAGTTTTTAAGTCGATCGAAGCAGAAATCTTGGACCTGTGCGCCGAACTCCTACTTCTTCGCAGTATGAGATAAGCAAAGATAAAAGCCCATAACTTGCCGAGTTTTTCTCCGATAGGCTTGAAAATTTCACAGAATATTCTTGAAATGTTTTACTATGAGAAAATACAAAGAAAATAATAAATGATGTTTCAAAAGTGTTAGACCCTACCCGCCCCTTAAATGATGCTTTATAATGTGAAAAAAGTTTGAATAAATTTGCTTAAGCTGTTTCTCCGTAAAAAATTAAAAAAAATGGTTTTTTGGTAAAAAATTAAAAAAAAATGGTTTTTTGTTTCAAATTATCCCTTATTTCCCCTCTTAAGTGATGGTATATACATTTTTACACACTTTACCCTATAATTCCGGAACCGGAAATCGGATCCAGATGAAATTCAGAAGTTTTGTGAGAGGCTATAAGAACATTAATCAGAATTTAGGTTTGTAAAATCGGCCACGTCTGAGAAAAATTAGTACACATATTTTGATTTCTTTGCACATTTTATCTCGTGACCACTTTTGATATGTCGAGCAAAAAAAAACTACAAGGATCAGCCCCATGTGGTTGTTCGAGTCATTGATGTGGAACAAGGCAACCAAAATTTCTAATGATCTACAATCAAACAGTTCAATCAATCGTCACACTTCTGTATCCGCAATTGCACGAGAGTCTGCCTAGATTGATTTTGATTAGGAACCAACACCTAACATTGTTTGTTTTATAGCCGACGAAATTACACCAATATCCCAAATGTATGCAATTGTATATTTGTACATACTAGCGATACGGATTTTGATATTAAAGCTTCTCTTCGCCAAGCTTGTGTTCAAATTTTGTATGCTCGGTACTAATCAAAATTTCAATCATTTATAAATGAAAATACATGGCTTGATACAGTCAAATCGAATCTTAGAAATATTACCAATCAAATGATGAAATAATATTAATAATTGATACACAATAGACTGAGCTGTATGTGTTTAAAACCTGATCACATTTCTACACATCAAAAACAAACGTTGCGACATCTGTAAGTTTGGACGAAAGTCTGCGAAAAACTTTATTTTCAAAAGTCTGCCGCACTATATACGAACTTTGCAGATTTACAAACAAATCTGCTGATTTGGCAGCTCTGCCCGTAACTCCGAAGTCTGGAAGTCACACCCAAACAAAATTGAGGAATTTTGTATGGGGCAATGCGAGCTTTCATTTGAATCTCTTTCCTATATTTTTGTGTGGTTCTAGTCAATGACAGCAAAGAATTGATCGTTCCATTTCACCTCTCTAAAATTCCGGTTTGACTCTAAGATAAAGTGCCAACAACTTGGCGGTGGAGTTGTTTTAGAATTTTTTTTTTGGAAATTGCGGATCTGGCAAGAAATTCGCAGCTACCGTATTGGAATTCGGTGTCTAGCCTCCAATGAAACGATGAATTCGATACAGACGGTTCGATATTAGAGTAACAAATCGTTGAGGTTTTTTTTTTCATTTAATAATACAATATTTAAGGGACACTGCTTAGATGGCTAAGACCGCTGAGATTGAACGAATTCCAAACAAAGGAAGATCCGGCTACAGCCAAGAGTTTTTATATATTGATATTGAAACTAAGTCAAATTTTCGAATATATTGCCCTTTTTTTAAACCCTATTAAAACAGAACACGTTTTTCTTGAACTAAAATTGCGAAATCAAATTTCAGCCAAGAACTCGACATTTCTCAAGCAAGGTCCGTATCTCACATTAAGCGGTCATACCTCGACCATTAAACTGCTGTCCGTTTATCTTAAGGTGTCAACTCTGTGGACTCGAGCAACTTTCGCAAGAATCGAGTAATTGGCGATAAATTTCACTGTAGGCTGGCTAGGCCCGAAGTGAGTAGCGGGTTTCAGTGATATGTTTTTTTTAGTTGGTTTCTCTACATGGATACATACATTAAATGAACGAAAACGGACTGAAAACGGAATGAAAGAAGTTTTACATTTTCCCCCTGTTGCGGTTAGGACTTGAATTTCTGGTTCTACAAGAACCTAAACCGTCCAGGTGATTTGCTTTTCGATAGTAGAACGAAAAAAGTTCATTTGATAGTTTTTAACTTGCCGTCAGTACATCAATATTCCGTTAGTGTTAAGTGCTCAGAATTGTTTGAAGGGCTTACATCAAGGTTTTATGGATGATGTATGATAATTGTGTGCAATTTTATGCAAAACAATTGCATAAAAGTCTACACGCTCACAATCAGGCGCATTTGATCGCTTAGATTCCTATAGTTAGCGGAACACTTCCGCGACCTACGACACATTAATTCAAGGAAAATCAATCAGCTTCATCATAAATCCTGGTAGTACCTGTTTCACAACCGGCGAAATAATCTACCGTAAACATAGCTTAAACCAGTTTCAACTCACTTCCAACTTCCACCACGCACAGTGCGGCACCGTCGGTATCTCGTTCCGGCATAAACCAAATCATGCCCTCGTCGAACACGTGTCGAATCGAGGACGGATTTGGTGTGTTCTCGTAGTACTCCTTGCTTTTGGCCTTCAGTCGGTAGGTATATTGAATCATCTGGAAGGCCTTCCGAGCATCGTAGAGGCAGGCCCGGAGGAACTTAACGAGAAATGCATCACTTTCGACCGGTACGAAGAGGGTTGTCTCCGCCCGGAGTAGCTCCCGCAGTTCGGACATCGCGTTCGTTACATTTTCCGGTGTTTCGTTGAGTTCCCGTTCTGCTTTGGCTTTCAGCACCGGATCGGTGTACTCATCGGCTTGCACGTAAATGGTGTACCCATCGCCCAAATCGATGTAGGGATAGTCCTTTTCATTGCGCTTTATCGACATCACTTCCCACTATACTATCACTACACAATTCACTAATTGTATGCACAACTCGAACTACACTGCAATGCACACGCCTGTTCAAGCGAAACTAAACTCTGAGAACATAAAAGTCAACTACTAGTAACTGAAACTAGCGTTGCGACAGCTGGCCCCACCTTTCTTTGATTGTAAACAAAACAACACCGCCGCTCGCTGCGATCGAAGCAAACGTCTCACTCACTAGTTGCCGGTAGAATAAAGCTTGCTGCGATTGCGCCAGTCCGCTTTATACAGTTTGCTGTGTGTGTGCTAATTTGTTTTTTGAATGAAACGGTCTCGCGCAAGTTCTGCTCTTTCGTGATGAGGTGCTTTCTTGGATTTCCCACCCAGCAGTCTCTGCACGGATGGATGGATGGATGGATGGCGGCTGCTGCTGGCCACGATGACGTCCATAAGTACATATCCCAGTAGTGCTCGCGGCGCTTAGTTCCATTTTTCATCCGGTTGGCCTTGCCGCGTCATGTCATCAGAGTGGTTTGTTCCGTTCTCTGTCGAGAAATTCTTCCCTCGTGGAAGATTCCTATCGGGGCTGAGTTCTTGCATTTTCTGTTGTCAAGTTTCGTCAGCATTAGCGAAGCCGGATTGTCACTCGTGGTTCGTGCCTTCGGTATCTACTTTTGGAGACGGGATGATTCATCTAATAGTACAGCTGGACGTGGCTGATATTATTTGCAAATTTAGACAGTTCCCTTGTGTTCTGACGTATTGCTGATTAAACTAAATGATGACTTGATTGTTGTATTGTTTTCTAATGATTTCACGATCCTGCTTGTTAACGTAATTTATACTTCTCCACTTCTCCATTAATTTTATTTATAGATACCATTGCACAGTGGCGCACAGTCACAGAAATCTAATTGTCAGATTGATTGTATAGGCTTTCGATGATTTGATTTTGTACAGTGTAAATATTAGTAAACATGCATAACGCAGCATAACGCATTTCGGAAAGGACTAAAACATAAACCGCTGGAAGCGGCAGTTGATTTTGAGACTAGAAGTTGTTCGGATCTGTATAAATTTAAAGCTACCGAAATTCCCTGATTATTAGAGAGAAAGTTCATTGATCTATTGGAGACTGCTGGAGTTCACCGACCTATCGAAGATTTACTTAAATAACCCTTTTCGGACAGTAATCGAAATGTAATGTTTTGACTTGGGTGAGTTATAGGATCTTTTGCCAAAGATAAATGTCACAAACTATAAACCAGACAAGGCAAAAATTCGTAGGTTCGGCTTCTCCGATTACAAATATCCACACAAAAAAATCCCTTCGAAACAGTAAGAAAACTTTTATCAAAGTAAATGGTAGATTTAACACTGAACTTAGTTATGGCGGCTTTACGTCAAACCAACTAAAATTAATAAATTGTTAGAAGCAAGCTGTTTTGGGCAAGTAGGGCTGCCACCTGCACGGGTCTCGCCCGGCAGAGTCGGAGCTAGAAGATGCTGCCGGGCTGTTGGACTTCGTTATAAAGCGAAGTATTCATTAACTATGCTAAACTTATAATCAGTACACAACGAAAGATAGATTGGAAATCGCTAGTTGATAAGATGGGATTAAATGAAAAATTTCTTCAGAGACATGACTCGAACTTGGAATAATTCCTGGGAAGCGATTAACACATCTCAAAAAACAAACCGAATAAACAATATTAAAATTTTCTGAATGTGAAAATGTGATTAAATGACAACTGAATTTTTTAAGTTACTTAGTGATTTATAGTTTACTACAGCTAGCCGGTACTAAAAAGGAGAAGATGACTTACAGTGCATATGCGAGAATGTTTTAGCATCCATTAAAAAAAACTTACAAACAAAAGATCTAAAAATGTCTGTATTTAATTCTAATCAAGATATTATGGTTTTTCAAAACCTGTTTAAAATGAAAATGATTGGTTTCAAGTTATTTTATTGTTATCGCGATATTGATCATGTCGTTTGGACATTCGTGGAGTATCGTGATGTCAGATCTTAACTAATAAATTCCTTGCGTACCCAAGGTAGACTATCCAATGTCCCAGTTCGCGACATTCTTGCTTGTCGTGACCTTCCTTTCATGAAACTTCTTTATCATTTCATTTAGTCCATTGGAGTTCCAATTGAAATTTTATTTTATGTTAGACTGTTTTCTCTTCCATGAGTTCCACCAGTAGCCAGCTATCTTATATTAAACAAAAGTTATGAGCTGACAAACAAACTTGAAATAGTTAGAAGATCATGTACAAAATGAATGTATTTTATTTAATGTAATTCATAATAGCAACTCGCTTGATAAAAGCAGTGTTTAGATTAACTAATGAATACCAAAATACTAATATGATATTCGAAATGTAATAAATTCAAAGTACTATGTATTGTGGATGCCACGGTGAAGAAAAACTTATGTATATTGCCTGTGAAATAAACATATTTATGGAAAAAAGTTATTTTGTTGAAATGAAGTACAACATATTTGGTTCTCATTTGGGGTACTCTTTCCTTCTTGAAAAGATTGGGGTATTCGGTCAATGTCACAATGAGTAACAAATTAAGTAAACTCATAATTCGAAAGCTAACCCAAGCAATCAGAAGTTCCACAGTTACCTAAAGCATCCACTTTCTTGCTGCTTAAAAGAACACACGGAACTTTTGAGAACTTCAAAATAACAATCCGGTACATAAGAGCGTGGTCACTGTTGTGAGAAAATGAAAAGACTCAACACGAAAATACTATTGAATATTGTTTTATTAGATGAAAAAACTTGCATCCAAATACATTAGTAGCAAGTCCGATCCGTTTCAGCGTTAAAAATGGCTTGACACTTTCGAGGCATATTTTGAGCGAGATTTTGGGCGTATTCTTCCGCTGCTTCAAATTGTGTGGTCGGTTCTTCCCAAGCTTCATCTTCATTTGAGCCCAAACGTTCTCAATTTTACGCCATTTTGCTCCTTTGCCAATTCAAGACATTTTTTCACATGTTTTTCACTCAACATCGGTTTTTGTTAAGTTTTTGGTCAATTTTGAAGCAATTTTGCGCAAAGTTGATGTCCGATTCTTCAAAAACAGATCACAAATCACTTTTTCGTCTTTTTTCGACAATACACCGAACGAGCCGTGATTTGGAAAGTTGTCGACATTTTTCACCTCTTTAAAACGATTCACCCACTTACTCACAAACTGTTTCGACTTTTTCATGTATTTCGCCGCGGTAGCTTGGGTAATTTTGGGACCTTTCGGGTGCAAGCACAAAAAAACTGCTACGCGGTACTCATTATGGAAAAATGCTGAGATCGAACTCAAAACAATAGTTTAGCATTGCACGAAGGACACTACTGCCCTCTGTGTTGAAAGAAATAATTCCAGTTTACCGGTCGCGAGTAATCGTGACCACGCTCTTATGTATCAGACTGTACAGAACAAGTTTCAAGTAAACCTTCCCACTGCATAGAAGCTGAACAAAGTATTTCAGAAGCAGCTTAGAAGTTCGTTCGGTTGCGTGTGGGTGATTACTTTAAAAAATGGGTTACTCAGAATGCTATTAACGAACTTCATAAGCTGTTTAAGCCAAATCAGTTCTTTTTATCGCACTTTCTAATTAGTTTGAAAATGTCTCTACTAGCTGTCAGATTACATGGGATGCAAAATTGTTGCCAATACCATAATTAGCCCACTCAGACAAAATCATGCGCATCCCTTCACGCATCGTAGACCTTCCGGTAATTAGATCCCTGGTAAGAAACGTACGTACGTTATATGGAACTTACTTCGTAAAAAATTAATGAATGTGGAAACCCCCAATAATATGGCTATTTTCGGAACGGATGTGAAAAGTGAGTACAAATAAAATATATTCGGGGTCGTTTAAAAATCTATAGTGACGACTTCCGGATTATTGATATTCCTTATGAACTCTAACAAATTGGATATTCTCGGAACGGATTTGATGAATAGGTGCTGAAACTCTGGAAGCGATAACAAATATGTCGTTATGAAAGTAACAGTACTTTTCTTAGATTTTATCACGTACACTAAAAAAACAGATATGATTTATGTAAAACTGAAAATAAAAATACTTTTTAAGGACACGGTGACTTGAAGAAAAAGATTATTGTTTGAGATTGCTTTTAAATATAAGATTAAGACTTTCAGACAAATCATGCAATACGACTATACCAGTCTAATTGTCAAATCCAATTCGAAAATATTCATATTGTAATAGCATTCAATAATTATAAATAACCCGAAAGTCCCCACTTCAAACATCGTTTTTCGACATCTACTCATCAACACCGTTCCGGAAATATTCATAGTGTAAGGGTTCTTAAGGAATGCCAATAAACCGGAAATCGCCATCTTGGATTTCCAAAATACCTTAAATATAAATATGAATGAGCTGGAAAGTCGTAAAAAAGATTACATTATTTGCGATTTGTTTCGTAAAAAGAGATAGCGTAAAAAAGCATTCGTAAACGTAGGTTTGGGTTTATAACACCGCAACGATTTTATGATATTTGCGGCATAACAAGAAAAGTTGAATAAAGCGACTCTTTCCCATAGCAAGATCTTTTTCTCCAAAATTACCGCCGAGCGAGGAATGCATCCCAGGTGGAAACCCTACAGGGCAAGTAACACTTTTTCGAAAATAAATTGATACTTCAGATCCCGTTAAAAAATCAATTTAAAAACTTGATTTCAGTTTTCAACGTGAACAAATTTTACTTTACTGATTCTAGTTGTTCTCATGGTAAACTAGAAACCATTCTCTTATTAGTTTATCATATATTGTTTTTCGTTAGCTCCGCCCTTATGGATGTAAATGTGAAGTGTCGCGAATATTGAAAGTGAGCCCTTTTACGAAACAAGCAGCAGTAGGAAATAAATTCGCCCTATCTACAGCTAATCGGAAGGGCAATTTTGTTACTTTACTGAGGATTACGAAGCAGACTTGAAAGAAGGACGAGACGTCGCGCTCGGATGTAGTTGTTTAAGAGTCAAATTCAAATAAGTTTGCTTCTTAAAAGCCGTTTTAGTTAAGTAGCCAGCTAACAAGAGTGGCTTTATTTCAACTGCTAATGCACCGATGAATCGAAGACGGAACCCTAAAGGAAAAACACAAACTTTAAAATATTTTAGGAAAATTTTCTTGTTCATGATCTTTTTTTTTTTTAATATTTCGTGTTTGACTCATCAGTTTAACCAAAACCAGTTGTATAGCTCTAAAAGAAAGTGTGCCTTATTTTTTTAACATATTCAAGATACTTATTTTTAAGCCATACAAAAACTATCATTT
Source organism: Malaya genurostris (assembly GCF_030247185.1). Lineage (NCBI taxonomy): Eukaryota > Metazoa > Arthropoda > Insecta > Diptera > Culicidae > Malaya > Malaya genurostris. Next base: position 339,892,322 of record NC_080571.1, on the reverse strand, counting down.
TAACAGGACATCGCCATCACAGCACGTATTTTGATAATAAATTTAATTGCCTTCTTAACACATGGGCTGAAAAGTCCGGGGCCTAACACATAGATGGCGCTAGTTTTATTGCAGTCACCTTTTTTTTCATTTAATACTAGCCTTTAAAAGACAGCTGTTAACATTTCATGATATTCTATTCATTAGTTTGTGAGTTATTGTGCTAAGAGTGACGCTACTTTTGTTATTTTCAGAACAATGGATCAAAAACAGTTTCGTGTTTTAAATTTACACTGCTTCTTGTTGGAAAATAATACCATTCAAGTGAAGCAATGGCTTGAAAAGTGTTGTGGAGACTCCGCTCCATCAGAAACAACAATCAAAACGTTGTTTTGCCGACTTCGTTTCGAATGATCGAAAAGTGAAGTTGCGTAAGTTAGCTGACATCGCAAAGATATCAAAAGAACGTGTTGGCTCTATATTGCATGTGCATTTGACTATGAGAAAGCTCTGTTCAAAGTGGATGCCACGTTCGCTCACTGTTGACCAAAACACGAGAACGTGTTGATGATTCTGAGCAGTGTTTGGTCATATTCAAACGTAACAAACCGGAATTGTTGCATCGATATGTGACAATGGATGAAACATGGATTAATCACTTCACTTCGGAATCTAAACGATCGTCATCTGAGTGGATAGCAACAAGTGAACCTCGTCCAAAGCACAGCAATCGGTTGGAAAGGTTATTATGGCTTATGTATTTTGAGATGTACGAGGTGTAATATTTTTCGACTATCATGAAAAAGGAAATACTATTAACAATAAATATTAAATTGTGTTATTGGAGCGTTTGAAGGCTGAAATGGCAAAGAAACGACCGCATAAGGTAAAAAAAACGCACGACAACGCACCGTGCCACAAGTCAATCAAAACAATGGCAGAACTACATGAATTTTAAATTCGAATTACTCCCACATCCACCGTATTCGCCAGATTTGGCTCCCAGCGCTAGTGGCTGTGCGCAGACCTGAAAAAAAATTCTCGCCGGTAAGAAATTTCTGAGGAATGAAAATGAGGCCTATTATGAAGCAAAAGATAAATCGATCTACAAAAGTGGTATTGAAATTTTAGAGCGGCGCTGAAATGATTGCGTTGTTCTTGATGGAGATTACGTTGATGAATAAAGTTAAATTTGAACCAATCAATCGTGTTCTCTTTTTTGGGACCGGAATTTTTCAGCCCATGTCATATTTTTGTTGTAGTTTAATAATCTAACAATGTGAAAAAAATACGCTATGATATAGTAGAGTGTCATTGATATTGCACTAACTAACAGCACTGCATAGAATCTTTTAAAAACGAAATCTAAAGGACGCGAGGAAGTCCGACAATGACGAAACTGATTAGCGACTTTGTGCGGTTCAAGATCGATTCTGAAACTCGCCGTGCACATCCGAAGAGAAACGCAAACGCTTGCTGCACGAATTCACCTCAATGATAAAATTAACAAAGTCTCCATTCACCGATCGACGACGACCGGCGTTAGAGCCGTGGATGAACGTGATTATTTTTCGTTTAATTTGCATTCATTTCGAATATTCCCCGAACGAAGAGGACGGTGTAAACAAACAAGGTTTAATGACATCCCAATGCTATGCCGACCTCCGACTGTGTGCCACTTGGTTGATAATTTTGGACAGTAAACATACTTTCAAGCAGCATACGAGCATAGTTTATTGACGCGTTATAATTTCAGGTTTCGGTAGAAAAAAAAATTCTAACCTAATTACCATTTGTAATCACAAAAGTTCGTGCTTATCCGGTAATGAGTTCATCAGATCTTGCGTAAGTGAATATAGTTGCTCGATCGACAATGAATTGGCAGTTTGAAAACTACACACTTTTTGCATCGATCGTTTTCAAAAGCCCTCATTCCGCACCTGAGATGTTTGGTTTGATCTTCTATACTCGATCTCTTGTAAATCAAAACGACAAGCACTTGTCGAATAGAATTTTATTGCATTTGAGTTGTTTTTTTCCAAACAAAATAGTCTACTTTGAAGCTTTGAACAGACGAGGCCTTGTACCCTTGAGTTTGAAAAAAAAAATATTCGCTATCATCAAAGTAGGCTGATAATGGTAGTGACAGTAGGATGAATAGAATAGACCGCTGTGCATTAGGGTGGGACAAGGTTGTATGGGAAAAATTATTTTCTCGCTCCACCAAACTTTTCGTGTTCCTTTTGGGTCCCATAGAAACTATGCAAAATTTTAGCTCGATAGGAGAAACTATATTTTCGCGCCCGCGGTTCAAAGTTTGTATGGGATTTAGTATGGGAAAACTAACTTTTAACAAAAAAATCATCTGGAGGTCACCCTATACACTCAAAAAATCAGCGGGCATGTAATTTTTGTAGGAAATTTAATGAGGAAGAAAACCTTCGAAGACTGTAACATAATCCGACATCTGTAAAAAATGTTATTAAAGAAAAGCCGACACAAGGTCCGAACGATGGCTCATTCGTTAATGTATCTAGCACCACTGCTGCTAGTGGTGGTAATATGAGTTTGCTTTCTTTTATTGTGCTACAACGGTTGATCTGAGTTGTTTGATGTCTTCACAATAGTTGCTCGGTGTAGTTTGAAGATTTTTTTAAACTTAAAAACCATGTTCCAAAACTCACTGTAAAGACACACAAAAAACTAACTTTTTTAGTGAAGTGATCGGGTAGTGGACACAACACCACAAACACCCTCCGAAATAAAAGTCGGTTTAAACAGTGAAAACTGCGCGAGTGGAAGCTATAGAAGTGGTTTCAGTGTTTTTAAAGGGTTGTCGCACCCTATAATGATGCAATGAGTGCATTTTAGTGGCTGGAAACAGCATATTTTAAAGTGCCGATCAGCCAAATTGATGGCTGCTGATCTTTTTTTCGCCATGGTCGCTTCGATCATCGCGTCTTCGCAAGCCAGTGTTTGTGTTTTTATTATATTGCCGGTCAAACATCGGTATATAGGATTCCATTAGCCCTTTGGCTAGTATACAGGTTTGATATGAACTCATACCATTCAGGTAAGTTTATTCTTCCTATGTGTGTCACTGAGGAAAAATAAATGTTTTTGCACTCTATCTTCACATTACATTCGGTGCCTTTGGGCACTCAGGTATGTGACAGATGCAAAATACACACCAATCGGTTGCCTTTCAATCGCAACTGGTGGTGTAAAACTATTTGTACTGGTCAATACCGGTAAGATAGTAAAGTTTCAAACTTTTTTGTTTGGGCACTCGCTATATGTGTAAATAGCATTCTGGCTCATCTCCACACGATCTGTCGCTGTGTGATCGTTGGATTTAAATTATATCCCTTTACTACTTGGCGCCATGCAGGGAATCTGCGCGGTAAGCCAGCGCTAGCTGTTCTATATAGATACAGGAGTGTTAAATTGTACACCGCGGTGTGGACGGTTTGGGAACTGCTCGCGAACAGTGCTGCTCAAATTGATGTCCTGGTCGCTTCCTTTTTCCCTTGGCTGTGGAGACAGTGCACTGGATGCAAATCAGATGTCATTTTTGCACTTTGACCTCTGTGGTATTTATTGTTCTGTTGGTTTATAACAGCTTTTGGGGGGGCTGCTCTGGGGTTTTCAGTTGGGCTGCGGGTTTGCCGAGCATGTCTCGAACGTTTGCACCACTGTGTGTACAATTTATTACTCCGATTTAACACTTCAAGTGTATCTTCGGTCGGTGTGTGTAGATTTGGACAGTTTGTCACACTCGTCCATACGAAGCATTTATATTTACTTGTGAATATAATTGCGTACAAATTCTCTGCCATAGAATTTGGGATTACCTAATTAGGATTAAAGTATTAGTGAGTATCCAACTCTGTTCTTTTGGAACGCACTTTCGGCTTTCTTTTACTTTGGATCGCACTAGCGAAAGGTTGAGTATTTCCTCGCGCGCTTTCACGCTTTAAATTCGTATCGCTTTTTTCTCTTTTATTTTTCGGAAAATGGATACAAAATACATCCAATCATCTGACTGCTCTCATTCCGAACCGTCTGATGGCCAGAAACCTGGGAGTTCCGTCACAAAGTGTCGGAACGACCAGAATATGGAAGTCAGAGGGAATGGATTCGACAGTAGTCAGACTGCGATGGATGTTCAACCCGGTCCTTCGCCTTCCACCGTTGAAACAGAAGGCGAAGACAAAGGTAAAAACTTTGAGCGAAATCTAAAAAAGAAGATTCGCAAAAGACAAGCTCTCGGAAAGGCGGCTTCTGCTTCTAGAGGCCACTTGTCCGAACAAACTGAGCGCTTTCAGGTCCGGATGTTGAACGGTATGTTCACTGAGGACCTGAAAGCCCATTTATTAAGAGACTTGAACAAATGTCTCTTCACAACGCCGTCTACGGAGTTTATACCAAGCTTCAAAGGCTGTGGACTTAGGTACGGCATCGTCTGGTTCTCTCCGGAGAATGAGATGAGCAGTGCCTGGCTCAAGCAGAAGCTTGGTTTGATAAACCAGCAGGCTGGCGATAGTAAGTTCATTATTGAACCCTACAGTCTACATCAAAATCGGGTTTGCCTTCCTATTCCTTGGGATACTGAGGAAGGGTTGGCTGTATCCGATGTTCTGATGAGATTAGATCTGCAAAATCCGGGGATTTTGTTGAATCGGTGGATGTTACTCAAGGCGGGTCCGGTTACTGTGGGAAAACGCATGTTTTTCTGCAGTATCGACGATGACTCAATGAGCCTTCAAGAGAAAACAAAATTCGGTCTGAACTATGGTTTTCAGAAAATCTATGTACGTATCGTTCATCAGAAAAACGTACATAGTAACAAACCTGAATAGGCTTTAAGAGCAGACTGTTCGGGACCTCGCAAAGGTTCAGAATTTACTTCTGCTTTCACTAAATGTGATCCCCAGCAGATTGTTCAGCATCCCTCAGGGGTGCAGAATTTACTTCTGCTTTCTATGTTTTTTGTGTCGTCAATTTCCCCCATTCTCCTAGTCCAAACCTTACCATTTCCCTTCGATCCCTCCCTCTAACACATCGGGAAAATTATGAAAACAAATAATATGGATGGCAAGGCACAAATCTCCAAATATCAAGGGGAACGTGCCATTCGAGCCAATTTGTTCTGATTCCTGATTCCTGATTGCTTTCTTTTATTGTGCTACAACGGTTGATCTGAGTTGTTTGATGTCTTCACAATAGCTGCTCGGTGTAGTTTGAAGATTTTTTTAAACTTAAAAACCATGTTCCAAAACTCACTGTAAAGACACACAAAAAACTAACTTTTTTATTTGAAGAAATACAATTTTGAAGTCTTCCACAATATTGTTGATAAACTCAAATACTATAACTTTGTCGAAGACATAAACCATCTGCCTAATATGGTTTAGAAGATATGGATGATTTCATTTAATATTATGAAAAAAACATTGATTCCAAGTTTTTCTTTTTCTTATTTTTCTATCGTCCATATCTTTTAAACCATATGAGACAGATGGTTTATGTCTTCGACAAAGTTATAGTATTTGAGTTTATCAACAATATTGTGGAAGACTTCAAAATTGTATTTCTTCAAATAAAAAAGTTAGTTTTTTGTGTGTCTTTACAGTGAGTTTTGGAACATGGTTTTTAAGTTTAAAAAAATCTTCAAACTACACCGAGCAACTATTGTGAAGACATCAAACAACTCAGATCAACCGTTGTAGCATAATAAAAGAAAGCAAACTCATATTACCACCACTAGCAGCAGTGGTGCTAGATATATTAAGGAATGAGCCATCGTTCGGACCTTGTGTCGGTTTTTCTTCAATAACATTTTTTACAGGTGTCGGATTATGTTGCAGTCTTCAAAGGTTTTCGTCCTAATTAAATTTCCTACAAAAATTACATGTCCGCAGATTTTTTGAGTATATAGGGTGACCTCCAGATGATTTTTTTGTTAAAAGTTAGTTTTCCCATACTAAATCCCATACAAACTTTGAACCGCGGGCGCGAAAATATAGTTTCTCCTATCGAGCTAAAATTTTGCATGGTGCTTATGGGACCCAAAAGGAACACGAAAAGTTTAGTGGAGCTGAAATCAATATTTTGTCCCACCCTACTGTGCATTCCGGAAAATATTGAACTGTGTAGAGTACTGTCATCGGGAACTAAAATAGAGATTGTAAAATGTAAAGAATTCGGTAAACAAATAAATACTGAGATATATGATTTCATTGCATTCACTAATTTATTCATTGAAGCAACATGTGAGTGATGAGGGGATTTACTTGCCTAGCTGCTACCAGTGCTGTAGTTGCGGTTAGTCACAGTTAGTCAGTGACTAATCAGCTCTTGAAATTGCAACCGAGAAAATTTGTTTTTGGAAATTTTGATAATGACTGATTCAAGTAACCTGAAGGGTGCAAAATAAATAATGATACAATTAAAAAAGGTGCCCATATAATTCCTCCCAGGGCGCAGGGTGAAAGTATTCTTGATTATAGTAAAATATCCTTCTGAGGGCGCAAATCATGATTTATTTCCAATCTAAATAAGTAACATCTTGTAAGGATAATTTGGAAGGGCGCAATAGGAATGATTCTAGGGCGCAGAATCACGGTAACAGAATTGAAAAAGGCGCCCATTTAATTAATTCCAGGGCGCAGGATGAAAGTATTTTATATACTCTAAATAATCGTAGTGAGGGCGAAAATTATTACTTATTTTCAAGCTAAAAAAATCTTATAAAGATAATTTTGAGGGCGCCTTAGGAATAGTTCCAGGGCACAGAATCACGGGAGGAACATGGAAATAGATTTCAGGGCGCAGAATGAGAGTATTTTTGAATACATAGAATAATCCCTGTGAGTTCGCAAGATTTTATTGGTTTTCATGCTTAATAAATAACATCTTGATAGGATAATTTGGAAGGGCACACTAGGAATGATTCTAGGGCGCAGAATCACGATAAGAGAATTGAAAAAGGCGCCCCTTTGATTAATTCCAGTGCGCAGGATGATAGTGTTTTATGAAACTATTTTATATACACTAAATAATCCTAGTGAGGGCGCAAGTTTTTATTTGTTTTCACGCTAAATAGATAACATCTTGTAAAGATAATTTGGAAGGACGCTTTAGGAATGATTCCAGGGCGCAGGGTGGAAGTATTTTAAAATACATTAAATGATCCAACTGAGGGCGCAAATCACTATCTATTTTCAAGCAAAAACAATCTTGTACGCCTAATTTATAAGGATGCCTTAGGAATATTTTAAGGGCGCAGAATCACGGTAGGAGAATTGAAAAGGGTGCTCTTAAAACTTATTCCAGGGCGTATGGTGGAAATCTTTCTAAATACTTTATATAATTCTACTGGGGGCGCAAATCATTATTTATTTTCAAGCTAAATAAATAGCATCAGTAAGGAGTGCCTCAGGATTGACATCAGGGTGCAAAACGAAATTTTTTTGCCTAATACTACAAAGCTTTCGAAAGCAGAAATGGAGCGCAATGCACAAGTCAGCTTTGAGCAGTGCTGCCTTAACAACAATTTTTGCAACAGTTATTATATTCAAACATAAAATATACTAGCATTTATAACTGTTTGTTATCTTCATTAACAGCTTTTAATAGTTTTAAGTTGACTTTATTGAAAAATTTGACAATAATGAAGTTTTGAATAAGAAATGATGAATTTCAATAATTTTGAACGAGATGAATTATTATAAATACTGGTATCTTTTCTTAAAACTCGGCATTGTTTAGTAGAAGGTCGGTATAGTAGAATTAATTACCACATGGATTCAACTGATGGGGGTTTCATTAGTATTTTCCAATTTCTTATATGCTTCTGAGATGAGACTTTATGAAATTTTATCATTTTGATTAAATACCTACTCAATACATAGTGAGGTAATTCACAATTCGATAACATGAACAAAAGCATTAAATTTACTTGTGAAGAAACAAATAACAGTAGACTTCTTAGACATTTTGATCACGAGGAAGACGAAAAACTTATCCTTTTTGATATATAGAAAGCTAACTAATACGGAAGGTATTATACGTTATACTTCTAACAATTCTCATCAGCATAAAATGGCAGCTTTTCACCATATGATTCATTGAATGCATAACCTAGCCCATGGAGAAAATGCGGTAAGGAACGAGAAAAAATACATTCTCGATATTGGAAAGCTCAATTAATATTCGGAGCAATTAATTCAAACAATTTTTGATAAAAAGAAAAAAAACAATCACTTACTACTTCAACTCAAACATCAGAAAATTTGAAAATAGATTTCAGCAATAGTATTAACACATGGATCAATAAGTCCCGAGACTAACAATGTAAACAACATTTTTTTTTGCAAAATTTTTTTTTTATTCATCAACATAAACAATGGTTCCAACGTTTTTCCAATTTTTCAATACAATGTTTATAAAAAAATTATCTTTCGCTTCAAAATAAGTTTCAGTTTCAGCGATGACCTCCTCATTTGAGCCAAATCTTTTTCCCTGGAGCATTTTTTTAAGATCAGCAAAGAGCCAGTAGTCACTGGGGGCTAAATCTGGCGAGTATGGGAGGTAGGGAAGCAGATCAAAGCCCAATTCGTTCAACTTCGCCATTGTTTTCATTGTTTAGTTCATTGCTGTTTTTGTTCCATCGAAAGCAATCGCGGCACCCACTTGGAAAAAACCTTTTTCATGATCAATTTTTCATAAAGGATAGTAAATACACTTCCATATGATATCTGTGTCATCTCAGCAATCTCACGGAGCTTCACTTTACGATCTTTCATTATAATTTTTGTCACTTCACTCACATTTTCCGGTGTAACGGCTTTCACAGGTCTACCCGAGCGTTCCGCGTTATTTGTGTCGGTACGACCACGTTAAAACTCGGCGAACCACCGACAAATCGTTGCTTTTGATAGACTACAAAACAACTTTACCCTAACCTCGATAACTCAGCTGTTTCTGGTCGGATCGATTTAAAATTTTGACCCGTTTCAAGCAAATGTTAGTACTCTAGAAAGACGTGGTTACTGGTTTACTACGAGCGCCATCTCTGCTTTAGTCTCGGGATTTATTGATCCATGTGTTACACATCTGCCCAAAACAAAACTAAAAGGTCTTCCGTATGAATAATTCTAGGATCTTCATGATAGCATAGAGATACTTTGAAAAAATCTGGATCATTTAAACAAAGCGCACTTCGGAGAAATTAAATAAAGTTATCATTCCAAGTCAGAAATAGCTGAACATGCTTAGAAAATTATGAGCTTACAACGAATCACATTAAAATTTTATGTTAAACATCTAACCGATGGAAACTAAACGTAGCTGAAAGTTTAAGAATATATGTAAATATAAACATTCCATGTTACCATTTATTTAAATGTAACCAAGCAAAATGAGTTATCTGTAAGATGTAAAATGATTCACCTGCACGGAACGACCGAAATCAGCATTTTCGCGAAAAATTTAGTTGATTTGCTGATTTTAGTTAGTTATTTTTTTGAGACAACTAAAAAAATCTTACTTTTGCTAATTTAGAATTTTTATTCTCATTCCCTTAATAATAATAATAAAATATTTGTTGAAATGACTATTTTTTTTAGTTGAATTCACAAATTGAACGTGCTGTCATTTCTTAGCTAAGGCACATTTCATTTCCATTCAACTAATTTTTTAGTTGAATTAAAGAAATAAAATGTTGTTTTCAACCAATATGAATGGTTGAATTGGCTTCTGCAATCTGCAGCTATGTGGCGCCCTGTCACCGAAACGGTAACACCGTAATGACTACTAGCCACTAGATGGCACACTACTGCCGAAAAAATTTCAGACGCGGTTGTCTTTTCTATATTGGCAGGTATAAATACGATGTTGTATTGGAGAAAAAGACATAAACGAAACATAAACATTTTTTTGAATTTTTTTCTTCTAAATCACTGTTTTCTTCATTCTCACTGAAAACTTTGAGCACTCGGAAAACAAAAACCGAATACAAGTAGTACACCGGACGGCGCAGCTCAGAAGGTTTGAAGATACAAAAAAAACTTCAACACAATTAGAGTGAAACATTCGAAATTCACTTCACTGTTCCGCGTAGAAACATTATTACGCACAATCGCTTCAAGTGCGCACAAATTCTGAATAAATACGATTTCCACTAACAGTTTGCGACATTTTTACATATCGGTTTAGAAATTTGAATAAAGATATATCGAACACATGCGAAAAACATCAAAATAATTTTCACGCAGTTTCAATAAGACTGTCCTTTTTAGCTTTTTAATGGATTGTTTTGCTTTGACACTTCTCATGAGTTTTTGGCTAATAAACTTGTTAATAATACCCATTTCAATTTTGTTTTCTTTGTACTGTCCTTCAGTAATGATGGTGATAGATAAATAGAAACAAATTTTCTGATTTTAATAACAAAATTAGTTGTCAATGAGAATTTCGTGTTGGATTGAAATATTGCTGGTTTGTGTCCAGGATATTCGCCACCTAAACCCATTCTCTAAAAATAAGAGTTTTTTCCAGCAAAGTAAATTCTCAGTTTTAACTATTTTTATAGTTATTTTGGAAATTTTGTCGTTAAAATCAACTAATTCAAAAACAGTAATACGAATTAGGCGCAGAGCTCATTTCGGTCGTTCCGTGTGTACTAGTACAACAGAGATAGCACCGCACTTTCCTCGCACTATTAGTATCTGTGTCTGTTACTATTTTGTGACATTAGTGGGAAATAGTTAGGAAATTTTTAATATTGTGGAAATAAATGTAATTTATTTCACTAAGCGCTAAAATAAACATTTTCTTCTGAATTTGATGTGATATTCGTATTTATCGGTTACTCAATTTGCTTAGTATTGGTCGCCTTAAAAATTAAAAAATCAAAATCGGAAGCAGATAAATAAATCGAAAAGAGATATGGAATATCTCTAGTTGGTAACAAAACTTATTCTCAGTTTAATTTTACTGCCAAATAACGAAAACAAAATTGAAAAGCATAATCAGTTATTGATCTGCTCTGACATTACTGAAAACACCGCGAACAAAGGCTAAAAATAGAATGGGCAAAACATCATCGGGAATTTACATTTTAGTGATTTTATTCGCAACAACGAAAAAAATTCTATTGTGGTTTCATCATAACCGGTTTCGAACTTCGATCTCTCGATTTCAGAGCATCTAACACTTTTATCTCTATAGACTATGATAGCCACATGATGACACTATGATTTTTTTCAATGATATGACAAGCTGAATTAATTCGAAAAGCTGTTTGCTGGTATTTTCTGTCAATGTACACTCGTTTGTGTACAAGACGCGTAGTACGAAATTGCATACATTCAGACATTTTGACTAAAATGGAAAATAATCAATCGCCAAAATATTGATAATGAACTAGAGTAGATTGGATTATAATATTGTGCCGCGTATACGTTACCTGTACCCAGCATATATTAAATGACATTTTTATAAATAAAGTTGTCTGTAGATAGATTCTACCGGCTTGAGCTCCATTCGTCGTTGCCGTTAGGGTATGAATAGATACTGTATTTCATGGATAGAGAAACGTGCTTTTTGTTTTTCTCATTTTGAAAAGCTATGCAATAATTGCATCAACCATCTTTTAAAACGAGGCTGAGTTTCATAGGGTATCTGTACCCTAGATCATCTCAGGTTTACCACTAATTTAACATTTTAGGATCATTACTAATAATGATATCTGCTGTCTTTGATTAATACATTGCACTGTGGGAAAAAGGATGAAAAACGCGACTTTACTCAATAATTTCATAACTATCTTTTAAAACATTTTTTTAAATATAGGTTTATTTTATGTAGAATTGACCGTATAATCGATTGATGACAATTAGAATAGCCGCAAAATTCACTATCATGGCCGTTTTGTCCAAATTTCTCTTTTTTCCTACCTTACTAACTGTAAAACCCTGAAAAAATGTATTCGACTAATGAAAAGGTACTCCTGACATTGTCATAAGTTCTATAAATGGATTGCTGTTTATCAGAACGACCTCAAAAAACTGTATTCTGTCTTACTTCAAATCATTTTCTTCGATCAATTATGTTAAACTAAGATTGTTCGATGTTACGCACATAGCCCTACAAACTAATTAGCAGGTAGTTTTCATGATCCTATGAATCGTGAAACATCGTTTTACTCCAATTTTCCTTCACACTTAATTTTATATTCAATTCTGATTTACGATCCTGAAGCAAAATCAATGCGACCTTGCTATAGTGGTCCATATTACGCAGAAAACTTCAGTGATTCAAAAGAAGGCTTATTGCGGTTGAATAAAATCGACTGATATTGTGTACAATACCATAAAAAGTAGATTACAAATAGATTCAATGACCAATTTATCCTATCAATATTGGCGTGAAACGGTATAACATGATTCATGTGGTCTCTGAATTTATTTGTAATCTAATTTTTAGTTCAGTTTTTTTGCAATGACTGAGCGGAAATATATATTGGAGAAGCCAAGTGAAAGAAAAACTAACAGAAAAGATGAATTTTTGGAAAAAGATACGACAAGGTGTCGGTCGGATGACGGCCAGGATGTAGACCATGTTCGATGTACGTTGCTACTATGTCTGTGAGTTTTAGTGTGGCTAAAGCAAGATCAGAGTGGCGAAATGGTAGCGCGTATGCACGGAATGCATAAGAACGCAGGTTCGAGTCCTGTCTCTGAGCGTATCTTTTTCCAAAAATTCATCTTTTCTGTTAGTTTTTCTTTCACTTGGTTTCTCCAATATATATTTCCGCTCAGTCATTGCAAAAACTGAACTTAGTCATGGCGGCTTTACGTCAAACTAAAAATTATTAAATCGTTAATTTTTAACGTTTTCTACTTAGTATCAGTCAATTTTAATCAACCGCAGTAAGCCTCCTCTCGGAATGCGAAAGAAAGTTTAACTAATGATACGATTTATGAAATAAATTGGGGTAAAACTCATTAAAAGGGCTAGTACTACCAATCCTATTTTATGCACTTGGATTTTTGAAGTTTCCCACGTAATGTGAACCAATATTGATAGATCGTATTGGATCTGCTTCTGGATTGTAGATTGACTTTCAACTGAATATAACAACAAGAAAAAAAAATGGAATAAAACGGTACGAGTTTCCTGCTGTCATTAAAACTATATGCAAATGATTTGTCAGAACTTTTTACATCAGAAACATTCTATTCGGTCTTCTGAAACTTCTTCTGTGATATGTTATATGGCTAAACTTTATTGCCAGCCAGTACAAAAACAAGACTGGGTGGGTAATGTCAGAGACATAACTGGATGACGTGAATAGGAATAAAACTGGAACACTTCCGAATATCAGTTAGTGAATCGATTATGTGAATTGTTCAAGCTCTCCCCTTCTTTACTAGAATTTGAAACGATGCAACTACACTCAAGTAAGGATTAGTTACATCAAACGTTCTGGTGTATAGTTAAATATTATGAAATAATTTGTATAGTTCTCCATGATAAAAAGGGAGGACGTACAAGTTCAACTTTTTTATTCAATACGAAATATTTTAAATTTTTTATTAATGCAAATATTAACATTAAAATATCTGACACCACCAAACTCTAATTAATAACGCCGAAAAAAAAATTGCGAAAATTTTTCAATTAGAATCTATCAAACTGTAAACCTTCACTAAACTGGTTTTATTAACTTCTGATTTGCTTAAACATTTCACCAGATAAGTATTTCTAATAGTTCTTTAGATAATGTTTAAATCCATTAGAAGGGCTGATTTTGCGTAATGTTCCCCATCGTTTTCCACTTATTTTGTTAAAATACAAACGATAAGCAGCAGGATGACGCAATCGATCTTCTTTGAAGGGATTAAACACTGAACGCAATTGATGAAATATCGAACTGAATTCTTGATACTTGAACATGAGCTGAACGAAATATATCAAGTATTAACGTTTTATACCTACCCAGGTACGAGAAAAACGTCATGGCTTTTCTTTCGTTTATACCCAAACTTTCAGAACACTTTAATTTTGAATTATTTGTTATTATGTCATACAACTGAAAATGTTATCATAAATTGATGATGATATTTCTGATGGCATGTAGTAAAAATTATGTTGATACGTTAGATACAACAAGAGATACTCATGATCAAAAACTTATTACTCTCTCAGAGGGGAAATTTGTAAAAGGCGCCTTATAGTAAAGTATTCACGACAAAAGGGACCTTGAGGTAAAATGAACATGATAGCATTTAGTGCGGTCCTTCTAGGTACGTAGAATCGATTTTACTGACTATTTTACATCAAAAAATACTTTGTGGTCATCTACCTCCAAAAAGTCGTAGCGTTTTTGATTTCTTTTTCCCTACTGTGCATTGGTTCGAAGAATAAAAAGAAAATATATGCAAATTAAGTTTTAGATTATGTTAAGAGGGTTTTTAAAAAGTCAAGCGTATTGATCCAAGTCTAAATTAGAACTGATTTATTTTATGAAATGTTCGATACATCGAAGAGCCCTGTCTTTGTCCCTAAACTGCTGATTTGACGGCTAGCAACGATGGTCCTCCGGTCACGTACGGTGTTGGGTTGCGTTCGTTGGCGTTCCACTTCGGTGTTGCTGACTTCGCTGTATTGCTTGGAGCTTCTATCGATTGTCCGGTTAAGTTTGGTTGGGGAGTATCGCGTTTAACTGCTTCCCCCATAAGTATTGCTCGTCCCGAGCAATTTCCTGTTTTTGTAAATTTCCAGTATTTGATGATGCCGATGGACAAAAGTATGAGCGTGAGAATGATGACGGTGCCGAATGATATGGATCCGATTCGGTATTTGAACTCTATAGTTTTCATGAGTTGTCTGTTTTCTAAATGGATATTATGTAGTTCGGAAAGGTTTACGTGTCTTTCTACGTGCAACGTTTTGATTTTTGTAAGTTGCAGCGGAAGAATTGATGGTTGATCAAACCGAAGTTCGTAATTCTCAAAAAGCTCATTATTGATGAACAACGAACAGTTGTGAAACGTAACTAGATGAATTCCTTTCAACGTTTCTGGTTGAATGCCGCAGGTGCTATTACTGATTACGTCTTGGTGAACGGTTTGCACTAATAGCGTTCCTGGAGCTATCGTTTTGGTATTCATTGATGGTGGTTTTTCTGATACCGGGCATTGCCCAGGTTGGCCGGACCTGGGCTGTCACAGATCGTAATTTGGTTGGCTTCTCGCTTCTCCTTTCACAGATCGTAATTTGGTTGGCTTCTCGACATTGTGTTGTAATAGCTAGTATCTGCTGTGGGTTTATCAAAACGGTGTTATGTGTCAGTTTCACTGAGTGGTTGTTACGGGATAACGGTTCGATAATAACTTTCTCGTAGGATATCGGTTGTAGTCTGGGGATGTTTACACATATAATGATTGTTGAGCCTTTATGTAATGTAGTGGTCGTTAAGTAGTTGCTAGCGTCGTCAAAGTGTTGAATTTTCATGCCCTGCTCTATGAACTCTTGAACAATGATTTGTATTTCTTTTGGTGTAAGTAGAAATTTACTTATGATATTTAATTTTGATAACATAATTGCATATTCTATTGCTTTTAGATTCTCTAGGAATGTGTCTAATTGAAAAGCTATCGATATTTTTTGGTTTTCTGACAGAATGTAATCGTCGATTTTTAAAATTGAGTTCAACATGCTTTGGTGATTTCTGATTTCTCTGTTTACTAGGTTAAGCCTGTTTTCGAATTTGGAATTAATTTGGATTTGTCTATTGTTTTGTTTAACGATAGAATTACCAGTTTTTCGCAATTCATCTAAATTATTATTGATAATTTTCAGATCTTCTGCGTCGAGATTACCTGTTATGAACTTGATTGTACTTCCTAATAAGTCGATAGACCTCCTGTATCTGTTTGATTGCAAATTTAGTGTGCTATAAATGAATTTTACTTCTCTGAGTTTCATTTCGAGAATATCTGATAAACTGCTTGATGAATTCTTAGTTTGATTAATTACATTTTCTAAAATAGATATTGAAATTTCAAGTTGTGAGAAATCGATCACATGCAATAATCTGTCGTATCCTGCAATTACTCGTCCATCCCCCCTTTTAAGAAGCAACGCTCCTGCGTTGTTCGTAATGTCATGAATCTGGATGGATTGTGCATGGGATGAAATGAGGATTATGAAGGTTGTGTATAGGAATAGAATCCATTGTTCGCAAGCCATATTTTCTTTTCCTGAAATTAGATTTATGTTAGTTTGTTCTTTTAATATTTTCTTTGTGTATTTCCCGCCCAGAGTCGTCTATCAGCAATCTACCTTGATTTTCAGCGACTATGACCGGTGAATACATAGGATATGTTTTTTTCTTTATTCCTTGCTTTTTCTTGTATCTGGTTGAATTTTGTTGGAACTCAGGAATGCTTTCCTTGTTTTTATTGTGATAGCGTAAATTTTCTTGTTTTGATTTTTCATGGGCCAAAATGATCTCATCGTAAACTTTGTTTCTGCTTTCTATTAGCATTTCCGTATCTAGAGGCCTTTCTTGGGAATCTTTCGGCCCATAAAAAGCTTCTCTAGGTTTCATTTTAATAGCGGAATGGATTGTGTTGTTATATTGTGTGCAAGCAATATAGAAGGTTTCTTTTAAGTTCAGTTCTTTAAATGTTGGTTTGATACAGCGAAAGATTTCTGCAATGGTGGAGTGAAATCTCTCGACAGTACCGTTACTCTCACTGTGGTTGGCAGGGGTGAAGAATACTTCAATATTGAGGTCATGAAGTAGTCCTCTAATTTTAATTGATCTCAAGGATGGTTCGTTGTCACAAACTATTTTCCGTGGTGTACCATGTATTTTTAAAAACTTAATCAATCCTTTTCTTACGTCGATAATGTTACGGGATTTAATGTGTGTCAACGATCCGAACCTTGAAAATTTGTCAATAGCTGAAAGGAAATATGTTTTCTCTGCAGTAAAGATGTCTATGTGTACTATGTCTAGGGGTCTTTCCGGGTTAGGTGTACTGCCTATTTTTAAATTAAACGGGTGGCGATCATATTTATTTTTATTACATGTTTCGCAAAGCTTGATATATTCTCGTATCTTCGCTTTCATCTTGGGGAAGCAAAATCTATTCGAGATTTGTTCGTTGTTTTCCCAGATGCCTCTATGAGCACGTTCGTGCGTTTGCTCTATAATCAGGTTTTCTTCTTCTGGGGTTCTTAGGTCTATTAGCAACTTTTGTGTTAAATAAACTTTGAATTGATTTGCTCTATTAAAATGATTTTTATACACAGTCTGAATAAGGTTCATGAGGTTCTCTGGACAATAAATACAATTTGTCCGTTTTAAATCCATGTAATCCTTAAACATGCTAAATATTATTGGTACCCCAAAGACACATCTCGTTATGGTTCTTCGGTAGACTCTCGGAAAGATTTCTTCGTAATGATCGGGTTCGTCGGGTCCTATTTTTAGAATAATTTGGTTGCTGAAGGCATTTAGCGGTTGTTCTGTACAACTTATAAACTCGGAATCATCCGTGTCGGCTGAATGAACGGTCATATTGGATGATGCACTTTCATTATTATTAAGCTCATTTCGAATCCGGGAGAGGCTGTCAGCGACTACGTTTTGCTTACCCGGGCGGTAGCGTATTTCATAATCGAATTCGCTCAGTGAAAGACGCCAATGGACAAGTCTATTGTTGGTGTCTTTCAAGTTGAGACCATATGTGAGTGGCTTATGATCTGTGTACAGAGTGAATTTCCTTCCGTAGAGGTACGGACGGAAATATTTACAAGCCCAAACTACGGCTAAGAGCTCTTTCTCTATAGCCGAGTACTTTTCTTCTGACTTGTTAAGGGTTCGGGAGGCAAAAGCTATTGGTTTATCGCTTCCGATAGTCCCTTGAGAGAGTACAGCGCCAATTGCAAAATTGCTGGCGTCCGTAGTCAAAATGAATTGTTTAGAAAAATCGGGATACTGCAAAATGTTACTTCCTGTTAGTATTGTTTTACAGTGTTCGAAGGCGTTAACAAATTCTTCTGAGTAAGAAATTGTTTCTCCTTTTCTTAGAGCATTAGTGAGTGGTTTCGCAATTTTGGCGAAGTCTCTAATGAATTTACGATAATACCCTAGAATTCCTAGGAAACCGCGCAACTCTTTTTCGTTCGAAGGTAATGGCCATTCTTGAATGATTTTGATTTTATCCGGATTCGGTTTGCAACCTTCCGGTGTGACAATGTGGCCTAAGAAAGCAACCTCTTTCTGTAAGAACTCACTCTTGTCCAATTGTACTTTGAGATTGTGCTTTTGCAAAGTTTTGAAAATTTTTGCTAAATTATCCATGTGCTCTGTAAGGCTTGTGGAAAAGACAATGATGTCATCCATATACACTAGACAGATAACACCTATATGCTCGCGAAGAACATTGCCCATCACGCGTTGAAAAGTTGATGGTGCGTTCTTTAACCCAAAGGGCATCCTTAAAAATTCATAGTGCCCATTTTCGACACTAAATGCTGTTTTTGGGATGTCTTTTTCTTCTACCTCTACCTGGTGAAACCCAGATGCGAGATCGAGCGTGGAAAAATACATACTCTTTCCTAGTTTGTCTAGGATGTCAGTGATGTTCGGTATCGGATAACGATCATCAATCGTTTTCTCGTTTAATTTGCGGTAGTCGATTACGAGCCGCCATTTTTGTTTACCGGAGGCATCTAATTTTTTTGGTACTATCCATACCGGTGAAGTCCAAGGGCTATCCGAATGACGGATAATTCCTTGATCGAGTAGTTTTGCAATTTGTCTTTGAACCTCTTCACGGTGACAGTATGGATACCTATAGGACTTGGCGTGTACCGGTGCCTCATCCTTTGTTTTAATATTATGTTTTATTGCGCTCGTGAAAGAAAGTTTTGAGCCTTCCGTAAAGAAAATATTTTCGTGTTGAGAAATTAATTTAAGTAGTTTCCTTTTTTCATCATCATTAAGATGCTCTGTCCTAAGTAGATCGTATATAGATTTTGTTCGCTTAATATTGGATTTGTTTGACTCTAACGTAATGGTTTCAAAGTTATTAATTTCTGGTTTAAGGATATCGTTGCTAATTGAGACGCTACATGGTTCAGAAGAATGATTCATAATAGGCATTATAACATGAGAGTCTACTGCTGAGTATAATCCAGAGTGAATTGTGACGTGTGAGTTAACTTCCAAGTCATTTTCTAAAAGAAATTCGCCTTTTACCTTTGTAGGAATTTTGGTAAATTTCGTTTCGTGTGCATTCAGATGTAGAGATATTCTATCAGGGTACTTACGTTTCATTTTGATTGTTCCTCAAGGAAATTGTAGTTCGTTGTTACTAGTAATAATATTTGCCTTGAGATTTTTGAGAGATTCATATCCTATTAGCCCGTCAAAAAATGGGTGAAAATCAAAAATAAGGAATATTTGCTTTTTTGTATCAGGAATTGTAAGGAAAGGGTTCAATTCTATGAATTGGTTAACTGTATGTGTGCCTCTTACATTTCTTACGGTAGTGGGTGTTGTGTACCTGCAATTTTGTAAATTTACATGTTTTTCTGAAATATAGTTACGGTTGCTCCCAGAGTCGATTAAAATTTTAAGTTCACCTTTGTTTGTTGAAACGGTGATATATGGAATAAAATTGTTCATGTCTGGCTCGATGGACCGCCGGCCAGTTGAAAATTTAAATCATCGACTGGAGCTGTTTCGTTTGGTTTTGTTTCGGAATCGTTTTCTGCTACCAGTTCGGGTGTATCAACGACGTGCTCGTTTGAATTGCTTTCTATAGGTTGGTAATTGTTGCTTAATTCAGACTCGGGATAGTGATAATAATAATAATCATAGTCGTCGTCATAGTTATGTGTATCATGCTCTATATGATAGTTGGGTCTGTTCATATAGTTCAATTTACTGGACCTGATGGAGTGGTCGACTTCCATCGGGACTTGTTTTGGTTGTGGTAAAAATCGCGGAGCAAACACATTTTGTATGGGACGTTGTTGTTGTGGCATGTTAAATGAATGCGGTATTGAATAGTGCTGTCTGGGGAAGTTGAACGGAGGTGGATTTGTAGGGTTCTTGGTTTGGTTATGGAAAGGGTTAAGGTTAAACGGGTTCGGTTTGTGTGTATGAATTGGATTTCCTTGAGCTGGGATTAATGGCTTATACGGAAATCGTGGAAATGGTGCGCGATTTTGCATTGGATACTTTTGAATAGGGTGTTGAACTAGTTTACTTGGAATTGGAGGTGGTATTATTAATTGGTTCTGCCTGTTTGGAATTCTTGCATGGTGATAATTTGCTTCTTCTAAACAAAGTCTTAGAGCGTCTTTTAGTGTTGAGGGTCTTTGTGCTCGTATTATCGGTCCTAGGGGCTCTTTTAATCCTCCTAAGAAAACTTTAAGGCCCATATCCTGATATAGTTTGATTTTAGCTAACTTTACCTGTTCGTTTACCGTGTTCAGGTTAAGTAAATTGATTAGAAGTGAAATAATGTGGGAGACTTTTCCGTAAAAGTCTTCTACTGTCGTTGTTTGCTCGAGGCGATATAGGTCTCGGCTCAAACATACTTCGTCGCGCCTATCGCTATAATGCGTGATTAAATTATTTTTAATTTCGTTCCAATCGAGGTTTGTTCCGTATAGCTCTAGCACGCTATCGGCCTCGCCTTGGATTTTACTTCGAATAGCCTGCAACCAGACATTGTAGATTGCAGTCCCTCTAGCGTTGTCAATGATCGGTAGCAATTGATCTATTGACTTTAAAAATGTATGTAATTTTATGGGGTTGCCATCAAACGATGGCAAATCTTTGATAATTTGAGGCGTTTGGAGGGATTTTAATATTTCCTCTACACGCGGTACTTGGTTTTGCGCAGCAGCGCTCGCTTGAGCAGCGAGTACTGCTTCTGCATCGCCGATTGCTTCCACTTGAAGCTGTGCGATTTGCTCGTCTTTTTCGTTTAACAGACGACGCAGCTCGCCAATTTGGTTTTGGTATTCCATTGTAAAATTTATTAAATTATGCACTTTTTGTTTCTTGAATTATTCACTTTTGTTTCTTCAATTATTCACTTTTTAAATTATTTAAAGATATAAAAATGCAGACTTACCTTTGATTTCACGATGTTCATTCGCGATCTTAGATGAGTTCTGGATTGCGATATTCACTCGCGGATGGGACTTCTTGGTTCGCGAATTTTCCCGGTTTTTAAACACAAATTCACAATATTCACTCGTGAATGCTCGATTGCGGTTTAAAAACTATTCGGTAAAATCCGCACGACTGCGCCAATTAAGTTTTAGATTATGTTAAGAGGGTTTTTAAAAAGTCAAGCGTATTGATCCAAGTCTAAATTAGAACTGATTTATTTTATGAAATGTTCGATACATCGAAGAGCCCTGTCTTTGTCCCTAAACTGCTGATTTGACGGCTAGCAACGATGGTCCTCCGGTCACGTACGGTGTTGGGTTGCGTTCGTTGGCGTTCCACTTCGGTGTTGCTGACTTCGCTGTATTGCTTGGAGCTTCTATCGATTGTCCGGTTAAGTTTGGTTGGGGAGTATCGCGTTTAACTTGCATTCTGCTCCGATTTTCACGTTTTCATAACAGAAGTATAGTTCATTTTCACACTAATTTTGATTGGGCTGCATTGGCGAAGTTGTTGGTTCCGAAAGCATCATATGTGTGCTGAAGACCTAGTAATCGGATAAATACTGTGATGTCCTGACTAATGAGACGACTAATGGTTCAACTGCCCTATATCATTTGAATTAGTCTAGATGGCAAAATGTAGGTGTGTGTCAAAATATTTGACAAATTTTTCACAATAATTGCTTGGCTAATTTGCATAAATTTCAATTCAAACGAAAAGTATTATAACAGTTTAACTGAAATTTCAATTGAATTTTAGCTGAATCTAACCACGGATTCCAGGATAATAGGGTGAAAAATGTTAAATATTTCAATTTCCATGAATATTTTATTTGAAATTTTCAGGTCTTGTTAGATCATGGCTAATTACAATTCGTTGAAATAGCTGTTGCGTTCTTTATTCTTTGGTTTCTGATAAATTGCCTTATCAAGAAGACTTCCGGAACCGGAAATATAGGGTAAAGTGTGTTAAAAATTGTAGATCATCACTAAAAAACGGGCGAAAAGCCGTAAAAATTCTAAATCGAGCTCAAATTTTCTCCAATTGAAAATTTTGTCAGTAGACGGTCAAACAAACCGTTTTTGGTTATTCTTTCAAGAATCGAAGAAAATTACAAAAGGAATACAGTAAAAATATCTGAAAATTTTTCAGTCCAAAAAAATCTTGTGATTTTACATCTTATAAGATGCACGTAAATGAAACGTCATGTTTCAAACAAATTTATACAATTTTACATTAAATGTAACATAAATTTAAAAAAAATCTATTCACATATTAATATTAAATTTGTTGTCTATTATTTTTTTTATGCAGAGTAAACTTTAAAATAGATAATTCTCATTTTTCTTTCTATCAGCTGTATTTTCCATCATGATTGATTGAATTCAACATGTTTAGGGCTCAAATTTCACTTACCGCTTCCACACGAGTAACTAGTACGACTGTATGAAGTTATATATACGATTTACCTGATCAGCAGATATGTGTTTCTGTGGCTTAATGAATAGACGGACACTCTGTAATCAAATGGTTCTTGGTTCAAATCCTAGTTGTTATCAATCGAGCTTTTATCCTTTTTATTTCGATTAATTTCCTGCATCATTTTTTTTTCAAATCCACACGAACATTTCTGTTATTTCTAATGGATACTTTTTGTTACATCTGATTCAATTCAATTTACAGGTTTCTTTCAAACTGCGAAGTGGTATCGGTGCAAAAAGTGTAGCACAGGTTTAGTGCAATTGGCAATTGGTTTCAGTACATCCTCCACTACACACGAGGCCTTTTACATTATCGATTATTTCATGTTCTAAATCAGTTTAGGTTACACGTTAAGCATGATTTAGTATTTTCAAGTATCATTTGGTGCAACATGGAATTTCAACTGGTTTTTGATTATTTTTACGTTTCGTCTTTGATTCATCAGTTCAAATTGAACTGCTTAGTGCTAAACTCGGCAGTTCAATTTGAACCGCTAAGCAGACGTAAAGTTTCTGCTACTTACAGAACACTTTTTGTTTTGCAACGAAGTGCAATGTCTTTTCTGACGTGCCGAACGAAAACGGTTTTTGATGATTCACGGCAAACACGTGCGGTTAACTAAATTAAGTTACATTGAAATAACATGAATATCTCAAACGCACGGTGTGTGGCACACATGACACAAACTGAAACTGATCGTGACCGATACTTCTTCTCTTCTATAATTCGTTTTTATTATTCAACATAATTGCCATCAGAGGCGATACAGCGATTATAGCGATCTTCCAACTTTTCGATACCATTTTTGTAGTACGATTTGTCCTTTGCCTCAAAATAGGCCTCAGTTTCAACGATTACCTCTTCATTGCTTCTAAATTTTTTTACCAGCGAGCATTCTCTTGAGGTCTGAGAACAGGAAAAAGTCACTGGGGGCTAAATTTGGAGAATACGGTGGATGAGGGAGCAATTCGAAGCCCAATTCGTTCAATTTCATCATGGTTTTCATCGACTTGTGACACGGTGCATTGTCTTGATGAAACAAAATTTTTTTCTTCTTCAAATGAGGCCGTTTTACCTATTTTTATATATATAAAAAATAGGTATAGAATTCGCTCAATTTTAGAAAATTTTTCCGAGGCCCGGAGGGCCGAATGTCATATACCAATCGATTCAGCTCGACGAACTGAGCAAATGTCTGTGTGTGTGTGTGTGTGTGTGTATGTGTGTGTGTCTGTATGTGTGTTGTCAACTAAGAGGTCGAGATCTCAGAGATGGCTGGACCGATTTTGATCAAACTAGTCGCAAATGAAAGGTCTCCCCGTCACCCAAAACGCTATTGAATGGTTTTGAGATCGGATGTTTACTTTTTGAGTTATACAAAGTTTTATGTCAAAATTTTCAGTTTTTTGACAGTATCTGTCACAATTGACCTTGAAAACAGAATATGTTTTCAGACTTAGATTCCGCACGGTAATACCTATCCAACAAGCCATAGATTGTTAAAATCCGTCGATTTTTAACGGAGATATCGAAATTTTTGCGTATGCGACTTTTCCCCCGTATTCCAGCAGTAGGAGTTTTGAGCGCTGTGTGACAAAGAAATGCTTGGGAGCAACGTAAAACACGATTTTTTAATACTGTTACATACTATTGTTTCTAAGTACCAAAAAGACTGTGTACAGCATCCTTTTTCATGACATTTAGCCTCGGACCGATTTTAGCACGGCTCGTTTTTGGCAACATAATCGTTCGAATATGGCATTTGTAAACCAGATGATGGCAAAATTTTTTTTAATTATTTTGTTTTAAACTACTTACAGCAATAAATGCTGGAACAACATAACATCCATATACCATTCGAATCAGTTCGTCGAGATCAGCAAATGCGTGTGTGACAAATAATTTCACTTAATTTTCTCGGAAAATTTCTTTTCTACAAATTCAGATTCATACGAAAAGTCGTATGCTCCCAAACAAAGTTCCTGCATTATGTTTGGTTCCGACCTCTGGTTCTGGAACTACAGGATGATATGTGAAACGAAATCAAAATTGTGTAACTCATTTTTCTCGTAGATGGCTAAACCGATCTAAGATTCAAATGAAATCTAAGAATCATCTAAGATTCAAATGGTTCAAGGTTCTATAAAACATCTTGCTTTTCAGTCAGATCCAACTTCCGGTTTCGGGGATAGCATAAAAATGTCTACTCCACATAAATTAATCAGGTTTATCGGGTTAGCAGATTTGGATAGTCGATAAAAAAGTTAACTTTTTTCAGTTTTAGTGGTATTCAGTTGTCGATCAGAAGGCACCTAAAAATTTAATTCGTGCTATGATCTCTCAAAGATGTCTTAACTGATTTTCAAATATTTTGAAACAAATGTAAACTATACAGCTACTCAGGTGAATTTATCTGACTTCGGCCATACCGCTTTTAGAATTCCGGTTCCAGTATAAAATCGTTTCTCAAAGCTCAATCGTTTTCTCAAAAAGAGCCTAATAAAATTTCAGAAACAAAAATTCAAATAGAAACAATCTTATATACAAAAATTAATTAATTTTATCCAATTATGACTTCCGGTTCTCGAATTACATGATGATGAATTTTTAAAATTCAACCGATATAGAAGATGACAATCCCGAAAAGCTTCAAAGTTGGACTCAAAACTGTTGTAATTTATTCGTCATATGGCCATACGAATCGGTTTGGGTTATGCTGGTTCCTGAATACCGGCTCTGGAAGTACCTTAAATTACCGTAAACTCTAGAGTGGAACTTACATATCATGGCATGTTTAATCGATTATCACACTTCTAGATTCAAATTCGATCCGATTTGCAGTTTCGACATTACAGAGTAATGAGTGATTAAAATCTCAAATTGTCGCTTAAAACGACGGTCATTAAAATAATGTCATGAAAACTGAAAAACAGAAGAATATTCATGCAAAAAACACAAGCGGATTGATAAAAATAGGTATCATCTCACTGCTAGGTGGATTAAACACGTTTTTTTTTAAATTTCGTCCTTCAAACGCTCTAATAACGCTATATAATAGTCACTGTTGATGGTTTTTCCCTTTTCAAGGTAGTCGATGAAAATTATACCATGCGAATCCCAAAATACAGACGCCATAACCTTACCGGCCGATTGTTGAGTCTTTCCACGCTTTGGGTTCGGTTCATCGCGTGCAGTCCACTCAGCTGACTGTCGATTGGACTCCGGAGGGAAGTGATGGAGCCATGTTTCGTCCATTGTTATATATCGACAAAAAAATCGGCTTTATTTCGATATAACAGCTCCAAACACTGCTCAGAATCATCAATTCGTTGTTGTTTTTGATCGATTGTGAGCTCACGCGGCACCCATTTTGCACAAAGCTTTCTCATATCCAAATATTCGTGAATAATATGTCCAACACGTTCCTTTGATATCTTTAGGGTGTCAGCTGTCTCGATCAACTTCACTTTACGGTCATTGAAAATCATTTTGTGGATTTTTTTCACGTTTTCATCGGTAACAGCCTCTTTTGGACGTCCACTGCGTTCATCGTCTTCGGTGCTCATATGACCAGTACGAAATTTTGCAAACCACTTACGAATTGCTGCTTCGCCCGGTGTAGAGTCTGGATAGCACTCATCAAGCCATTTTTTGGTATCGGCGGCACTTTTTTTCATCAAAAAGTAGTGTTTCATCAACACACGAAATTCCTTTTTTTCCATTTTTTTCACAATAACAAAAGTAGCTTCACTCAAATTGCAATATCTCACAAACTAATAATCAGACAGCTGTCAAATTTATACACGTATCTTTTGAAGGTTGGTACTAACTGAAAATGGTATGGATTTAATTCTAGTGGCGCCCTCTCATAGAAACGATACAAACTTTTCAGCCGATCCGTTATCTGTTGCAAATTAGTCTTCATGGTTGATTTGTGTGGCAATTATAGAGCTTCAGGAAACTTACAAAAGAGTTAAAAAGGAGTTGTTGAGGAAAATACGGCGCCCCGCTCGCAACAAATAGATCTGATACTAGAAGTCTAGAACTATATAACTGTTGTATATAAAAATACGAAGATGAAGAAACAACAAACCCCGTTATACAAATCTAACTTCAGTCAAATGCAATGCGCCCCTGTACCACGGAAATCAAGGCGCCGCATGCACAAAGTCAGCGACTAACCAATGAAATTTGAACAATTACGGCACTGACGACGACTGGCAAACTTGCATAGCAGCGAGATCTTAGGAAAAGATACTGTTAGTGATAAACATTTTTTTGTAGAAAAGTTTTGAATACCTAAAAAGGAAAGGGACATTTTGGCCAGCAGGGGCGCTTTATAACACTTTCCCCTTCTCTGTATAGACGAATAAACCTTTTCACAAAAACTTAGCAACACTTCTTTTTGTGACCGATACAGACGCCTACTGCGATTTCTTTCGAAATCGAATCATGTGTTGTTCTTAAAATTGCTTGAATAATGTTTTATCATGTTGTATTATCAAAGATAAATAATAAAGATATGTACGTGCATATAAACATTTTTAAAAAATGTGGTTCGTTCCCGGTACCTTCTGAAATGACCGCACTCACCGCTTGGTGGAGCGCGAGATTAATTGCATTGTTATCATTTCAACCAAAGTGTGCCATAAAATCTCAATGTACACAAATGAGCTACCGAATCGAAAGGGTTCTCACGGTTTGACATTTGCATTAGGAATGTATGATGGGAGCTCAACAGTGCAACCAATTTATCACCATTGGTGCCAGTTTCGCGGAGGACCGTAGATGTGCGCCAAAAAAAGATCGTGACTGTCATGTCTGGAAATTCGTTTGTGGTATTATGTTGAATAAATCGCTAGCAATAGTTTACCTAGAGGCCAGAATGTACAAAACTCCAGTGTAATCTATTGTTTCAAATCATTTTACGATAATATTCGTTTGCTTCGCCTTAATTTTACTTAAATCCTGCCGAATTAAATTTCTTAACATCCTCGGTGTGCTTTTCCATCGTCGGGTACCACTCCTTCGATCCGTAATCCAACGTCGGCATGGTTCCTCCGTAATTGGCCGGCAAACAAGTCGCATCAACGTGTTTGTGCAGCTTCTTCATGTCATCACCGTGGAAATACATCTGACGAAGAAAACGCACAACATGTTCTTAAATTCAAATGCTTAGAAATATAGTTTGAAACAAAACTCACCCGTCCCTTCAGTTTCTCCCGGACAAACGGTTTCATCAAAGTCCAGACCATGCTGAATAGCATCGGTTCCTTGACGAAGTGTACAGCCTTTATCCGTAGAGGAGCTGCATCCTGGATGAAGGTCAGCAGCCGTTTCGCCGCACCGGGTGACATTCCCTTGACCTGTTTCATGCCCAGGCCTTCGAAGTCATAAATTACGACCGCTCCCTTGATTTGCGTTTTCGGTTCCAGAATTGCCAACTTATGGACGGTATAAAGAAGGGAAAACACTTTGTCCTCACTGATGACCTTCGGATCCCAGACGTTACCCATCCGAACAATCATCAAACGACGGCCATGCTGGTCACAGTTCTTCAACACGGCCACAACGTCGGTGTTAAGAATTTCATTCTTCAGATCCACCGGCAGCAGATCCTTCAACAGGTCCGAGTGCGTCTTTTTGAACTCTGCCACGTTGCGCATCTACAGATTTTGATTCGTTCGTAGGATAAAAGATTTTTACTCGTGTTGTCAACTTACCAGTTTGATTGCACTATCCGGATAGAAGTGAGATGGCCGTAGAAACATTATCAGGAAATCGTCATCGTCCGGAAAATACAAATCCGTTGCGGCCTGAAGTAGCTTCCGCAGCTCGATCAGAGCCGCAGCCCTCACTTCTGGAGTTTCGCGTAATTCCTGACGAGCAACTTCCAACAGTTCGGCACTGGGCGGACTAAGATCGAGGTCGTACGGAGAAGCCATGATGACGAGTGCAGGGACTTCTTGCGGTCGAAGCGAATTTAGACGAACTAAGCTTTGACGTCGTGAACAATACGGTATAAGTAGTACACTAGAAGACTGCTTATCTTAGTAGCAGTGTTTTGAAGATAGATTTGTTTTGATTATATAATGTTAATTTCTGTGGCATTTGCCGTCTAGGGGGGGGGGTTTCGAAGTGCGATTAAAGACTGCTGGGCTTTCTATCGACATTTTATTTACGACAGTCTTATCGATGATTAAATCCTACTCGCAAAAAGCGAGTGCTTATCGTACTTTTTTTTCAACTGCTCAAGATATTTTTAAAAACGCAATGCACTTTGGTCGATTTCAAAGAGGATGACTTTGCTTAATGTTGTTGTCAATAAAAAAAAACAATCATTCTGGTTGCAATTGATAACAACGGAAGATTTACTTGAATCCCGTCGAGTTAAATTTCTTGATGAAATCGTTGCAACTTTCTAGCGCCGGGTACCACTCCTTGGAACCATAGTCCAGTTGTGGTTTGTTTCCACCATAATTAGCCGGTAAATGATCTGGATCAATGTGCTTCAGGAGCTTCTTCATATCGCTTCCATGGAAGTACATCTACCAGGAAAAATCACGAAGCTTAATGTCAAGTTGTTTAATCAAGTAGTGAACCTAACTTACCCTGCTCTTCAGTTTCTCCTTGACGAATGGTTTCATTAGGGTCCAAACCATACTAAACAGGGCCGGTTCCTTTACAAAATGTACCGCCTTCATCCGAAGTGGTGCTGCCTCCTGAATGAAAGTCAATAGTCGTTTCGTCGCACTAACCGATATTCCATTGACCTGCTTCATACCGAGACCCTCGAAGTCATAGATTACGACCACCCCGTTGATCTGAGTGATCGGTTCCAGGGCAGCCAGTTTTTGCATCGTGTACAGAATGGCGAAAATCTTGTCCTCGCTGACGGCTTTCGGATCCCAAATCTCACCCATTTTGACAATCACTACCCTGCGTCCTTTCTGATCGCGATTAGTCAACACCGTCACATAATCGTAGTTCAGAATTACGTCCTTCAAGTCGGATGGCATCAAATCCTTCAGTAAATCGGCATTGCTTTTCTGGAACTGAGCCACATTCCGCATCTAGGAAAATTCATCGTTAAAACGCATTCACCGCACTTAATTCCCCGGTCAAAACTTACCAACTTCAGGGCACTCTCCGGATAGAAATGCGTCGGACGCAGATAAAGCACCAGGAAATCATCGTCATCGGGAAACTGCAGGTCGGTAGCCGCTTTCAGCAGCTTTCGTAGTTCAGCGATGGCAGCAGCTTTGATTTCGGGAGTTTCG
This sequence comes from Malaya genurostris, assembly GCF_030247185.1. NCBI lineage: Eukaryota > Metazoa > Arthropoda > Insecta > Diptera > Culicidae > Malaya > Malaya genurostris. Next base: position 339,862,361 of record NC_080571.1, on the reverse strand, counting down.
CGCAGTTCTTGGCGGGCAACTTCCATCACCTCCGCACTGGGCGGCGTTGTGTCAACTTCGAACGGACCTGGCATCACGATAGCTCTGAAGTATGAATTGGACGGTGCTTCAGGAAAATTTACTGCATTCCGGTTGCAACCATTCTCTTTAAATAGCCGATATTTGTTTGGAAAAGCTTATCTCTTTATTGGGGATTGATTTGTTGCGATTATGTAAGTTTACTGTTGTACCTAATCCAGAAATGATTAGGGCACAAACAGTCGCAGATATTTTTTTTTGTAAATTTCGTTAACGGGTGGCCTTATCAGAAGATTCCTTTTTATATCAGTGAAGTTTGACTACAGTAAGGTAAACTAGAGAATGATGGTTACTAGTAACATCAATAGAACAATTTCTAGAAAAATAAAAAAGAGGTGAAATCATGATCCGTTTGCTCCGATTTTGATGAAACTATGTATATGTTTTCAATATGACAAACCATTAATTCTAATCTCAATCTCAATCCCAATCCCAATCCCAATCCCAATCCCAATCCCAATCCCAATCCCAATCCCAATCCCAATCCCAATCCCAATCCCAATCCCAATCCCAATCCCAATCCCAATCCCAATCCCAATCCCAATCCCAATCCCAATCCCAATCCCAATCCCAATCCCAATCCCAATCCCAATCCCAATCCCAATCCCAATCCCAATCCCAATCCCAATCCCAATCCCAATCCCAATCCCAATCCCAATCCCAATCCCAATCCCAATCCCAATCCCAATCCCAATCCCAATCCCAATCCCAATCCCAATCCCAATCCCAATCCCAATCCCAATCCCAATCCCAATCCCAATCCCAATCCCAATCCCAATCCCAATCCCAATCCCAATCCCAATCCCAATCCCAATCCCAATCCCAATCCCAATCCCAATCCCAATCCCAATCCCAATCCCAATCCCAATCCCAATCCCAATCCCAATCCCAATCCCAATCCCAATCCCAATCCCAATCCCAATCCCAATCCCAATCCCAATCCCAATCCCAATCCCAATCCCAATCCCAATCCCAATCCCAATCCCAATCCCAATCCCAATCCCAATCCCAATCCCAATCCCAATCCCAATCCCAATCCCAATCCCAATCCCAATCCCAATCCCAATCCCAATCCCAATCCCAATCCCAATCCCAATCCCAATCCCAATCCCAATCCCAATCCCAATCCCAATCCCAATCCCAATCCCAATCCCAATCCCAATCCCAATCCCAATCCCAATCCCAATCCCAATCCCAATCCCAATCCCAATCCCAATCCCAATCCCAATCCCAATCCCAATCCCAATCCCAATCCCAATCCCAATCCCAATCCCAATCCCAATCCCAATCCCAATCCCAATCCCAATCCCAATCCCAATCCCAATCCCAATCCCAATCCCAATCCCAATCCCAATCCCAATCCCAATCCCAATCCCAATCCCAATCCCAATCCCAATCCCAATCCCAATCCCAATCCCAATCCCAATCCCAATCCCAATCCCAATCCCAATCCCAATCCCAATCCCAATCCCAATCCCAATCCCAATCCCAATCCCAATCCCAATCCCAATCCCAATCCCAATCCCAATCCCAATCCCAATCCCAATCCCAATCCCAATCCCAATCCCAATCCCAATCCCAATCCCAATCCCAATCCCAATCCCAATCCCAATCCCAATCCCAATCCCAATCCCAATCCCAATCCCAATCCCAATCCCAATCCCAATCCCAATCCCAATCCCAATCCCAATCCCAATCCCAATCCCAATCCCAATCCCAATCCCAATCCCAATCCCAATCCCAATCCCAATCCCAATCCCAATCCCAATCCCAATCCCAATCCCAATCCCAATCCCAATCCCAATCCCAATCCCAATCCCAATCCCAATCCCAATCCCAATCCCAATCCCAATCCCAATCCCAATCCCAATCCCAATCCCAATCCCAATCCCAATCCCAATCCCAATCCCAATCCCAATCCCAATCCCAATCCCAATCCCAATCCCAATCCCAATCCCAATCCCAATCCCAATCCCAATCCCAATCCCAATCCCAATCCCAATCCCAATCCCAATCCCAATCCCAATCCCAATCCCAATCCCAATCCCAATCCCAATCCCAATCCCAATCCCAATCCCAATCCCAATCCCAATCCCAATCCCAATCCCAATCCCAATCCCAATCCCAATCCCAATCCCAATCCCAATCCCAATCCCAATCCCAATCCCAATCCCAATCCCAATCCCAATCCCAATCCCAATCCCAATCCCAATCCCAATCCCAATCCCAATCCCAATCCCAATCCCAATCCCAATCCCAATCCCAATCCCAATCCCAATCCCAATCCCAATCCCAATCCCAATCCCAATCCCAATCCCAATCCCAATCCCAATCCCAATCCCAATCCCAATCCCAATCCCAATCCCAATCCCAATCCCAATCCCAATCCCAATCCCAATCCCAATCCCAATCCCAATCCCAATCCCAATCCCAATCCCAATCCCAATCCCAATCCCAATCCCAATCCCAATCCCAATCCCAATCCCAATCCCAATCCCAATCCCAATCCCAATCCCAATCCCAATCCCAATCCCAATCCCAATCCCAATCCCAATCCCAATCCCAATCCCAATCCCAATCCCAATCCCAATCCCAATCCCAATCCCAATCCCAATCCCAATCCCAATCCCAATCCCAATCCCAATCCCAATCCCAATCCCAATCCCAATCCCAATCCCAATCCCAATCCCAATCCCAATCCCAATCCCAATCCCAATCCCAATCCCAATCCCAATCCCAATCCCAATCCCAATCCCAATCCCAATCCCAATCCCAATCCCAATCCCAATCCCAATCCCAATCCCAATCCCAATCCCAATCCCAATCCCAATCCCAATCCCAATCCCAATCCCAATCCCAATCCCAATCCCAATCCCAATCCCAATCCCAATCCCAATCCCAATCCCAATCCCAATCCCAATCCCAATCCCAATCTCAGTGTCAATGTCAATCTCATTCTCAATCTCAACAAGTTTCGCGAATTTCAGTTTCCTCCGAGATTCTTATCTGATCTAAGGAGTGTATCGAAATAAGCTATCCACAAATTTTTCTTTCAAATTATGATAAAAAACGATATTTTATTCAAACTAAAAATTGATCCTTTATTGTACGAGGTTAAACTTGAGCATAAAGAAAACCATCCTTTTTCATGACAATTTGCCTCGGACCAATTTCAGCACGGTTTGTTTTTGGCAACATAATCTTTCGAATATGGCATATGTAAACCAGAAGATATCAGCATTTTCGAGTTGAAAGTAATTCCATAATTATTTTGATTTAAACTACTTACAGTAATTAATTCTGGAACAACATAACTCCCATATACCATTCGACTCAGTTCGTCGAGATCAGCAAATGCGTGTGTGACAAATAATTTCACTAAATTTTCTCGGAAATGGCTAAACCGTTTCCTACAAACTCAGATTCATACGAAAAGTAATATACTCCCAAATAAGGTTCCTGAATTACGTTTGGATGCGACTTCTGATTACGGAACCACAGGATGATATGTGAAACGTAATTAAAATAATGCAACTCATTTTTCTCATAGAACCGATCTAAGATTCAAATGAAATCTAAGAATCATCTATGATTCAAATGAGAGGTCTTAAAATCCTATCAAACATCTTACTTTTTAGTCAGATCCGACTTCTGGTTTGGGAGATACAGGGTGATTAGTAGGGTAAGACAAAATATTGATTTCAGCTCCACTAAACTTTTCGTGTTCCTTTTGGGTCCCATAATCACAGTGCAAAATTCTAGCTCGATAGGAGAAACTATATTTTCGCGCCCGCGGTTCAATATCTTCTAAACCATATGAGGCAGATGGTTCATGTCTTCAACAAAGTTATAGTATTTGAGTTTATCAACAATATTGTGGAAGACTTCAAAATTGTATTTCTTCAAATAAAAAAGTTAGTTTTTTGTGTGTCTTTACAGTGAGTTTTGGAACATGGTTTTTAAGTTTAAAAAAATCTTCAAACTACACCGAGCAACTATTGTGAAGACATCAAACAACTCAGATCAACCGTTGTAGCACAATAAAAGAAAGCAAACTCATATTACCACCACTAGCAGCAGTGGTGCTAGATATATTAAGGAATGAGCCATCGTTCGGACCTTGTGTCGGTTTTTCTTCAATAACATTTTTTACAGGTGTCGGATTATGTTGCAGTCTTCAAAGGTTTTCGTCCTAATTAAATTTCCTACAAAAATTACATGTCCGCAGATTTTTTGAGTATATAGGGTGACCTCCAGATGATTTTTTTGTTAAAAGTTAGTTTTCCCATACTAAATCCCATACAAACTTTGAACCGCGGGCGCGAAAATATAGTTTCTCCTATCGAGCTAAAATTTTGCATAGCTTCTATGGGACCCAAAAGAAACACGAAAAGTTTGGTGGAGCGAGAAAATAATTTTTCCCATACAACCTTGTCCCACCCTAGTGATTAGTATAAAAATGTCCATTTCACATAAATCAGGTTTATCGGGTTTGCAGATTTGGATAGTCGATTACCAAATAAATTTATTTCAGTTTAAGCGGTATTCAGTTTTCGATTCGGAAGGTACCCAGAATTTAATGCGCACTACAATTTCTCAAAGTGGTCTACACACTCCTCAGATGAATTTAACTGATTTCGGCTACACCGATTTTAGAATTCCGGTTCCAGTATCGAATCGTTTCTCAAAGCTCAATCATTTTCTCAAAAAAGCCCAAATCGAACTTCAAAAACAAAAATTACAGGACTTCAGTTCCCATACAAAAATGGTGAATTTTATCCGATTCTGGAATTACAGATGATGAGTTTCTTAAATTTATACCGATATAGAAGATGTAAATTGTTTGGCGTAATAATTTATGGCCATTCGAATCATTTTGGGCTATGCTATTTCCTGAATACCGGCTCTGGAAGTACCATGAATAATGACGAAAAACTCTAAAGTGGAACTTACTTCAACATCTCATGGAATGTTCAATCGATTGTCACACGTTAAGATTGAAATTCGATACGATTTGCAGTTTCGACATTACAGGGTAATGAGTGATTAAAATCTCAATTTGCCGTTTAAAACGACGATAATTAAAATAATGTCATGAGAACTAAAACACATTAGAATATCCATGCAAAAACACATACGGATTGATAAAAAAAATGTATCATCTCACTGCTAGGTGGATTAATCACGTTTTTACTTCTTACTTTACTTAAATTTAGGCAATCTGTATAAAATCTGCACTTTGATTCAAATCAGTATGCGAACGCAAAAATCTATACAATACAAATAAATCTGTATAAATGGCATCTCTGGCTCTACACTTTGTTTTAAGATTTGGTTTTTATTTAAAGTTCACCAAATTAACTTTACAGTAAAGTTTTAAATTCAAAGCGAAAGGTAACGGAAACGACCGAAAAAATTTTAGACGTTGAAATGATTTCAAACTGGTTCTAGAAATATTGTGTGTTGTCTCATAGTTTGCATTAGGCCGTTTTTAAGAAGAATTCTGACATTTTGAACCTGAGACTGTTATCGTGGAATATTTTGTTTTGATTGCTGTCGCCATTGCTAATTTATAGGATGAATAAAGGATCAACGATAGGATGGATAATAATCCATTGAGATGGAATTAGGATCAGCGTAGTGAACACATCATAAGTGTTTCTAGCTGTTTTATGAATATTAGTTAAATTTTCAAGAAATGTGAATCAATTCTCAACGTGGAGCAAGGCGAATGAAGCAGTAATATGAAATAATTATAGTGATTTTAGTGGCTCAATCGGGGTTTGAAAGCGACGTCCTTACAAATGAGATGAAATAGGGAGCCCTTACCCTACATCATTATTCACTGGAACAGTCTAATAATAATTATGCTCAGAAACAACGGTGAAAATATATAACAAAGTTTTCTTACAGGTTCATTGAAACCACCTTCTTGTGTTTTTCCATCTCCATCTAGAGTATCCTTCTGCATGATAGCAAGAAGAACTTTATCAAACTCCGAAAGCGTGTCTTTCTTTTTTTCAATAAGCCATTCTCCCCGCTTTGACGGTTTTGAATCGCCAACCACTTTGCCTGGGTTTTTTGTTTAAGATCCCGCCACGATAGCTCCGACTGATCTAGTGTCTTGGTAGCTCCTCCTATAGCGTTTAATATGTTGCTTAACGCAGTCCATTTTTGTTTTTGAAGATCTTTGCCTCGTGAAACTGAAATCGGTTATTGGCGAAGTCTAAATTTTCAGCCATGTAGCACCAAATGCTTCTTTTGCTCCATGGACAGGTATTTTTTAAGCCTGGAAACAACAATAAATCGAAAGATTTATTGCAATTTCACCCAATGTTATAAACTTACGCTGAGGAAGTAGCCATTATCAATATTTTGTTATCGAATAACACTTTCCCTTCGTGAACCCCCGTATTCGAACGGCATTCCAATGTTTACTGTTGAAGATTCCAAAATTAATATGGTTCACGGTTTCGGGATTTTATCGAAGCAGAAAAACGCGCGTGGGAATTTAAAATACGGACTATATTTTCACAATTAAATTGAACCTTATTTGTGAGACTAGCTTGTTAAAGTAAATTAAACTTTATTTGTGAGACTAGCTTGTCTTGCCTCCGTGATTGACTACTATCGACTCATTTGATCAGCCTTGATCGTGTTCTACTTATCCTAATGATAACGAGAGTAAGCGAATAGAGAAATAGATAAGCCGAAGTGAAGTTATATTCACCACAGCATCTTACGCTTCGTGTAGGTACCGAATCGATATCCCTTTCCGACCGCCTTGAAATGCCAGCAGTTTCAACTTAATAACTAATGACTAGCTAATACAATAATTATTTTTAACACCTAAACAACTACCTTTAAACAGTACATACTTTAACAACATGAATCTGAGGGTGGTTTGTGGTATAGATTTGAAGACGTTGCACGTTGATTCTGATGACGATGACGTCAACTCACGAATTCACTAAAATTCCTTCTTCGACGATCGATTTGTTGGATATTTTTGGTGGACTGTATGAATGATTCGAGCCAGGTTCAATCACAGGTCTACGTCGGATGAGATGGATTGTTTCTGAAATCAGATGAGAGGCAATGTTTTAAACCATAATGATGAAAAACAAAACGACTTCCCTGAAGCGGTGGCTTAGCGCCACCGCAGGCGCAAAATGCGCCGATGATGCAACGTTCTTACATTGCTTGGAAACGTTCCAGTGCGACCAATGTACATGCAAGAACGATGTTGCGATGGTGCCTCTCTTGTTGGATGGTTAGTTGATCCCGGAATGATACCCTCTATAATGGATGCTCGTATGGAATTCCTGCTGAGTAACGAGAATGTTGGTTTCTAGAACTATTACGAATGACGTCATAACATAAATGCGCGTGGAGGTCCCTCAACCTTCACTGGAAACAAGTCGCCTTGATTTCGATTTTACTGCTAATGATTTTTTGGTATTTCTAAACTAATGATTTTTTGGTATTTCGGTGACGCGATCAAATCCGTGTTGTTCAACTGGTTTGTATGTCCTGTTGCTGTCTTTCCATATGTTCATTCTTGACTGGCGTCTCGTTGTCCACACAAATTTTCGAAATAGCTCTAGTGTACAGGCCGTCCTTGGTTTTTACCTTAACCACTCGAACATTTCGTTCACCTCCGATGTGAACCTCAATGATGCGTCCCATAACCCATCGTAGTGGTGGCTGATTATCGTCCTTGACGAGCACCATCATCCCTTCAGTAAGATTTTGTTGTTGTACGGTCCACTTAGCACGGTTTTGTAAATTTGATAAATACGATGTGGACCACTTTTTTCAAATTGTTTGTATATATCTCTGGACTCGTTGCCATCTCGAAAGAGTGTTTTCTCGCAGCTCTTGTAAGGACGGTTCTAATATCGCTGACATTGGTCGGTGTATCAGAAAGTGAGCTGGTGTGAGGACGTCCAAATCAGATGGATCGTTACTGATCGGAACTAAAGGTCGACTGTTCAAGCTGGCTTCAATCTGCGTTAATAAGGTGTTGAACTCGTCTGGCGTGATGATATCTGTGCCAAGAGTTCGCTTGAGGTGATATTTCATAGACTTCACCGCTGCTTCCCACAGGCCGCCAAAGTTGGGAGCACGCGGCGGGATAAACTTAAAATTGATGCCTTCGTTTGCTGCTGCTTGTGGGATGGAGTTGGTGAATGTTTGTGAATTGAATAAGAGACGAAGTTGATCCAATTCCCTCTTTGCACCCACAAAATCGGGCAACTAAACGACGAAGTGAAGCGATAAACCCATCAGTAGTTTGATCCGACACCATTTCTAAATGAACCGCCTTTGTAACAAGACAGATAAATATTACCACATAGCAAATTCGAACATCAGTTTTGCGATGCGGGAAACGTATTCTGAAAGGACCACAATAGTCTACACCCACGCGTGTGAACGGTGGAGCTGGACAAACTCGCTCAGATGGTAAATTGCCCATGACTTGTTCTTGTGGTTTTGGATTTGCGCGAAAACAGCGCACACAGGTCCGTATAACCTGTCTACTCAAATTCCTCAATCGGAGTGGCCAAAACCGTTCTCGAATACTGCCTATTAAGAGTTGTTGGCCAGCATGCAGAAAAGTGCGATGATAGTGAGTTATTATTAGAAGTGTAAGTGGGTGATGGTTATCTAAGATCATAGGGTAATTCCTACTATAGGATATGTGAGCATTTTCAAGCCGACCACCTACAACAATGAGTCCATCAGTGAGAGTAGGACGCAGCGAGATTAGACGGGATGACGGATTCACTTCGCCTTTGAGCGTCAACTGAGATATGTCTTCAGCAAAGCTTTCTTGTTGAGCGATTTTCACGAGTTCAAATAAAGCTTCTTCACGTTCAGGATATGAAATGTATCCTACCCTCTTACTGTTGCGATTTCTACAATTAGAGACGAATCTCCGACATATCGCTGTAATGCGAACGAGAGCTGTCAATGTTGATCGCAGCATAAAAATTTCATTGGGTGGACGAGGTTAAACTAGAGTAGCTACAACAGCTTTTTCTTCCAGCAACGATTTATCATACTCTGATGTGTCCAGTAACGCTGTTTTGGGCCACGCATTTCGTGGTTTGTGTAACCATGCTGGTCCGTACCACCACATTTGATGTTCTGCTAACTGTTCAGGGGTCATTCCGCGTGATATGACGTCGGCCGGGTTTTCCGAACCGGCGATGTGATTCCAGCTAGTACGAGCAGAGATACAGCTGTCTCTCAGCATCGACCATCGTCAATTCCTGATTCTCAGTCAATTCCTGATTCTCAAGTAAGGGTTAAACTTGCAGAGCTAAAATTACCGACATTCAGTGGAAAACTAAGGGAGTGGATTCCATTTCGTGATTCTTTCGCCAGCTTCATTCACGATAACGAACATTTATCAACAATTGATAAATTCACCTATTTACGTACATCTTTGACCGGAGACGCCCTGCGGGAGATAGCATCCATCGAACTCTCAGCCGTAAATTATTCCATAGCCTGGAGTACACTGCAAGGAAGCTATGAAAATAAAAAGTTGATCGCCAAATCGTACCTAGATGCTTTATTTGCCGTCAAACCAATGGATAAGGAATCCTACGAACAACTAAATCGTATTGTAGGAGAATTCGAAACTAATTTGCTGATGTTACAAAAAATAGGTGAGGATATCGATGGAATGAGTACCATATTACAACATATGGTGTGTCAGCGACTTGATTCGAATATACTAAGAAGCTGGAAAAATCATCACAATTCAACGGAAATTCCTACATATAAAAATCTCATGGAGTTTCTGAAAGATCAGTGCATGGTACTTCGCAGCATTGTGTCTTTGAGATCGAATCAAGGAGAATCGAAAAAACCCATTCGCCTCTCTACATTCAGTCACACGAGCACTCAACAAGCGTTGCTATGCCCATTTTGTGGAAATCAGGCTCACTCCCCGTTTAAGTGTAACAATTTTACAAGGCTGAAGATCACGGATCGAGTTGACGAAGCAAAGCGTACGTCACTCTGTCTCAACTGCTTGTCACCCGGGCACATAGCGAGATTTTGTACAAAAGGAACTTGCCACACATGTGGAAGAGGTCATCATACCCTCCTGCACTCAGGTCATCTAACTTCACCGTCTAAAATAAATCAACAGTCACAACCAGCTAGGACAAATCACACTCCCGACCCGCTACCAGAACAGAAACAGTCTCAAGCTCATGAGACATCAGCATCCATTCAACAAGCTACGCGAAGTTCCGATACCGTTAGAAGCCACAATAAAGTTTCAAATGCAAATGTTAAGCCAACACACTCTCCTTGCACCACAGTATACCCGTCTACTAGCCATAATTCAGTCCTCTCGTCAAGTTCGCAACGCGTCACGACAACAGTCCTGTTATCTACTGTATCATCATTGCTCGAGCCTTGTTGGATTCAGGATCCCAACTTTGTTTCATGTCCGAGAATCTCGTCCAGAAACTCAACTTCAAGCGTCGTCGAGAATGCTTGCCAATTAAGGGCATTGGTCAAGCTAGTACCTGTTCCAAACAATCCGTAAGAACAAGCTTTTCAACACAAACATGGAAAAATATCGCGGGTTACTTTGATGCGTGTGCTGTTCAAATTTCGGTGCGGCTGGGAATAGAATCTCTTTCTCATCGATTGAACGGAATACGTTGAGAAGAACAGAAAATGGTTTTAAAGAGAAAGACATTCTACGATTTTCTTCTCTTCTCCCAATGGAATTCACCGTGGAAGTAAAACAAATAAAAAATAATCGGAACTATTGTTGTTGAAAAATCGATTATTTTCGATTTTCTTAAAAAAAATACATTTCTTTTAAATCTAATGTTTGCGTATGTTATCAATAAATGCCTACATTTTTTAGGAAAAATATGCAAATATTGTAAAGTTGAGGTTTTGTCAATTGTATACCCTTTTTACTTTTTTTAATTAATTTGATGCGTTACTGTCTAAAATCATTACTTCAGTGAATAAAAACCGTGTTTCTAGTCTATATTGCTATTATGTTGTTATCAGTTAACCTGAAAAGTCGTATTCGTTAAGAATTCTTATCTAATCGACAGCTGCACCGATGATCAGTATTTGATGGTAGTCAAAAAGAATAATTTTAAAAGTAGTTAAAGAAGAAAATCGCTCCATTGTAAACGATAATTCTGATCAACAGTTTCAATAATATCACTAACCGAAACAAGATTCCATCTGAACTCACCTTTTGTTGTTTCGGTGACGAAATCAGTGCTATTGTCGTTAAAATATGTATTTAATTGCATCACCTTAATAATTCCAATGGTAATCCGTGAAAGAGTGACTTCTTCTTTGCACTTATATTCTACCAAGAATGCATATAACGGTTCTTATGTTGTCAATTGTTTTTCCTTGCAAATTTATTTGTACTGTTAGGATCGAACCTTTCTATGAGGAGAAAAACAAATATGGCGTTTTTCATTTTAGGTAACATTTCATTTTAATGCTTACCTTACTTAATTGGTATATTGTAAATAATGATTGTTGACTTTTTAGAAAGTAACGCATCAAATTAATTATTTTCTATGATTGGTAACTGATTTGCGAAAAAACTAGTAGATCAGTTCAAAGTCTAATGAGATCCTATGTTCCCAAAATTTATTTTTGATTTTTAGTTTTCTGTAAATGATCACACTCATATCCTACCATCTGCTGCACCAATGATTATCTAAATGAGCACTTGAACTGATGCTCTTTCTCATAGTCAAGTATTATAGCCTTAACGCTTGACGATATATGGTATAGTTGGTTTATGGTATCCGTTCATGCGGGGAGTCACGGGGTGTTTTAAAAGGCAATTTTTCAAGCTTCGCCTCTTAAATTTTCTGTATCAAAATAATGTTTATTTACTTTATTCGTTTGGATCACCGTTTAACGATTCAATTTATTGTCGCTGCAATTGATAGCTGAAAATGCAACCAGCGACAATCGTTTTTATAATCCTAATGGACCGATCTATAACATCGCTACTAGTGCGCATTATAGTTTAGTATAGTACCCAATTACAATGGGCATGAATATTTCGATTTTCATCGATGCATAAGAAGTGTATATTCCAACCAAGTTTATTCACTAGGGAAAGCACTTAGCAATTTCAAACACTTTGCACACTTTTCAATTCTGTTCTTTACATGATTTGGTTACCATTTAAACATAATTTAATTCCGCAATTATTAGATTCCTTTTTGTAGGAATTTTGTAAACCTACTTGTCATATATGATGAGAATTTAGTAACAGATCATTAGACTTCAGGTAACAGACTGTATTTTGTCTGGAATCTAATCTTATATCTAATCAACTCCAAAGCAACAAAACAATTATGTCGGCGCATATAAATATGTAAACAATTAGAATTAACATTGAAAATATATTACCTGTTCCCTTGTCTATTTCATAAAGGGTGCAGGTATTAATGAGATACTAATCTGGGAAAGGGGAAAAAATTACAGTGAATGTTCAAAACACCTTACCTGTTTCCTTGTCTTATTATATCATAAGGAGTAATAATGAAATACTTACCTGGGAACATATATAAGAAAATGTTTGTCACATTTCGGTCTATACAAATCAAACAGTGAAAGCATTAACTAGTGCTCGTTTATTTGTGGTTAATTGAATTGCGTAAAGGATAAAGATTTTAGTGTTGAATATAGTTTTTACTATATTCCTGAAATGTTTACTTGTTTCTTATGCAAAAGAACGTTTCATTCGATACCAACTCTTATGAAGCATCTGTTGGATAAGAATGGTATACACAGGTTATATAGTTACCAAGAATTCGTTTGTTATCAGCCGCGATTTAATACATCTTCAGTGTTCATAAAACATTTGAAAACGCACGAATTAATTGATTCAAGCACACCTGCAAGTTCTTCATCTAGCAGTCATTTCATAGAACAATCTTTATTATCTAATAATTTATCGTCAACTGCAATTTCATGTAATCAATCCGAAGTAGACGAAACAGAAACAGTGAACATGGATAGTGAAAACAATTATTTGTCAAACTCCTTTGAGAATACCGACAGAATTGATAATGTACCATTGATCAATTTGACTACGCTCAATGAAATTGGATTGGAATTTTCTGCTAAATAAAGTGGACAGTCGCGATTCAATCGTCAAATGGTTTTTGACGTACAGAACGATATAATTGAAACGTTAATTCCAGGTATTATACATTATTTAACTGATCAACTTGAACCGTTAATATCAGAAAATTGCACTTCGAATACTAAATCTATTATAAACGATATCTCTAGAATATTTGAAGGATTCAATTCTGACAAAAAGTTTCTAACTACTTTGACCGCTTTGGGTGTGTACCAGGAACCTATAAAAATTCCAATTGAAAAAGAATTAGTCACTGTCATTTGTCAACCTCACCCAGAATCAAAAATTGAAACTTTATACAACATTTATATTCCATTAGGTAAAACTTTTAAAATGTTTTGTGAAAACGGAAATAACTTTACATTAATACGAGAATATGAAAAGCAGGCTATGAACAGTTCAGACGAGTATGCACATTTTGTGAAAGGAACGTTTTGGCAGTATAAATTAAAGCGATATGCAAATAAAAAATACATCCCATATTTTTTATACTTCGACGAATTTGAAGTAACAAACCCTTTAGGTGGAAATTCCGGTAAACAAGTTGTTGGTGGGTTTTATGTCACTGTTCCACTGCTTCCAAGACACCTTGTTGGTCGCATAAATAATATCTTTTTAGCTATGTTGTCTTATTCTAAAGAGTTAAGAGATTACAGTAATTGTAAAGTTTTGAAAAGGTTGGTTGATGAAATTATTGAGTTAGAATCAGTCCCTCTCACAATAAACACCGAGAGTGTTGCAGAGCAAATTTACTTTCTTTTGGGTGGAATACCCGTTCTGGAATGGTATGAGAATCACTTTAGAAGAAATAAAATACTTGTTATTTGGATTGATTCCCAAATTTATTCCAGTGTTGAGCTCTGTAATGTTAATAATGATGAAATAAACACTATAGTTACTAAATTATAGCACTCCAATGTGTACTCTGGAAAGCTTGCGTCGATCAAATACAACATCAATAAAAGAATACGAAGCGAACTACCAACTCTTAACAGAAGGAATGACATTGGAGAACAAACCGACACAGTATCAGGCATTAAATTGTTTTGCATATTGAATTCATTGTGAAATAAAAAATCATGTCTGCTTGATTTACATTTTTTAATTCTTGTATTGTTTGCTCACAGAAGAAGACATGTTAGCTGCAAAAGAATGATTACGTTATGGGCGGGAGCCTATAGATGAGGTCGTCAAATTTTGGAAAGCGAGCTACCGACTACGACGCAAAGAGTTTACAGCATTAAAGGGAGGAGCTGTACGTGATTTATTCAATGAAAATAGTTGGCCGATTCTACCGACAGGGTCTGAGTTGGTAAGTTGTCATTTTTAAAGTAGAACTGTATATTGCATATGTATATTTTTGCATTTTAGATCGAATACGACTATGAAATGACGTTCAAGAATAATGGGCATTTGTACGAAACATTGCCTATTTTCATCGAAAAGATTTTTATGTCGGCAAAAAAACATTTAAAAAGTCCTCGTCATATAAAAACATTGCAGGAATTCGAAGAACTTGGAAAAACCAACGAGGTTATCTTCGCATATTTGCTTTCAGGATTGCTTCGTCCTGGCCTCGTAAAACAAAAGTTTAAATCTTCTTTTCAACAGGTTGAAAAAGGTTTTGTTTTACTTGTTGAGGTAATAAACAATTAAATCAAACTATCAGTAAATATATTTTTATACCTTTTCAGAGTGAAAACGATATGTTGGGGGGGGTGGTCTTGAAAAACATCGCGAGCAGCTGATAGAGTTCAATATACCGTTACAACCAAGGGTTGTTGCCGTTGTGAACCAGCAAAAGAAAAGCTACTATGCGTACATTGATGCGGGCATTATATACAAAATGACTTCTTTGATTAGTGCCATCGATATAATTTTTAAGACATGCATGTTGACTGATGCGTCATATCCGCCGGAGGCGAGATCAGTTTGGACCTTTATACAAATATTTTATTATGAAATCACTTCTGTACATGACCGCCGGTTTCAGTGCGTAGAAGCACTACGCGCAGAACTACAACAACATTAACTTTTATTTATACCGTCATAATATAATTTATCATTTATATTAAATATTTCATAATTTTTTATACATCTTAACATACCGAATTTTCATTTAAAAAATCAATAATTTTGCTGAAGTTGAAATAACTAATCTTAATATCGAAAACAACTAAAACCGATTTGTTTTTCAATTCACATAACTGTTAAATCAAAAACAAGGTCGGTTGTTGCAACTAAAATATTTATTGAAATTGAAAGGTGTGTGTCTTGGCTAACTGACAGCAACTTTTTTTCAACCAAAAATGTTGTTATTTCAACCATCGTTTCTGTTGATCGAAAAACAGAAACGATGGTTGAAACAACTAATTTAACTGTTTAAAAAAAATGCTGTCAATTAGTGAGGATTTAGTTGGAATAACTGGTGTTGTTATTGAAACATAATTCTTTTAGTTGTTTTTGTTTTAGATATTGCAAATAGTTGAATCAACTCGAACAATGTGATTGATTTGCGAAAATAATCAAAATATACTTACTGATCTTACGTCATAATCTATTTGAAATAAGTTCGGTATGTTGAGATTCATGAAATAAATATCGTTATTAAAATGTAAACAGTATTTTATATTGACATGTCACCAAATATCATTATGGCTGGGACAACCACCGATCACTGCTGATTTCAAGTGATGTACACCAAGGAATAAATTATCATTACGAAATCAGAACTGATCTGATCTCTAAGTGATTTGGATTTTTGTATGATCATGATCATGTCAAGTCGAGATCAGTGAAGATCTAAATTCTAAAAAAATACTTCTGATTCGATCGGAAATGATTGATCTAGAAAAACGTTTTCAATCAGCAAAAGTGCCCGGAGGGGCGAGTAAATTAGCGAAATTATTAAATTTACCTAAAATGAGAATTGAAAGATGATGCCTTCAAACGGTTGAAATAAAGTTATGCACTGATTATTTTAGTCAATTTATATGAGCTTGGGTGCATCAACCGCTGGGAATTGGAATTTTGCGACGGCAATTTAATCGACCAATTAAATCGCAGCGCGTTCTATGTATTTGAAACCCTTCGCGGCTGTTACTTTTATAAATTAAATTCATGTCAAAAAGTGTTTTATTGCTAATGCATGAACATCATCATCGGTATCAAACAGCTGGAAGTAAAACAGTCTGCTGGAAGTAAATCAATGATCGAATTTGAAATATAAAATTTTTGCGCATACCAGAAAGATTACGAGATGATCATTCATTAACATTTTCCAATTTGTCACCAAATCTTTTTCAACTTAAACAAGGTTAATTTTATCACAACACCGCTGTCAGATAAACACTTGTTATCATAAATTCCTCAAATCGAATGAACACAATTTCACCAAATGCTTTAACCATCGATTTTGTTTTAATTGACATTTTGAAGCGACGCGAACAGATTTCAACTAAAAAAGTTGTCGATTTTGCAATGCGATTATTGTTTTGCTTTCAACTGTCTCCGGCATTTGACAGCATTCAAAACAACATATTTTTCAACTACTTGAATATATGCAAATCAAAACCCATTTTGGTTGAATCAAAAAGAAATTAGTTAAATCAACTATCGCAAAAATCAAAAACTGCGATATCGCGATTTTATGATCGAAGGGTTCTCCGTGCAGATTTCTCGGGAAACGAAAAGTTGTGAGTTGTGAAACAGTGGTCTAGCTTAAGTTTCAGCTGAATCGATAGTTGCACAAATGATTAGCTTCGGAAAAATCACCATCGAAATCAAACGACATTATCTTCATCGATTCGTTATTATTTCCAGCTTAAGTTAGTCCCCTTAGCCTAATCGATCTTAGAGAATAAATTATTAGTGTTTTATCAATTTTCGCACGTTTCCAATGAAACAATCAATCTACACTTCTAAGTAGCTTTGCTCTGCGTAAAAGTTAGTAGGTATTTTTTGGTTCCTGCCATCAGCACTTATCTGCTTCCCATAAATCAATTCTTCTAATATCATTAAAATCGTTTAACCTTGCTCGTAGTTGTTCGGTGAATTACGGCACAATCAAAGTGCGTTTGCGTGTCCGTACGTGTTCCATTTGCTGATGTGATCGACGTACTTCTCGATGCAAGGATACCATTCGCGTGAACCGTAGTCCAGCGGAGGCCGAGTGCCGCCATAGTTTTTCGGCAGGTCACTTGGATCGATGTACTGGTGCAGCTTTTTCGTGTCACTGCCGTGGAATTCGAGCTAAAATAAAATAAAACAAAACAAGTTGTTCGATTATTTTGTATCGCAGTAGGCGATCGTACGGTTTACCCTGTTTTTCAGCTTTTCTCCGATGAACGGCTTGAACAGTGTCCAGACCATTTTGAAAATGTACGGCTGATTGACAATGTGGACTTCTTTCATTCGCAGGGGGACGGCTTCCTGGATGAAGGTCAGCAGCAGCCGGGAGAAAGATGGCGACAGTGCACGCACCTGTTTCAGCGAGAGTCCCTCAAAGTCCATGATGATGACGACTCCGTTTATTTGCGTGGACGCTTCCAGCTGAGCGACGAGATGAACCAGGAACAGCATCCGGAACAGCTTCTCCGGGCTAACCTGCTTCGGATCCCACACTTTTCCCACGTTCAGAATCAGAATTCGACGTCCCTTGCGGTCACGGTTCGTCAACACGTTGACGATGCCGTGCTCGATGAACGACAGCTTTTCATCCTCCGGGTAGAGATTGTGCATCAGTGGGTGGTAGTTCTTCTTGAAATCGGCTATTCTTCGCATCTGCACATGTGGGGAAACAGTGGAAGAGGAAGAGAGAGAGAGCGAAAAATATACGATTAATAATCACAATGAACCTTGGACTGATTGATGCTTCTATCGCTGCTACCGAATCTGTAAATTGGTAGCCATATTTCATTTCACACGTGTTTTCTTGGTGTGGATTTGAAAAAAAAAACATTTTTCGATACGAGCTTATCAAACGAGCCGATCAATCATTCAATTATGACGATTTTTGTGACGCAAGCAAGTTGATTACCAGAAATAGCCTTGATTCAAGAAATTACTTATCGACTTCTGATTTTGAAAGGCATTTTAATTCTTCTCTCCTTGAATTAAAAAAAATCGATTTCTCAATTAGTAAAAATTTTCCGTCCAACACATTTTTGTGGGATTTGGCTCTTTTCAACAGACAGTTCAAATCAATGTTGAAAACCGAAATAAGCGAAGTGGCTTTTTGTGACAAAATGTCTGCATGTTCAGAAAGTTTCAGAGTTCCGCCAACGTTAGTTCGAGTTGTCACAAAACTCGTAACATAACCTAAATCGTAGCCTAACCTAACCGACAACCGATCGATTAATGAATTGAAAATAAGTGATAATGTTACATATAGAATCAGCGCAATATTTTGTTTTTTTTTTCTTTAGGATTTGGTCAATTGGTTGGATGTTGTGATTCCAAAGGTCACTGCTCATTCTCAGACACGAAATACATGCCACCGTCGGTTGTTCTTATCAGACTTTACTGTTTTTGTTTTTTTTTTTCATTGTTGTGACTGATTCGTTTGTTGTTTGTCTTTCGGTTACGCTCCATTTACCAACGAATCAATGATTTAGGATGCTTAATTCACCGTTTTCGGTAATAACAGCAAATTACTTAAAAATATCGAATCTCAGTACAAAGATCACACTAATTTGCTCAAACAGCACCGGAAAAGGCAAGCGCACGTGTACACAATCTTGTTTCAGTTCGTATTTCAGGGTGGCGTGTTTTGTGACATTTGGACCATTCGAATGGAAGTGAGTGATAAGGACTGCGACGATAATATTTTTGGCACTGAAAGTGATGGTTTATGAATATTGGTTGTATGAAAATAAAAACTAATCCTAGCACAGTTCTTACAATGAACTGTTTTATTTTGGTTTTTTGGGACTGGGGACCACTAGGAGATTGATAGTTCCTATTATATTCCTAAGGGCAGTGCCAGCCTAGATGTCGTGTGGAATCCGGCGGAAAAACTGAGCTTCCATGTCGACTTTTTAACCGAGGCCCGGAGGGCCGAATGTTATATACCATTCGACTCAGCTCGACGAACTGGGCAAATGTCTGTGTGTGTGTGTGTGTGTGTATGTGTGTGTGTATGTAACAAAAATATGCACTCACTTTTCTCAGAGATGGCCAAACCGATTTTCACAAACAAAGATTCAAATGAAAGGTCTCATAGTCCCATAGCCTGCTATTGAATTTCATTCCGATCCGACTTCCGGTTCCGGAGATATAGGATGATATGTACCAAAAAAGTGAAAAAAATATGCACTCACTTTTGTCAG
Organism: Malaya genurostris; assembly: GCF_030247185.1. NCBI lineage: Eukaryota > Metazoa > Arthropoda > Insecta > Diptera > Culicidae > Malaya > Malaya genurostris. Next base: position 339,842,777 of record NC_080571.1, on the reverse strand, counting down.
AGATAGCTGAACCGATTTTCACAAACTAAGATTCAAATAAAAGGTATTATGGTCCCATAGATTGCTATTGAATTTCGTTTAAATGTGACTTCCGGTTCCGGAGTTATATGGTAATATGTAAATATTTGAGAAAAAGTTTACACTCAATTATCTCTGGAACAACTCAACCGATTTTCGCAAACTTAGATTCAAATGAAAGGTCCTATAATATCCTAAAAATTTGTGGAACATTTTATCTGGATCCGACTTCCGGTTCCGGAACTAAAGCGTGATAAGTGGAAAATTACCAATTTTATTAGTATTTTTCCACGAACGATGGTTAAAAACAGGTATAAATCCCATAAAACTGTCTGATAAATTCTTCTAGTTTGCAGAGCTTGTTAGTTTGTGGGCATAAAAACTTAATTCGGCACTACTGGTCCCCTCTTTTCCTGTTCCGAGAGCACCGACAGTGGAGAAGAAAAACTCCTAAAACTAAATTCACATCGATTTCTCTGCGATGCTTGAACCGATTTTCACAAATCTTGATTTGAATTAAAGTTCATACTGTCTTTAAACCTACTGTGAAATTTCATCTGGATCCGACTTCCGGTTCCGCAGTTACAGGGCGATGAGTGTCAAAGTTTTCAAATCCCCATATAGAGTGACAATATGTACAATACCGAAAGAAGAAGAAAACACAAAACGAACAAGGCGTGCTTGTTCTATTTCGTACACGTTGTGTAGTGATGTCAATAATAATAATAATAACAATCCTACTACATGTTTCATGCTGCTGATTCATGCTGTTTAGCACGCAGTAGTAACAGAAATGCAGGTTCGTTTCGTTAGATTTAGTTTAATTGGTTCAAACGAAATAGAGCATGAGATAGTAAGTATAAGTTTAACTACGTTCAAAACTGTTCCAATTTGTAGGTCATATTTGTTGGTAGCAAACGAACCAACTTTGGCTATTCCGTTCATCTGAATCCAGTTTCGAGAGAATTGGAAATAGTGATTAGAAACTGCAAAAAGGATCTCACTCACTTTTCTTGGAGATGGCCGAATAGATTTTCACAAACTTATAGGTTCAAAAGAAAAGTCTTACAGTTTCATACGGAATTCCTTAATTTGTTGTGGATACTACTTTCGGTTCCGGAACTACAGGTTAAACAGGATTTATAGAGTTTGTGAGATTAGATCCGAACAAATTATCCTATTCCTATTCAATAAACAGTTGTTTTTGCGAATTTCACGGTTATATTTATGATGTAATGAGTAATATGAGAAAGGCATCATTACACCACTAGGTGGATTAAAATAGGTTTTTTTAAATAACTATTTATTGGAATATGAGTTAAAATTAAATTATTAAGATTTAAATTGGGTGTTCAGCCACAAGTGGTGACTTTTCAGCCCTATTATATATATTTGTATATATTTGTATATTTGTATATTTGTATATTTGTATATTTGTATATTTGTATATTTGTATATTTGTATATTTGTATATTTGTATATTTGTATATTTGTATATTTGTATATTTGTATATTTGTATATTTGTATATTTGTATATTTGTATATTTGTATATTTGTATATTTGTATATTTGTATATTTGTATATTTGTATATTTGTATATTTGTATATTTGTATATTTGTATATTTGTATATTTGTATATTTGTATATTTGTATATTTGTATATTTGTATATTTGTATATTTGTATATTTGTATATTTGTATATTTGTATATTTGTATATTTGTATATTTGTATATTTGTATATTTGTATATTTGTATATTTGTATATTTGTATAACTTCATCTGACATATGTTGTCTTAATGAATAAAAACAAACAATTAAAACTTAAAAACTAAACCTAACTATCGCTATTCACTATGTGGAAATTGTCAAGTAAACGTTTATGAAACACGGTTGACGACACATTAAAATCGAATAGTTGAGAGAATTCGTTGAACCGCATACAAACTGTCCGAAAAGGCTCATGTTGTCCATACATTCTATTTCGTGGTTCAAGAGACAGGAAGTTCCGCTGGCGAAGTGATCTCTCAGATGCGTAGAGGTTTAGGCGCATGAGTAACGTTGGTCTATCTATGTCGCCCAAAAGTAGTTTGGCAGCGAAAGTTGCTTGAGCAGTTATGCGTCGTACCTCCAATGGCTCGAGATTCAACAAACGGCAGCGATCTTCGTATGATGGTAGGTTCATAGGGTCACGCCACGGTAACAGGCGCAGAGCGTACCTTACAAATTTATGTTGAACAGTCTTAATCCTAGCGGTCCAGTAAGCATGGTAGGGGCACCAAATCACAGCGTTTGACTCTAGTATTGAACGTACAAGTGAACAGTACAATGATCTTAAACAAAGTGGGTCTCGAAACTCTTTGGCTACCTTGAAGATGAAACCAAGTTAACGGTTTGCTTTGGCCAACATATCGTCATAGTGCAGTCTAAAGGTAATTTCACGATCTAGAGTCACACCAAGATCCTTTATACATTCTACTCGTGTCATGGACCTTTCTGAGATTTCATAGCCAAACAAGATAGGATCAGTTTTCCGATAGAAAGATATGACGCAGCATTTCTCGATACTCAGACACAAACAATTTTTTGAACACCAATCTACGAACTTTTGTATCATATGTTGTAGTACAAAACAGTCCGCGAGACGCTTGATAACCTTCATGATTTTTGCATCGTCTGCATAAAATAATCTGGATTCAGGTGATAATAGCTGTGAAACATCGTTCATGAAAAGCGAAAACAGCAACGGACCAAGATTGCTGCCTTGCGGAACTCCAGAAAAATTCGAGAAAACTTCAGATGTTGAAAAACCGATTTTAACCTGTACAGAACGGTTTGTCAGATACGATCTAAACCACTCTACGCTCATCGTTGAGACACCCAGTAGTTGAAGCTTGGACAGAAGTATTTTGTGATCTACTCGATCAAATGCCGCTTTAAGATCCATATACGCTGCATCGATTTGCCATCCAGAGTCCATGGTCTGCACGCATTTTGAGGTGAATATCATAAGATTCGATGTAACCGATCGTTTCGGGTAAAACCCGTGCTGTTCATTATCTATGTAGGTTCTGCTACTGGCAAACAAAATATCGTTTACGATAATTTCGAATAGCTTCGAACATGCACACAAAGACGTAATACCGCGATAGTTGGAAATGTCACGTTTATCGCCCTTTTTGTGAACCGGGAACATATAGGAAAACTTCCATCGTGAAGAAAACTCGCTTTGTAAAGTTGAAAGATTAAACAATTTCGATATTGGATAACTGAGTGCTCCTGCGCAACGTTTCAACACAGATGAAGGAATACCATCAGGACCAGCAGCGAATCAGCATCATTTTAGCATCATTTTCCCGATATATAAGAGGGAAGGATTGAAAGGAAATGGTAAGGGTTGGACTAGGAGGATGGGAAAAATTGACGACACAAAAACACATAAAAGCAGAAATAAATTCTGCACCCCTAAGGGATGCTGAACAATCTGCTGAGGATCACATTTAGTGGAAGCAGAAGGAAATTCTGAACCTCTACGAGGTCCAGAACAGTCTGCTGTTCATAAAACCTCCAACCCCCGAGAGGATTTAGAGATCTTACAAAAGCGACACCATTCTGCACTCCCGGAAGAATGCAGAACGACTCGCAGTATGTAAGAGCAGAAGTGAATTCGGTACCCCCCAAAGGATGCCAAACAATCTGCTAAACCCTATTTAAGGTGAATACAGAAGGGATTCATTCACTCCAGGAAGAACGATGAACCCTTCTGACTATAGCTCCTTACCACATTGGGTGAGAAATGAGAGAATATCCTTCAATTTTAGCTCCGCATACACAGACTCAACCATGTATGGAGAACCAAAAACCCGGATACGTAGCTGCGTCAATGCGGGACAGTTACATATCAGATGATATGAAGTACCGTAATCGCATTCACACAAATCACACGAATAATACTCAGCACGTTGAATAGTAGCCATGTGATAATTGAGTTTGCAATGTCCAGTCAGAGCTCTGACCAGAATACTTCAATGATACTTGGAGAAATGCAGTAGACACTTTGACATTTTTAGATTTAAATCTGGTAGAAATGCTTTTGTCTGAGCGCAAGTTTGCAAGCTGCGCCAGTAGCTGGCATGTTTGGATGCAGCCCAAGAACGTATCTTGTGCTTTATCCAACTAGTTGAAAGTGGTAAAGCTGGTTCAGGACCAACGAAATCATTCGTTGCACCAGCTCTAGCCAACTCATCAGCCCATTCATTTCCAGTAATACCAGAATGGCCGGGTGCCCATACGAAGTAAACAGCATTTGAAATGCTGAGGTCTTCAATTTGAGTTCGACATGCGATCACTAGATTCGACCGTGAGTCATTCGAACTGAGTGCTTTTAAGGCTGCCTGACTGTCGGAACAAAAATAAATACGTTTACCACAGATCCTCTGCTGAAGTGCCGATTGTACTCCACACAGAATTGCGTAGATTTCTGCTTGGAACACAGTACAGTATCTACCAAGTGAATGAGACTGCTCCAGCCTCATTTCACGACAGTAGACACCAGCACCAGCACGACCATTCAACAGAGAACCGTCCGTATAACAAACTATGTGTTCATCAAGTTGTCGTTCCAGACAACCAGACAACCATTCCTCACGAAGAGGATAGCTCACATGGAATGTTTTGAAAGGAAAACTGCATGTGAGAGTTAGGTCACTAGAAGCGAGTAAATACTTGCTTTGTAAAGTAAATACTCGTTTCAACACAGATGAAGGAATACCATCAGGACCAGCAGCGAACGATAGCTTTAATTTTCGAATTGCTGTCTCGACCATTTGCTCAGTTATGAGAGGAATATGGAAATTAAATATATCACGTGGTACACCAGCAGTTGCCTCGTCAATTTGAATCTGTGTTGCAGAATTGTCATGAAATGCATCCTTGAAGTGATGCGCAAATGAATCACACTTTTCCTTCTCGTTGCAGGCTGTTTGATTTCCGAAAAACATCGAGTGCGGAAGACCAGTCTCTCTTCTTTTTGAATTCACAAAAGACCAAAAAAGTTTAGGGTTTCGACGGAGATTGAGTCCAGTACGTCTTATATAGCGCCGATATAGGAACATATTGTAACGGCGGTATTGACTACGAAGATCGGAAACTACAAAATTTTCGAAGAACTGATGATCGCGTCCGTTTAAGAGCGCGTAAGCGCCTATTTGTCCACGGTGGTTTTTTAGGAGGGCGACTGACGGGAACAGTACGGTAAACAACATTTTCCACCGCATCGCAAAAATATTCTACGGCGTCATTGATATTAGTTGCACTGGAAAGTGGGAAAATGTCAGGTACCGCGGGTTCTTGTAACACATTATACTCGCCTGGAGTAGCATGTCGGAAGCCTCCACTACCATCACCGACCACAGGACCGGGACGATGACGATGGTGGATATCAGCGGCGAGCACGACTGGGTGGAGTAGTAGGGAGACTTCCTTAGTGCTTATTGCTGGGTGTCCCGGATCCGAGGTTGCGTCAACGAAGGTTGAGGAGTGCCACTGTCTAAAGGGACGGTAGGTGCACCTTTTCCTTGAGAACGTTTTACAGAATTTTCAACAAACTCTCTGAACAGAAGTCCATTCGGCCATGTTGAAGCATCTAATGATTGACTCTTCAGACCAGGATCAAGTCCGATTTTAAATGAAATAAATGTCATTTTTGAAACATCTGCCTCCTTTGGAACTAACCGTACAACATCAATATCATCGGTCACATCCATACAGCGTGAAACGATTTTTTTAACATCCGCAACACTTACTAAAGTTTGCCCATTGTTTCCACGTCGCCGTTTCACACCTAATTTAGGCCATCCGGAAGCATTTGTAAATTCACTAGTAGAACGATCAGATGCAATATTTTCAACTTGCTTACTGAGTGTCTCAATCAAGTTGAAAAGTTGATTAACTTGAGCAGATAGATCAGTCAGTTGTGTAGGTTGGGGTTGCTTTGATGCCATTAGGTCCTTGATGTAGGAGAATACATTTCTACCATCAAGTTCTTCCTTACATTTGACACAAACAAATATAACCTTTCCTTGCGAGAAAAGATCACGATTTGTGCGGTTATTGAATCCACAGCACTGCTGGCTGATATGGAAATACGAATCGCAAAAACCACATCGTACTGGTTCCAATTCGTTTCTTGGCAAGTGGCATTCTCCGCATTGTTTTTTCTCCATACTTGCTTTGCTCAAATTCGCTGGTGTTACGCACACTGTAAGGAGAAGCTGGTGATATCGCTCGCACAATTGATATAAACAAATGAACAACAGATGTTGGTTCCAGTTGATACGTTCAAATCGAGGTGTACTCCAGATGCTGGTCACAAAGTAGCGATTGACGGTTCAGTTTAATATCCAACAATAACGATAGAATATAAAATAACAGAGGAAATTCGTAATTTTATCACAACGGTAAAAACACTGTACTATTAGGTTGACGTGTTGCCAGAATGATTTGGTTATTACCATGAGGACATCATTTGCTTCCGCAATTCTGAGATTTTGTGTAGGGAAAATTCTAAAAATACTTGTATTGTGTAATGGGGAAAAGGAACTTATATACTAACTTACTAACTAATACAGAGAGCGAATCGATTCAATTGAAGATTGCATCGATTTTTGTCGGAATTTGCTTATAATATTATGTGACATTACATCTAATGGTTCTACATTTGTGAGTCTGTGTAACTGATTTGTACTAAACAAGGGAGGACGCTTCAAAATCATTTTCTGAATTTTATTCTGAATCCTTTGAAGCGTTTTCTTCCTGGTGGAACAACAGCTTGACCAAATTGGTACCGCATAAAGCATGGCTGGTCTGAAAATTTGTTTATAAATTTACAATTTTTTTTTTAGACAGAGTTTAGAATTTCTGTTTATAAGAGTATATAAACATTTAATATATTTATTACACTTTGCCTGGATTCTTTCAATGTGATCCTTGAAAGTGAGTTTTTTGTCATACGTTAAACCTAAGTATTTAGCTTGACCAGACCATGTCAATTCCAAGCCATTCAATTTGAGAATGTGATTATTGTTTGGTTTAAGAAAAGAAGCTCTTGGCCTATGAGGAAAGATAATTAATTGCGTTTTTGCTGCATTTAGTTTAATTTTCCATTTTGACAGATAATCACTGAAAATATTTAAACTTCTTTGTAGGCGACTGCAGATCACTCTTAGATTTCTACCCGTGGCTAACAGACTTGTGTCGTCACAGAATAGCGATTTCTGACAACCAACGGGTAGATTTGGAAGATCAGAAGTGAAAATATTATACAAGATTGGAGCTACGCTCGAACCCTGCGGAACACCGCCTCGTACGGACCTGAAGAGTACGATCAGTTAAATAATTTTGAATCATTTTCATCAAATAAATAGGAAACTGGAAATCAGACATTTTTGCTATTAAACCTTTGTGCCAAACACTGTCGAATACTTTTTCTATATCTAGAAGAGCAACTCCAGTGGAAAACCCAGAAGATTTATTATATATCGTTTATTATTATATCGTTTAGAAGATTTATTTGCTTTTATCATGTTCGTTACTCTGACAAGTTGATGAGTAGTTGAATGTTCATGACGAAATCCAAACTGCTCTGGTAAAAAAAAATGAATTTTCATTTATATGAGACATCATTCTCAACAAGATAATTTTTTCAAAAAGTTTACTGATAGAAGAAAGTAAGCTAATTGGTCGATAACTTGATGTTTCTGCTGGATTTTTATCAGGTTTCAGGATAGGAATTACTTTGGCGTTTTTCCATCTTTTTGGGAAGTAAGCTAATGAAAAACACTTGTTGAAAATTTTAACCAGGAGTCTCAAGGCAACATCGGGAAGATTTTTAAATAGAATATTAATAATTTCATCATTACCAGGAGTATTCATGTTTTTGAGTTTCCTAATAATTGATTTAATTTCATCAAAATTCGTCTCAATAATGTTGTCACACACTTGAGTTGAAATATGCTCATATTTCAGTGAGACTTCATTTTCAATAGGACTCAGTGCAGGAATTGGTTTCGGAGGTTTCTTAAGAACCTTAGAATGTTTCCAGAAAGGTTTAGAATATGGTTTAATTTGTTCAACTTCTTTAGCGAAATTTTCATTTCGCAAAAGAGTAAATCTATGTTTTGTTTTCCTTTGTAAATCCTTAACTATGTTTTTCATAGCAAGATCACGGGAACGTTGATATTATCGTCGACGAACCACCAGATCCAGATCAATTGTAGACGGGGTTTTCAAGGAAGAGAAACAAGTCGGATTACTGGGGTGAAGAACTGTGAAGTAACCAGCTGAGAGTTGATTATGAAGTATTTTACCATTACTGTTATTTTGCCTACAATTCCACTGGACATGCTTAGCATTTAAGTCCCGTATTACGAAAAATTTCGATCGATATCTTGTAAGTTTTTGCAAATCGCCTTTAAAGAAATTTAATTGTTCGCCGGTGCATTGGAATGGCAAATATGCTCCAGCGATGAAATAAATTCCATGAATGGTTTCAAATTCGATTCCCAAGCTTTCAATAACTTTAGTATTGAAAGAAGATAAAATTCGATGTTTAATTTGCCGTTGGACAACAATGTCAACTCCACCACCCATTCCAGTAAACCTGTCAAATCGATGAACCACATAATGTGGATTACTTTTCAATTTGACATTTGGTTTAAGAAAAGTTTCTGTCACAATGGCAATATGAATTTTGTGAACTTTGAGAAAATTATAAAATTCATCTTCACTCGATTTTAAAGATCGAACATTCCAATTTAAAATATTTAAATAATTATTTAACATCACTGTTAAATTTTAAATTCATTATAATATTATTTGCAAATTGCCATCAGATTTGAAATGCTTCAAAAAGTGATGAAGTCGAATTCATTCGGATGATCATTTGAAAAAGTTGATCTTGTAGGTAGATCATTTTATTTTCAGTTATATTGCCTAAATCAACTTCATTTAAAGAAGCGAATGGCATTGAAGGAATATTTGTAGGTGCCATTAGAAGAAGATTATTTCTCCGATCTACCTATTAATAAATTGTTTTCGTTAAAAGATGAACTGCAAGGCGGTCTTGTGTTTAGATTATTTACATTAGTAGAATTAAGTGGTAAATTTCTACCTGTTATACTAGCATAACTGATATTAGAAGAAGATGATGACGAGGTCGATCTACCTGTCAATAAATTGTTTTCGTTAGAAGACGAATTGGAAGGCGTACCTGTTTTTTGTTTTAAATTCAAAGAAATAAGTGCCTTAGAAGAATTAGGCGTGCAAGCCACGGCTTGGAGAACGAATGAACCTAAATATGAAAAGCTCTTTTTTGTTTCCCTTTCACATTCGGTGTATATTGATCAAACTTCGCTCGCATTCGCACTTTTGTTTGAGCTTTAATAGTATCAGGATTGTTGTGATGTCTATGGCTACAAAAAGCAAAAATCGTTCCGCAAAAGGACCAACATTGAAGTAAAAAGTGCTCAGTATGATAAGAGAGCCAATGAGAGATTATAAATAATATCAATCCCACTGCCGCTAATTTTAGTTTTAAGTACTGCTAAATGTTCATACGGCAGATAAATTATTTTTAATTCTGATTCATGAATGTCCACCAGTGCTTGCAAGTGCTTGCTGCTTGCTTTAAACAGCACACGCATTGAAGCAAACCGTATTGCGCAACATTATCGATCAAGCTTATCATCTTCCGAAATGAGAGAAATATGCTTCAGTGCAGTGCCCATTCATTACGAAACTTTCCTTATTCCGTACACTTGAAGGAACACAAGCTCTAACTGACTCAAAAACATGAATTATAGCTACTGGTAGTGAAAGATAACGTGGACAGTCTATTCTACAGCAGCGTGAAACCTTCTAAATTTAACTTTTTTATGCTTAAATACTTTAATGATATAAATTATTTTTACATTCAAATTCAACAGTATTCTTTGATGATGAATGGTTCACCAGCGATAGTGTGCTTGAATCACTTATACTACCGATGAATTATTTGAACGAATTGCCTAAATTTGAGAGAAAAGAGAAAGCATACTCTTTTTCATAAAGGTTCAATAGTATTAAACGTAATACGGCACGCTCGTCGGCAAGTAGGTATGGAATGGTTCGTTCTCCAATCTGTTCGCTCGTGTATATTTCCTGCATCGAAGCCGGTAACTCAGGCTGTGGGTATGAGTGCTGTAGCTGCGCTGAACCTTTGAAATGAATGGTGAAAGCTCTGCTTGTTGTCTAAGCGAACGAGCGTTTAAATTTTTTTCCCTGACAGGACATTTCAAATAATTGGATTTATGATTTCCATCGCAATTTGAACATGAAAATTTACCAGTGGTATCATTCATTGGAAAAACGTCTTTCGAATGCGATTTACCACAATTCAAACACCGTATATCCATATGACAATTTTTGGATCCATGGCCGAAGTCTTGGCAACGACGACATTGCGTTAAGTTTGCAATACGATTATGCCGTTTATAATGTTCCCAATGAATTTTAATGTGGGAAATGAAACGTACTTTTTCTAAAGTTTTCAATTGTTTACATCACTTCGATATATATATATATATATATATATATATATATGTATATATATATATATATATATATATATATATATATATATATATATATATATATATATATATATATATATATATATATATATATATATATATATATATATATATATAAAAGGTGATTTTTTTGAGGTTAGGATTTTCATGCATTAGTATTTGCTCAGATTTTTTGAGGTTATGATTTTCATGCATTATTATTTGCTCAGTATGCTCTGACATTTCATCATGAATAGACTTACTAACGAGCAACGCTTGCAAATCAGTGAATGGGCCCTAGAAAAGTTGGCAGAAAATCCGCTTTTTTATCGACAAATTTTGTTCAGCGATGAGGCTCATTTCTGGTTGAATGGCTACGTAAATAAGCAAAATTGCCGCATTTGGAGTGAAGAGCAACCAGAAGCCGTTCAAGAACTGCCCATGCATCCCGAAAAATGCACTGTTTGGTGTGGTTTGTACGCTGGTGGAATCATTGGACCGTATTTTTTCAAAGATGCTGTTGGACGCAACGTTACAGTGAATGGCGATCGCTATCGTTCGATGCTAACAAACTTTTTGTTGCCAAAAATGGAAGAACTGAACTTGGTAGACATGTGGTTTCAACAAGATGGCGCTACATGCCACACAGCTCGCGATTCTATGGCCATTTTGAGGGAAAACTTCGGAGAACAATTCATCTCAAGAAATGGACCGGTAAGTTGGCCACCAAGATCATGCGATTTGACGCCTTTAGACTATTTTTTGTGGGGCTACGTCAAGTCTAAAGTCTACAGAAATAAGCCAGTAACTATTCCAGCTTTGGAAAACAACATTTCCGAAGAAATTCGGGCTATTCCGGCCGAAATGCTCGAAAAAGTTGCCCAAAATTGGACTTTCCGAATGGACCACCTAAGACGCAGCCGCGGTCAACATTTAAATGAAATTATCTTCAAAAAGTAAATGTCATGTACCAATCTAACGTTTAAAATAAAGAACCGATGAGATTTTGCAAATTTTATGCGTTTTATTGTTTAAAAAAGTTCTCAAGCTCTTAAAAAATCACCCGTTATAATGGCAGTCTCGTTCCGTTATGAACATTAATCTGATTGCCACTTATTATGTGCGCTTAGTCTAATCGAAATCATTAGAAAGCAAAATGCAAGGAATATTTCTTTTCATTGATTCATTCAAAAGTTTTATGAATTGTTAAACTCACGCCCGCGATGACCAATACTATTCATCTGACTCCATTCAACACAATTCATCAACTGGTAAATATCAAAACTTTTTCTCCTGCCTACAGTGGCTTTTTAAGAACAGTCATATGCATTCCGTCATTGAGTCATTTGGCAAGCAATAATTTTGATACACAATTAAGCACGTGGCTCGTAATAAAGAATGGATCAAGTATGCATGGGAAATCTCCACACAAAACTACTCGCTTCCCGCCAAACGATTTTTTCAGCGATCTAGTATTCTTTTCTTCGACGGTCAAACACTTATGCAACTCGTTGCGCGCCAAACACCAATCGTAGATCTAGCAAGCATTGGTGACTTTTACAACGGAAAATTCCATTGTCCATACAAAACAGTTTTATGGATTTTTCACACTTTTTCCGGTAAGTTTCCCCGGTGGGGGTAAAAACTGTTCAAACAAAAAAAAAAAAAACATGTAAATCCGCCCATCCGTTCTTACGTGATGCAATTACAAAGAATGATCTCTTCATTTTAATATATATAGATATTACAATAAATTTTGAAACGCATGAATTTTGAGGTATAAATATTTGTTTTACTTAGAATTTAAAAATGTCTTCAACGTTATTAGTATCACAAATACATTTCAACAAAGTTAGGATCGTTTTAATGCTAAAGACTGTTCCAGAAAGTATGGACGCACTTTGATTTCGCTGTAAATAATTCACAAGTGTTAGATGTCCAGTTTAAATTTCCAGCAAGAGTCGTATTGTACAGCTTTCGAACCCTCGGCCTGATCGATGCTTCTTGTTTTGGACTACGTTTTGGTTGTTTCTGCTTCTTACAGGTTCGAAGATTCAAACGTTCTTTAGCACGAAGAACATTAGACTTCGAAGTGCCCACTTTTTTGGCCACATCCCGAACTGAAACCTCCTTCTTTTGCTCGAACGCCTTCAGTATACGTTTATCCAACTGAGGGGTAGCAGGACCTTTTTTTCGACCCGTTTTCGGTTTATCCTCAAAGGTGTTATCCTCCCCGAACTTCCTGATTGCATTTCGCACGGCTTTTTCACTTACTCCTTCCATTTTTGCTATCTTTCTCAGTGACAGTCCGCGTTCTGTGCACCATTTGTACACAATTTTTCGACGTTGTTCTGCTGAAAGTCCACGCATTTCGAAACAAACTAATGAAAACGAATAAACAACTGACAGATTCTGAACCATTGCGAAATGACAGCAGTTTTTGGTTGCGTCCATACTTTCTGGGACAGTCTTTACTACGTGTTCATTAAAGTTCAAGTGGCTGTCAAAACTGATTACCGCTCAATTTTCTCAGATATGGATTATTCGATATCAAGAATTTTATGCTCGTTATTTGAGCTTATTTCATCGGTCGCATCGAAACTCTATGCTTCGTGATGTATTTCAAATTTATTCGGTAATGGTGGTGTAATATTATAAAAAAACAGCTAGTAATATTAACATACATCCTGCGATGAATAATAATTATAATGATAAGAAAAATCCAAGCGTTGTATTGGGTTTAATCTAAATAGTGCATGAACATTATCATCAGCATCAACCAGCTGGAAGTAAAACAAAGTCTTTGGCCGCTGTAATCACTATTTGGTGTGGTATATATTTTACTAATTTTGCATTGCGTATTTTTATTACGCAGTAAAAACTGAAAAAAAAATACATTATGGGGCGGGTAGGGCTTAACACTTTTGAAAAATCATTTATTATTTTCTTTGTATTTTGTTATAGTGAAACATTTCAAGAATATTCTGTGAAATTTTTCAAGCCTGTCGGAACAAAATTCAGCAAGTGATGGGCCTTTATCTTTACTTATCTCATACTGCGAAAAAGTAAGAACTCGGCGCACAGGCCCAAGATTTCTGCTTCGATTGACTTGAAAACTTGACAAAACCCTCTTGAAATGTTTCATTTAAATAAACTAAATGGAGTAATAAATTGTTTCCATTGATTTTATACACAAAAAACTTTAAACGCGTTTTTCTCGAAAGCAGGTTTTGAAACTCCGTTTCCATCGTCTTTCAAACTACTACTGCACTAATTTTTTTTTTCAAATTTTACACACTTTCTACATATAAAAAACCAGACCCCAATGTTTTTTTTTGTTGTTTGTTATTTTGGGGAGGTTTAACAGTTACAGAATGGTGGATTTTTTCGTGAAAAATCGTAGTTTTTATTTTGAACAACCACCAAAAATAAAAATAAAATAATCTGAAACGTTGGGGTCTAGAAAAACTTCTACTCTAACTTTTCTGTCTTGATTTGTTCACTTCTGATTAGTCTGCGCTGAGATACAGTGGACACCGCAAATCATGATTTTTAAGAAGCGTCCTCAAAGATACCTCTTCACAGAATGATGCTTTTTAGCATGCAAACAATTGAGTTTATTTGCAAAGATGATGATTTTTTTCATCGTTTAGACCCATAACTAAACTTCTCAAAGATACAAAATTACAATTTTTCCACGATTTTAAAAGTCTCATTGACACGCGTTATCCTTAGTTAAAAATTCCAGTAGAATTACTGTTGTCACTAATTTTCCCGCCCCTCATTGGAATCAACTAATTTTCCCGCCTCTCATGAGAAAGATCGGCACTCATGTCTGATCTTTCTCATGAATGATTTTCTTCCACAATGCTCAAAGCTGATCGAATCGTCTCGTGATTTGAACTCACAGGAATCAGTGTTAATGATAGCTCAAAATCACTATCGATTTTGTGTGATGGAAGATCAATATTGATTTTGATCGATGTGATTCAAAGATCACTGATCAACTGATCTTAACAAGATCAGATCATTAGTGATCTTTATTGGAAAAGATCACAAGCGATCACCTTCGCTAGTGATTACAATTTGATGATATTTTGATCTTGATTTTATTTTTGCGTCATATTTCTGGAATTACAGAATCGGAAATTTGGATCTTTATGAAATTCTATTCATAATAACTTTCTTTTGAATCCAAATTCGTGAAAATCGCGCGAACGAGTTTTTGTGAGAGCATCCAAAGCTGGTTGTCTTCTGAGAATGAGAACAAATTTGTCCTAGAGCAATAAAAAGAGCGCGTATGCATAAGGTCTACTGCTACTCTGTGTAATATACAGTTCACACAATTTTAACAAATAATCGTAATTTTAGTTTTGTTACCCATTTTTTTTTAATTCGTGGTGCTCGGTTTTTCGATTCACAATCGGAAATCTTGATTCACATTTTCGTGCGCAAAATAGGCTTATTTCCACCTCTGGTACAAACTATACCTGACCTTAACACGAAAAACTGGAGTTCGAAATGCTCCTTGTTTGGCAAGCAACTTGAAGCTGTAGATCAACTAGTGGCACTTTGTTTGTTTCTAAAATTATGAACCAGGAACTAAAGCTAAAGTGGAGTGCATTGATTTTTCAATGAATAAAACTCTATTTTCAAGTTAGTGCTTAGGTATATTGAAGAATGAAGAATTGTGAGGTAAATTTATATCCAAATTCCTTACTCAAAATATGTGTATAAATAAGCTTCAAATTTACGAAATATTTTCAACTGTATATGAACCATTCGAGGATGTTGTTAATGGCAAACTGAGCCAGAATGACTCGAAGGACGAAAAAGCAGCCAAGCAAAAATAGAGTTTGGCTACTGGAAAAGTGCTTTCGAAATTGTTGGCTTGCTCAAGGAAAAAAAACCAAGGAATTGTCAATCGGTGGTGGATACATTTCTAGCATTAATCTTACTGTGAATTAATATCTAATTCTAACTCACCATTTTCAGGGCACTCTCCGGATAGAAATGGCACGGTCTGAGAAAAACAAGCAGAAAATCATCGTCATCCCGGTAGTGCAGATCGGTGGCATTGTGAAGCAGCTTCCGGAGTTCAACGGTGGCAGTTTCACGTACTTCCGGAGTTTCCCGTAATTCTCGGCGAGCGACTTCGAGTAGGGCCGCCGATGGGGGCGATGTGTCTATATCGAACGGGGCGAGGTCCATTTCGTTCCGAGGGGGGGGGGGGGGGAGTCTGTGGAGGAGACTTCACTTTAGACTTTGGCGATTCAAGCCGTGAAATTCCAACCGTTTCGCGACGCACCGAATCTAAGACTGATTGTGGTCACATTACAACCGTATCAATAAGAGCCAGTGTCAGCACCACGAAACATTGAAAGGAGCTCCTATCAGCTTGAAGAAATACTTCTTTGATAATGATAGGTGAGTGATTCACTGTAAAAATCGTCAGACGGAGCGTGTCAGGCCGGTGCGAGTCAACCTGACGCGATTAGCGAACCAGGACTCGATGAGGTCGTAGATGGATGTTTACCAATCAGGTCGGTTGGGTTCAAGATATTTGTGTGAAATACTCCCAACAGTTCTACGCTGAGCTTTGCTCGAACAAACTCTCGTGGCCGGGAATAACCGTGTGTGAATAAATATCAGCTGATAGCAATTTGATACGGCAAAAGTGTTTCTTATCAATATAGCTTTTGGGTTTCACTTTTCGCTTGAACTTGAAATTACACCACCCACTATTTGTACGTGGTATGATTGGTAATCTTCTTAGCAACAAATTCAGAAAACAATTCTCATTTCACCTGTTGTTGAGCTGACGTATTTTTAGATGCCAGTAAATGCACTACTAAATAACCATTAATCGCACTTTTGTTTTGCTTATTCAGAAGTCAAGAGTCTTGTTATCAGTTTGCCGATTGATAATCTTGAAACTCAAAGGTGCTTGGCGTTTGGAAATCAATATCACTCAAACGTTGACAACGAAGTGATGAAAGCAACCGGTTACAAATTCGTGTACAGTAGAGATGCGATTTAGCAAGCCCTTAATTGTATCAAACTAAGTGCTTGCTAAATCGTGCTCTCTCTTTTGAAAAAATTTTTTTTTTCTCTGGAGCATCTTTTTGAGATCAGCAAAGGAGCAAAGTAGTCGCTGGGGGCCAGATTATTGAGAATATGGTGGGTGAGGAAACATCCCGGAGTCTAGTTTGTTCAATTTTGCCATTGTTTCATTGATTTCATTGATCGAAATTCGGCTACATCTTTATTCTCAAATTTTGATTTAACAAGCTTCGCTTAGTGCGGGCACTATCGAAACCAGTGGCAGCTCGAAATAACGGGAGAAATGCTTATGTCGAGACTAAATAATGGTTGCGGCAGAATTATTATGCAAATAGTTTTTCACCGATGTCCCAACGTTGTCATGAAGAAAATTCACGCACTCGGGCCAGCACAAAAAATCAAAAAAAATTAGAAATAGAGTTTGAATCGCCTTTCCTCAACATGCCAATTTTCCATATGAAATTGACATGCAAGAATTTTACTATTACAATTCATGCTCGGTTATCTGTTTTTTTTTAAATCGAAAATTTGCCGCATCTGGAGTGAAGACCAGCCAGAAGCATTGCAAAAGCTCTACCAATGCATCCAAAAAAGTTATTTTTTGGTGCGGATTATTGGCATCATCGGGCCGTAATTCTTTGCTACCGTGTGATGATAGAGGATTTTTATCCCAAAATGGAAGAATTGGTCATGCCTGACATGTGGTACCCACAAGACGGTGCCACATCCCACACGGCACGCGAAACAATGATCAACTTGTGAGCCACCTTCGGTGAACAGTTTATCTCACAATTTGGGCGCGTCAATTGGCCGCCTAGATCGTGTGATTTAACGCCTTTGGGCTGTTTCTTGTTAAAGCTCAATGCTACAAGGATAAACCAGCAACGATTGACGCACTGGAAGCCAATATTGGAGCATTTTTTCGTGAAATATCGGCCGATATGTTGGAGAGAGTGTGCCAAAATTGGACCTTGCGCATGGGCCACCTAAAGAGGAGCCGCGGCTAACATTCATCATCAAACATGAAATTATATTGATCGTACCATCGATTCCAATTGAAATTTCATCAATTTTCTCAATTTTGTTGCTTATTTTTTTTTGAAAATCCTAAAAACCACCCTTTACTATATGGAATGAGAAGTCCCGGACCTAACGAAGAAAATGTCCATTTTTACCGTAAAAACTGTTTTATTCTTCAGTATAATCTCCATCTAGCGCGATACACTTGATCCATTTCTTTTGTTTCAAATATAGAGGTTTTAACCTTAAGGTCATTCGCTTCTTCAAGCCAGATAAGCTTTCTGACTTTATGTGCGGGAGTTGGTGATCGAACCCAGGAGGGCTGCGTGAAAGGCATCGACTAACCCATCACGCTATACTCGTCCCCCCTCCAACATTTTGATGCTCTATGAACAAAGAAAACATTTTCCAAGGGCTTCAAAATAGGTTTCCGTTTCTGCAATGACCTCAGCATTTGACGAAAATTTATTTCTCTGGAGAAACCTTTTCTGTTTTGGAAATAGATAACAGTCGTTGGGGGCCAGGTCTGGAGAATACGGTGGATGGTGAACCAATCTGTACCCCAAATCATTCAATTTCACCGTTGCTTTCATGCCTGAATGCGTTGGTTCGTCTTTTTCCATAGCTTCATGAAAACTAGAACTCGTCTGACACGATCAGCTGTTGTTCAAACACTAGTGGATAAATTGTGATAAAATTTGGTATTGAGCCGTCTAGAGGCTTGTTGTCAACAAAAATATACACGGTTCGAAACTATGCACGTTTTTTGCTTGTTTTTGTAAATCAGCATTAGGTTTTTAAAATCGACTCAATTTGAAATTTTCTCAGTATTTTTTTCCGAAAATTTGATTGATTTGGGGAAATACCTTACCACAACACGTTTTAATAGGATATATAATTTTTCGGCTATGAAAAAAGTAGTTTTGCCATTTTCAACAAAAAATCATACACACTTCAAGACTTGAACTGAGAACCATTGGATCGCAAAGTACGTCTTTAAATCAACTTAGCCACAGAAGCACATGTGCTTGGCTTGTAAAAGGTGCATTTAAATTCAATTTTCAGAAAAAATTCATGCTAATCTAACATTAAGTCATTAAAAATAAAATTTACCATCATTTGCCAAATTTGGTCTTTATGAATTACATCGTATGAGGAATTAAGTCACCCGTAAAATTTAAAACTTTTTGGTGTGTAGATTATTTTTGGAATAACAAATAATACAAAGTTGTTTTGTGTAACAAAGCTCACATGTCCAGAAAGTTTAGTTGATACAGAAGAGTGAATGTTGCCAACATAGGTTTAGGTCTTGCTTAAAGAAATTTTTTCTTCCTCATATGAGACTGTTTGTTCGATTTCGTTCTTCAATACTCATCTCTCTTTTTTCATACTCGTTTTAGTTTTTTGTTTCTCCCTTCTTTCGTTCTCTTTATTATCTATAAATTTATTTTTCCATCTCGTTCTTATTTTAACCGTTTAATTTTTGTTGCTTTTACTTTTTGTTTCGTTGTGGTTATTTTTGTGCGCAGCCTTTTTGCTTATACTTTTCATCGTTTTGCTTCACACTTATTGGCATATTTTTTTTATTCATGTGCAAATTTTGTGTCATATTCTTTATTCGTGTAGAACTCTCGCTTTTCACTTGTTTGTTCTTCATTTTTATGCTCCTGGTTCTCTTTTTCCTTTTGTCTCTGTAGAAAGGTCTAGAAATTTTTGGAAAAAACCAACCCCGAGATGTATGGCTGTGTTTTTGTATATGCACCTTTCAAAGGTTTAGTCGTTTTTACCGTTTCTTCGTTTTTTTATTCTTTTGCTCGCTTCTTCTTTCTAGTTATCTTTATTGTCTTTAAATTGATTGATCTTTTTTATTCTTAGTTTTTCAATTAATTTTTTGTGCTGCTTTTTTCTTGTACATTTTATAGTTAGTTTCAGTTTTGATTAACACTTAATTGCATTTTTTTAATCATTTGCAAATTTTATGTCATTTCCCGTTTTCGTGGAAAAATCTTCGTTTACACTATTATGTTTTCCAATTTTTTTCCTTTCTTTTTTTGTCGTTTCTCATGTTCGTTTTTTGTTTTGATTTAGTTTCTTTTATTTTATTTCCTTGATGTTTTAGTAACCATTTTATGTATAATTATTGTTATTCATTTTACCCCGGTTTCATCTGTTACGCTTCGTCAGACCTGCCGCTGCGTGCTTTATCGGCAGTGGAATTTTGACCATCACGAAACTCTCAAAACCTCTATCTCACGGTGTAATCTACAGGATCAACAACCCCATAATATTTCTCAAACTTTTTTTGGTTTCAGTTTCTGATTTCGGAATCATTTCATAATTTCCAGTAAATTTTGCAAATAAGTAATTTCAGCATGTTAAAATTGGGATGCCAAAACTTATGTATCGCTTTTTAATACCCATAACTTACAAAAAGTAACACATATAACGCTTCGTAACACCCAAAACTTATTTAAAAAATAAATGTAACGCTTCGTAACGACTATAACTTACACAGGGTAACGTTTCGGAATGCCTAAAACTTAATAAGAAACAACGCATGTAACGCATCGTAACGCTTGCACTTTACAAACGAGTAACGTTTGTAACGCTTCATAACGTCTATAACACATAAAAAATAACGCATGTAACGCTTCGTAATTATAGTGATTCACAAAAATGTAACCCATGTAACGCTTTGTAACGCCTGTAACTTACAAAAACGTAAAACTTCGTAACGCTCCGTAACGCCTAAAATTTGATAAAAGTAACGCATGTAAAGCTTAGCAACAACTATTACTCACAAAAAGTAACGCATGAATCACTTCGTAACGTCTATAACTTACACAAAAGTGACGAATGCACCGCTTCATAATTATTATGATTCACAAAAAAGTAACGATTGTAACGCTTTGTAACGCCTATAACTTAGAAAAAAGTAACGCTTCGAAACGCCTATAACTTACAAAAATTTAACGCATGTAACGCTTCGTAACGTTTTCAACTAACAAAATTGAAAAGCTTCGTAACGCTATAACTCATTAAACCTACTAAAAGTAACGCATGTAACGCTTTGTAATTATTATGGTACTCAAAAAAATAACGCATGAAACGTTTCTTAATGCCAAAAACTTATACAAAGTAACACATAACACGTTTCGTAACGCCTGTAACTTACAAAAAGTAACGTATGTTGTGCTTCGTTCATTAACTCAATGTTATGATCACTTTTGATGGTACTGTCCTTTCTCTAATAGTCGATGTTAATTATACTCGAGCATCAAAAGGCTAACGCCATAATTGTTCCAGCTACCTGTCGCGGTTTTGGATGACTTTCCCCGCAAGAATGCGAATATGACACCGGAGAAAAATGTTCGATCCATGTTTCGTCCATTGTTTCATAAAAAGGAAAAAATCCTTTTTATTGCGACTAAACAGTGCAGAACAGCTCTCTGGATCGTTGATGCGAACATGGCACCCATTTGGAAATGTTTTTGAACAACTGTTTATTAATTTGTTTCGTGCGCCGCACAGTGGGCTAAAACTGGAAAAAAGATGGTCAAAAGTCTGTACTGACTTTCACTGATTTTTAATAGCTAACGTGTCTTCGAAGAAGTTTTACAAGATTATTTTTAATGTGGTACACATTTTTGTTTTCTATATAGGGGTGCAAATTAGAAACTCAAGAAAAATACACGTAGAAATGTAGTCAGGTTTTGAACAATTACAGCTCAGTCAATTTTGTATCAATTATTAATATTATGTCACCATTTGATTGGAAATATTTCTACGTATTGATTTGAATGATCATAGCCATGTATTTTTAATTGTATATCATTGAAATGTTGATTAATAGCTAGCAGTGTCCTATTTTGTCTGCAAAAAATCTCCGGCATACCGGATTTCCCTGCCATAGTCGACGCTTTTGAAGGAGTGAGCGATATATCACAGGGAAAGCATCGCTCTGATTGGTCAATCGAAGCAAAAGCGAAACTGTTGGAAGCACGCGAAGCTATAAATATAAGCCAAATTATAGCTAACGTTTCAGTCCTACGCGTGGCATGTTAGAGGTAGGTAGTTGCTAGACAGGAAGACAAAAAGTTCCATAAAACGATTTGAAGCTGTAATTGGTATGCTCTGATCTTATGTCATGCAAGATCGGATGAAATTCCATGTTATGTCGTTTCGCCTGAGAAATTGACAACTACCCCAGGGTAAATTTTGAGTGTATAAGATTAATTTCTAATTTATATAAGATGAACTCGTAGAATGGTAGTAATGGTAGAGAAGCGCTATAAAGATAACTGCTTGCATACAAAACTTGAACACAAGCTAGGCGAAGAGAAGCTTAAATATTTATATCCGTATCGCAAGCATGTACAAACATATAATTGCATACATTTGGGCTATTGATGTAATTTCGTCGGATACAAAACAAATATAAATCACGACAAATAGGGTCTATATTCTGGGTTCGCGCGTTAGGTGTTGGTTCCTAATAAAGATCAATCTAAGCAGACTCTTGTGCATTTGCGGATTCAAAAGTGTGACGATTAATTGAAAATGTCGATCATTAGAAATTTTGGTTGCCTTGTTCCACATCAAAAGCTCGAACAACCCCATGGGGCTGATCCTTGTATGTCATCTCGGGTTCTCTTAAATCCAGCTCTCAGCTGTCGATGAATTGAGTGTTGCATGAGTCTTCCAGATGGCGTTCGTAAATATCTATGCTGGCCGCATCGTTCGGTCCGTGTTGGTCCGCGGGAAACACCTCCAGGCTACGAAGGCCCGGCGGGTGGCCCGCATGCTGGTTTTCGACTGGAGCGGTCTTTCGTGGGCGGTGATGGTGATGTTACGGAAGAGAATGAAAAAGAAAGTTAATATTGTGGAAACGGGGTAAAAAGGGAATGTGGGAACAAAATGTCTGAAAACGACAGAGATCTAATTAGGGGTTGTCCATAAAAGACGTCACGCCGCAAGGGGGAGGGGGGTGTTTCATAAAACGTGACCTTTTGTGACAGGGGGGAGGGCGGAGGTTTTCGGAATATGATGTTCAATATTTTCAATGAGCGCATTTTTGAAATACCTAATTATATTACTGCTTTGCCCTATTTCCTGAAAAAATCTCCACAATAAACGTTTACATTCTATAGGAAAACGTGTATTTGTTGATGTAAAAGCTTCTTCTTGTAAATTCGGAAATGACGGAAGATCAGTACCGATGTTGATCGATGTGATTTTAAATTCACTGATCAACTGATCATGAAAAGATTCTCCGGCAGTGATCTCGTTTTGATGAGGTTTTGGTTTTTATTTTCGCAGCCCTCTATGCTACATTAAAGAAATATTATTCTTTACCTAAAACAATAATATATCTTTGTACCTCTTGGAGGAATAAAACAGATGATTTAAATGTTTCATCAATTTCAACCGAATACTTTTGTTAATTTATATAAATGATATTAATAAAATTATTCCGATGATTTTGTAGTTTTAGGGATATTTTTTAATCTAATGACAGCATGTAATAAATCGATTTTTCCCTCATATTTGTATGGTTTATCATACATATTGAGAATGTATTGAGATGAATTTTATTTATTTTGAATTCGTGACATGTGACATAGGGGGGGGTGGGGGGTCTTTACTTCTGTGACAATTTGTGACAAAGGGGGGATGAGAAGTCAAAAATCGTCAAAAAAAGCGTGACGTCTTTTATGGACAGCTAATCCAATATTGCAAAAAATGAAATGAAAATTTGTACTGAATGGGACTGATAACTCGCATACTTTACATACAGACATGAGTTGATATTTTTTCACAGTTTTACTGAACAAACCCTCAACTTTTATTGCAATTTCTGAGAGTATATTGAGGATAGTTTGCATTCCTCAAGCTACCTCAAAAATGGCGGAAATCGATATGGGACTGATATGCGAGTATGGGCAGTGTATGAGACATTGTAATCTTGAGTTTATCTTTGAGTTTACTACATTTGATCAAAGCAAACCTGTCAGAGTGAACGCGTTGCGGTAAAAGTGCACCGCATCAAAACGCTTCGCATCGCTTCGCAAATCCCGTTCTCTTTGACAGCAACCCTAGGTTGATGTCCGAGTGAGCGCGGAACGCGGACCGAAGCGAAGCGATTCAATGCGATGTACTGTTTTCGCATCGCATTCACTTTGACAGGTTTGCTTTTATCAAATGCAATCAGCTCGCACGCGCGCTTGTCACTCTGACAGCAACCTTATGAAGAATTGTCCGCTTGGCTGGAATATGATCTTAAAATGGTTTTCAGTAGACTTTTGCGGAGTTTAAAGTTTTAATGCGAGATTTATGATGTGGCACTCAAAACTGTTACAAGTATTTTAAAAAAAATTATAAATGTTACTAAATAAAATAATTCGTCTTATTGGTGTTGGTTAAAAAATTGGTGGGGACGAATATTTTTGAGTTCGCCTCGGGCGCCTGAAAGGATCATTACGGCTGTTTGTGACGATGCAGTTCATTTTTTCACCATTTAATATTCTACGGAATTCGTTTTATGTGACAATCAGTTGATATTGGAACAATCTACAAAAGAAATCGATTAGTAAGGTATTAAGATGTCCAAGAAATTGTCAAAGGAATGATTCCAATTTTTCTCCTTCTACTAGAAATAGTGAAATACAGTAAATTACAATTGAAAACATGGTAACTTTATTATGAGTATACAATTTAATACACGAGCAAAAACAAACGATTCTTTAAAATTCCATGTTGAAATGATAACAATAAAAAAAACTAAATGTTGGTGTTGTAACAAAAACAATTCGATTAATTTGCAGATACAAATCCATTTGTACCGGTTCGATTAGTGATTTGGATCGAGCTTTTTTTCTGACCAGATTTCATATCTCAAACCCGCTACTCAGTCTTCGGTGCAAAGCCACACTCGTTGTATCGGCGGATGTGGTCCACGTATTTGTCCACGCATGGGTACCAATCCTTACCGGAGTAGTCAATCTCCGGCAGCTCGCCGCCGTAATTCTTCGGTAGCACTTCCGGGCTGAGGTACTGGTGGAACTTTTTCATGTCGTTCCCATGGAAGAACATCTGCAACAGAAGGAATGTGATTGGATTAGCGAAAATCAGTTTCAGTTCAATGGACAATGATGGTTTCAAAAGGCTCGGGTGATTGATGGAAAAATAACAAAACCCAAGAAGACGCAATTCCCTTTTTAAGGGGGCGGCCTACTGCGTGTGATGCGTAAATTGAATGGCAACAATCTGCTCTGACGCTTGTGTCGAAAATGTCAATCATTCGCAATAGGTCACCGATTGTGAGCAAATAGTAAACAAGAGTGACGTTTCATCTGATTGTGGTTTATTTTTAGAAGAAGGAAGTATGTCTGGAATCGTTATAAATTCGCATCTTTCACTATGAACATGGTCATTGAATAGTAGAGCGGCATCGCGATCACTTCACTAGAAGCTGTTGCAAAATAGGTCACTAAAAAAAGTGAACAGAAACAATAAAAAAGTTCAAACCGAATTGATACAAGTTCCGTTCCGTTCGTGTTTTGACCGATGCGTTTTCAAGGTCAAGTGAAGGGAGATAAAGAAATGTTCATCGACGTTCTTTGTATGTATTTGTTTGAATACAATGACTATCGAGACTATCGCTTTTAATGCAGCCTACTTGGATCCTCGACAATCAAAATTTTTATCGTCCCAACAAACATTTTTTTTTAAATCAAAAACTAATTCATCCAATGAATTTCTCCGATCCAAGAGACTACAGTAAGATAAGTCTGTCGTTTCCTTCCCTGACTACTAAGTCAATTGAAACGTCATTGGACACTATTACAAATAATAACAGCCCTTAATGGTTTCTAAAAATGTTTATTCAGACAAAATATTTTGACTACAAATTAGCTAGCACTTAAGTGGATTTTAAAATACTTCAGTCATTGGGATATTCGAGAAAAAGTTTAAGTTTGGATATTCCGAAATAATTTTGAGCTTCTTCGGAGAACGAAATTCAAGCCAAAAGCTTTAAGTGTTACAATTTCTTTTCGAAATATTTCTGCAATCCGGGATCACTGACCAGACCGAACGTGTTCCACTCGTTGATGTGGTCGATATAGCGGAACACACAGGGATACCAATCGCGGCCCCCGTAGTCCATCATCGGCAGTGTGCCACCGTAGTTCCCGGGCAGCCGGTCCGGGTCGATAAACCGGTGAATCTTACGCATGTCGCTACCGTGGAAAAAGATCTACGACGAGATGAAAAAGAGTGTGAAGATTTTTTCAGCTTAATTTGCCAAATTTCCTTCATGTCTCACCTTTCATACTTGCCAAAAAGAAAATTTTTGAATTTTGGTTTTTTGTCCAGTTTTGAAAACCAACGGGATTGCAGTTTTTGATTTAGTAATTATACTTTCTCACTTCAAATATTGCTGATTAGACTCATATTTCAGATGGTTTAAATGATTAGGGATTCAAAATTGAATTAAACACCGGCCGGGCAAAGTCTGACCGAGCGACCGAGGGTCTGTTCAATTGGGTTACCTTCTGAGTTGTGTTTTATCACATCCAGAGTAGTTCAATTGGTGAAATGGTTTCTCCGAAAAGCAAAAAATTGCGAGTCTCGAGTCAACAATGGAGTAGTTTTTTTAATAAGTTCATTCTTGTTAATTTCTCAATCAGTCTATTTTTCGTTGGTATAGATAAGATAACCTAACAATCAGTTTGCTTTCAGGCGAAAAAAGGACTACGGCCGACAAGACAAAATCTAGAAACAACGTTCACAATGAAGTTTTCAGTAACATCTGCGACGAGGACGTGTCCTTGCGTCCAATCAAAAATGTGAAGCAAAGTGAGACCTGTAACTTTCTCCTGAGAACATTTAGCCCAGAATAGAGATGGGCTAAACCGTTCATTTGAAAGATCTGCTCAGAACTTGATAGTTTTACCGAAAATACGTATTTAATGGAAGAAAAGTGCAGCTAAAGCGCATCAAACGCTTGTGGATGTTTATGGTGATAATGCTCCAACTGATAAATCATGTGGGAAATGGTATCGACGTTTCCAGAATGATTATTTCAGCGTTGAAGACAGGCCTCGCTCTGAACCACCAACAACAACAAAAAAATCGAAAACAAACAGTTCGAGGCATTACTCGATGAAGATCCGAGTCGAACACAAGAAGAGCTTGCAGAATTATTGAAAGTTTCTGATACGATTCTGTTCCATGGGAATGATTGAAAAGCAAGGTAGTTGGGTGCCTTATGAACTAAGTCGAGAGACATTGAAATTGCGATTTTTCACTTGCGAGCAGCTGATTCAAAGGCAAGAAAAAAAGGGTATTTTAAAATCGAATTGCTACTGGCGATGACAAATGGATATTCTATGATGATCCCAAGAAAAAACATATACTACGCTATGCCCAGTTAAGTGTTGCCATCGATCTCAACATCAACACCAAAGCAGAATATTCAGCAGACGCTCACAAAAGTCTTAAAAAAATAGTTGGAAACGCCACAGTGGGACATTTTGCCACACCCGCCGTATTCTCCTGACATTGCTCCTTCCGATTGCAGGTTGTTCCGAAGGATGCAGCATGATCTGGCAGGTCATTGGTTTGCTTTTTTCGTAGATATCGCAAATTGGCTTCGAACTTGGATCACCACAAAAGACGAGACATTTTTTCGAGATGGAATTCGAAAATTGCCTAATAGGTGGGAAAAAGTAGTAGTAGTAGTAATTGATTAATCTTTAATTTCATTTTACTTTGAAATGTATGAATTTTTTACTTTAAATAAACGGAAATACGGCAATCCGTATCTAGAATTCCCAAATTTTAATGGTTTTTAAAGAATATCAGAAGTCCTCATCTTGGATTATGAAACGACCTCAAACATTATTTTACTCTTCACATCCGTTCTGAAAATATTTGCCCGACATGATAAACATTAGGTTTGATTCAAAATAAATTTATTTGTAAGAGTTTATATTTACTTTTGTCTTTCGAATCTGTTCTCAGGTGCCAAAAAATCCCCATCAAACGTTTCAACAAGACCAAATTGATTGTAGAAGTATATTACAGAGAAACAAAGAGATTTTCAAGGACGGAAGCATCGGCTGAAGGAGAAGAAAGACGTCTTTTCTTATGTAAAAAATGCGAACGGAGGAAAAGAAACCCTATTCTGAGTTCACCTAGTGATGTGATAATGCCTTTCGTTTTCATCGATACAATCGAATTATGTTTTCCTTTTTGCCTTTCTCTATAGAAAGGTTATATACCATTCGACTCAGTTCGACGAGATCGGAAAATGTCTGTGTGTGTGAACTTTTCGAAGATATTTGAACGCGCTCAATTTTCTCAGAGATTGCTGAACTGATTTTAACAAACTTGGGCTCGTTTGAAAGCTACTGTCGGGCCATTAATCAAGTTCGAAGACCAAATGGCTGTGACTTTTGGTTCCGGAGACACGTAACCGACAAAACACGTTCATTTTTACCGCTCTTATACATATAAGGGTGCCAAAATTTTGGGATCACCTCTATTTTCGTTAAGCTCTAGTGCTCAAAAGTTTAAGCACCTCGAAAAAAGGCTTCATGCAAAATTTGACCTAAATCGGACATGCGTAAGGGGTGCTGCCCGGTGGTAAAGGTTTGACAATTTTCGATCTTGAAAAAGCACCGATCTTGAAATTTCCAAAATCAAAATTTTTTTTTGATGCCGAAACTCTCAAAACTGCATGAAACATCGAAATTTAGTGTCATCTAAAAAAAAATTTTTTTTTTTAAATCAACTTTCTGGGACTTGATATTTTTTTCTAAGTCCCAAAAAGTCGATTTTTTCCACAAATTTTTTTTCGAGATGACACTAAATCTCGACGTGTGAACTACTCGAATCAATCTGAATCAATTGGTGTCAAAATTAGTATCCGAAATTATTTAATAAAAGTATGAAATATATTTTCATGAGGCTGTTATGAAGGAACAGAAAGGCATTATCACACCATTAGGTGGATTAAGAAGGTTTTTTTTGTTAAGTTAGTTTAGTTGATGATTCTGAGCAGTGTTTGGCCATGTTTAAACGTAACAAACCGGAATCGATATGTGACACTGGATGAAACATGGATTCATCAATGCACTCCGGAATCAAAACGATCGTCATCTGAGTGGACAGTAACTGATGAATCTCGTCCAAAGCGTCCGAAAGCACAACAATCGGCTGGAAGGGTTAAGGCATCGGTGTTTCGGGATGTAGTGCATGGTGTAATATTTATCGACTATCTTGAGAATGGAACTACCATTAACAGTGAACATTATATAGCGTTATTGGAGCGTTTGAAGGTTGAAATTGTAAAGAAACGACCGCATATGACAAAGAAAAAATGTTGTTCCATCAAGACAACGCACCGTGTCACAAGTCAATCAAAATAATAGCAAAAATGCATGAATTGAACTTCTAATTGCTCCTACTTTCACCGTATTCGAGAGTTTTGGTTCCCAGCGGCTACTGGCAGTTCGCAGGTCTGAAAAAATGCTCGCCGGTTAAAGATAAATCGTTATACAAAAGTGATATTGAAATGTTAGAGCGGCGCTGAAATGATTGCGTTGCTCTTGATGGAGATTACGTTGATGAATAAAGTTAATTTTGAACCCAAAACATCGTGTTCTCTTTTTTAGGCCCGGGACTTTCCAGCCCATGTGTTACTACTATATTTGAATTTCAGTTAGTGAAAATCGATTCAACCACACTGTTATAAAAAAGTGAGCTCCATTTTAATGATTTTAAACACTGTTTCCGAAATTTCCGAAACCGAAAACTGGATACCGGTACAGTGAAATTCAGATCGTTGAACCATTAGATAATATTATCTACGAACTGAAACAGTTTTAAGTCCCATTCAAAATGATTTCCTCGATTTTCTGCACCTTCGATTTAAATGGCGTTTTTTTAAATAAATAACGGATCCAGTATAACCAAAACCATTTCGTATGGCCATAACTTATTAGAATATTTTACGATTTTCTAAGATGATTTGATTCTTTAAACATTTTACCTTGTAATGTTAGAACTTAAATTTTTTTATGGGGCTATCAGAGCTGCTAATTTGAGTTTTCTATCACAAAAATCTCATATGAGTCTATTTGGCTTTAGACTATCTTGATCTGTAAAATAGGGAAATTTATTAGTCAATTTAAAGATTTCGCTACTCTTCACATGGTTACTTATGAAAGAAAGAAAACTCTTGAAATTGATGTTTTAACTCTAAGCACCCTGTCTCCTGAGCCGGAAGTTTAATCTGAATAAAAATAGGGATATTCTCATGGTATCCGACGCTATTTCCATTTTTTGGTACATGTTATTCCGTAACCGGAAGTCGGATACAAATTAAATTTGAGAACTTTGTATGAGATCACAAGTGAAATGTGAACCTTCAAGACTAAATCTCCTAACACATCCCAGACCACACGCACTTAACAAAAACCCGTAAAAGCATCCTTCCACGAAAACCTAGAAACCTACATAAAAAAAAGGCGGGTGGGTAATGTCAGAGATATAATTGGATGTCGTGAATACAAAAAACAACTGACATGTTCCTTAACACTTTCGAATATCAATTAGTTGATCAATTGTATGAATTATGCAAGCATTCACCTTTTTCAAATTTTTCGCAAAAACAAAGAAGGCTTCACTTGATCTCGATTACTATGAATTTCACACAGCGAAAAGTGCACAAATCTAACCAAACTGTTCTAGATTTGCACTAAATTGAGGATATTTATCTTCGATTTGCGAGCAAGAAATCCTAATAGTTCTTTAGAAAACTTTTAAAGCCATTAGAACGGCTGATTTTGAGTGATGCTCTCCACCGTTGTTTTTTCATCAATGCAAATGACAGGCAGCTGTGACGTAATCGTTCTTGTCGGAAGCGAAACTAGCTTTGCAAACGACACAAAATACATCTGCTCGCAGTGGCGATAGAATCCAAACTGATCCAATTTTTGTTAAGAGGTTTCTTTTTACGTGATTTCGTTTGTAGCTTTTTGACTAATGGGCGGTCCTAACGGCTATAAAAATAGCAGCATATAGAATTTTAATTTCGATTATTTCATTTTGGATTCGCATTTCATTGAAAGAAACTATCCGGATGCTGTACGGTATTCATTCCTGTCTTTCAGAAAGACCAAATTGTGCAACTCACTACGATATTAAGCACTGGTCGGAACATTTTTCTACAGCAGCAGATATTTTGTACAGCAGCAGATATTTTGTTCTCTTCCTGAGAAAGCGTTCTGATTGGCTGGTGTTGACATGGGTCAAATGAGACAGGTTTTTAAATAGTGTACTATTGGAATACTTAAATACTGTTGCTATTCACGTTTAATCTGAAAAATCTCGATCCTATTGGTAGTTGGATTGTATATATCCTTTCACAGATCAGCTTAGAGCTTTAAAAATACGAGAAAGGCAAACGCGCCTTATGAATTATCCTCTTTGATACTCGTGTATACCAAACATTTCAACAAACTTATGTCGTTTTCGTTTTTAAATTGCACTACACTGGTGTAGCGAAAGCTGCACTGAAACCGTTCGTTTTTACCAATTGCACTACACCAGTGCTACACTTTTTCTGCACCGATACCACTGGTGTAGCACTCATCAAAAGTTTGGTGTAGCTCTGTGCAATGGAATCGTGTATTGTAGTCAATGGTTACTGTTTATGTTTTCGTCATTTTTGTTCGTTTATTCATGCCTCAGTGTAGCACTGCACCGGTGTAGTGCAAATTAAAAACGAAAACGCCATTAGGTTCTTTTAAAAGCTTCTGTCGGGCCATTCATCTAGTTCGTAAACCAAATGGCTGGGATTTCTGGTTCCAGAGATATGATGGTATAAATGACGTAACCGTCAAAACATATTGTTTTTCATCGCTCTAATAT
This sequence comes from Malaya genurostris, assembly GCF_030247185.1. Classification (NCBI taxonomy): domain Eukaryota; kingdom Metazoa; phylum Arthropoda; class Insecta; order Diptera; family Culicidae; genus Malaya; species Malaya genurostris. Next base: position 339,811,125 of record NC_080571.1, on the reverse strand, counting down.
TTACAAGCTTGCCACCTATTTTTGGGCCGGATCAGGGTCATTTCGCCGAAAGCCATTTCGCCGAAAGCCATTTCGCCGAAAGCCATTTCGCCGAATGCCACCTCGCCGAAAGCTATTTCGCCGAAAGGGTCATTTCGCCGAATCCTGAAATCGTCTTAAAATCGTAATTAGAATTGATTTAAAATAAAGACAGATGAAAGATGATAGCGTTTACGCCCGTTTCGTTGACCTACAATTGTACTTCTTGAATAAAGATTGATTCATGTACCTTAGAACGGAGTTCCCAATAAAATTTGTTGACTATTAGCTACTAAGCATCGAAGCAATTGCATAGGTGTATCTACCAGGCAAATGTATGTGGTATTTTCCGTTTATTAAGTGAAAATGAAAAAAAAATTTATGCGGCTGCGCCACATCGTTTTGGTTCATGTGCTGTCCGACCTCGCTAACTCTCGTTCGGACCTAACTAAAGCAAAGGAACCTAGCTTTGAGTAGACCGGGCAAACCAGGATTGACCTCTCCATCGGTTCAAAACTTATGGTTTGCCATACTGAAGCCATGTACAAAGTTTCATCCAAATCGGAGAAGGTCGAGTCCGATGATCTGCTAAGCATTTCTGAAATTGCTCAGTAGTGTTTCGCCCATCACAACCATTTGAACCATTTGGCCTGATGATGCCACCGACCCATAATCCACACAAAACAGTGACTGTTTTGGGATGCATTGGTACACAGTTCGAAAAAATCTAGTGATTTTACATCTTATAACATGCACATAAATGTCGCGTCGTATTTCACTCAAATTTATATTCAAGAACATGTAAAATTATGTGATTTGAAAATCACATGGCTTGAAATCGAATGAAATAAAAAACAAAAGATCGATAGGAACAGCGCGACTCGAACCGAGAAACATTAGCTCGCAAAGCACGGCAGTAATCGACTGGGCCATATAAGCACATATCGGCTCAATGGATTATTGATGCATATAAGTCCACATAGCGAATAATGGTAGCCGAATGCAAATTACACTCGGAGTCTGTAAAGTTCTATGAGAATGGAATATTTAGTCTTTGACAAGTTAAATTGTTATGAATTGTGTCGGTTGTAGAATTACATCACCTGTAAAATTCATAATATATTTCTGTGTAGCTCTTCACTTCAGAAGCGGAAATTTTGCTTGTTGACGTAATTATTCAACCAGAAATGAGCTTCGTCACTGAAGACAATTTTTCGATAAAAAAAAAGTGGATCTTCCTCCAACTTTGCCAGCGCTCACTCATGATTAAATCATAGACCAAACGGAACAAGTTTGACAATGACACAAGACACGATTCACGCGTGATCTGTCGGAAACAGTGTTGCTAATAAGATACCAGCAAAAAATCACCCTTTGTAATAGAGTAACTGATTTGATGACCTGGTTGTAGAATTCGACCGACTCTCCGAAGCTATGAATCATTCGAGGATGTTATTAAGGGCAAATTTGAACCAAAATGACTCGTTATGTTGTCTATATATAAAAATGGATGTAAGTTTATATGTTTGTAACGCCATAACTTCCTAACAACTGAACGGATTGCCACCAAACTTAGCACAAGTACTTCTTGCATTTCAGAGATGGTTTAAGGAGTATATTTATAGGGGAGGGAGCATAGCAAGTGTCGTAAACAAGGAAAATGGAAATGTCATGGAAAAAATCATATAACTTGACACGAATCGATACGTTTTGAAGACCATAGAAACATTTTGCATACCATAGATATGACTATACTGGGGGTGGATGTAGCAAGTGCCATTAAAAAGGGGGGTTGTAATGTTTAAAACAGCATAACTCCGAAACAACTGAACGGATTGCCACCAAACTTGGCACAGATACTTTCTGCTCTTCTGAGAAGGTCATAAGATTATTTTAATGGGGTAGGGAGCGTAGTAAGTGTCCTTAACAGGGGAGTCATGAAAAAATTTGTCTGATTTGACGAGAATCGATACTTTTTTAAGACCATAAACACAGTTTGCATATATTAGATATGATTATATGGGTGGTGGATGTAGCAAGTACCTTTAAAAGGGAAAGGGGGGGGGGGGGGTTTAATGTTTGTAACGGCATAACTCCGGAACTACTGAATGGATTGCTATCAAATTTGGCACAGGTACTTCTTGCTCTTCAGAGATGATGATTAGAACATTTTCAGAAGGGAAAGTATGTATGTAGTGTCCTTAATATGTGGGGAGGGAGTCAATTACGAAATTTATATAATTTGAAGAGAATCGACATTTAGACTAGAAGGAGGGGTTTTTGAAAATAAATTTTCATCTTCCATTTTTTGCAAACAAGAGAGTTGCAAGAATTTCAAAGTCGTAATACATATTATTGCTGTTGTTAATTCGAATGCAACGCAATTTTCTTAAAATAATTTTAAAGGATTTGGTTCCATTTTGCCGGTAAATTCAAAGAACTAAGGGAAAATAATCCTAATCTGCCTATGAACTCAAGTGTATTCAAGTCTCAGCATAATTACGAAACAACCATACGGATCGCCACTAAGTTTGGCACATGTACTAAAAGTGAGACTTGATATTTTTTGAAAAGAACAGATACTTCCTACACTCCTCAGAGTAATCATGGAGGAGATCTGTAGTAAGTTCACTGACAAAAAGGAAGTTAAATCAAAATAGATCCTAAGGTTATTTTGAGGATGAGGGAGTGTAGCTCAAGTTTCACGAAAAATTGGTACTTTTTTACGATTACAGTATTTTTCGAGCAACTAAGTGAGGTTCACCAAAATATTCACAAGAGGGAGAGGGAATAAGTATTCTCAAAATTTATCTGAATTGACGAAATCATACAATCAATGTGCATTTTTTTATATAAATTGTGAAAACTGTCGACTCAAGGTGATTGAAATAAGATTACAACAACATTTGTATTAACTGAATCATTTCCTCTCCGATGAACGATCAAAATGGTTAAAGCCTTGGTAGAATAAATTATATAAAAACTTTATTCTATTGCACGAATGTAGTTATGATGTTAAACAGCATTTCGTTATAAAATAATCATTATCATATGGAAAATTTTTAGCAAATAAATGTCATAAAAATTTTTATAAAGAGGAGGAAGTAGCAAGTGTTCATAGCCATTGATGCCAATAGTATTGTAATTCGAATGTGACGAGGAAATACGGAAGTACGTTACAAGCACATATACATATGAAACTCGGAGGTTACTAAGAAGGTATTTATAGAAAGAAAGGTGTTTTAAATGTCTCTAACAAAAGGGTTCAAATATTAAACTGACCCAATTTGTCGAGAATATCGGAACATGAACAGAGTATTGTTCAATCGGGTTATGTTTCACTACAATTAGAGTATTTCACTAAGCAGGACAACTTCGAGAATTTTTTTCGGTCTTCCCTTCACGAAACATTTCCGAGCAACGCCGGGTAATTCAGCTAGTATGTAATATTAATGGAATTCAGTACTTTCAGCTGTCACTATGCAACTCTAATTTGAGAGATATTTTATATATTTTTTTCAGGTAAACAAACTGACTGTATCGTATGGGATTTACATACGATATTCTGCAATGGCCGACTGTAGAGCAAAACATCCGATTCAGATGGTATAGAATAGGATGCCCGTATTCGTATCGCGACAATCTCTAACCGAAGGAAGGATGACGAAAATTATTCTGGTGCGGGATGTGGTTGATGACTATAGGTACAGTTCCCCTACATGTTCGAAACATTATCAGATGCATTGCTCCCACGTTGTCCGATAGCAACGAGTCGCAGCAACCATGTGGTCAACAAACTTCAGTGCCTACTGGGCGAACGTCAAACGGAAAAGATCAATGGGTCATCGTCGTCTTCGTAGACAAGATTAAGCTTTACAAACACATGATGTTTACAAACACACTGACTTGTCTACACCGAAGTCTGTACATACGAAACAGTGATTGGACCAAAGTGCGTTGCTTGTGTACTTTCGATTACGAACTCGTCGGTGCTCCACAATTGCATTTGAAATTTATATTCTCATACAAAACAAAGTACACACACTGAACAGTATTGATAACGTTATCGCTATCAAAGGATTTTGTCAACTGTCGACTCGGTTGGACTTTGATTGTTGGTATGTTTGGTACTATCACTATGTACTAATGCTCAAACCAATTGACCGCTTATCGTCACTTACTCGTTTGTTGAGCTTCTCCTTGATGAAAGGCTTAAACAGGGCCCACACCATTTTGAAGATGAACGGCTGCTTGATGATGTGAACTTCCTTCAGTCGCAACGGCAGGGCCTCCTGGATGAAGGTCAACAGCAGCATGGAAAAGGACGGCGAGAGAGCCCGGACCTGTTTGAGCGAAAGACCATCGAAATCCATCACGACCACAGCGCCGTTGATTTGCGTCGCCGGTTCCAACTGGGCGATCAGGTGAATGATGTAGAACAATCGGAACAGCTGTTCGGAGCTGACCTGTTTCGGATCCCACAGGGCACCGACATTCACCAGTAGCACTCGGCGTCCCTTCTGGTCCCGGTTGGCCATCACGTTAACCACGTTGTGTTCGGTGAAGGCGCGCTTCTCGTCCTCCGGCATCAGATTATGCAACAGATTGTGGTAGTTCTTCTTGAATTCGGCTATGCGGCGCATCTAGAAATAGAACAAAAAAGATGGGGCGAATGAAAAGTAAACTTTTATATTTAACTGAAACTGATACAGTTTTGAAGTTTAAAACATAATAATAATAAGAACTTCCCACATAGATTCACTACAAGTAACGCCCGATTTTTAACGGCAAATTTGTTAGCTTATTTCAAGGATCCCGTATCAAATTACAAGAGTGATTTTCTTAGAATGAAACTCGATATGTTCATTGAATTAAATAATTATTATGCTATTATTTTGAAGAAATGTGACCTGTGTAATTTTATAGGTTAGTGCCAATATCGCAAATCGCAAGTATACCTAATCGAATAATTATTCGCATATTATTAGTCACTCAATTTTTCCATTCTATTTCATTTTGAATTCAGTTTTTGTTTGTCCTCCACACAACTCCCAAACCAAAAAAGCTTCAATTTGGAGCCCCCTGGTAGTGGACGCAACTACTCTCAGTGGAGAACGAGAAAAACAAATACACTGACAAATATAACACATGACATACAAATTTAATTTTGATACAAAGTTCGCTGAGATTCTATTTATTCTTGCTTTGATGTGCAATTTATTATTAAGATAAAGTGGAGTCCCAGTGGAAAAGTTTTCATCCATAATTTAATCACCACGCTATGTCGGAAGGGAAGTACAAATATATTAGGAAATTCGTTATTTATGGTAGTCCATTATAGTTAGTTGGACCAACAAAAAGAATCCGTCTTTGACCAAGGCTGGTAACTGCTCGAACTCGAAGTTACTACGGCGATTATGGTGAACTGTGGAGTTATGCAGATTATCATGGACGAATAGCAAAGTTTGGACATCACATACCTTATGATCAAAAAAGAACCGGAATTTTCATTTTAAAATTCCCGCGCTTGTCCAATCGGTAAACTTTTATTCTCTCAATGTTGGCAACACTGTGTATAAACATTCTGTCAAATTTTGACGCATATCGTACGATTAGTTTTTGTTTGGCGTCTATACAAAGAAGTTGAAAAATTTTCGTGTGGCGATTTTTATATTGGATGGAAATTTAGAACAACGTGCGTGCATCAAATTTTGTGTTGCAAATGGATGTAAGTGTTCCGAAACGTTGAAAATGTTAGAAAAGGCCTTTGGTGAATCGTGTCTAGGAAAAACACAGGCATACGAGTGGTATAAACGCTTCAAAGGTGGTCGTACAAGCTTGGATCATGATGAGATCCCTGGCCGCCCAACAACATCTGTTACTGATGAAAACATTGAATCGGCGAAGCAAATCGTGTTGCAAAATCGTTCTTTACCGATTAGAGAGATTGCTGTGTTGTTGGGCATCTCTTATGGATCAGCCGAACACATTTTAACTGATGTTTTGGGTTTGAAATGCGTCTCTTCTCGGCTGGTGCCAAAAAAGCTGAATTTCAAGTAATGCGCTGGCTCACACAGCGTTGGTTGTGTCGCAGTTTTTGGCCAAAAACTCAACCAATATCATCAACCAAGCACCGTACTCTCCAGATATGGCCCCGTGTGACTTTTTCTTCTTCCCCAGACTCAAATTGCCATTGCGGGGAACGCGTTTTGAGACCATGGAGACCATAAAATAGAATTCGCTGCGTGAACTAAAGGCCATACCTTCGGCGACCTACAAAACTTGTATGGAAATTTGGACCAAGTGTTGGCATGCATGTATTGCCGCAAGAGGAGAGTACTTTGATGGCGATAATAAAGAAATTTATTAAAAATTGAAATTTTGCGTTTTGCCTTTCTCATATAGAAAGGTTATGCAATCACTGTGAAAACCGACTTTTGAACCGAGGGCCGGAGGGCCGAGTGTCATATACCATTCGACTTAGTTCTTCGAGTACGCAAAATGTCTGTGTGTGTGTGTGTATGTGTGTGTGTGTGTGTGTGTATGTGCGTATGTGTGTATGTAACGTTTTTTTGCACTAACTTTTCTCGGAGATGGCTGAACCGATTTTCACAAACTTAGATTCAAATGAAAGGTCTTGTGGTCCCATACAAAATTCCTGAACATTATTTGGATCCGACTTCCGGTTCCGGAATTATGGGGTAAAATGTGTAAAAAATAGTGAAAATAACTGCACTAACTTTTCTCAGAGATGGCTGAACCGATTTTCACAAACTTAGGTTCAAATGAAAGGTCTTGAAGTCCCATATAAAATTCCTGAATATTATTTGGATCCGACTTCCGGTTCGGGAGTTATGGGGTAAAATGTGCAAAAAAAAAGAAAATATGTGTTCTAACTTTTCTCATAGATGGCGCGACCGATTTTCACAAACTTAGATTCAAATGAAAGGTCTTGTGGTCCCATACAAAATTCCTTAATATTATTTGGATCCGACTTCCGGTTTCGGAATTATGGGGTAAAATGTGCAAAAAAAAGTGAAAATAAGTGCACTAACTTTTCTCAGAGATGGCTGATGAAACCGATTTTCACAAAATTAGGTTCAAATGAAAGGTCTTGAAGTCTTATACAAAATTCCTGAATATTATTTGGATCCGACTTCCGGTTCGGGAGTTATGGGGTAAAATGTGCAAAAAAAAAGAAAAAATGTGTTCTAACTTTTCTCATAGATGGCGCGACCGATTTTCCCAAACTTAGATTCAAATGAAAGGTCGTGTGGTCCCATACGTAATTCCAGACTTTCATACGGATCCGACTTCCGGATCCGGAAATATAGGGTAAAGTGGGTTAAAAATTGTATACCATCACTGAAAATGGGGAAAAACCTAAAAAATTCTCTAAATCGACCTCAAATCTTTTCCAATTGATAGTTTTTATCAGTAGACGCCCGAGTATAATAGAATAACAAACCGGATGCAGAAAAATATTTTATTTTGTTACAAGAAACAGAAAAAAAACTAGTTTTGGTTCCAAATCCTGAAAAAAGTAGAAGGTAACAAATTTTGATATCCACTTGTTATCAATAATCGGAATGGTAAACATAAAAATTTGTTACTCATTTGATAGTTGCCATCAACGGAAAATATAAAGAAATAACTGAGTTCACATTATGGGCTATCTTTTAAATTTTATTATGTTAGTTTTTATTCTTACCAAAAAATATAACCGACAAATAAAAAGGATAATTTTGTTTTATTCCATTACTATCACAAACTCTTTTATCTGAAACTTAAAAAAACATTTGGAGATTTATGCTAGTCTCTAAAGTTTTAAATTTTTCCGTATGTCTCTTACAATTATTGATTGATATGCTGCTAATATCTGTAGTTATTTGTACTTTTTAGTCAACTTGAGTGCGAAACTTACAAGAGATGAAATTTAGTATTTCGTTTACCTGCCTTATTGTCATGTTCACACATTGTCTTATTGTATTGTTTATCTTGATGATTCGACATAAGGAGCTGAACTCGTATAGAAATAAATTATTAAAAACACGCTCTGAATTCAATTCCTGTCCTACAATGTATATGTTATCATACTCATCGGTTAGAATATTCTGTATTTGAAAGAAACAATTGTTTAAAAATATGAAAGAATCATCATATTTGAATTTTTCACATGTTAATTTGGTGCAATATCTGATTCCTTTGAAGGAAAACTTACTGTGATATGAAAAATTAGTAGCAACAATATCTTTATCAAGTATTTCTCTGTCTGCAACGAACTTAAATCTTGAATCATATCGCAAACGAGGAAGTTTTCGTGGCTCCCATAGATTATACACCCAATTCTTGATCGGTGAGTTAATAGGCATTGGTGTATAATGACAAAAACGTTTTAAACAATATTTCTTAGTTACTTGAACGACAGGATGGTTATGACCTGTTTTTAAATCCAATAACATTCCATTTCCAGACTCATACGGAAAAAGTGTACTATTCCACAAAGCTCCCAGATTCCTAACGACATCTGATAAATGTGTTTGTAAATGAACATTGTAAACCTCTTGATCAGTGCCATAAAGATGTGCAAATTCTTGAGCAAATTCCACTTACATTGTTTCACATGTTTTTACAGTTTCAACTGAAATGTTTGTTTCAAGCAATTGAAATAAACTCGATGAAAACTTCTTGAAATGTTCCATGTTGATTTTTGGTATTAAACCATAAAAAAAGGGTAAAAACAGTATAATGCGATGCACTCCCATTCACTAGCTTTAAATTTTGCTACCTCGTCAAGTTTTCGCGGATGTCGTGGGAAAACGCTAGGAAATCTTATGCTGATTAGTCTTTCCTCAACTACGTTTCGATTGATTCCTAGGTCACTTGTCACAATCTGATTCCACATTTGTTTGGTCACTCCTAGGAGCGAAGCATGCATATAATCAACACCAAATCCTCGAATAATGTCAAAGTTCGGTAGAATTACCGGTAAACCCTTTATACCTGAAAAATAAAATTTCTGTACATACGATTAAAATATTACCATTTCTGCCTACCAAACAGTTCTTTGGCGGTATCCTGTGCAATTATCATATGTTGTTTAGTACTACTGTGATCCCTTTTTTGGCATTTTCGGTATGGATAGCGAACTTGTTTACCGATTGCTACTCCTGGATGAAGACATAAACTACATCCGAAATAGCCGTTGAATTGTTTCATGTTTTGGATTTTACATCGACAAACTGAATCGACACAACACTGGAGAACTACAATCTTGTATAAAATATTGTCTATGAACATTCCTTCACGAAGTTTCCTCATTTCTAAACAAAAATTTTGAAAGAAAAGTGGCATGTTCGGTTCACCATTAGAAATCCATAATGCAGCCAGAATTAAATAAAGGATACATAGGTGTTTTCATTGAACACTCAAACACTTCTACACCATCCGTATTCACTGATAGAGTTATAAATCTTCCGTCTTCATTATCGATAATCTCTTTTGCAACATATCCGTTTCTTATATCACTGAGGTTATATTTTAATATTTCTTTGGAATATTGTTGTATTTCTTTCTCATACCTTTGGACTGTTTCACGGATTTGACATTCGATCGGGAATGTTTGAAGTAGTCAAATTCTTGACTATAACATTGATTCATAAAGCAACGGAAATTTTTAACAGGTTTTTTAGTCCCAAGATTGGATTGACAATTCTTACAAAAATATACCCTTGTTGCGTCAAATTTATCGGGAAATGCAGATGTAAAACTTGAAAAGGTTTCTGAAAAATTTTCTTGCCGACGATGACGTTCATCATTGACAGTAGATCTTCCAATGCTTGTTGGGTCAATTGATGTCTTATATAGAAGTTCAGCAACATAAACATAACATCGAAAGTTTGCAAGCTATTCGTCAGTTTTAAAACTTCATTGAATTTTCCAGACACTTCCTGTAATAGAAATGCTTCGTTTTATTATTGAAACCTCTGAAATGAGTATTAGGTATTTTTAATATTCCTGAGTTCAAATGTGCTTTCCAATTTTGTGTTCATGCAAATTTGGGAAAAATAATTGATAATCACCTCTCCAAAGAAATAATTCAAGTGTGAAGTTTCACCGGTTGAGCTAAGTTCTTCGGACACCTCTGATTCCCCAAACGATGTGTGTTGTGATAAAATCACTCCGTCTTTTTGATTTTGAATCTTGATTTTGCTACTAGGTGTACCGATGCATATTACTTGAGATGCTGTAAAAATTGGATTAGCACACATAATCATTATACTTATTTTTCGACTGTATTTTAAATCAAATAGAACGTATGGATCTTCTGTGCGTACTCGCATTTTGTTCCCAACTAAGTTCATCCGAAGTAATGTCACTCAATGACAAATTTGGAATCCTCGATGTGTATGGATGACTTTCTACGTCATTGATAAAACACATGTTTCGTGTGCGCCTCTGCGGAAGATCAAAATAATCATAAATTGATTGAGTTTTCAAAGTCACTTTGCTAGATTTTATGAGAAAAAATAACTGGTCAACCAGAAGCCTGCTATGTAGAAGGAAGCAACATTTGAAAATATTTTCCGGATAGATATGTTTGACGATTTTGTTTGCATATCAATGAATTTATAAATTGTTTACGCACGTACACTAAGGTTTTTATTTTCAGGCACATCACTCAATCAAAGTGCATTGTACATTGTAACTTACACACCTTTTTTACATATTTCTTGCCGTACCACGGAAAACTGAGAAAATTATGTTTAGGACGACGATTGCTCATGCCTACGAGTAATTGAATGCCTTTATTAGAACTTATTATTACATAGTGTTCCACAAATGGTAGAAAACGAATATGAATCAGTCCTCTGACGGGTGATCATGAAATTGGGGTTGGAACCGGCATATTCTTGTCAACGAGCTCATATAAATAAATAGTGTGAGCCAGGGAAGCCATGTCATGTTGTACCAATATCTGTGAAGGTAAAGGAGGCTTTAAATTTTGCTTGCTAAATCGATTTTGCCGAGCTAAAGGTTTCACGAATGTGCACCATCATATAATCTGTTCAAATTGGTGTTAAATAACCAAAATATGTGTTTAACAATTCTATGTGTCTCATAGAAATCTGTGCAACAATTCAAAAATTTGTGTTGCACAGATTAATCTATGATACTGGCATCTCTGGTGCATGCATATATGCAAAGACATCATATTAACAAGATATCCAGCTTTCACATTTCCCGAACAAATCATTGGCAACAACATTTTTTGCGAGCATGGCGCCCTCAGGCGAGTTCGCATCGAATCTCGTACACAGAAGTAGGGAAGAGAAATGTCAAATTCGTGCGCGCCAAAATAGTAGCACTGCGCACCCATACAATTGACATGATATGTTGAATGTGACACCGTGCGATGGCGTTGCTGAACTGAAGATTGATTTCGCTCCAAGCTGACAGGGTCTTATATATGCCAATTCAGAATACACGCTAACTGAAAATATTCATATTATGAGTAGTTTATTAATTATAGCCAGAGAAAATGAGTTCAGTCAGAATTAAGATATGAATTAGATAAGTTATTTCGATCTTTTTAATGTGTGGATATGTGAGCTAGCTCTGGAAAACTACACGAAAGTGACCCTGTACAAGAATGGGCAGAACTTTATCACGAATATCTCTTGATGTACTTAACCCAACAACATATTTTTTCTACAAGTTATCGGAAATGTGATCAGGAATTTGTGATAAAATTTGGCAATTGAGTTTTTGAGTTTTGTTTAGCTCTTGAATTGTGGTCCAGTTTCTGAATTCTAAAAACCGGTTCTTTTTAGAACTATTAATATATTCCCAAAGAGCTATACGAAGCTTTCCTACTATGTAAATCTATCATTCCAGTTGGTTCAGGTCCAGAGCTCAGTTCCAGTTACAGTATCAATAATTCAGTTCAGTATTGAATCAATTGCGGGACGTTTGCAGAACCAGTATCCCTTCAACGAAAATCGATTGCGTCATTCAGCTGCAGGTCGTTTGCATTGGAGCAAAATACAACAAAAAGCGGACAACAATGGGGAACATTATGCAAAATCAGCCCTTTTAATGGCTCCAAATGTTATCTAAAGATTGTTTCTTTGCAAATCGGAGATTAAAATATCAGTGTAGTGCAAATCTAGAAGATTTTATTAGCTTTATGGAATTTTCTAAAGCAAAATTTGCAACAGTGTTTGCTGTCGTTTATATCCGAACAGTGTTTAAGATTATAGAGAACTACACAACTTGGCCCTTCTGTCTGGGTGTCAGAGGTTCCGTACAGTATTTTGATCATTTTTGTACTGAAATATGCAAATCCGAAATGGAATAATCGGCATCAAAATTCCGTATGTTGCTATTTTTGACTTCATTCGTTCCGCATTGTTTAATTGTATGATAGAAAATATTTGTTGCCAATAACTCAATCTTTAGTAGAAATGCACCGCTTCAATTCTGGAAGTAGTAAAAGTTGCGAAATTCACACAATCAACTAATACGAACGATTAATATTTTTATTCGTATTCACGTCCTCCAATTATGTCTGTCATATTACTCATCTCCCATCTGGAAGGTACGCATCGCAAAACTTCGGAAATATGCATAAAAGCAAATAAAAATCTCAGTGTGCCTCTTTTTTGCAGAAAATTACGACACTTCGATTGTGCATATCATATTTTAAACTCCTTTTGGTGGATAACTAATCGTTAGCAAATATTGTTGAAATTCGGAAGTTCAAGGAGAAGAGTACATTTCACTAAAAATTCTATATATTTAATTTAACGTGCATAATTAAAATTGTCGGAAAAACAACGGTCACGTTTTCCTATCGAGGTCAGTTTTTCAACTGGTACAGCATGAAGAAGAAAAAGACAAGAGTTGTGAAGCAAAATACAAGCCTGCGTTTGAAATCGAACCGTGACAACATTGCATTTGTCGCTGATATAGTTCGATCTGAGCAAGAGGTAAAAATATTTATTTTTTTCGAAAAACTTTCAACTATATATAACCTCATTTTTTCGCAGAATGTTCATCAGCACAATGTTTCAGATGCAACGGGAAAGTGCGATTCCCCTCAGGTTCGTAACAAAATTATTGTTGTACGTCTTCGTTATACTAAGTATTGTTAATTTGTACAGAAATTTCCAAGAAAAACGGCCATAAAATCTGATTGTAGTAAACGGTCTCCGAAACCAAAACAAACAGAAAGTCAACATCCTATACCAGCTACCGGCTCCCGATCAGGTGGAGCTCGCTTGCAACAACCTGATTTGAATAGCTCAAAGGAAAGTGTATGTTCACCAAAAAAGAGGTCGAAGTTGGACAAACTACAGGGTGATTTTTTAAGAGCTTGAGAACTTTTTTAAACAATAAAACGCATAAAATTTGCAAAATCTCATCGGTTCTTTATTTTAAACGTTAGATTGGTACATGACATTTACTTTTTGAAGATAATTTCATTTAAATGTTGACCGCGGCTGCGTCTTAGGTGGTCCATTCGGAAAGTCCAATTTTGGGCAACTTTTTCGAGCATTTCGGCCGAAATAGCCCGAATTTCTTCGGAAATGTTGTCTTCCAAAGCTGGAATAGTTACTGGCTTATTTCTGTAGACTTTAGACTTGACGTAGCCCCACAAAAAATAGTCTAAAGGCGTCAAATCGCATGATCTTGGTGGCCAACTTACCGGTCCATTTCTTGAGATGAATTGTTCTCCGAAGTTTTCCCTCAAAATGGCCATAGAATCGCGAGCTGTGTGGCATGTAGCGCCATCTTGTTGAAACCACATGTCAACCAAGTTCAGTTCTTCCATTTTTGGCAACAAAAAGTTTGTTAGCATCGAACGATAGCGATCGCCATTCACTGTAACGTTGCGTCCAACAGCATCTTTGAAAAAATACGGTCCAATGATTCCACCAGCGTACAAACCACACCAAACAGTGCATTTTTCGGGATGCATGGGCAGTTCTTGAACGGCTTCTGGTTGCTCTTCACTCCAAATGCGGCAATTTTGCTTATTTACGTAGCCATTCAACCAGAAATGAGCCTCATCGCTGAACAAAATTTGTCGATAAAAAAGCGGATTTTCCGAATGGACCACCTAAGACGCAGCCGCGGTCAACATTTAAATGAAATTATCTTCAAAAAGTAAATGTCATGTACCAATCTAACGTTTAAAATAAAGAACCGATGAGATTTTGCAAATTTTATGCGTTTTATTGTTTAAAAAAGTTCTCAAGCTCTTAAAAAATCACCCTGTATATCTCGATAACCATTCAGAATCTGATGAAGAATGCGAAATGGAAGAACGGAGAACGCAAAATTGTAATACACTTGGCATAAAGAGGTCTTGCAGAGTACGGCTACGAAAGAAAAGACAAATTTGTTCATGCACACCATGCATTGCAAATCAAAATTCGGAATTTAATCGAAATTCTAAAATTACGAAAACCTTGATTCGCTGTTCTTCAGTGGAGGTATGTAAAAAAACTTTCCATACATAACATTTACAACAGTTGTTTTGTTCAGAGTTTTTCTAAAAGCGCTTCGGTGAGGCTTCAAGATTTTGATTCTACTGATATTTCAATTGAAGCAACACCAACGAATAAATCTGTAAATAAAAATATTACAGTAAAATCAGATAAACTGCGTCAACGATATCTGAACTCTGATTATCCCAGCAACATAAAAGAGACGGCCGTGACGAATTTAGAGGCAAATCAACAGTTTGAAGGCATATTTGCTGGAAAATCCAAACTGAACACAGTTAATTCGCGACGATCAGCTATTACGAATTCGATATGTGACTCAGATCTATTGAGAGAAACGAAGACAGCTAACGTAGTTGGAAAACATCCACCGGTAAATTTACTTAAGTGAAAAATAGTTATAGTTTTTTAAGTTTCATGTAGAATATTTGCAGATTAACAACTCTTCTGTCACCAATAATGCGAAAGTTGTTACAAGAATAGAATCAAAATTAATAAAATCTTCGGATACAGACTTTATTTCATTGGATGATGTCAACGGCGAATATTTCGTTTCTCGTTCTAAATTACCTATGTCTAAAACAATTCGAACAATCATTAGAGATACCACAAAGAAAAAAAATCGTATGCAGTCTATATTGACCCCCTTAAGTAATAGGGTATCTCCAGCAACCAACAGCTTTACAGATTCCTCAACTGACGATATGGCTAACGTTGGCGATTACTCTTCAAAAGGTTATTAAACCCATTTTTTATAGTATCATTGGTTAATTTTTTGATTATTCACTTAATCGATTTCAGGTTGCGTCAATTGTAAGATACTTAGTAAAAGAATTCTAAGTTTAACAAAACGTTTAACAAAGATTACGACAGTATATCGTGATTTACGCATTAAATCAAACCGTTTAGCATGTGCATTAACATCTCGTCTATTGCCAAGTAAAGACAATTTCAATTTTAAGACAGTTCCCGGGTATCCATCTGCGGAAAAATTAACTCAGCTCTCGAATCACGCTGGAGATAGTGATTTCATTTTCATTAAACTTGTAATGAAAGAACTCTGGCCACAGGGATTTCACGGCAGAACTGTAACTGGTAGAGCATCTAATAATCCTTCAGGTCGACCGATTGATGTCAGCAATGCTAATTCATCAGTTCATATGCCCTTGGCAAACGATAGTTCTGAGAAAGAACCACTTGAGAAAGAAAAGGTCAACTATGTTAAAGGTAAAATTTTTGAAGTGTGCATGAGAAAATCATTTATGTTTTTACCTGTTTTAGAACGCCTTTATGAAAGGAAAATACTGACTGGAATGGATCCAACGACTGCTGCACAAGAATCTGCGAGACAATCCGGAAGACATATGGCAATAGTAATTGCATATTATGCCAAAATGGGACATTTTTGAAGTTGAATTATAACAAATAATATGCGTTGAAATATTACTTTAATAAATGGATTGAAATACAAAATTATATTGTTTGACTTGAAACAAAATTTGACATATTAAACCAAAAACAAAATAAGTTATATTTCTGTTACTGATCATAGCATAAAGTAACAAGTTTCTAGCAAAATTTGTTATCACACGCAAATCTGAAATTGTTCTTATTTTGTTACAGATGTATTAACTTTTGTTATTTTCTTGATAAGTTTCATGAGTTTTTTGTTATCAGTTATGTTATTTAAGCAACTAACGGATCCTTAATTATAACAAACTGTGTTACTGAAACAAAGTAGCAAAACATGTTATTATTTTGCTACTTTATTTTGCTCGGGCGGTCAAACAAACCGATTTCGGTTATTCTTTCAAGAATCGCAGTATTATATATGATAGTATGATCGATATGAGAAAGGCATCATTACACATCTAGGTGGATTAAAACAGGTTTTTTAATAAAATTCCGGTTTGTTTTTCTATCATAAGGAGTAGGGTAAGGGCTCCCTATTTCATCTCATTTGTAAGAGCGTCGCCTCAAAACCCCGATTTAGCCACTAAAATCACTATAACTTTTCCATACTACTGCTTCATTCGCCTTGCTCCACGTTGAGAATTAATTCACAATTCTTGAAAATTTATCTAATATTCAAGAAACAGCTAAAAACACTTATGATGTGTTCACTACTCTGCTCCTTATTCCATCTCAATGGATTTTTATCCATCCTATCGTTGATCCTTTATTCATCCTGTAAATTAGCAAAGGCGACAGCAATCAAAACAAAACATTCCACTATTACACTCTCAGGTTCAAAATGTCAGAATTCTTCTTAAAAAGGGCCTAATGCCAACTATGAGATAATACACGATATTTTTAGAACCAGTTTGAAATCATTTCAACGTTTAAAAAATTTTCGGTCGTTTCCGTTACCTTTCGTTTTAAGGTAGCGCTTCGCCGTGGTCAGGTCGAAGCGAGACAACTCACTGCTTCCTCTTGTTTTGTCGCCGAAATTCACCCTAAATTGCAAATTTCTCCAATACTAACCCGTTTCACGAAAAATCAAAAACATACGATTGTAGGTAAATGATTTTACTATGCATGTTTTTCTTTCGCGAGATTTCGTGCGAGTTTTGTTAAACATTTTGTTTTCTTTTTTCCTTTTCTCGCTATAAACAACTCGCATATGTGGGGATAAGCTACGTTTTCAACACAGCGTCAAAGCTAGTAGCGATGAAAATCATTACTGATTTCTGGTTCTACTGAAACATGAATAGAAATTATTTTACAAAGTAGTAACACTTACTTACATTTTCTACTCATCTATATTCAACGTTTACGCAGAGAGAACGGACAACGAAAACAAAAGAAATGTTGTTAGCGTCTACCGCATGTGGCATTTTGCACACCCCAATGCATGCGTTGACATTGTGTGCGTGCGAAAGAATAAGGAAAAACTCATTTATTTTTATAACTCGCACGAAATCTTTCGATAAATATGTTTATCAGGCACAATTTATATACGAATCGATAGAAAAATTAATTATCTAGAATCGTATGTTCTTGGAATATTCGTTTTCTTCCCCGTTTTCTCACAATGTTGCGTAAAGTGCGTGAAACCCCGGGATAGGCAGCGAACTCCCGTGACCACGGCGAAACGCTACCTTTAAATTTAAAATTTTATTGCAAAGTTAGTTTGGTGGACTTTAAATAAAACCAAAAACGGAATTGTTACTATTTAGGCATTAGCCCTTCTTAAAACAAAGCCCAGAGCCAGAGATGCCATTTATACAGATTTATCTGTATTGCATAGATTTTTTCGTTCGCATACTGATTTAAATCAATGGACAGATTTTATACAGATTTCCTAAATTTAATACAGATTTGTACAGGTTCATAAAAAGTGAGAAGTAAAAAATTAGATTTTTCTCTCTGAGTATCTATTAGTGTTTGATTGCAGTGATTTTTTAAAGTTTATCAATCAACGGACAAATCACATGTTAAAGTGGAAATCTTTTGTGCAGCTAATTGATTATGATTAACACCATTTTATTAGTGAAAACAGATAGAGCAGATATAGACTTTCTATGCAAAGTAATATATATTTTCTTTCATCTCATATTTTTGAAGACTTTTATTGCATGTCGGGTAATTTTTGAAGTTTTTAATCGTTAACTAAACAAGTGGCAAGTGAACATTACTAATTATGTTTTTTACTAATCATGTTTTGAGACGATTCGATTAGTAGATATTCAGAAACATGACGAACTGTAAATCTTGAGACAAAAATGTGTCCTAAATTGAAAAGTGAGTTTATTTTATATGAAAAAAAAAAACGATCACCGAAGAATTTAAAACCATTTCTTTCAATGGAAAAGTGTGACAATAGCTTTTATAATCATTTTGAAACATTTCACAGTTTGGTTCAGGTAGGTTGTAAAATATTATTCATGTTTATTTTTTGTTTATTTGTTTATGTTGAGAGCAGGGAAAAGCCCGATGGAGATGAAATTTGGCAATCTCTCTCTCCAGCCGGCATAAAACCTCCTCATCTGTCGTATTAACAGATTACAATGATCCAACAGATACAATAAGGCTTAACACTAACAATAAAAACTTATAATTAAAACTAAACCTATAACCCTATATCTAGTTGATGACACCAAGCACTACAGGGTAGCAATAGTGTTCTTGCTTCAACTGGCAGAGAAAAAGGGATAGGTAAATGGATGATGAAGGTAGGTGGAGGGGAGGGAAAGTAATCGTGGTCGAACAACGGGGTTAGAATCGGCATGTAGATCTAACTAGTGGTCGAAAAGATGGTGGAAGACGGAGGAAAGAAGGAAGTGCGAGCGGGTTAGTATTTGCAAGCGAATCTGATTAGTTTCCAATAGAAAAAAAGAGGACGAAGAAAATGAGAGGGGAAGCGAAATGGTTAGTATCATCGGGCGAATCTGATTAGTTTCCAACGGTGATAAGAGAAATTTTTGTATTTTTGTTCAACCATCACTAGGTTGAACAAAAATACAAACGGTTACAGACAAATCCTGATCCAAAGTTAATCTGACAAGTGGCAATGAAACAATCGTTTGATCATATTTCGAGATAGATGAAAGTCGAAAACATTGGAGCAGCTATTGAATGTCCTGCACATACTGGAAAATGGTTCATTGGAACCATAATTTGTTCGTGCAATGGGTAAACTCAAGAAACGATGAGAGCGTAGATTACGTCGATGAATGTCCAGATTAATCAATTGCAGAAGTTCGGGATAATCGATAAGTGATTGTAATAAATCAGCAACAAAAACGGCTTTGGAGACATTCCTAAGAACAGATAGCAGATCCAGGGCTTGTTGACATTACAACGATCTTTGTAGCTAGGAAGATTAGTGGGATCCCTCCAAGGTAAATTGCGCAGAGCGAATCTAACAAATTTACGCTGGATAGCTTCGATGCGTGCAATGTCGATTTGATAGTGAGGTGCCCAGACAACAGCTGCATATTCTAGCGTCGAACGGATAAGAGCACAATATAATGCCTTAATACAGTATACATTAGTAAAGCTCTTGGTAACACGAAAGACGAAACCCAAGAGATACATCGGCTTTATTTCCCTTCTTGAAAACTGGGAAAATAAATGATTTTTCCAAATATTTGGAAATGTTCCTGATCTAAGAGAAATATTGAACAACATCGACAGTGGAATAAGAAAACTCTTTGAGCACTTTTTTAATACTAATGAAGGAATACCATCCGGTCCAGCTTTGGAAGATGATTTCATCTTAATACACGCTTTTTAAATCATAGCAGTTGTTATGAAAGGGTGAGAACTAGTTGGAGAGCGGCTAGGACCATTGATGATATCTTTGGAGATCTGATCACTCGAAAGAATTTCATTGGAGAATACACTGCTGAAACCGCGACTGAAATTTTTTTCGGTAATAGTGTGCCATCTAGTGGCTAGTAGTCATTACGGTGTTAGCGTTATTTCAGTGACAGAGCGCCATATAGCTGCAAATGACAGAAACCAATTCAACCATTTATGTTGGTTAAAAACAACGTTTTATTTCTCTAATTCAACTAAAAAATTAGTTGAATGGATATGAAGTGTGCCTTAGCTAAGAAATGACAATTGGTGAATTCAACAAAAAAAAATAGCCATTTCAACAAATATTTTATTCTTATCAAGGGAATTAGAATTAAAAAATCTAAATTAGCAAAAGTAAGATTTTTTTAGTTGTCTCAAAAAATAACTAACTAAAATCAGAAAATCAACTAATATTTTCGCCAAAATGCTGATATCGGCCTTTCCGTGTTCTTATTATCCATACTTGTATTCACAGTATCACTTCATTTATAGATGAAGGACGTAAAAAATAGAAAAATCACAAACACGACGAACAATTCTTATGGGACAAAGAGATGAGTTTACAGGAATAACTTTAGCAATTACCGATATTTGAATAGCATTTGTTGAAAATATCACAAACTTCCTTGTTGTCATTATTTTGTTGCCCCTATCGATCAAGTATAGTATAGTTAGTCCGAACGTAGATTTAATTTTATGTGCATGCTATAATATTTACAAAAAAATTCTCTGTTGCTTCAAATTTTAGGGAAAGTTATCGTATTCTGTGACAGTAAAAACGTTGGAACTCATATTAAAAAAAAAACGCCTGTCCTGCACGGAGAAACACAAGACTTGCGATTGGGTAAAAACAAATCTCTCGGATGATGCAACTCGGATGATGCAAGCATTCGAGTGAAGCGGGGCTTGGTTAGGAAACAGTACCGATTTCGCTCAGCACACTGTCACTCATCTGGTAAATCTGAAGGTTTAGAAGTGCTTTCTAGAGCGGGGCTTTGAAACTTGAAAATCAAGCACGAGACCCACTTTCATATGTCGTTTTCGCTTGATGCCAAACCTAACCCAGTTTCCACCCTAACTGCTGTCAAACCGTTTGTTTGAAGCTAGTTTCGAACCTAGTTTTAACGTTGTTGAATTGAAAATCGAGTCAGTTTCGAACCTGGTTGTTATATCAGATTTGCTCAAACCCCCGTTGCTAAGTGTGAAATCAACACAGTTTCGTGAAAAGTGTTTGTATGATGAAACTACCCTGGGTCAGTTTCAGTTTTCTCAAGCAAAAACGACAATAGCGAATTGACGAAGGGAACTGACAACGCCTGCTTTGACTGTCACTAACAACATCCCAACGCAAACCGTATCTGATCATGTCTGAGTTATCATAATGCAAGCCTGTTTACCATTTGAGATGGCTTGTAAACAAAAAGCTTTGATATAATTTGTTCCCTCACAAAAGTTTTCAATGAAAATCATTCGATGAAATTACAATTACATCTTGCTTTTAAGATTTGGATGTCCAAAACAAAAATCAACTGGCGTTTGTGAACATCATTTAGTAAATTGTATAGCTTTTCCATGACTGCGTTTACCATATAATTTCGTAACAAGTACTTTTAGGATAAATCTTGGGAGCATTTGATCGTCATAAACCGCTTTACGAAAAATTTGTAAGGCTTGTTTGTGACAAAATCCGCACACCCCTAAATACGTATATTTATAGAAATCTGTATAAAATGTTCAAAACGACGTATGTAACAATGAGAGATTCTCTTTGTTTACTTTCTCTTCCGATTATTGCGAAGTATTCCTGCTTTTTTCGGTAATTTCTCCAGAGCAGATGAAAAGATGATAGCTTTAGTTATTGTTATCTGTAAATGATTGGAGAGAAGGATTGCTAAGAATGCCGTAATAATCAAAAGAGGAAGTAAACAAAGAGAATCTCTCATTGTTACATACGTCGTTTTGAACATTTTATACAGAAATACTTTATCAACGCGTGACATGTTTCGCAGACTGATGACGTATGTCTGTTCATTGTGTAAAATCTGCACCTGTCAGGAAGAAAACTTGTGGAAATCCTTCTTAATCCTCCATCCTCGACCATATTGGTATTGCGAGCTAATCAAACAACCTACTAGTAGCTATCAAACGAGTGTGTCTTTCAAAATCGTTCCTTTTATCTCTTTTATCTTTATTTGTTGCGTTGAAAAAGACTGGGATACGTCACATGTATCAGTGCATTTTTCGAGACGAAAATGTTCGCCATAACTCTTTCAAATTTGAATGACATTGTTAGCTTTCAAATAAGCCTAAGTTTTTCGAAATTTGTTTAGTCATCTTCGCGAAAACTCAGCCGATGAAAAGTATGTAGTATGGCTAGTCGTTTACGTTACTTATACCATTATATGTCCGGAACCAGAAGTGACAGCCATTTTGTCTTAGAATTTGGTCCATAATTCAATAGTGACTTTCAAATGAGCCTAGAATTGTTAAAAATCGGCTAAGTCATCTCTGAGAAAATTGAGCGGTAAAAAACAACGTGTTTTGTCGCTTACGTCACGTATTCCATTATATTTCCGGTTTGGCAGGCAATATGCAGATGTGGCCGAGTAAGCCAAAGCTTTATCCCTACCGAAATGGTAAACAAGTAAATGTGAAGTGATTGTAACTATTCCTACACCGTCATGATACTTTTTCGCTATTCTGCCATGAGTTGGTATCTTGTCACTACACACCAAAGATGTTTCGGAATGGTATAAAGCGAATGGAGTTCGGGTTGTTCCGAAAGAGGCAAATCTACCTAACTGTTCGCAGTTGGGTGTTGGGCTCTGACAAAGATAGAACTTTCACAATATAAACAACAAGAAAAGAAACAGTTTCAATCCACCTAGTGGTGTAATGATGCCTTTCTCGTATTACTCATAACATCAAAAATATTACTGTGGAATTCGCAAAAACAACTGTTCATTGAATAGCAATAGGAAAGTTTCTTCGGACAAGTCTAACAAAATCTACAAATTCTGTTTAGTCTGTAGTTTTGAAACCAAAAGTAGTATCCACAACAAATTTAGGAACTACATATGAAGCTGTAAGACTTTTCTTTTGAACCTATGTGAAAATCGATTTGACCATCTTGAAGAAAAGTGAGTGAGATCCTTTTTGCAGTTTTTGATCTCTATTTCCAATTCTTCCGAAACCGGATTCAGACGACCGAAATAGCCGAAGTTAGTTCGTTTACCAGCAACAAATATGACCTACAAATAAGAACAGTATAAAACCTATACTAACTATCTCATGCTTTATTTCGATTAAACCAATTAAACGAACTTTAACAAACGAAGCGAACCTGCGTTTTTGATACTTCTGCATGTGTAAGTCAAGCTAAGCAGCGTGAGTCAGCAGCATAAAACATGTAGTAGGATTATTATTATTATTATTATTATTATTAATATTATTATTATTATTATTATTATTATTATTATTATTATTATTATTATTATTATTATTATTATTATTATTATTATTATTATTATTATTATTATTATTATTATTATTATTATTATTATTATTATTATTATTATTATTATTATTATTACTATTATTATTATTATTATTATTATTATTATTATTATTATTGACATCTCTGCACTACCGGCTGTGAAAATTGCATATATTTTAAAATAAATTTCAATTAATTGACATTCTTTTTCATTCTTTCGGTCGCACTTATCATAAAATAGCTAAAAATTTTATCAACCGCAACACTGTCTTTTGCCAATATCACATACTAGTAGCAGACCTCCGTAACCGTTTCGTTTTCTTTATATCATGTAAATAATTTTATATATAAATTTCTTGGGATGCCGGAAACCGAACACCTTTTTGGAAATGGCCAAAATTTATCACTTTACTTACTTGATAATGAAGATTTTTTCAATCAAATGAATCAACTTAGTTGCTTAGCTAGGGACTTTAGCTTACCATTGATGTATATATGTCCGCATAATATGCACTTAGTCAGAAGTTATAAGGTTAAAAGAAAAGGGTGTCGGTAACCGAACACTCTCCCCTATAACTGTTTTTGACTTTCGTTTGAGAAAAAACTCATGAAATGGGTAATTTTCCACTTATCACGCTTTAGTTCCGAAACTGGATGTCGGATTCGGATAAAATGTTCGACAAGTTTTTGGGAAACTATAAAACCCTTTCATTTGAATCTAAGTTTGTGAAAATCCTAACTCTGGAATCGGAAGTCAGATCTGAATATGACATTCGGCACTCCGGGCCTTGGTTAAAAAGTCGGTTTGCACAGTGCGCTATGGTCCAAAACGGGTAATTAGCGTGACAAAAATATTTTCACAATTAAATATTAGATTTTTGTAGTTGGTGCCTTCACAAAAGTTATTTGTGATCGAATTGCGCTCCTTTTGATGAACAATGTTACTGGGGTGGTCCTCATTTAGATTGAAATCTGAAATCTAACTTTCTTAATTGAACTCAAAAATGATTTTGTTGTACAATAAAGTTGTAGGTAATTTTATTATGAGCAACTTTGCTGGGAAAACCACCTTTCTACTTTTTATTTGATCGAGTTACATAAATTTTTCCGAATAAAAGTAGGGTTAAAAATTCACTTTTTTTGTTGTAACTTTTTTGTGAAACGTTCTACGGAAAAGTTGTCGTCAGAAGAGTTGTTAAACCAATCATTGCGCACAATTTTGCTCAACCAAGGATTTTCATATGAGCTAACAGTAAAAAGTTTTGATTATTTTTTCATCAAAAACTAGTCAAGCTTCAAATATCAATATTCATTAGATGTCAGATCGATAAATATGTATCTTATATAGTATAGTTTTTGTGTGTCTCATTTCTCGAACGGACAATGTATGGAACACTTGTAGAACTAATTTGATACTATCATTTTGTTGAAGGAAGTGTGTTAATACGTTAAGGCATTTAAGAGTTATGCAATGTTTTTGGGGTTTTTGAAGGTATTTTTAAAACTAATTTAAATAAATTAAAAAAATAATACCCTTCCAATTTTTCTTAAATTTTTACTTATTTTATGACCTTTCAGGAACCGCATAGGATACATTTTTATCGATCTGGCATCTAATGAATATTGATATTTGAAGCTTGACTAGTTTTTGATGAAAAAAATCATAACTTTTTACTGGTAGCTCATATGAAAAACTGTGACTGTGAAAAAAAATTGTCTGCGAATCATCTAATAGTATGAAATTCCTTTATCAGAGAAAAATTTCACCTCATTTTTTTTTTATTTCTGGTGAAATAATTTGTAACATTGTGCATAGTTTTGTCGTCGATCGTAGGTTCAATTCTATAGCGCATTATACTTCTCCACCGGAAAAGAGAGTAATTCCATCATTCGTTAATTTACCAGTTTTAAGTAAAAAAAAATCTATCAACGATCAAATTTAGAAAAACCCAATCTTAATCTAATCATGCAGCTCACAATGGAAACTAAGCGATATTCAATTACTGATAGATTATGGTCGCTTCCCGAAGTCTGGTGGCGATTAAAAAAGCATATATCAACATACAACAAAAAAAATGAAATCCCGGATCAACTCGTATCAAAGTCCATCGCATCGCATTACTCCGATCGACAAAAGCTGATAAATCATCGCAAAAATGTTATTGTTTAAAGTACGTATTACGTCAGTGCGGTTTCATTCAACCGGTAACAGACCGGCCGATAGTTCACTGAATTGAATGAGCAGGGAAGCCAAGGGGGGCGACGAAATTGAGCAGAACCAAGTCAAGTCGTCTGTGGTGCAAAATCACGTACGTGTGGAGATTTGGTGAGCGAAACGTATCGCCTTGGTAACATGTGGCACTGCTGTGACATGTATGACAACTGTATCGCAGTAAGCGCTGATAAGACAAACCAATCAATCGGGTTTTTTTCTCTCGGAGAGATTAAGGAATAGTGACCATTGACTTTACCGAATTCGATTCCGTTTCACCTTTGGACTTACCATTTTGATAGCACTTTCCGGGTAGAAATGGCACGGGCGCAGAAAAATCAACAGGAATTCGTCGTCATCCTTGTAGTGCAGATCGGTCGCTTCCTTTAGCAGGCTGCGCAGTTCTTTGATAGCCGCTTCGCGTACTTCCGGTGTTTCACGAAGTTCCTTGCGGGCTACCTCGAGTAGTTCGGGCGTTGGTGGTTCGGTGTCGATGTCGAATTTTAACGGCATTTTAAAACCAATAGCAATAACTGTCAAAACTACTAAACACTAATCTCGTTCAGAGCACCAAGTCCTGAGCAGGACCACTAAAAAGCGTTTTTTTTTCTACGGCGATCCGTTCAGAGGGAAGCCAGATTAGCAACTGCTTAACCAACTCCCGACGTTAATCACTTACTAGTCGAAGACACATTGAGTTCCTATCTCATCCAATCTGAACAGTAGAAAAGGAAAAACTTTTCACTTAGAATATGTAAATATAAAAACACACACACAAACACAAGAAAGCTCGGACCGTTCGTGGTTTATCAGTTCCAAATCCCCTCGCCAGCACCAGGATGGTGTTGACCAATCGGACCTCCAAAGTTCAGTGGAAGAAAGTACGCTTATCCTTATCGCATGCAGCGCGAACCAGCTATTGAACGCTTCGGCGGAACGTTCTTATCTGTCTGCCCCCCAACACTTACACTCTTTCCCTTGTTGTCTGAATGCGCCAGACCTCGGTCCTATTGGTAAATGTTCCGAGTAGCTCAAAGAAGGTGATAAGCGCAACTGACGAGGAAACAAAGTGCGTCCAAAAGCCGAAGCCATCCGCCACATTCGAGAAGGCGCTAAGGCGGAAACTCCGGAACAAAGAACGCAGCCAGCTCATCGATTTGCGATCCTTTGTTGTGAAGGAATACCGCCCTGGAATCCAATTACACTTTCTTTCAGGTCGACCGATCGATCGATCGATGGATCGATGTTTTATTAATGCATAAAAAGCGTTGAAGGTTTTGTAACTGCTCGGCTTACGGATGATTCAGTCGTTAAACCCGAGCAGTGGCTGATAATGATTTGCACATATCTGATGAACCGATCGCTAATCAGTTTGTTCTGTTTCGTTATGACTGTCGCATTCTGGATCTATCTTTGTTCCGGTAAATCGAAGTGTCAATCGAAGTTTTGTTTCGATCGTTTCTTTTTTGTGCGTATGTCGTAGCACTCAGTTAATCATTTTAGTATGAAAAAAAGATGAAGACTTCGGGATGGATCAGTTGCTAAAAATATCTCTTTTTCCCGATTTGTAGGAATTTCTTTTAGGTTGGTTCTGGCCCTAAAGGCGAATGACCACAAGGTTAAAGTTTTTATAATCTAAGCTAAAACAATCCTGACTGTAAAATCAGTTTCGGCTTGTTCAGTTCAACCGGGACTTACCAGCTATCGGAATTTTCTTCTGTTCAATTAAAAGAAAACTGTCGAATTCAATGGAAATCAGTTCATTTCATCTTGACTGGTACAAGTTGAATAATAATCTAGGCCTGCTGTGATATTTGAATTTTTCACCTCAACCCAGGCAGCTTTGAGAAGAGAACATGTTTTTATATGCGAGGATCGCAGTAGGCGTTCGCGTCGGGAGTGAAAATTTTTCGCTCAAGTCAAAGTTTTCTCGTAAAAAATAGTTTTCGTCGGTTATTAATATCGAAAGAAGTGAAATCCGAACGGATCAAATTTCCACGCTCTCCGGTTTTCGAGATGTTTTGCAGGTTTACACCGGTTAAACGGATCGAGAAACGAAACAACCATTTAACAAATACGCAATGACGGGAATTAATATCCGTAGGAAGAGTTTATCTAACGGTTTGTATCAGCCTGGAACCACAACCAGGAATATCCGCTACTGAACAGCAAGATTGCTCATGTCAAAAACATCATGTGCACAACGTGCACAACGCACAAATCCATTTCGTTACGTAAAATCCAGCTGCGTATGGGGATCAAGCACAATACATAGTCGCTGCCATAAAACATTATGGGTACCGGTGAGATCGCTTAATAATTTTTCATTTTTGTGTTTGTACACGCTATTATATAAATATTTCAACTTGAAGTTTCAATAACTTCAAGTTTAAATATATAATAGTCCGCAAATATTTTTATAAGGGGCTGGGGTCCACTAGGAGATTGATAGTACTTATTAGCTCTCTCCGGACAGTAGATGCCGTGCGGAATCTGACGGAAAAGAATGAACCAAGAATAGATCCACTGGGTTCCTGCTTCCATGTCGTAAAAGGCGACAATTACAGGAGTTTCCTTTTCCTTTCAGTTATCAGATATTTTGAATGTTTCACTTCTGATTACTCTATTTCACTAAATTATCTCTTCATTCAACCTATCAATTTCCGTCTAGCTTTGGAGAAAAGTTTTATTTGGAATGTTTTCTTCTTTCATGTTATTGATTGCCTTTCAGGATTATAAATTGAATGATAAAAATCAACTATTGCGCAAATCCGTTTATATTACAAAGTTAATAACAGAGATAACATATATCGGTATATTGAATACATACTTAAAAAAATATTTGATATTAATATTTCAAACAATAAATTAATATTTTTCTCGGTAAAATCTGTTGATCTTTATTTGGTGATTTAAAATGATTTTTTAAAAACTGTTTAGAATATGTCAATGCAATGATTCAACTATTTTTTCTAAATCCTCGATTATTTTGTATCACGTAATTTCATTCATAAAACCTATTTTAATCCACCTAGTGGTGTAATGATGCCTTTCTCATATTACTCATTACATCAAATATAAAATATAACCGTGAAATTCGCAAAAACAACTGTTTATTGAATAGAAATAGGAAAATTTGTTCGGACCTAATCTCACAAAATATAAATCCTGTTTACCCTGTAGTTCCGGAACCGAAAGTAGTATTCACAACAAATTAAGGAATTCCGTATGAAACTGTGAGACATTTCTTTTGAACCTATAAGTTAGTGAAAATCGATTTGGCCATCTCCAAGAAAAGTGAGGGAGATCCTTTTTGCAGTTTTCAATCACCATTTCCAATTCTTCCGAAACCGGATTCAGATAAACGGAATAGCCGAAGTTGGTTCGTTTGCTACCAACAAGTATGACCTACAAATTGGAACAGTTTTGAACGTAGTTAAACCTATACTTACTATCTCATGCTCTATTTCGATTAAACCAATTGCACGAAATCTAACAAACGAAACGAACCTGCGTTTCTGTTACTTCTGCATATGTAAGTCAAGCTAAACAGCATGAATCAGCAGCATAAAACATGTAGTAGGAGTATTATATTCTTCTTTCGGTGTTGTACATATTGTCACTCTATATGGCGGTTTGATAACTTTGACACTCATCGCCCTGTAACTGCGGAACCGAAAGTCGGATCCGGATGAAATTTCACAGTAGGTTTAAAGACAGTATGAACTTTAATTCAAATCAAGATTTGTGAAAATCAGTTCAAGCATCGCAGAGAAATCGATGTGAATTTAGTTTTAGGAGTTTTTCTTCGCCACTTTCGGTGCTCTCGGAACGGGAAAAGACGGGACCAGTAGTGCCGAATTAAGTTTTCATGCCCACAAACTAACAAGATCTGCAAACTAGAAGAATTTATCAGACAGTTTTATGGGATTTGTACCTGTTTTTAACCATCGTTCGTGGGAAAATTATAAAAAATTTGGTAATTTTCCACTTATCTTTAGTTCCGGAGCGAGAAGTCGGATCCAGATGAAATGTTCAACAAATTTTTAGGATATTATAAGACCTTTCATTTGAATCTTAGTTTGCGAAAATCGGTTGAGCTGTTCCATAGATAATTGAGTGTAAACTTTTTCTTAAATTTTCACATATTACCATATAACTCCGGAACCGGAAGTCACATTCAAATGCAATTCAATAGCAAACTATGGGACCATAATACCTTTTATTTGAATCTTAGTTTGTGAAAATCGGTTCAGCCATCTCTGAAAAAAGTGAGTGCATATTTTTTCATTTTTTTGGTACATATCATCCTATATCTCCGGAACCGGAAGTCGGATCGGAATGAAATTCAATAGCAGGCTATGGGATTATGAAACCTTTCATTTGAATCTTTGTTTGTGAAAATCGGTTTAGCCATCTCTGAGAAAAGTGAGTGCATATTTTTGTTACATACACACACACACATACACACACACACACACACACACACACACACATACACACACACACACGGACGGACACACACACACATACATTTGCTCAGTTCGTCGAGCTGAGTCGAATGGTATATGACATTCGGCCCTCCGGGCCTCGGTTAAAAAGTCGATTTTCACAGTGATTGCATAGCCTTTCTATATGAGAAAGGCAAAAATAGGGAAGTTTTTATTCTTTACGCGATAGTATTGCAAATTTTTCTTCAGTTTCCTCGAATAAGAGCTGTGAATCAAGACTTCCCGGGACTTCAATATAGGATATTGTTGAAACGGTCACTCGGGAAGTCAGTGAGTTTAGTGGTGCATCCGAGCATCTTGAAACCGGAACAAACTAAGTCGCGCGCGAATCATACCAATACTGAAATTTTTACTAACGAATATCAGACCCTGTCAGCTTAGAGCGACATCAATCTTCAGTTCAGCAACGCCATAGCACGGCATCACATTCAACATATCATGTAAATTTTATGGGTGCGCAGCCCTGCTATTTTGGCGCGCACGAATTTGACACTTCTCTCCCCTACTTCTATGTATCAGGTTCGATGCGGACTCACCTGAGGGCGACATGCTCGCAAAAAAGGATGTTGTCAATGATTTGTTCGGGAAATGTGAGAGCTGGATATCTTGTTAATATGATGTCTTTGCAAATATCCTTCTCCCGTGTCACTTGTGGAGTGCGCAGTAGTATATACGGCCTCTAGTAACAACAAGTGTGGGACTAACATCCCTTCCCATTCCTTAGACGATCTACGTTCAGGACTGGCCGGTGCCGGTACTGATCAATGAATTTTGGGATTACCAGAAGATGTACATTGAAAGATGATTTACCAGTCCCAGGTTGTATCATCTAGAAATTCCCTGTACAATTTCGGCAAATCCCGATCAGTAACGGAGTAGCAACCAGGGGTGGTCACTCAAGCTCAAGCTCAAGCTCAGCCCAGGCAGCTGTGAAAAGATGATGGGCCGTACGAATGAAACAAATTTAAATTTCGGTGGTGAATGTCTAACAGCAGACCTTCATTCAGCCTTCATTGCACTTCATTTCTTCAGCTTAGCCATACTGAAAATATTTCAATTGCTGGGTCGTTTACAGTGATATCAGGCGACACGCCACAGGCCGAAATGTGCAGAGATACCAGTGGTAACCTTCTCACGAACGAACGTGAGGTGATCGACAGGTGGAAGCAGTACTATGACGAGCATCTGAATGGCGAAGCACAGGATACAGAAAACGGTACAGGAATCAATCTGGGTGCACGTTCAGCCGACGACAGATTCCCAGCACCTGATCTGACGGAGATAAGTGAGGAGATCGGCAAGCTGAGGAACAACAAAGCCGCGTGCAATGACCAGTTGCCAGGCGAGCTGCTCAAACATGGAGGAGAAGCACTGGCTAGAGCGCTGCACTGGACGATTTCTAGGATTTAGGAGGAGGAGATTCTACCGCAGGAATGGTTGGATGGAGTGGTATGTCCCGTCTACAAAAAGGGCGATAAGCTAGATTGTTGCAATTACCGCGCAATCACATTGCTCAACGGCGCCTACAAGGTACTCTCCCAAATCCTTTGCCGTCGACTGTCACCAATAGCTAAGGAATTCGTAGGGCCGTACCAAGCGGGATTTACTGGAGCCAGCGCCACTACGGATCACATATTCGCGATAAGCCAAGTACTCCAGAAGTGTCGTGAATACAACGTACCCACGCATCACCTATCCATTGACTTCGAAGCGGCATACGACACAATCGATCGAGAACAGCTATGGCAGATCATGCACGAATACGGTTTCCCGGATAAACTGACGCGATTGGTCAAAGCAACGATGGATAGAGTGATGTGCTACGTCCGAGTATCTGGGACGCTCTCGAGTCCCTTAGAATCTCGGAGAGAGCTACGTCAAGGTGATGGACTTTCTTGTATCTTGTTCAATATTGCCCTGGAAGGTGTGATTCGAAGAGCGAGGATCGACACGAATGGCACGATCTTCCGAAAGCCCGTACAACTTTTTGGCTTCGCTGACGATATTGATATTGTGACACGTAACCTTGAGAAGATGACGGAAACCTACATCGGACTGAAAGCTGAAGCTAGGCGTATCGGACTGGTCATAAATGCGTCGAAAACAAAATACATGAGAGGAAGAGGCTCTAGAGAAGAAACACTACGCCTCCCACCACGAATATTGATAGACGGTGACGATATCGAGGTGGTTGACGAGTTCGTGTATTTGGGCTCACTGGTGACCGCCGATAATGACACCAGCAGAGAAATTCATAGACGTATTTTGGCAGGGAATCGTGCGTACTTTGGACTCAGAAAAACCCTCCGATCGCGAAAAGTATGCCACCGCACGAAATGGACCATCGACAAAACGCTCATTAGACCGGTTGTTCTCTATGGCCACGAAAGATACTGAGGACCATCTATGCCGGAGTGCAGATGGAAGACGGAATGTGGAGACGACGTATGAATCACGAATTGTAACAGTTGCTAGGAGAACCACCCATCGTACGGACAGCTAAATCGGATGTCTACGATGGGCTGGGCATGTCATAAGAATGTCGGACGACAGCCCAGTGAAAATGGTTCTTGAATCTAATCCGACTGGTACAAGAAGAAGAGGAGCGCAGCGAGCAAGGTGGATCGATCAAGTGGAGGGTGATCTCAGAAGCATCCGTGCCTTGAGTGGCTGGCGACGAGCAGCCATGGACCGAGTTATGTGGAGACGTATGCTTGATACAGCAAATGACACTCCAGGCCTATAGCTGTTAGGTAAGGTAAGGTATGTTAACATATTGTGGAAACAAAATTGAGGTGTGCGGATACGTCAACGTGAAGGTTCAGTATAAAGGCCGTGAAAGCGTATTGCGCATATTCGTCGTAAATATACAGAAGCATCCACTTTTGGGACGGGAATGGATGCGGGAGTTAAATTTTGATTGGAATAAGGTCATACGCAATTATCATTTGATTGTCAATACTATTGCGGTCCGAACATCTGCCGCAGGTTCATACTCTTCCGCTGTTAGAGTGCTGCTAGAAAGATTTCCAAGGGTTTTTGAGGACTCAACAGGTACGATGAATAACGTACAAGCGTCGTTGAGCCTTGAACAGAATTACAGTCCAATATTTCTAAAAGCGCTTACCTTGCCCTTTTCCATCCGTAAATCAGTAGAGCAAGAGATTGTAAATCTGGTAAACAACGGAATTTTAAAAAAAAGTAAATCATAGTGTCTGGGCTACCCCGGTTGTACCTGTCATGAAATCTTCAGGCCGTGTTCGTTTGTGGCGATTATAAAATTACAATTAATAAACAGTTGAACATTGATGAACATCCATTACCTACGATAGACGAGCTGTTCGCGAATATGGCAGGCGGAAATGGAAGTGCGTCCTGAAGATCGCGAAATTCTATCATTGAACACACATCTCGGTTTATACCAACACGATTAATGTATGGCGTAGCATCGGCACCAGCAATTTTTCAACTTGAAATCGCCCAGGTGCTTGGAAACGTACCTGGTGTTTCAGTATTTTTAGATGATACTAGCTGACCCATCGAACTACGTCTCGACCAAAATAGTTTTCTTGAATTCTCTGTAAATTTTTCAAATGGTCGTAACTTTATCTTCTCTTCTGTTGAATACGAAGCCGTTCCTAAGTTTACAGGATCGGAATAACGGTTTCTCTTATTCAAATTGATTTCGGCTGCCCTCGTGACTGGGTCGTCATTGCATTTGTAGACGCAATAGGACTTTTCAACTCGAATGTTAAATCGTTTTAGATCACCAGGAGGAAAATGCATTTTTTTAATTCTCTTCTCTCTCACCGCTAGTTTTTTTTTTTTTAAATAACTATGTATTGGAATATGAGTTAAAATTAAATTATTAAGATTTAAATTGGGTGTTCAGCCACAAGTGGTGACTTTTCAGCCCTGTTATATATATATATGATTTGGTTATTACCATGAAGACATCATTTGCTTCCGCAATTCTGAGATTTTTGTGTAGGGAAAATTCTAAACCTACTTGTATTGTGTAATGGGGAAAAGGAACTTATATACTAACTTACTAACTAATACAGAGAGCGAATCGATTCAATTGAAGATTGCATCGATTTTTGTCGGAATTTGCTTATAATATTATGTGACATTACATCTAATGGTTCTATATTTGTGAGTCTGTGTAACTCATCTGTGCTAAACCAGAGAGGACGCTTCAAAATCATTTTCAGAATTTTATTCTGAATCCTTTGAAGCGTTTTCTTCCTGGTGGAACAACAACTTGACCAAATTGGTACTGCATAAAGCATGGCTGGTCTGAAAATTTGTTTATAAATTAACAATTTGTTTTTTAGACAAAGCTTAGAATTTCTGTTTATAAGAGGATATAAACATTTAATATATTTATTACACTTTGCCTGGATTCCTTCAATTATATCGTTAAACCTAAGTATTTAGCTTGATCAGACCATGTCAATTCCAAGCCATTCAATTTGAGAATGTGATTATTGTTTGGTTTAAGAAAAGAAGCTCTTGGCTTGTGAGGAAAGATAATTAATTGCGTTTTTGCTGCATTTGGTTTAATTTTCCATTTTGACAGATAATCACTGAAAATATTTAAACTTCTTTGTAGGCGACTGCAGATCACTCTTAGATTTCTACCTGTGGCTAACAGACTTGTGTCGTCACAGAATAGCGATTTCTGACAACCAACGGGTAGATTTGGAAGATCAGAAGTGAAAATATTATACAAGATTGGAGCTACACTCGAACCCTGCGGAACACCGGCTCGTACGGCAGGTGCAATTCAGATTTACAATTCTGATAGCTAATCTGAAGAGTACGATCAGTTAAATAATTTTGAATCATTTTGATCAAATAAATGGGAAACTGGAAATCAGACATTTTGGCTATTAAACCTTTGTGCCAAACACTGTCGAATGCTTTTTCTATGTCTAGAAGAGCAACTCCAGAAGATTTATTTTATTTTATCATGTTCGTTACTCTGACAAGTTGATGAGTAGTTGAATGTTCATGACGAAATCCAAACTGCTCTGGTAAAAAAATTGAATTCTCATTTATATGAGTCATCATTCTCAACAAGATAATTTTTTCAAAAAGTTTACTGATAGAAGAAAGTAAGCTAATTGGGCGATAACTTGATGTTTCTGCTGGGTTTTTATCAGGTTTTAGGATAGGAATTACTTTAGCGTTTTTCCATCTTTTTGGGAAGTAAGCTAATGAAAAACACTTGTTGAAAATTTTAACCAGGAGTCTCAAGGCAACATCGGGAAGATTTTTAATAAGAATATTAAAAATTCCATCATTACCAGGAGTCTTCATGTTTTTGAGTTTCCTAATAATTGATTTAATTTCATCAAAATTCGTCTCAATAATGTTGTCACACACTTGAGTTGAAATATGCTCATATTTCAGTGAGACTTCATTTTCAATAGGACTCAGTGCAGGAATTGGTTTCGGAGGTTTCTTAAGAACCTTAGAATGTTTCCAGAAAGGTTTAGAATATGGTTTAATTTGTTCAACTTCTTTAGCGAAATTTTCATTTCGCAAAAGAGTAAATCTATGTTTTGTTTTCCTTTGTAAATCCTTAACTATGTTTTTCATAGCAAGATCACGGGAACGTTGATATTATCGTCGACGAACCACCAGATCCAGATCAATTGTAGACGGGTTTTTCACTGAAGAGAAACAAGTCGGATTACTAGGATGAAGAACTGTGAAGTAACCAACTGAGAGTTGATTATGAAGTATTTTACCATTACTGTTATTTTGCCTACAATTCCACTGGACATGCTTAGCATTTAAGTCCCCTATTACGAAAAATTTTGATCGATATCTTGTGAGTTTTTGCAAATCGCCTTTAAAGAAATTTAATTCTTCGCCGGTGCATTGGAATGGCAAATATGCTCCAGCGATAAAATCAATTCCATGAATGGTTTCAACTTCGATTCCCAAGCTTTCAATAACTTTAGTATTGAAAGAAGGTAAAATTCGATGTTTAATTTGCCTTTGGACAAAAATGGCAACTCCACCACCCATTCCAGTAAACCTGTCAAATCGATGAACCACATAATGTGGATTGCTTTTCAATTTGACATTTGGTTTAAGAAAAGTTTCTGTCACAATGGCAATATGATTTTTGTGAACTTTGAGAAAATTATTAAATTCATCTTCACTCGATTTTAGAGATCGAGCATTCCAGTTTAAAATATTCAAATAATTATTTAACATCACTGTTAAATTTTAAATTCATTATAATATTATTTGCAAATTTCCATCCGATTTGAAATGCTTCAAAAAGTGATGAAGTAGAATTCATTTGGATGATCATTTGAAAAAGTTGATCTTGTAAATAGATCATTTTATTTTCAGTTATAACGCCTAAATCGACTTCATTTAAAGAAGCGAATGGCATTGAAGGAATATTTGTAGGTAGACTGGCATTAGAAGAAGATGATTTGGCCGGTCTACCTATTAATAAATTGTTTTCGTTAGAAGAAGAACTGCAAGGCGGTCCTGTGTTTTGATTATTTACATTAGAAGAAATAGGTTGTAGATTTCTACCTAATATACCAGCATAACTGACATTAGAAGAAGATGATGACGAGGTCGATCTACCTGTCAATAAATTGTTTTCGTTAGAAGACGAATTGGCAGGCGTACCTGTTTTTTGTTTCGAAGAAATCAGTGCCTTAGAAGAATTAGGCGTGGCATTTGTAACGGTTTTTTGATTTTCAGGTATGTTCTGTAAATTTAAGGTCGTTGATTTGACTTGTTGTCGAAGCGAACGAGCGTTTAAAATTTTTTCCCTGACAGGACATTTCAAATAATTAGATTTATGATTTCCATTGCAATTTGAACATGAAAATTTATCAGTGGTTTCATTCATTGGACAAACGTCTTTCGAATGCGATTTACCACAATTCAAACACCGTACATCCATATGACAATTTTTGGTTCCATGACCGAAGCCTTGGCAACGACGACATTGCGTTAAGTTTGCAATACGATTATGCCGTTTATAATGTTCCCAATGAATTTTAATGTGGGAAACGAAACGTACTTTTCCTAAAGTTTTCAAATTGTTTACATCACTTCGATTGAGGTGTATTAAGTAAAGTTCATGGGAAATTCGAGAGCGTGGTTTAGAAGTACCATTCGCTCTTATTTTTCCTAAGTATTACTTGGGAAGGGGCAAAACCAAGCAATTCTTTTAGTTCATTTTTAATTTCATCAGTACTTTGATCATTTGATAAGCCTCTCAAGACAGTCTTGAAGGGTCTGTTGTTTCTTCCCAGAATGACAAGCGTCCATTTTGGGAATTTTTGACGAATTTTCTTCTATGTCGCTACAATCGGATTCAGGAAGAATCTCGTAAAGATTGTTAGAATTAGCATAGAATCAACGGAAGGGAAATCCGTCCGTTGTCTTTTATTTTTACATTCAGATTCTATAAGATCGTGAATGTTATTAGAAAAATGTTGAATAACGGATTGTGATTTATTCCGTATTGAATTAT
Source organism: Malaya genurostris (assembly GCF_030247185.1). Lineage (NCBI taxonomy): Eukaryota > Metazoa > Arthropoda > Insecta > Diptera > Culicidae > Malaya > Malaya genurostris. The sequence continues at coordinate 339,773,546 of NC_080571.1, read as the reverse complement.
TTTTAGCCTTAGGCTTGTTGCCTTTCCGGTTGGACGCAGGCATTTTTGAAATTAATGAAATTTTAAATTAAATTAACTAGGCTAAATTAGTCTTCGATTAGACTCCTAGCTAGCCTTAAAAAAGGCTGATTAATTTCTTAGTCACTCTAATATCACTCTTTGTATCACTTAGTTAGTGATTCAGGTAGCCTTGAAAAAGACTAAAGCCTTGAATCAATGAAACTCTAGGTAGCCAGAAAAAAAATCCAGGAGCCACGAGCTATACGCGTGCGGTGCGAACGACTGTTCAACACCGACTGTGTTCTCACCGCTAGTCGAATACCATAACAATATCGTAGTGAATCGATGTTCCTTATTTTGTAATTTTTTCGTGGAAAAATATTGAGAAATAAGTCGGTGAAGAGGTATTTTTGATAACGCTTCATGAAAATCATAATTTGCGGTGTCCACTGTATCTCAGCGCAGACTAATCAGAAGTCAACAAATCAAAGCAGCATAGTTAGAGTAGAAGTTTTTCTGGACCCCAACTTTTCTGTTTTTATTTTTTTTGAAAAAAATCGGTGCAGTAGTTTTTGAATGACGATGGACATGGACTTTCAAAACCTGCTTTCGAGAAAAACGCGTTTTTTGTCTATAAAATCAATGGAAACAATTTGTTACTCAAGGGAGCCCGTAGTGTCTAACATTTTCAAAAAATCATATTTTCTCTTATATAATTTGTTATAACGAAATGTTAGAATGTTTTGTTAGGTTTTTAAGTCAATCGAAGCAGAAAACATGGGCCGGTGCGCTAGCTCTTACTTCTTCGCAGGATGAGATAAGCAAAGATAAGGGCCCATAACTTGCTGAGTTTTGTTCCGAAAGGCTTGGAAATTTCACAGAATATTCTTGAAATGTTTTACTATAAAAAAATACAAAGAAAAAAATAAATGATTTTTCAAAAGTGTTAGAGCCTACCCGCCCCTTAATGCTGGATGAGACTGAATTTTACTGGTTCCGAATGATATTTCTATTCGGCTAGCAAGTGCAACACATAATGTAAGAAGAGCTGATGCGTGCTTCCATGGCTTAGTCGATTAATGGACGTACTTTGCGATCCAATGATTCTCGGATCAAGTCGGCGCACTCACTGTAAGTATTTTTCTTTTATTTCATTAAATTTCATGTACATGTTCTCGAACGTATATTTATAAGGTATATCTTATATCTTATAAGATGTAAAATCACATGGTTTTTTCACAGTGGGTAAGGCATACGCAGCAATTAGTCAAGGAACAACATCATTTCGCCGAGCACTCACCCTACAATCAACGAATCGCGATGAGAGACCAGAGAATCAATGTGCATAGAGTGCAATACTTCTGTTACAGTGAAGCGAAAATAAGCAGTCAGTGTACCAGTACTCGTATTATCATTTGTGCCAATGTATTGAACAGGAACAGCAGATTTAATAAATAATGGTTTTAAAGTATCTGTATACAGACTCTTCTCGATAGATTCGTAGCAATGGAAAAACGTTTAAGTCATAGAACGAATCTTAAGTTAAACTCAAAAACAGTTCTGATGTCTTGTTACTAATATTCACTACCTGTTGCTCCCGCTATTGAAAAGATAAGCCCGAGTTTCTTATTGGTAAAATTAACACAATGTTGAAGAGGAATATATTTACGATATGCACTTATGATTATGAGACTCTGCATCTGCACTCATGGCAATGAAACTTAAGTCCTGTAACCTGACAGTAGTATCTAATTAGCACTCATAATACGCGCCTTAATAAATTAACTCATGTGAAAGATAAATTCTTTATTTTGGCGTTAAAACTTGCAAAGTAAGTCCATTCGTCAATTTATTCAACAATTTGCTGATTTGTTGACTGGTATACGATATTAGATTTTTTTTTCTTACCGACTGGTTTTAATACAACATTTATTTGGTTAGTATTACGCAATCATGTCATTTGTTCAATTATTTTGATACACCTTTAAGCACGTGGTTCGAAATGACGAATCAATCAAGTATGCATGAGAATTCTCCACACAAAACATTTCGTTGCGCGCCAAACGATTTTTTCAGCGATCTAGTATTCTTTTCTTCGACGGTCAAACACTTATGCAACTCGTTGCGCGCCAAACATCAACCGTAGATCTAGCAAGCATTGGCGACTTTTTCAGTGGAAAATTCCATTGTCCATACAAAATAACTTTATTGGTTTTTCCCACTTTTCCGGTAAGTTTTCCTAATTTTTTTGATGTACGAACCCGGTGGGGGTAAAAACTGATCAAACAAAAAAAAGCATCTCAATCCGTCCAACCGTTCTTACGTGATGCGATTACAAAGAATGATCTCTGCATTTTTATATATATATAGACTAGCTGACCCATCGAACTTCGTTTCGCTCAACAATTATTTATTCGAATTTATGTTTTCGGACATCAGAGTTGTCAAACGACTAAATGGTTAACGTTTCTCTCCATTATTTTTCTGATTAACCTACAATCAATGAAATTCGACACACATTCGCTTTAGCTCGAAAAAAAAATATCACCAAAAATTAATGCGAAAATGTGAAATACTTCTGTTAAGCAAAAATTGAGCAAATGTACAGATTATCATCTCATCCTTTGAATCAAAATACTGAACAGAGATCCCTCACTAATGGCTTCGACATAAAGGATATAAGGTGCCACGTTTTCTCTTCCAGATGTGATTCTTGCTTTCGGTAATCGATTAAAAAGCTCACTAACCAGAATTTTGTATTGATAAACCTAACAAAATGCAGAAGAGTTTCTCTTCTAGAGTTGTTCATTCGGTAGAGTAGGATATGTTTACAGTTTGTATTTAGCCCAAGTAACAAAAAGTTCGTAAAAAAGATTTCTGAAGAGCATTCTGAACAATCCGTTTTTAAGGAATTTTTCATACTTGAATGTTCACCCGACGGAACAGAACAAATTTTGAAGCTTTTACAGCAGTGAGAAAGTTTTATTAGAACTTGTTCTGTACGTTCAAGTTGCCAAAAAGTGCCACGCGTACTTCAGAGCTCTAATAAAGTGGATATTTTTCAGGTACTGTGGAACTTCTGGTTGTTTGGAGAGACGATGCTTAAATTTTAATTTGATATTCATCTTACCAATTTGAACATTCTTCACAGAATATGAAATATAAAATGACGGTCCCGTTCCATTATGGTAATCATCTTGAACATTGTTCTAAATGCATCTTATTATGTGCGCTTAGTGTAATCTAAATCATTAGAAAGCAAAATGATGTGGAAATCTCTTAGGTTGACATTCGCGCTTCTACAGTACAATCTTTTCATTGATTCACTCAAAAATATTCTGATCAGTTGAACTCGCGATGACCAATACTATTCATCTGACTCCATTGAACACAATTCAACAACTGGTAAATGATATCAAAACTTTTTCTCCTGACTGAGCATTCCGTCATTAAGTCATTGGCAAGAAATAATTTCGATACCCAATTAAGCACGTGGTTCGAAAAGAACCACATGAATCATGAAACGTTGCGCGCCGAACAATTTTTCCAACGATCTAGTATTCTTTTCTTCGACGGCCCAACACTTATGCAACTCGTTATGCGCCAAACACCTCTCGATGATCTAGCAATCATTGGCGACTTTTTCAGTGGAAAATTCCATTGTTCATACAAAACAACTTTATGGATATTTCCCACTTTTCCTACAAGTTTTCCTAATTTTTTTGATGTACGAACCCGGTGGGGGTAAAAACTGTTCAAACAAAAAAAGAATCATGTAAATCTGTCCATCCGTTCTTACGTGATGCGATTACAAAAAATGATCTCTGCATTTTTATATATACGAGGTCTGTTCAAAAAGTTCCCGGAATTTTTTAATTGCGCGCGTCTAGAGAGTCCGGTGGTCAAATTTTTTTTTATTGTGTTGGTACATATGTCCCTAATGTATGGTGAAATTTTCAGCTGTATTCATTGTTTACATTCTGTCTTGTAGCGGCTGGTGTAGACGTGTTTTTTTGAGCTCGGCGATTTTTGTCTTGGTGACGTTGGGTGCTTCCACGTGGCCGATTGTGCTTTTGTTTCGACATCATAACCGTACACCCATGTTTCATCACCAGTTATGACCCTTTCAAGTAAATTTGGATCGTCGTTGACGTCGTTTAACAGCTCCTGAGCGATGGTAATGCGTTTGTTTTTTTTTTTATCAAAATTCAGCAGTTTTGGAACGAATTTTGCTGCACTCGTTTCATGCCCAAAACATTTGAAAAAATATGATGGCATGAGCCAACTGATATGCCAACTTAATCAGCAACTTCTCTAATAGTGATTCGGCGATCATCCATAATCATTTTTTCCACTTTTCCCACATTCTCATCGATTATTGACGTGCTGGGTCGACCGGAGCGTTCGTCGTCTTCAACGTCTTCGCAGCCATCTTGGAAACGCTTATACCACTCGTAAACACTTGTTTTTTTTTTCATAGCAGACTCACCGTAGGCTCTCTGTAACATTTCGCACACTTGGTTACACTTTATTTCATTTTTCACGCAAAATTTAATACAAATTCTTTGACGTCTACACCAGCCGCTACAAGACAGAATGTAAACAATGAACACAGCTGAAAATTTCACCATACATTAGGGACATATGTCCCAACACAATAAAAAAAAAATTTGACCACCGGACTCTCCAGACGCGCGCAATTAAAAAATTCCGGGAACTTTTTGAACAAACCTCGTATAGATTAAGGTCTCGGGACCCGATGATGAAACTCATTTCAAAAGACTGGAAATGGTTCTTCAAAGACTTGATGAATATGGTATGCGAGTTAATGTAGACAAATGTGACTTTTTTGCCGAATGTATCGAATATTGTGGTTTTGTTATCGATCGGGATGGAATTAGAAAGATGAAAAAGAAAGTTGAAGCAATTCAAGATATGCAAAGGCCACGTAATCGAGAACAAGTTCGCGAATTTGTCGGTCTTGTTAATTACTACGGAAGATTTTTGAGTAATTTGAGCACAAATATTTAACCGATTTAGCCTCCCGCGCATGGTTTGTCGATTATCAACCCCATCTCAGTTTTGAATAGAAGTTGAATTTGAATTTTTCGTTTGATCAACTTTTCGCGATCAGTTCCACGTGCTTGCCATGATTTGATTTCTAATCGATATGAAATGTGAAGAAAATACTCCATGAACCTTATCCATGCATGTAATGTTGATAAACCAAACTAAAATGTATCCGTATTAATCGTGCGTGTTTTGATTTCCACAATATTGTTCATCACTTTTGGAGTAGCTTGACATATGTAACATTTTTGAGATGACTTAGTAGCCGTTAATGCTTTACAAATTTTACCGTCAACCATTGTTAGCACCATTTTATAATGAATTTTGATTCTTCTAGTCTCATTTAATATAATCGTTGGTTTCAAATTTTCTATCTGTTGATTAAAATAATTTCTCTCACGCATTGAAATTTCTGTGGTTTCCTTGAAAAATTGTATTCGAAGCGGTCTACAGTAACGGGTTGAAGAAGGCCGGGGGTTTTGAAATAGAATTTTTTCATTACTCGCGGCTACTATTGGAACAATAGAGGTCAAAAATATGTTTCCATCATTTTTTGAGCCATCATCCTTCAGAAATTTTTAATTGTATTCTGAATGGCCAGTGCTTCCATCGAATCCCCACTTAACGGTTAGTTCAATGGATAGCAGTTCATCATCTGTGAAATGTGCATAACTGCACTGCATTTTGTAAGGTTACACTCAATAATCAAAGACAATGCCTCAACAGCTGTATATCGAACTAAACTATGCTTCTGAGTTTCCTTCCATGACTTCAACAGTTTTGAACCACGAGTTGGAGTTGTTTGTGCTATTTCTCTAACAACTGAAGCTGCTGGTAAATTTCCTGACTGTCGAAGTTTCATTTGTGTCGCGAACGCTTTTTCTTCAGTTGAATAGTTTGCTCTTAGAATTGCAGTTTTAGAACGCTCCATTTTATTTGAACTATTCCCAAATGATAAAGCCTTTCTTCCGCGACTAACATGTACAGAATATGATGCAATTTTATTTAAAATATGGTTAGGCAATTTGAATGACTTGTCAAAATTAATTACAGCTAAAAACTCGAGATTCTATTCGATGAAATCTATTCCATAACTTATTGAAGTATTTGCACATTGCAGAAATATTTTTTTTCGATTTCTATAACAATGTCAGGCATATCCTTTGAACAAATACCGTAAGCCTTCAGAACCGTTTGATTCACTTCATGCAACTTTTTACCTTGATCGCCCTCGGTTTTCCGCCAAACCATGAACATCACGCGTTTATCAATTTCAACTATAAAACAAAAGGAAAACTGCTATTGATTGAAAAAGCTTACATAAGTCATTCGAGCACATCGTTACCTGGCATTATCGATGGGTGACAGTGCGTGATTAGAATTTCTAATCCAGTACTGAAATTTCTTTTTGTATTCAATGTCGTCTACCGTTTTCGTTTTATCACTTTTACAAAAAAAAATGAATAATTACTGTGCATTAAGAACGAGCTCACGTATTCTACTAATTGAGGTTTGTTGGGACAATAAAAAGAATGATTTCACGACCGGTTGCTTTGATTTTTACCCCGCACGGAAAGACCGAAATCAGCATTTTGGCGAAAAAATTAGTTGATTTTCTGATTTTAGTTAGTTATTTTTTGAGACAACTAAAAAAGTCTTACTTTTGCTAATTTAGATTTTTTATTTCTGATTCCCTTAATAATAATAAAATATTTATTGAAATGGCTATTTTTTTAGTTGAATTCACCAATTCAACGTGCTGTCATTTCTTAGCTAAGGCACACTTTATTTCCATTCAACTAATTTTTTAGTTGAATTAGAGAATTAAAACGTTGTTTTCAACCAACATAAATGGCTGAATTGGCTTCTGCAATTTGCAGCTATGTGGCGCACTGTCACAGAAACAAACGTTAACACCGTAATGACTACTAGCCACTAGATGGCACACTACTACCGAAAAAAATTTCTGTCGCGGTTATCTTTTCTATATTGGCAGGTATAAATACGATGTTGTATTGGAGAAAAAGACATGAGCGAAACATAAACTTCTTTTTGAAAAATTTTTTTCTAAATCGCTGCTTTCTTCATTCGACTTCGCGAAATCGACTCTCTCACTGAAAACTTTGAGCACTCTGAAAACAAAAACCGTATACAAGTAAAACATCGGACGGCGTAGCCCGGAAGGTTGGAAGATACAAAAAACATCATTTGACATATACAATTAGAGTGAAACATTCGAAACTCACTTCACTGTTCCGCGCAAAAACATTATTTCGCACAATCGCTTCAAAAGCGCACAAATTCTGAATAAATACACTTTCCACTAAGAGTTTACGTCATTTTTACAAATCGAATCAGAAATTCATCTATGGATATATCGTAACACATACGAAAAACATCAAAACAATTTTCAAGCAGTTTCAATAAGACTGTCCTTTTTAGCTTTTTAATGGATTGTTTTGCTTTGACACTTCACATGGGTTTTTGGCTAATAAACTTGTTAATTAAGCCAATTTCATTTTTGTGTTCTTTGTGCTGTCCTTCAGTAATGATGGTGATAGATAAATAGAAACAAATTTTCTGATTTTAATAACAAATTAGTTGTCAATGAGAATTTCGTGTTGGATTGAAATATTGCTGGTTTTTGTCCAGAATATTCACCAACTAAACACATTCTCTAAAAATAAGAATTTTTTCAGCAAAGTAAATTCTCAATTTTATCTAATTTTATAGTTATTTTGGAAATTTTGTTGTTAAAATCAACTAATTCAAAAACAGTAATACGAATTAGGCACAGAGCTAATTTCGGTCGTTCCGTGCGTTTACACTTCCGCTGGCTGCCAGCATGCTGGTGCCAGTATACCAGCATAATGTAAATGCTTGCCAGCTGCTGGTTGTTGCCAGCATGAATATTTTTGATCGTTCCAAATTTCATGCTGGCAAGCGATGCTGGTGGAGAAATTCAAGATGGCGACGGAATGAAATTGATGTATGGGGAACGGGTATAGCGTGATGGATAAGTCGATGCCTTTCACGCAGCCCACCTGGGTTCGATTCCCAACCCCACACATAGGATCAGAAAACTTTTCTGGTCCGAAGAGGTGAATGACAACAATGTCACTCGCTCGTTCCTACTGTTGTATCGACCGTGATATCGAAGATCTCTCATGTGCAAATGTACGCAGAAACCCCCCGCCAGTAACAACCGTTGGGGAAACCCTGCCGAACCATTTCATCGAATTCATAAAGACTTCTTGGATTGAATTTTCTCGTCATCGTAGATGCCTTCATAAAATGTTGCATGGCATTCCCGAAGTAGTCGTTAGCGATAGAGGCGTTCAATTTACTTCCGACCAATTCAAATCATTTTTAACCAAAAATGGCGTTAGTCACAGAATGGGCGCATCATACCATCCAGCCACAAATGGGCTTGCAGAGAGATTCGTACAGACATTCAAGGATAAATTAAAAACATGGAAATGCGAACGAAAAGATATTCAATTGGAGCTTTATAGAATTCTAATGTCATACAGACGAACAATACATCCTGCAACGGGAAAGTCACCATCAATGATGGATTTTGGTCGACAAATTAAATCACGTATCGATCTGATTGTGCCTAAGAATGAACAAGGAGTAACAAAACGTGTGGATGTTGGTGAGGTTCGATGCTTCGCGGTAAATGACAAAATAGCTGCCCGAGATTTTCTGTGTTCTCCAAGGTTGAGAAAATTACATTATATAGTTGAATTAGAAGATGGACGTATTTGGAAAAGACACATTGACCAGTTGAGGCCAGGCCCTTTACCCTGATCCCTATCCCATCAACATCGAAATGTACAATCGTTATCCCTGTGATTATCCAATGCAACAATGCGCGAAAGAACAAACGAATATTCACCACGAACAAAGAAATCGAACGATTCCGACAACTCCAGATACCGTTTCGGGGAGTCGAGATGCTATCGAATCGAACGAAAACAATCAGGAGATCACTAAATCTAAACACAGTTTTTTAGATACACAAGGACGACCCACTAGAGTCAGGAATCCCCCAAAAAGGCTCAACCTTTGAATTTATATGAACAAAAATTAACGATCACTTTTATATCTATACCAAATATTACTTTTTGATCAGATTCATATTTTTTTCAAGAGGGGAAAAGATGTTAAGAATGACTTAGATTTGCCTGCTTTGGTCCTATATATTAGCAAACCTACCTGTACACCTATACATATAACTTCATGGAAACGAATACAACGCTGATCACAGCAAGACCAGAATACAAATTTTCAATAAGTGAAAAAAAAAACCTTCAAAATAACGTTAAATTTTAGTTCGTGTTCGCATCTCACCCGACACAGTCGAAAATCGTTTACGGTCGAAACAACAGAAAAAAAGACAATACAGTGCAGCGAACAATAGACTTTACGGAATGGTCAAATACGATTTAACAAAGCCTGCAACTTTTCCTACAAGACCAAATTCAATTTGTATAGATTTCAAGCGTTGTAAAGTTAGACCAGCAGCAAATGAAATTGAAATCTTACTTAAAGAACGAATGCATCCAAGACGCTAATAATGTAACTGAGATTCAATTTAACAAGGCGTCTAACCGTGTGTACATTATGTTCAAGCGTGAAAGTGATGCAATTGTATTTGTTTCGGTTAATAACGGGGTGCACAGTGTTGATTATGACAATGTCAAATATAAAATCCCTGTGTACATGGTGGACAATGCCATAGAAGTACGCGTGCATGACCTTGCCCCGCAGGCCAGCGATAAGTTCGTTCGGGACAATATGTCGCAGTACGGTGAAATCCTTTCCATCGAAATTTTTCCCCCGGCATCCGGAATGGCGTGCGAGTGGTACGTATGCAACTAGTACAACTTGTGGTCAAGGTGGGATACATCAGTGTAAAACGCTGATTACCTATGAAAATCAGCTGGTTACATGTCAGTTTTGTGAACAACCTGCACACTACGGTAAACCTTGCACTGAAACATTTTTTTTTTGCATAAATATCTGTTTATTAATCTTATTTTTGTGTATTACATCAACATTTTACAGTACAAGTGTTTTGACCCTTTGGCCTTTCATCTTTGTTGTTCATACGATTCGTTATTAATAATAGGTGTTTTAGTTACTCTTGTTTTACATACTAATGTTTAATCATAATATTTATTTTAATTATTTATAAAATGTCTACCTACTTATAACTATCCCTAACCTAATACGTACAAATTTTGAATTATTTGTATTTCAGAGATTGAGCACCTCTCTTCAAATTTCGTGCAGTATTGTTCGTATTTTTGTTCTAGTATATCCAGGGAGGCCATCTCATGTACTTCACTAGTCCTTGTCCAAGGGGGTAGATTTAGAATCATCTTTAAGATCTTACTTTGAATGCGCTGAAGCCTAAGTTTGTGTGTTCGTGCACAGCCCCGCCAAACAGGGACTGCGTATTCAATTGCGGGGTAGATGATTTGTTTATAGACAGCCATCTGATTCTTCAGGCATAGTTTAGATGTTCTACAAATCAGCGGATACAGAGACCTAATGAGTATGTTGCATTTTTGAACGATTTTGTCAACATGTGACCTGAATATCAGATGTCTGTCAAAGGTGAGTCCAAGATAGATAACTTCATCGGACCATTGAATGACCTCATCACCGAATCGTATTCTGCATTCGTCTGATGGAACAAGTTTTGGAGATCTTGAATGTGGAAACAAGATGACCTGAGTTTTTGCTGCATTGATCACAATTTTCCAGCTTGTAAAATATTCCGTTAAAGCGTCCAGACCTGTCTGTAGTTTATTCTTCAGAGCATTAATGACACGACCTTTGTAAAGAATGGCAGTGTCATCAGCAAATTGTGACAGAACACCACCACCTGGAAGAGGTGGGATGTCTGATGTGAAAATGTTGTATAGAATGGGACCTAGGATACTTCCCTGGGGTACACCAGCAGGAATAGTAAATCTTTCTGAAAGTGCATTATTCAGAGAAACCTGGAATGCTCTATCTGCAAGATAATTTTTGATAATTTTAATAAGATACATGGGAAAATTATACCGATGCAGTTTGAACACCAGTCCATCGTGCCACACATTATCGAATGCCTTTTCAATATCCAATATTGCCATGGCAGTCGTTTTGGACACTGATTTGTTTTGCTGGATGACGTTGTTAACCCTTGTGAGTTGGTGGATGGTGGATCTTCCTTTCCGGAACCCAAACTGTTCTTCCAGAAATATATCCTGTTCATCTGCAAAAGCAAGAATTCGCCTTTGTATTGACTTTTCAAACAGCTTGGATAGGGCAGAGAGTAAGCTGATGGGCCGATAGCTCTTGGAAAAGGAAGGATCTTTCCCCGGTTTCAAAACTGGGATAACTTTAGCTAACTTCCACATTGAAGGGAAGTAACCAAGCTCCCAGCACCTGTTAAAAAGTTTAGCTAAGAAGACAAATGAGCGAATACTCAAATGTTTCAGCTCAATGTTGAATGTGTTGTCGAAACCGGGGGCCTTCATATTTTTGGATTTTTTCACAAAAGCCATCAGCTCATTCGCAGTGACTCTACTTTCTTCAGGAACCAAGCTGTCTGATTGGTCAACCTCAGCTACGCTATCAGCAACGGCTCTTTCATATGGACTAACAATGTTGAGTCCTAAATTGTGAGAACACACAAACTGTTGGCCTAGCGCATTTGCCTTCTCTACTGGTGTGATTAAAGGTATTCCTTCAGCTGCGTCCTGGGGTGACATCAGAGGAGGAACATGCTTCTGTTTTTTCTTAAGCACCAGAAGGGCTTTGAATGTGGGAGAATTTCTCGAAGCTTTTGCTGGAAGTTCCTGTTGCGAAGCTCAGATATCCTTTCCTGGATTATCCTAGTTAAGTTGTTATAAGAAGTCTTCCTATCTAGGATGCCAGTTCGTTGATACTGCCTCCGGTAGATATTTCGAAGTCGGATGAGTTTCTTGGTGACACTGTCGATTTGAAGAGAGGAACTCGGCATATGTTGTACTGGAACCGTCCTATCACGAGCGACTGTGATTGAATGCTGGAAGGAAGATAGGGCCGCATCGATTTCCATCGGGGAATCAAGTGGCAGATCGATATTAATATGTTGGTCGGCGATTTGTTGAAATTGGACCCAATCGGTGCGATAATAGTTCCTCCGAGGTTGAATAGGCACTGTTTCTGGTGAAGATCCCAACGTCAATATTACTGGAAAGTGGTCGGAAGAGAGCTCGTAGAAGACAACCGGAGAGCTGTCTATGGCGATGTTGCTGATGAATATATCCAAAATGGAATGAACTCCCGATCTGGAAAGTCGCGTTGGTTGATCCGGAGCGAAGATGTTGTCTTGTCCAGCTTCGTAATCTTCGGCAAGTACGAATCCGTTTCGATTCTGTCTTCTATTTCCCCACAGCTCATGCCGTGCGTTCAGGTCCCCAGCAATGATGAATTTGTTCTGTCGTCGAGTGAGCATAGCCAGATCTCGCTTCAATGATGCACACGTACCATCTCGAAGATTGGTTTGTTTGGGGCAGTACGCTGCAATGATGATGATGGATCCCATCGTCGTTGTAATCTCAATTCCGATGGCTTCTATGAGTTGCAATTTAAATGCTGACAGAAGCCTGTGCTGAATGGATCGTTTAATGGCAATGGCAACTCCCCCTCCTCTGGTAGTTGTCCTGTCGAGCCTGTGAATCCTGTAATTGGAAATAAAAATAGAAATTTCAGGTTTAAGATGAGTTTCAGTTAAAATAGCAATATCGGCATTCTTCTCTTGAAGAAAGTCGGACAATTCAGCAGTTTTGCTCCTGAGTGAGCAAGCATTCCAATTTACTATAATCAACTCATTATATTGCATATTCGATGATGAATTTGCCTAAGGCGTTGATTTGATCTAACCGCGTTCTGCAGTTTCGTAGTTTTGTTGTCATTGTTTCAAAAATGACGATCAGTTGTTCAGCAGAGAATAAATCACCAGAGTCATCCTTTGCTTGTGGTTGATTATTGCCCCATCCAGGAGGGATTTTTGAGGAAGATTCTTTTTGTGATCCAGCGGCTGTATCTTTTGGATTGCTGCGAGGAAGTGGCGGCAAATTCGGAATATCCCTCTTCGGTGGGAGCCGTGGGAAATTAATTTCATCCTTCTGTGGAACATTATTGCGCGTTGAATGTTTACGGGACGCCTGTTGTCGAATTTTTGTGAACTCAGCACGTTTGGGACACGATTTGCTAGTAGATGGATGGTCGCCATCACAGTTCACACATTTTACAGCGATGTCATCTAGTAGGCAATCGTTGGTATTGTGTGGTTCGGCACATTTCCCGCACCGACTTTTCATGTGGCAATTCCTCGCTCCATGGCCGTAGTTCAAACAGTTCGTGCACTGTGTGACATCCCGATGTACCGGTTTATACTTTTGCCATTCGATGATTATGTGAAATAACGATTTAATCGTTTTCAGTTGACTCATGGTGATGGAGCCCTTCTCCAGATGAATCAGGTACAGTTGATCTCTAAACTTTTTGTCCGTATTATGTCGCTTCATTTTAAACACCATCAAAGGCTTTAGTCCAGCCTCCGACAGTGCCTGCTTTAGTTCGGCTTCCATCATATCGGGTAGTCCTCGAAGTACAACCTTCATAGGTTTGTTGGCGGCAATATCGTGTGTGAAGTATTCCGCTTTTGTCTGCTTCAGATAGCATTCCACTCCTTTGTAGTGGTTCAAAGCCGGAACAGTTATTTTGTAGCCTTCAGTACATAAACGGATTGTTGCCTGTAGTCCTTTGCTGATCAGTGTGTTGAAATCCGAGCGTAGAGTTGGTGGGAAGCCCTTCAGGTAGAAAGGCGGCATTTTTTCCTTCTTCTGCAGTTCCTCTTCGACATCTACTGGCAGATCAGCATATTGGTTTTTACTCAGCAAACGGTCGTTTACCTGTACATCACTTGGCTTCAGACGCTTAGCATCCTTTGGATCCTTCTCGGATCTATGGCGGTTTTTACCCATAGCTTGGGTAGGTAGACAACTGCGAATAAAAATAAAACAAAATCGAGATTAGTCGTAGTAGGTTATTCGTCTATCCACATCGAGTGTTAGATGACGAATTGATTGCACTGAAACTGCGAAAAGGACATCTTCAACCAAAGACAAGGTCAACCGTTCAACAAGGAAAACTAGTGAGCGCAGTACTCCTGTTTCACCATCAAACCAACCAGCAACTGCAACCAATGTACAACAAGGGGCATCTACAGCAACTAGCAACGAGCTCAAGACTGCGAATAACAAGGAAAACGAAAAGAAGACGGAATTCAACACCACCGATGCGGCAATGGATGACGAGACGAGCCACGAACAAAGTGCCCCTCAACCCTCGCAGGAGGGAAATGGAAGCTCTTCTCTTCCTAGAAAAAGAGTGACAACAAGATCCACTTCAAAAATGCTTTATTTAAGAAATCGACCAGTTCGGCCATGTAAAGCCTGTACGCAAATAGGCCCGAATAAAAAATATCTTGAAAAAAACTTTCAATTTATTCTTATTTTTGAATTATTTATATCAACAAAAATTGCCACAAAAGCAATCGAAAAACTGCTTTAACACTCCTAATACCAAGCCTCAAAAAAAGTTGGAACGGTAACTTTGATCTATCATAGCTCAGTTTTTACTTGACCAATTTCGATAAATTTTACACCCTCAAATTTTGTGAAGTTTGTAGATTATTTTAAGTATATCATTATTGACGATCGTTTAGGAAAAACTAATCTGATTTTTCTCGTTCCAAGTTTTTTTTTCAAGCTCAAAATGTGCCCTATCTGCATTCATGCCGCACCTGCATCGCGAATCGTATATTGAGAACCTCAACTTTACCGAGTCATAACTTTGTTGTTAGTCAACCGATCTTCAAAATTTGTTCATCATTGGAAAGGTACTACTTCCAGAACTAAAATGCACTGAAAAAAAAAAGAAAAATAGAGTTATCTACCCAAAGTTATAATGAAAACTGTAGATAGATGACCTAAGAAAAGATGAGACTTTTTACAATGATCGTAAATATCTCGAAATTCAAAGCGATGACCTATATATTTTTATACATCATTCGATTGCTAGTGATACCAGCTACAATTTTCGCTCAACTACCATTCCTGCACAATCAAAAGAAAACATTAAACAATCAATAAATTTAAAAATATATATGAATTTTTCATTTTTTTCACATGTTTGTATATAACTCAAACATTAAAGCGATGACATGTACATTTTTTTGATTCAAAATATTGGAATCATTACCAGAAACAATGTATTGATGACCAAAATTATATATCAGTTCAAAGAATCTCAAGGTATTTGGTACAAATACAGAGAATTTCTATTATTGGGAAAATTTTGAGAAACAAAATCAAATCAAAACTTTGAAATTTTATGACATATATTTTTGTTATTATTTTAGTTTGATATTTATTATGAACAAAATTTACAAAAAACTGAAACTTGGATTTCACTGAAAATCTTAAAAATTTTGGTAAATATACCTAAACTCTAAAAATAATTATATTTTTGTATTGGACAAAAGATCTAACCAATTTTTATGCACAACCCAAACGGAATTGATAACTACTAAAATTAGTTTTTTTTTGTTTTAGGTTTACCGTAAAAACTCAAAAAATCGGTAGAAGATCGGAAATTTCAAAATTTCCGAGTTAAATTGCATTGCATTTGTGGCTTAACCTTATACTTTAGAGCTATGATGTCTTCAAAATGAATAAAAGTGAAGATAAGCCATATGTCGATGTTCATTGTATTAGGGTGGCTCTTATTATTAAGGTGATCCAAAACTTATTTTCCGGATGTGTTGAGATAGACGACTGCATTCTTCGGCAAAATTGTAGATAAACTTATATCGAGCAGCTTTGCTGAGGACACCATAGTAGTATCTGCAACGGTTTTAATGTTACAGCTATTTTTGAAGAGTAACTTGGGGTGTTCCTCACAAAATCATATTTTTTGCTCTAGCATTTATATTTTTCTCTTTTCGTATAGGTATCTTTGAACATCTTTTAGAGTTTGCTAAAACCAATTTTTTTAATGACTGGCGCATTCAGGTAGCGTTTTCTGAACAGAAGTTATGAGCAAAACTAGTTCAAAACAGGTTAATTATAAACTGCTATATCTAACATTGAGGCAAACGAAAAAAAATCCGTTTCTTGTATTTGACAGAAAATATTTTTGAGCATGTTTATAAAAAAAGGCGGCGGAGATATTATTTTTTAATTTTTTTAAATTATGTTCAAACATTGGGTTTTTTCATTGAAAAATATTCGAATACATGATTTATTAGCTATATATGAAAATAAGGTCTTCTAAAGTGTCAAATTAATTCAAGTGCCTATTCGTGAAGAAATCGTTCTGCATTCTTCGGGGAATGCAGAATGGTGTCGCTTTTGTAAAATCTCTAAGGCCTCTCGGTGGTTCAAGGTTTTATCAACCGTGCATTTTGACACCAGCAGATCGTTCAGCATCCTTTCGGGGATGCAGGACGATTTATTTCTTTATGTTTTGTGCTGTTTTCCAACCTCAACCAAATTCCAATTCTCTTCCATGTTCCTTTTATCCTTCCCTTCCCATCAGGAAGTTGATGAGAAGCTACGGCAAGGCACGAATCTCCAAATAACTAAGGGGACATGTCACTTGAGCCATTTAGTTCTGATAACATAGGTGCAGGGTTTTATTCAGTAAAAAGCATTCAAACGAAGAGGTTGTTTTTCGAGACGAAGACAACTGTAAGCTGCAAATAGATTGGTTGGTTGGTGCTCATCGCAAAGACTGCTGCAAAGCCAATATTCGGAGCGATTCCAGTTTCATAAGTACCTGAAATCGTGGAACTCACTTTACTGAGAAAGATGGCCTAACCGATTTGAGAACTGTTTCATTTTGTAGGTTACACTAGTTCATGCACTAGCTTTCATGTTTTTCAAAAATCAAACAAAACTGTTTGAAGAATACATTTTTATATGAGAATAAGAGAGATATGAGAAAGGCATCCTTACACCACTAGGTGGATAAAAACAGGTTTTACTTAATTTCGTGTGATTTTTTGAGCTAAATTCAGAATTCTACTTTTTCTGAATTGTTTACTTAATTCAAATAATTTTCAAATTCTGTACATTTCGAAATAATTCTAAGTTTGTGATATTTGAATTTCATTATTCTATCGATTATAAGGATAGCGATGTTGTTTAGGATAGCGGAAAATTTAAGATATATGTTTTTGTTCTTAATAGATTGTAAAACAAAAATCAAGCAATAATTTATTCTAGAATTGTAGTTGGTTTCTTTTGCCATGGGTTAGTATATGAAATTCATATAATTTTACGTTCTATTTCTTATTGTACAAAGCCATTGAAATAATTCAAAATTTTTGTGTTGTCACAAAATTTAGTTTATTAATAGAAACAAATTCTACGTCTCTTTGAAACAGATGACATCAGAACGGATTCCAATATTTTCACTTTGATTTGCAGAAACGTTGGAACGCAATATATATCAGAAATTTTGAAATTTCCGGTCTTCTACCGATTATTTGAGATTTTACGGAAAACCTAAAACAAAATAAAACTAATTTTAGTAGTTATCAATTCCGTTAGGGTTGTGCATAAAAATTGGTTAGATCTTTTGTCCAATACAGAAATATAATTATTTTTAGAGTTTAGGTATATTTACCAAAATTTTTAAGATTTTCAGTGAAATCCAAACTTTAGCTTTTTTGTAAATTTTGTTCATAATAAATTTTCAACTAAAATAATAAAAAAATATATGTCATAAAATTTCAAAGTTTTGATTGTTTTTTTTTTGGCAAAATTTTCCCAATAATAGAAATTCTCTGTATTTGTACCAAATTTCTTGAGATTCTTTGAACGGATATATAATTTTGGTCATCAATACATTGTTTCTGGTAATGATTTCAATATTTTGAATAAAAAAAAATGTACATGTCATCGCTTTAATGTGCAAACATGTGAAAAAAAATGAAAAATTCATATATATTTATAAATTCATCGATTGTTTAATGTTTTCGTTTGATTGTGCAGGAATGGTAGTTGAGCAAAAATTGTAGCTGGTATCACTAGCAATCGAATGATGTATAAAAAACTATAGGTCATCGCTTTGAATTTCGAGATATTTACGATCATTGTAAAAAGTCTCATCTCTTCTTAGGTCATCTATCTACAGTTTTCATTATAACTTTGGGTAGACAACCATATTTTCAGTTTTTTTCAGTGCATTTTATTTGTGGAAGTAGTACCTTTCCGATGGTGAACAAATTTTGAAGATCGGTTGACTAACAACAAAGTTATGACTCGGTAAAGTTGAAGTATTCAATATTTTCTATGCGACGTTTATGCCAAAGGAAAGAAAATTAGAAAGCAGATAGGGCATATTGGGCGCGTGAAAAAAACTTGGAACGGGAAAAATCAAATTTTCATTGGTTTTCCTTTACCAATCGTCTGCTACAAAGTTTTGGAATCAATCTACGAACTTCACAAAATTCGAGGGTGTAAAATTTATTGAGATTCGTTGAAAAACGCCTGAGCTATGACAGCTCAAAGTTACCGTTCCAACTATTTTTGAGGCTTGGTATTTGGAGTGTTAAAAAACAACGAGCCCATAAGAATTCGTAGCTTAGGTTTAAAACAAACAAATCGTTGGATTTAATTCCTTGCCAACCTGTGACCAATATTACCCATCGCAAAGAATGATTTCCTTTATAATCAAAACAGATAGTAAAGACGTTAATTTTGAGACCGGTAATGTATTTTATACACGATAGTATCGCAAAACCTTTTCGTCGTTTTCATTGAAATACTTGTAATACTTCAGCATAAAATCGAAACAGCTTGCAGCCAAAGATGATTGTCCAAAATTCATCGCACCCAAACAATCTAATTATGCACAACCGTCTGGCACCTCGACGTTTTTTTTTTCGGCAATATTTTCCCGTCCGGGGTCAATCAGCAAGATCAACAGCCGACCTATATCGGGCGATGCGCCCAAAAAACTACCCCCACACCCACCACCACCACGAGGGCTGCTGCATCGACGACGGTGGGATGACTGCGGGTCTAGAATTGAATTCTTTCATTCTGCATGCGCATCGGGGGTCGTTGGACTTTTGCTGTTGCTGTTGCTTCTCCTGGAGATTGGAGCCAAAAAAAAAACGTAATTCTGGAACGAAAATAACCGAACTTAGGTCGTCAATTAAAGATCTACAGCGCATTCGGTTAACATCGATGCACTTCCATTTCCACTAGCTTTGTCCGCCTTTGCCCGTGAAGGCTTTTGAACTGCATCAATGCCATTTTGATTGAACCAATCAACTCGTCTCCGAAGACGACACCAGCGAGAGAGAAAAAGAGACAGAATTGCATTTCTGGCCCGGGACGGCACCCGAGTAGGCGATGTGAGGGAACCTGTGATACATTGTTTTTATTGGCAATTGATGCCTACTGTGATTGGGTGCGTGTTTTTGTATGTGTGTGTGAGGATCTTTGCGTTTTTATTATCGTGGGTCGTGCTTTCATACAGGGAAAATCTTTTCATACGGCGCTAACGCCAGCACTTCGTTTGCAATGTGCTGAAGCCGAGAACTGAGCTGCATTCGGAGGTCCTTCTCGATTAGCTTGACGAATTCCGGTCGTGGAATGCTGTTGAAATGTCGATTCACCCGGGGAATGTGTGTGCTGTGATCCAGATCATTGATCACGTACGGACCCATCGCCAGATCGACGTCGGTTACGTTCAACCGGAGGAATTCCATACGAGCTGTCGATTTGTAGAGTTCACCTTTCACGCGGAATTTGACCGTTGAACTTCCTGGAATTAGTGAATTGATCACCAACCCGATCGACAACGAATGCAAAAAAAGAATACTTACGAATGGAAATCGTTAGGATTGAGTTCTCGGTGGCTTCCTGATCATCGAGCGATTCGCCTGAATACATGCCCAGTAGCTCCAGTGCGGGCATCATAAAAGTTGAACTAAGTTCCAAATTGTCCAGATCAACGCTGTCGGGGTAAACACAAACGATCAAACCTAAATGTCTAATGACCTAGATTTGCAAACAGTACCTCGTATTGTAAACAAAACTATTCTTCAAACCCAATAAATACCGGTTGACGTAAATGGCGTTAAAGTTCTGCGTCTGATGGCTGATCGTCATGTTCGGTAGTAGCAGCGGATCGAACGTCGTAATCGCCACTTTCGGCGTTAATTTCCCACTAGCCATAAAGTTTATGAAATACTGAATGGAGTTTTCCACACATTCGTTCAGATCCGGTAAGCTTCTCGAGCAACCTTCCGTGTCTTGGCGTCGTCCTGCAAACAACAAATCATTTCGATCAGGTCGGTGATTTTTCGTCGATTCCAAAAACGGAAAAACTTACGATCCCGATTTGGAGCAGTCAGGGCCAGCTGAATACCAGCCAGCAGCAAAAGATACACGTTGAAAGAGACCATTTCACCAAAAAATCACAGCCAAGTCACAGAAAAGGAGGACTAGAACTCCGCACGACACCAACGGTCAATCGAGACTGTAGTCGAGTCAATCAATCGCTCCAGCCCACATTGTCACAGCTCTAATATGTTGCAAAAATTATCAGTTGCCAAAAAAGATCTGCCTGAACCGGATAAGTATCGTGTCGTTACAGTCCGATCGACTAGCCGACAAGTCACGATCACGTTAGAACATTCCATTCCGACTGCGAACCGGGCGACCAATTGAAATTCGCGTTGATTTAATTAAACGGTGGCGCTTCAACGGGCGCGGACAGCACAGGCCATCTCGTTCTGGCGCACTCAGCTCTAATGGTCCTGAACTGCAACTGCAGAAATGGACCAAACGCTCGATGCTCTCAATTTGCTCGAGGCTGTCATCACATGCTCATTCATTGCGTGATCGTGTTTCCCTGCTGAACTGCAAGTCTTGTTCTATTTTTATGCGAACACATCCAGCCAGTGTCCAGTCACCGGGACACTGTCCGTGGCCCAGACACTAACTCTAACTCAAGGGGGCGCAGACTGCCGCGAACGCTCTACAAATCATTTTTGGCCAACAGTCCACTTTCATTGAGAGAAACGTTCGTAAATTTGCGTCAATGAACTGCTGATGAACCGAACCGCGCGATGAGGGCCCGATCGCAAAGCGCGTGGCCAATCGGCCGGTTTTTTATTCTGCTGGTCTAGGTGCTATCGAATCTAATATGGAACAGAAAAAAAATCGTTTTCAAAAGTAGTCGTGTGTTTTCAGGGGCCTATTTCTTCTTCATTCATATCTTTTCACCAACCGCGCTGTGTTCGACTTCGCTCTTGGCTAAGGACGAGGAAGCAACGATTGAAAGCAACGGGGATGCTGGTCTGTGTCGAGCGACGACGGTAACGAAAGGTGGCGTCTTCTACGAATTGGTTTTTATGCAAAGCATATTGACCTAGGTCCAGGGCGAAGCAAAACTTGCACACGATCGACTAAGGTTTCCTTCAAATCGAAGCATGCCACATTTCGAGCAGTTTCCAGTTGGGTGCAAAGTTGCGCGCAAGCGTGTTTTTCAACTGATCAAAGCAGGTCAGGTGTGTTTCTTCGCTACTAGAACGAGTGCTGCCAAATGCATGACAATGAAGAAAAATGCTACAACACTGGAAAAATTTATGTTTAGCAAACGGTAGTGATGGGCGAAACGCACTGAAAGAATTTACCGGCTAGAAGCTGAATGGTTTTTGCTTCTTCCGATCCCCATAACGATTTTCAGATGGTTTTAATAAGTCGGCCATTCAATTTCTTCTCTGTCGAAAACAAATTGATTTGTATGAATATCATTGAAAGTTTGTTTGAAGCACATACACTAATAAATTGAATGAATCCAAAATGTAGATGGTTTTCGTTTCAAAATTAATCATCACAGCAGCCATATAGGAAATACTACTCATTTTGTAGTGCGTATGATGTTCGTACCTATAATCGCATAGCATAAACCGAATAAATTTTATCTAAACGGAGTCCTTATAATACAGATGATATTAAGATGAATTAATATTTAAATTATACAGCTGGAAATGAAAAAAGGCGGGTGGGTAATGTCAGAGACATAACTGGAACTTTTCGAAGTGTTCAGGAACAACTGACATGTTCCTGAACACTTCCGAATATCAATTAGTTGATCAATTGTATGAATTATGCAAGCATTCCTTTTTTCCACATTTTTCGCAAAAACAAAAAAACTTCACTTGATCTAGATTACTGTGAAGTTCACACAGCAAAAAGTGTAAAAATCAAATCAAACAGTTCTAGATTTGCACTAAACTGAGGATATTTCCCTTCGATTTGCGAGCAAGAAATCCTAATATTTCTTTAGAAAACTTTTAGAGCCATTAGAACGGCTGATTTTGTGTAATGCTCTCCACCGTTGCTTTTTCACCAATGCAAATGACTGGCAGCTGTGGCGTAATCGCTCTTGTCGGAAGCGAAACTAGCTTTGCAAACGACACAAAATACATCTGCTCGCAGTGGTGACAGAATCCAAACTGATCCAATTTTCCAATTTTTGTTAAGAGGTTTCTTTTTACGTGATTTCGCTTGTAGCTTTTTCACTAATGGGCGGTCCTAACGGTTATGAGCTTTAAAAATACGAGCAAGGGAAACGCGCCTTATGGATTATCCCCTTTGATACTCGTTTCCCAAGTAGCAAATGTAACTTATCGAAATTTCAAGATGTTCTACAATTGTTTTGGAATTATTATTTATGTTATCCATGTTCAGAAAGATTTTTAAACATATTAAAATTGATTGTGCAATTTATCCTTGTAAAGTTTCACAATACTACCGAAAAAATCACTGTAGAACTACTTCCAGTACGTTCAAATCAACTATGTAGCAGATCACCAACTTGTCCATATGACACTAACAGTTCTAGAAGTAGCTACACCAATTGTGCAATTTATAAACAAATTTTCAAATTGTATTGGACACAAAATATGTCGAAATGATTATAAATCTCTTGTGGAAGAGAAATCAACAAAATGATGCTCTCCTGAAGATAAAAATTGATACGCCGAATTATAACATTACTGTGAAAAAAAGTTTCTGTTGAGTTTACATAATTTTGGCTGCCTCATAAAATTGTAGGTCAGTGTGAGTTGTTTTCTTCATTTTTAGAAAACAATGATATGATATCCAAAACTTACAAGATCGTTATGCAAAATTTATCTATTTGAAATAAAAACAAAACTTACAAAGATGAGAATATTATCATAAATGTTGCGGAAACACAACATTACCTACGCAATGGAATCAAAACTCAATCAGATCAATTGTGTTTGGTTTTCATCTTGCTGAAATAATGAGCAGATCTGACATCATGAGCAGATGAGCAGATCTGACAAGGGGAACGTGCCATTTGAGCCAATTTGTTCTGATACTCTCATGATACTGTTTGTGCAACTTGTTTGTACAACTCCAACACATGGGCTTGCCAAAATAATACCCACAGTGCGTATCACAAATGTCGGGCCCGTTAAGAATCTTTATACTGTATTGTTACTTAATTCAACTAGTTTGTTTAAAATAAAAACAAAACGTATAATATTTCTCTCTGAAATATTCTCATGTTAATGTATACCGTTGTTTAAATAATATAAATCATTACGTTGCGTGAACCATTTTCTATTCAACTCACTGTTACCATCGATGCCATATTAGAAAAAATTGAAGAAAAATTCATTTCGAGATTTTTCAGGTTCAATAAAACATTAGTTCGATCAAAACCATCTGGAAATTTTAAGTATGCTTGAATATATGTATTTTAAACACCATTCCGATAATTCTCTTTAGAAATAATAGATTGTTATTTTCACAGAAGTTGGTGTCCAATCATCAAAACACGTTAATTCAAAGGCGCTTGAAAATTTCATGCGTACGAATACATGTTTCACCATAAAAAAGGAGTTCGTTGTCGATTTTTCATTTACAAAAACACAAAAGATCAATTCTACAATATGTAGCATTATCGTTTTTCATGTGCAGGTTATTTTACATGTTTGTGTTAAGAACAATTGTATTGAAAATCAAATGTGAAACTTATTGATTAGAACTTATGGTTTGTTATGTTTTTGTAAACGTCACAATTGTTTTTTCGCTGATTTCATGACTCTGTGATAGGATCGACGCATGAGTTTTGTATCAGTTGCACAATAATTGTGAATAAATGTTCGTAATAACGGAAGAACTTAAAGATATGTTGCACAACACAGAAAATTGCGCTTTTTCCATAACATAACAGGTACAAGAATAGTAATATAAACTTACTTGATAAATTGCACAATCAGTAGAAAAATACAGGACAACAACTTAACATGCTACTTGGGTTATACCAAACATTTCAGAAAAGTTTAATTTTGAATTATTTGAGATTATGTCACACAACTGATAATTTTATCATAAAATTGTGATCATATTTCCGATGGCGTGTAGCAAAAATTATGTTAATTCGTTAGATACAACAAGAGATATTCACGATCAAAAACTTATCACTCTCTCAGAGGGTAAATTTTGAAAAGGCACCCCATAGTAAAGTAAGTCGTATTCACGACAAAATTAAAATGACCTACAATTAACAAAAAGTTTTAATTATGCTCCACTTCTCCACTCCACATTTCTATGACAGTTGATTTTTTTTACAATTGGAGTTCAATGAGTATGAATAAGAACTGGTCAAAGTGTCAACAAGGTATCACAGTATATGAGTATTTTTCAATCGATGAACTGATATGTAAGTGCTCCTAACAAAGGTGGAAATGATCAGATTCGATGACAAAAATATGACGAAGAATGTCCCACACACTTTCGTCAACCAATATGTTAGAACGGATGTTGGCGTAAACTATAGTTTACAAAAATTGATAAGATTATTCGCAAGAGTGTTTTGGGCTGGAACCGCAGGATACCTAATAAAACTATGAAATATTGTACGAATAATTAAGTTTGGGCAATTTCAATTTATTTTATTTAAATAGTAACAAAATCATAACAAAGTTAATTTAATGAATAGAATTGGTTGAAGCTGCAATTTGTTTTCCTTTAATGGATTTAGATTTTTTTAAATACATTTTCACTGAATTAATAAAAACAATAATATTGAAAGATACAAATAACACTGAAGATAAAAATCATTTATTTAACAAAAATAAAAATATATTTGTTCCCATTTAAATTTGATTTATTTTCGCATACGTGTTGTTATAATTATAATTAATATATTTTAAACCGATCAGCACTATCACCCGATTAATCTCGAAGGCTTTGCTTCTAACCATTACGACGACAGTTTTTTCAAGTTTTTATCTGCTTTTCGAAGTTGGTCGTATTTTTGCTGTTGATAAAACGGTTCATAATAATCGAATGATTTATTGCCGAATTTATGTAAATCCACTTACACTGATTACACCAGAAATTACCAAGCGTGCCAACCACCAACCGACTAAAGTAATTCATAACCTCCAACTTCTTGAAATGCTTCCTATAGGTAGACAAACTTATCACAGAAACCGCTGCTCCACAGTCAATCTTCATATCGCTTTGAGTGCCTTCTATTAAAGCGCCTACATTTTCAGTTCCTGCATTAATAATCATACATGGATAGTCGTTATCTGAATCCTCGGAATCGTGAATATTTAACCGCTTAAAATCATAGCCCTCTTCTTTTTCAGAATGTTTCTGCTCTACAAAATTAACGATTTTAGTTTAAAACAGTTACGTTTAATATGATCTCGTTTTTGGCATTAAAAATGCCTTACTCTTCACTATATGAGGCCGGGTGTCAATTTTCAAAAATAGTCGCGTAACCTTTTTGTGTCATAATTTTGAACGTTAATAACTCGGTCATTTGTTGATGGATTGTTATAATTTAACAACCAATCGATTCGGAAACTTTTAACTTAAATATATATGACGACGTCGTTTCAGTATTTCAATGGCATAGTATTGAAAAAATGGTTGGAATCGACCTATGTTTTCATCCACCAATCCCAGTTGTGCAAAATGACGTCAACTTCTTGTTCGGCATAGGAGGCTTTGCGTCATGCATAAAAAACACCGCATCGTTATGCGTAGTATGAAGAGAAATCTATAAATATAGGCTGCAAAATATTTCTTTGCCTAGTTGATGTTTGACTGTGAATGAAACAAGTAGCTTGTCCAGTGAGCTGATGACTGGATTGTATATGCGTTCGCTCGCTGGATTGTCGCTTTTGCTTTATGTGTTGGTGAAATTTCCTGTTGTCTGTGCAACACCGTGTTCGCTTGAGTATCTTACATATCATCTAGCTATTGAAGAACCGAATCAGCGTGGTAACCGATTCTTTTGAAATATCCCATGTATTTAGCAAATTTTTGGTCGATTTTGCCATTAAAAATGCCTTACACTTCGCTTCCCGAGGCTGGGTGTCAATTTAAAACATGCAAAACTTATCGCGTAGCATTCTTCTGTCATAATTTTGAACGCTTTTAACTCAGTCATTTGTTGATGGATTTATTTAATTCAACAACTAATCGATTTGGAAACATTTAACTCATACTTATGAGATAACGTCATTTGAATATTTCAATTGCATACCATTGAAAAATTGGTTTGAATTGAGTATTTTATTTTGGTTCTCTGGTAACTATCAGGCCAATTTAGAATTATTGGCGATAGATTTTTCGGATCTAATTTGCAGCGCTTGTTCCTCGATAATTTGTTAATGGATTTTCCTAATTTAAATGATTCCAAAGCTTCAATACTGTAAGCTTAAAAATGTTTTACTTTGTCAATCTTCATTCCCACTTAAATCTTCATTCCCATACGAACAAAACGTGACAATGTGACTGAACAAGCTGTTGTCCAACCAGGAACTAAACGCTTTAAAAGATTCAAAATTTAATTCTGAAATTTATCTAGAAGCGGCCTCCTCGATTTAGTAGTATAAATGAGTTCCACAGTTGTATTTATTATGTATTTATTATGAAGACACTAGAAACGATCCATTTTTAATGTTATTGTGCTCGGTCGTGTCTTGAATACAACCCTCTAATTTTTATTTAAAAGATATTTTCATTCAGGCCTATTTGCGTACAAGCTTTACGTGGCTGATTGAGCCGATTTTTGAAATAATTTTTTTTTTGAGCTGGATCTCGTTGTCACCCTTTTTCTAGGGGGACAGGAGCTTCCATTTCCCTCCTGCGAGGATTGAGGGGCACTTCGTTCGTGGTTCGTCTCGTCATCCATTGCCGCATCGATGGTATTGTTGTCGATTTCCGTCTTCTTTTCGTTGCTAATTGCTGTAGATGCACCTGGTATATTGGTTGCAATTGCTGATTGGTTGGAGGGTAAGTTGTTAACTGCAGTCGGTGTACTTTGTTCTATAGAGGATACTGATGGTTTCGTTGAAGGGGATGCTTCATTGTTGTTGGTGGCTGTCACAGGTGTACTGGGGTTGCTTGGGGTTGGTGTGAAGGAAGCACCGTTGTCCTTTGGTGTAGTTGTCTCCTTGTCCAGTTTATCACATGGCTTACCGTAGTGAACAGCTTTCTGGCAATATTGCCATGTGGCCATCTGATTCTCATGGGTAACAAGTGATTTGTACGGGATTCTTGTACCCTGACCGAATGTCACATAAGAAGGTATAGGCCTCCTCAAGCGCATGCATAATAAACGTACGCCATTTAGAATACCGGGGAAAAAATTCGTCCACTTTTCTTTTTCGATACAGAGAATCTCTCCGTATTGGGACATAGTTTTGCGAATATAAGAATCGGTGACGCTTGAGGGCAGATGATGCACACGCACTTTTATAGGGATCAGGGTCATTTCGCCGAACGCCATTTTGCCGAAAGCCGTTTCGCCGAAAGTCTTTTCGTCGAAAGGGTTATTTCGCCGAATGACATTTCGCCGAAAGGGTAATTTCGCCGAATACTGAAATCGTAATTAGAATTGATTTAAATTAAAGACAAACGAAAGATGATAGCGTTAACGCCCGTTTTGTTGACCTACCATTGTATTTCTTGAATAATGATTGATTCATGAACCTCAGAAAGTAGTTCCCAAGATAACTTGTTGACTATTAGCTACTAAGCATCAAAGCAATTGGATAGGTGTATCTACCAACCAAATGTAGGTGGTATTTTCCGTTTATTAAGTGAAAATGAAAATATCTAATGCGGCTACACCACATCGTTTTGATTCTTGTGCTGTCCGACCTCGCTGCCGCTCGTTCGGACCTAACTAAAGCAATGAAACCTAGCTTTGAGTAGACCGGGCAAACGAGGCGGTTACAGGTTTGTATGCAAGAGGCCGCCGCTTCCAACGGCGGGTCGGCGGCCGACTCAGCTGGCTTCGGTTATGCAGGAGACATAACATGCAGGAGATATGAAACCTTACGGCGAAATGACCCTTTCGGCGATATGACCCGCTCCCCTTCTATAGCACTATCTTCCATATATACTGGAATGTTGTACTTAATGTTCTCGTGTTCCACATAGTGCACATTGTTATTGATTATGCAGTTCAAATTTCCAGCAAGAATCGTATTGTACAGCTTTCGAACCATCGGCCTGATCGATGCTTCTTGTTTCGGACTACGTTTTTTTTTGTTTCTGCTTCTTATAGGTTCGAAGATTCAAACGTTCTTTAGCACGAAGAACATTTGACTTCGAAGTGCCCACTGTTTTGGCCACATTCCGAACTGAAACCTCCTTCTTTTGCTCGAACGCCGTCAGTATACGTTTATCCTCAAAGGTGTTATCCTCACCGAACTTCCTGATTGCATTTCGCACGGCTTTTTGACTTACTCCTTCCATTTTTGCTACCTTTCTCAGTCACAGTCCGCGTTCTGTGCACCATTTGTACACAATTTTTCGACGTTGTTCTGCTGAAAGTCCACGTATTTCGAAACAAACTAATGAAAACGTATAAACAACTGCACAAGTGGTTAGAGAAGAGTGTAAACAACAGGATGCAGTCACAAAAATTGACAGATTCTCAACCATTGCGAAATGGCAGCGGTTTTTGGTTGCGTCCATACTTTCTGGGACAGTCTTTATATATGATCTGATCTGTTTACTATAATACTAATACATTGCACTCTTAATTTAATTCCGAAAGGGGTTCAACCCATTAGTCCGACACAACAGTAATATTTTAAATTTCAATGTGAATATGCCTCTATTGAGATGTTCCATTTCTGAGCATTTTTAGATCATTAAAATAACAGGTTCGAGCTGTGCGGTTCTATGACTGTATCGAACAAGACACGAAAGTCTCACACATAAAAAAACCCTGTGATATTACATCTTATTAGATGCACATAAATGGAGCGTCGCAGTTCACGCAGAGTTACGTGGAAGAACATTTAATATTGTGTCTAAAACTCCATGACATGGAGTTGGTTGAAATAAAAAAAAGAATACTGATAGCAACCGCCGTGACTTGAACCGAGAACCATTGGATCGCAAAGCACGTCTGTTAATCGACTGAGCCACAGAAGCACACAACTGCTTGCCTGGTAAAAGGTGCATTTGAATTCATGCAGTCGCACCTGCTAGCAGAAAGCAAGTCACAGTCGAAACCAGTAAAATTCAAGCTAATATTAATTTGGGACACTTTCGACTGGATTCTATTTGAATGTAGATTTGTTTATCGGCTATGCAGTCAATAATGGATTAAAACGATTATTTTTGTTTCAAAACCCAACGTTTCGACGCTACTGGTTTGCGTCTTCTTCAGGGGAACTGTATTGAAAAATAGACGTTACAAACTATGTTCGACTAATCACAATTATGAAAAGACTTACAAAAACAGGTTATCGTTCCTCGTCAAAAACACTCTTGTAAGTGTCAATAGTCATACGGTGGAGATTCAGCTTCTGGTACAACTACAAAAACACATATAACAAATATTCACAAGAAATGTACAAACAGGGCTACTTACAAGAATTAGAATAAAATTACTCATTAAAATTTGTCTAGAAACACAAATTAAAAAACTTTGGCTATGGTCACTATCTTTTGTTTTGGCGGATTTTTTTTTCTTCTCTCTGATTTCTATCTATGGTACAAAATGAAATATTTCGTTGCTTGGATTATTAAGGGGTAAAAAAGGGTTATGATATCTTGGAAATATTTCTTGTGAAACAATTCCTAATTGTATGCAATATTGCTGCGTATACCACACTAAGACCATCTGTGTCTGTACGATTGTTAACAGTATGTGATGTATTGGTTATATGACACATTTCTAGATATGGGAGAGCTGAGGAACGGAAAGTGCGATCTACTACTGTGGTCTTATCTATTGCGAATCTGTGTTCGTGATCAATGCCATGTTCTATTAGCGCAGTTTGTGCTCTAAGAGATGTGATCTGATTATCTGTGTGAGTATGATCTTGTATGATATGTTCTAATTTGTTTACATTTGATTTATGCCCTGCTAGCCTGACTTTTAGAGAATTTTTGGTCATGCCGATATAGCAACTTTCGCAGTTGTTACATGGTATTTTGTATATAACATTATGTTGTTGCATTATAGGAACGGGATCTTTAACTTTACTATGGAGTGAACCTACGGTATGTATCTGCCTGCAGGCGCATCTTACGGAACTGTAGTCTTTCTTCAAAACACGGATGAATCGTGATGTTAGTCCATTGATGTTTGCTATGGATCGGTAGGTAGTTTCAGATAACGATGGTGCTGCTATCATGTACACGAAAGACTATGAAGAGAAAATGTATGCATTAGTAGCAGACTCAAAAACTTATCAAGAGATTAAAAGAGATCCAACAACGACCTTCCAAACAAAAAATAACCAGCTAGTTACAAGAATTGCGAATCTTAAACTGATTGATAACAAAACATCAGGACAACTTCGAACTTATAATGCCATCTGTCCTAGAATATACGGCCAACCAAAAGCACACAAAAACAGTCTTCCGTTGAGACCGGTTGTACTGCACCTACATGCAAACTATCCAAATACATATCAAACATACTAAAAGAAGCTACCTCCAGTAAATATGACATAAAAAACTCATTCGAATACATACCGATACAGCTCGTAAATAGAAACATCATCGAACGCTGGCCAGAAATAAGAGAGAAAACAAACATAAACCTGGATTTATTTCTCGAAATAGTGAACTTCCTCATAGAATCCAGTTATTTTTGCTATAAAAACAAATTCTACCGTCAAAAGTTGGCACTGCGATGGGAAGCCCTCTTTCACCGATTTTAGCTGACATCGTACTGGACAACCTCATACACAAAACTGTAAAAACATTTAATTTCGAAATCCCCGTGCTAGGAAAATATGTTGACGACCTTTTTCTTGCCGTACCAAGAGATAAAGCTCAATTTGTTCTCAAACAGTTCAATGAACAAGAAGCACATCTACAATTCACAATAGAAATAGAACAAAACAACAGATTACCATATCTCGACATGGCAATTATTCGTAAAGCAGACCAAACACTCAAAACCGAATGGTACTCTAAACCAATCTCATCAGGCCGTCTGCTAAATTTCTATTCGTTTCACCAGTTCAATAACAAAATTAACGTAGCCAAAAATTTCATCCACCGAGTATACGCTCTCTCAACCAACCTTGATCCGGAAACATTAAAAAGGATAATTTTCAATAACTTGCAAGAAAACAACTACCCCCGAACTTTCATCAACAGTCTACTGCAACACCACTACGCTAAACATAAAAAAGTACGGGTGTGTAATGTCAGAGACATAACTGGATGTCGTGAATACGAATATGACACGCTTTATTTATGCTTCCGAATTCGAATTGGTAGTTCATCGATTGTTTGAATTGTGCAACTTTCCCCTCTTTCATTACTAGAAATTTAAACGATGCGCCTAGACTAAATTACAGATTAGTTACATTAAACATTCTGAAACGCAATTAAATATTATGAAATAAGCAGTATAGTTCTTTATAATAAAAAAATGGTGACGATTTGAGTTAGTTCAGCACGCAGACTAAATTCTAAACCCATATTCCAGAACTAAGCTCTAAAACATGAAGACGATTTTTCGCCATGACTACCAGAATGGGTTTTATAGAGTACAGTAAAGTAAATTTCCGCATAATTCTTTAGGAGTATTATTATGGTTCTAAAAAGAACCGAATAGAAAAAGTCTGGAATAAAGAACTGGATCCTGAGTTCAAGAACTAAATTCAGAATCCAGTTTCAATTCTAGAATTGCAATTTCGAAACTCAAATTAGTTCCGGAATCTTTTTCCAGAATCCAGTTTCAGCACGCAGGCTCTGAATTCTAAACCTATATTGCGGAACTAAAATCTGAAAATTGAACTTCTCGTTACGACTACCGAAAGCCAAATGATGGCAGGTGTTCTCTCCGTCGCTGCTGGTTTGACTCCCGCGATAGCAGTCTTCTCGCCTTGATGGCCAGCAAGCGAATGAAAGTTGCTACCTGAGCGTTTGAGGTTTTAACCACACAGAAGGCGCTCTCTCCGTCGCTGCTGGTTGATGGTTTAACTCCCACGACGTCTGCTTCCATCGAACGCACGAAAAGAAATGATCGATTTTCACCATGGTTCCCCTTTTATACGCATTCAGTTGAAGATATGTGCCTGACTATCTCAAAATCGTCGTCCTTGCGCGAAAAACCCAAGCGAAAGTAAAGAGTTTTCCACATTATTTTGAAATTATGAGAAAACTTAATTTTTGAGTTGTTTGTGGTTATCTCACACTGTTCAAAATATTATCCTAAATTCCTGATCATATTTTTGATGAAATGGTGAAAGAATTATGTTGCTACCATTAATACAAGTCGAGATATTCACGATTAAGTTCTGCTCATTCTTCCATATGGCTAATTTTGAAAAGGCACCCCATAGTAAAGTAAGTCGTATTCACGACAAAATAGCTCACACACAGCATACAGCGGTTCACTTCATACATCACCAGCATCATCGTCGTCAACAGCCTCATCATCAATAGCATCGTCATCAGCAGCACCATCGTTATCTGAAACTACCTACCGATCCATAGCAAACATCAATGGACTAACATCACGATTCATCCGTGTTTTGAAGAAAGACTACAGTTCCGTAAGATGCGCCTGCAGGCAGATACATACCGTAGGTTCACTCCATAGTAAAGTTAAAGATCCCGTTCCTATAATGCAACAACATAATGTTATATACAAAATACCATGTAACAACTGCGAAAGTTGCTATATCGGCATGACCAAAAATTCTCTAAAAGTCAGGCTAGCAGGGCATAAATCAAATGTAAACAAATTAGAACATATCATACAAGATCATACTCACACAGATAATCAGATCACATCTCTTAGAGCACAAACTGCGCTAATAGAACATGGCATTGATCACGAACACAGATTCGCAATAGATAAGACCACAGTAGTAGATCGCACTTTCCGTTCCTCAGCTCTCCCATATCTAGAAATGTGTCATATAACCAATACATCACATACTGTTAACAATCGTACAGACACAGATGGTCTTAGTGTGGTATACGCAGCAATATTGCATACAATTAGGAATTGTTTCACAAGAAATATTTCCAAGATATCATAACCCTTTTTTACCCCTTAATAATCCAAGCAACGAAATATTTCATTTTGTACCATAGATAGAAATCAGAGAGAAGAAAAAAAAATCCGCCAAAACAAAAGATAGTGACCATAGCCAAAGTTTTTTAATTTGTGTTTCTAGACAAATTTTAATGAGTAATTTTATTCTAATTCTTGTAAGTAGCCCTGTTTGTACATTTCTTGTGAATATTTGTTATATGTGTTTTTGTAGTTGTACCAGAAGCTGAATCTCCACCGTATGACTATTGACACTTACAAGAGTGTTTTTGACGAGGAACGATAACCTGTTTTTGTAAGTCTTTTCATAATTGTGATTAGTCGAACATAGTTTGTAACGTCTATTTTTCAATACAGTTCCCCTGAAGAAGACGCAAACCAGTAGCGTCGAAACGTTGGGTTTTGAAACAAAAATAATCGTTTTAATCCATTATTGACTGCATAGCCGATAAACAAATCTACATTCAAGCTAATCTAACAT
Source organism: Malaya genurostris (assembly GCF_030247185.1). Taxonomy (NCBI): domain Eukaryota; kingdom Metazoa; phylum Arthropoda; class Insecta; order Diptera; family Culicidae; genus Malaya; species Malaya genurostris. The sequence continues at coordinate 339,739,306 of NC_080571.1, read as the reverse complement.
TAAGTCATTACGAATAAAATTTTGCGTCATTTGACAAATTAGGTCTTTATGAATTACATCTTATGAAGGATTAAGTCACCTGTAAAATTCAAATTTTTTTGTAGTGATGTTATAATTGAAGAGCTTAGCAGGGTGTTACTTTAGAATGATATAGCACTCCGATCGACAAGCAATAAAGAGTTTATAACAATCAGTGATTTCCATAACAACGTCTGATAAATGTCGGGTTTAGTTATGTCGTTTTCGCTTGATACCAAACCTAACCCAGTTTCCACCATAACTGCTGTCAAACCGTTTGTTTGAAGCTAGTTTCGAACCTAGTTTTAACGTTGTTGAACTGAAAATCGAACTAGTTTCGAACCTGTTTGTTATATCAGGTTTCCTCAAACCCCCGTTGCTAAGTGCGAATTCAACACATTTTCGTGAAAAGTGTTTGTTTGATGAAACTATCCTAGGTCAGTTTCAGTTTTCTCAAGCGAAAACGACATTAGTGATTAAAATAACATGTATCAATAATGATTATGTAATTCTGTTATGATCTGCTGATCGGAAATGTTTCACGATCCATTCTCACTGCTTGATTTCCAATAAATAAATAAAGAACAGCTGTCACTGTCCAATAAGGCCTTTTGGAAAATGCAATTATTCTCTGGTCAGAGTTATTTGATCAAATGCGAGAATGACGGAATACAATGATTACTCAAGTGTAACAATATTTTTATCATGAATGATTTCGGAAGCTGAAAATGAAGTCTGACGTGTTTCGTACAAAAATAAATATCGTTTATTGTTACAAATAAAGCTATATTTACATTCCCCTTTGCCGGTTGCGTCACTGATAACGGCCTCCGGGTGGCGGCACTTCTACTGACTGGGAAAGAATCGCTCGAATGGGGCCAATCGTAGAATTTCATTCAGCACCATTTGAAACTTTTGCTGGAAACTTTGCGCGAACTCGTTCTCCACGATCGACAGAATGTTGCGGCCCCGTTCGAGATCGAAGTTCTGGCTGTGTTCGGAGTAGTTTCCGCTCATGGTGAACCAACCGAAGCCCACGGTGTGATCGCCGATCGTCAGATCAAAATCGGTGATGTTCACCCGAACGTATATCCGGTCTTCGCTTTCGTACGTTGTTCCCTTGAGGTGTATCCGAAGTGTTGAGTTGCCTGAAAAAAAACATCGGAATTCTTAATCGGAATCCAGCATGTTACGGAAGTGGATAATTCTTACGGATCGAGGAAAACATTTTGGCCCATTCAGCGATCTGTCGTTCGTGTACCAGTTCGGCCCTGTACGACCCGTGCACGTCCAAGGCTGGCATGTGAACCTGCAGCAAAAATTCCAGCTTGTTGAGATCTGCCCTGAAAAAAATGACCGTTTGATGAACTAAGCACAGCTAAGGGGTTCAAGGGGTAGATATTCATTACTTGACATCGGTGACAAAAGAATTCTTGAATCCTCTCATCTCTCTACCGAGGAAGTACGTTTGGATGTTCCGATTTCGGACCAGGGTGGTGTTTGGGAACGTCAGTGGATCAATCGACATCACATAGTACCGGTCGGAGATCTTCCCGTTGGACATGTAGGTGATGTAGTACTGAACGGACCGCTCGATGCACTTGTTGAGGGTTGGGGAATGCCGTACACAGCCATTGCTTTCCACCCCTGAAAGCAGATAATAAATCACTTCAAATTTTCATATCTGAAACAAAAAAGATTTAATAAAATTAATCCAACGGACGCACCGCGCCCGCTAATACCTGTGCTTATGCTCATCGATCTACTTAAAGCCCGCAATCAGAGGATCTTGTTAGAGGTTTGACTTATACGCACAAGCCACAGTATTTAGACAAGCTACCGATCGGTAGCACCTTTGCGCGCTGACGCGTTGACCTGCCAAAAGTAGCTCACCTTGCGTTGACTTTAAACATCTAGTAGGCGCATGGTGACCACGAGTTTTGTCGCGAATATTATCATGGCAACGACAGGTAATGGGTTCGATTGTAATTGTTTTCCTACAAACATTGTATAACTGCGACTGTGATACGAATAATTCAACATTCTCAATAGAGGAATTGATCACCGATTTCCAACCTGATCAACACTCCCAATTCTAATTCGGAAAACAGTCAAGTGCAGAGTGCAGAATGGTAAAATTACGATACGAATCGGAGAAGTTGAATGATCGGAAACTTCTACCTAGAACGGTTACCAAGAATTGTTCTAACGGGAGAATGGGGTGAAATTGTTTCCCAGGCGTCACTTAGACCCTGGCGTCGCGTCGGCATCGTTCGGCACAGTTCAAAGCGGAATTCCATCGTTCGTGGTCAACCTTGGGTCAGCTTTTCGAGTAAACTACCGTGACCAAATGCCGCTTGAAACGAGTTAGCACACTAGCGACGATTTGTAATTACTAAGTTGAAGTTAATTTTATTGTGACCAATTTTCACCATATGTTCCAAGGATATGCTTAAAAAAATAAGGCTAATGATAGTGAATGTTTTTTTTTTCTTCTGAACAACTACGAGACTCAACTTCGGAGAACTCGCTCAATCGAGCCGTTCTTGAACTCTGCTAGACTAGAGGTGCGGAAAATAATGTCAGATAGAAGGGTTTCGGAGACTGTCTGACGTTTGCAGTGTGAGGTGAATTGAATCTCTTCTGATCGTTGATCGTTACGAATCAGAATTCAACTTGTTACCAATGTATTATTTAAGAAATGATTCTTAACTCATACATTTGTTTGGAAGGTTCTTATATTTTAAAAGACTTTGATGCGAATGAGACAGAAAAAAATCGAAGAAGTACCAATAATTTGATAAACAGGACACTGAAACAAAACCGAAAGGTCAAAACACGAACTCGACAGTTATGTCGAAAGGTTTTCACGAGGAACCCGGGATTTTGTGAACAAAAAAAAACTTTTGATTTGGCAAGCGACTTGCAGTTGCAGTTTATGATTCGAATGAGTATGTTCACTGTTACTAGAATTAATTCCTGAAAAGCACATCCTATCGTTCATCAAAGCCGGCAAACACCTTGTAAAGTTTTGGCCTGATTTGGCCTTCGAGAGTCATTTAAGTTGTATCATGACACCAGAATGTATTCCATCGAAAATGATCTCAATCAACCAATAGCCCTCAATTTCGCTAGAACTGTAAATATTGGGTTATTGTATAGAGCGCAAGCCGGAAACGACTTTGAAAGTGACGAGAAAAACTCTGCTATAGGAAAGCTCATCATTTCATCAAAACCAAGGGAAAAATATAGTAAATTTCTCAATTCATCGATAGAATCTCGGAATCTAATCTCTTTTTTCCCAGATGTGAGAACTGTACATAAGGCAAAAAAAATTCGAAAATATTGACTTTCTGAGACTTTTGATTTTTTTTTTGTAAGTCCCAAAAAGTCGATATTTTCAAAAAAAATTTTTTTCGAGATGACACTAAATCTCGACGTTTCATGCAATTTTAAGCCTTTTGGCATCAATTTTTTTTTTGATTTCGGAAATTTCATGTACGGGGAGTGGTGATTTTTCAAGTTCTATGAAAATTCCACTAAGTGGACTAAGAAGGGTTTTTTTTCAGATTAGCATCACTGTTCTCATACAAATAGGCAACGCAAATGTCAAGCTTTAGTTTGGAAAAATGATGCTGACTGTGTGACATAAACACTGAAGCGTGCTTTTGTGAACTACTCGAATCAATCTGAATCAATTGGTGTCAAAATTAGTATCCGAAATTATATAATAAAAGTTTGAAATATAATTTCATGAGACTGTTATGAAAGAGAAGGAAGGCATTATCACACCACTAGGTGGTTCAAAAAGGGTTTTCAAATAAAGCCAGATTCTTTGGACTTATGCTTTATAATGCTCTAAATGCTCGGCCAAAGAAATTTTTTAATATTGTGTTGCTTTAATTTCTCGCACTGCGATAAATTCCAGTATTCCACTCGAAAACTTGGACAACGTTTGAAAATTGAATATTAGTAATTTTTTGTCAGCACTGCAAACAATATGAAATTTACTGGTGACACTCTATTAATTAGAACGTAATTCATAAAATGACGCAATTTTACAATAATCGTTCAAATATGTGTCAAACATACTCAACCTTTTAGGCTGGCGTGTGAAATTACATGTGTCAGTACTTAAAAGAAAAGTCAGAATGCTCGAATATATCGGTCTCAGAAAACGTAGATTTGCATTTTCAATTACCTCTCTTTGGTAGTGGCAACATGCTAAATCTTACCATCTGTGGCAACATGCTAAATCAGACAATCTTTTAAAGACGATTAAGAGGAATCCTAATCAGTCGGACCGTGATTTGGCCAGAAAATTCGGTGCTGCCCATAGTACCGTGAGGAGAACTCGACTCCGGGAAGGAATCAAGTCGTATCGAGCTAGCAAACAGCCAAATCGGACCATAAAACAGAACAGTGTGGTCAAAATTCGTGCTCGGAAACTATATGACCAGGTGCTGACCAAGTTCGACGGGTGTCTTCTGATGGATGATGAAACCTATGTCAAGGCTGACTTCGGGCAAATCCCAGGTCAAAAAATTTACTTGGCAACGGCTCGGGGGGATGTTCCAGTCAAATTTTAATTTGTTTTTGCCGACAAATTTGCAAGAAAATTTATGATTTGGCGAAACCTTCGAAACCGTGACGAATTATTTTATCCGTATTGTTTCTTAAAAGTATGAAGAAAACCCTACATTTGTATAAAAAAAGATCTTGAATTCAATAATAAATAACTGAAATACAGGCAATTGTCTTTGTTCCAATTCTATCTGAAGCAAGCTTTAGATTGAAAAAAATTTGGATTCCGCTCAAAACAGTTGGCCACTGTTTCGGGCATATTTGCGGCTTCCGACTTCTGATATTTCCTGGATTTAACTTCGTTGCCAAGAAGAAAATGTCTAAATCAAACGGTATACATGATGCTAAAACAAATAAAGTGGCTGCTGCTTTTTTTTTTTTAAATAAAGAGATGAACAGAAAGTTTTCAAGTACGATGCTAAAAAAATCGTCAGTGGTAAGTTGATCAGCTTTTGATCCTAATATCTTGCTTAAGCAATTCCAAATCTTCTTTCTCAGCTGGAAATGTATGAAAATTTTAAATGTTTTGGAAATTTTCTAGGATAGAGAGCACAACCCCATCATTGTAGACATTATACAAACAAATTACCATTATTTTATTGCCATTCGTCTTCTACATGTCAGTGCACAGCAGTTCAACTTAAGATACTAAGCAGACGTAAACGTTCAATCCTATTTTAGTGTTATTCTTATGATAAACTTCCATTTGTAAGCAAATATCCAATCCATTCTATTCAGGAAAAAAAAACCGAATGAGTCATTCAGTAAAAGCTAATTTTCGAGTGCGAAATCATTCATCAAATTTTGAACATGTTCAACTCAACTAATTTTGTTTCTATGAGCGATGCTTTTAAAACTAATGATTGCATATCATTATCACATCGATTCGATGAACAAAATAATATGAAATTTTCTTAAATTTTCTGAACATTTCGTCTTCGAATCAGCAGTTCATTAGCAGTTCAGGAATGGCTGCCATTGTCACTTAGCAGTAGAAAGAAATGTTATTTTGGCAACAGCATTACTTTTAAAAATATAAAAGTTTCGTTATATTACACAGAGAAAAACTAAAATTCACAACAAAGCCTTCCATGTTGCCATGTGGTCCCATCGGAAATTTCGAAATTTCATTTGGAAATGGCTGGACCGGATTTTAAAACTTAGGCTCAAATGAAGGGGTATAAGACAGCATGCGAAATTTTAGAAGTTTATTTGGATTCGACTTTTGATAGATATAAATAAAGTTTTATAATGTATTTATCGTCAACAGTATTTCATTTAAGTAATTAATTTCCCAATATATTTGTACTTCCTTTCCAACATAGCGTAGTAATTAAATTGTGGATCTCCTAGAAGGAAATCTTTTCCACTGGGAAGATTTTTGGGAAATGAATTTTCATAGCCGTTGATCTCAATCCACACGAATAGTACTCAGGATATTCTCATTGGAAAATAAATTGCATTATGAATATATTTTCCTAAAACTATTGTAAAAGTTTGCTGCATTAAGGTGCATATTTCGCATCAGTACAAGGTTTCCTAGGTAAAAATAGGTAAAATGATTTATAACTTCTCCAGAAAAGAATGAACCTATGCATTACCTTCTACAAAAATATGGGATTTTATATTTTCTACAACTATTCCAAACAGAGTAAGGATTAAAAATAACTTGAAATAAGTTATAATTAGAAATCTAGTTTCAAGGGGGTTGTCATATTACAATAACTAAAACTAACTTCGAAAAGGCCTAAAAAAAGTTCTATCGAGTTCCACTTAGATTTTTTTTTATAGTATTGAGCATATCTTTTCCTATAAATTTTGTAAAAAAAGCTGCATAAAGTTGCAAATTGCTTCGGTGTAAGGTTTTATCATAGGATGTATAACTTGGCCAGGAAACAACAAACCTATGCACTACCTTCAACAAAAATATGGTATTTTTTATTTTCTTCAATTATTCCGAACAAAGTATGCATAAAAACCTGTTTCAACCCACCTAGTGGTGTAATGATGCCTTTCTCATGTACATATAATATTGTGGTATTCCATTCAAAATTTATCTCTTCGATTTTTGAAACAAACCAAGAGATTGTTTGTGCATTAACTAGTATAACATACAGAATAAAACAATGCTTTGATTGCGTGAGTCATCCACATTTCCACAAACCAAAGAACCGATCACCAACTAACATGACACACAAACTCTTCTAGTACGCACTCTAAATTACGATTTAAATGTTTGTTGTATTTGAAAATATTTCAAGTGACGGTGTACAATATTGAACACACTTTACCCTATAATTCCGGAACCGGAAGTCGGATCCGGATGAAATTCAGGAATTCCGTATGGGACCACGAGACCTTTCATTTGAATCCAAGTTTGTCAAAATCGGTTTAGCCATCTCCGAGAAAACCTAGTGAGATCATTTGACACATACACACACACACAGACATTGCTCAGCTCGATGAACTGAGTCGAATGGTTTATGACACTTGGCCCTCCGGGCCAATTTTCACTAGTCGGTTTTTCAAGTGATTGCATAACCTTTCTATATGAGAAAGGCAAAAATAACTCGAAACAAGTTATGAATAAAAAACTGATTTTAAGGGGGTTGCCACAAAAACGCTTTGTATATCCGAAACGGTGCGACCTAGACTTTTGGTATATTTGACAAAGTAAATTATTTTCATTAGTTCTAAAACTTTGTTGTAGAAAAAAATTTCTATCTCTTCAGAAAAAAAGTTATGGTTAAATTTTTTGTCAGAGTAGGCCATGAACATTAAAAGAACGGTTTGGCAGCTACTGATTCATGTCCACGTTTTTATTGATTCGAATCACTGTGCGGACTTGAACCGGACGAAGCCGTAGCAGACCTCGACGCGTACCGAAATTATTTGTCCAGTGAGCGGACTCGTCACTTACAACAAGTACGGCAAAAGTTCAACCGCATGAAAAGCCCGGCCAAAATGAAAGAAATTCATCAAAATTTAATAACCTCCTCTTTCGACGTAATCCTTGGAACTGAAAGCAGCTGGGATGAAAGTGTTAGAAGCGAAGAAGTATTTGGAAATAATTTTAACGTATTCCGGCACGACCGAAATTTATCTCTCTGTCAGAAAAAATCTGGAGGTGGAGTCCTCATAGCCATTAACTCTTGCTTTATTATTATTACTCCTAATATAAAAAATTTAAGCATGTATGGACCAAAGCCTCAATATTGGGAGAAGAACATATTTACTGCTCTCTCTACTTCCCACCCGAAAATGCGAACAAAAATTATCTTTTGAATTATTCTTTCAATCTTTAGACACAATTATTTCGAATATGGAACCTGAAGTAAAGCTTCATATATTTGGTCGTAGGAGAAAACGAAACATTACACCACTTTTTCGACAAAATTTCTAATTTTGGCCTACATCAAGTAAACTCCGTAAAAATTCAACAAAACGCATATTTAGACCTTCTTTTCACAAATTGCACAGAAGACTTTTGTGTGAATGCATCAAACCTGCCATTATGGAAAAATGAAGCATTTCACACCGCAATTGAACTACACTATGCTGGGCTTTATCAAACACTTTAGTCATAATTTTCATGACCCATATACTATAAAATTGCTATATAGTACATATGTCAGACCCATTTTGGAATAGTGCAGCCTAGTTTGGAATCAAAATAACATTATTCACGAAGAACGCATTGAATCGATACAAAAACAATTTTTTTTATATGCTCTTCGTAAACTAAACTGGACAGCATTTCCTCTACCATCATATGAAGCACGCTGCATGCTCATCAATATACAAACACTTAAAGAACGCCGCAATTCTGCAATGCTTTATTTTATCAGCGACATTATTTCTCAACGCATTCAATCAGCTCCATTATTATCACAATGAAATTTTTATATACCTACTAGTTGTTGTAATGCGACTACTCTACGTCGCGCAATCTAAGATAACGTTCCCACGCATCAAAGACTACCGTTATCGAAACACTAAAAAAACATGCAGAACTATACCCGCTCATCGAAATTAAACAGACAACCTAAAAAGCGACATTTTCCCAAACACCCTTGTTAGCATGTATCACTTACCACTTGTAAACAACCTTCTTGACACACAAAATAAATACGGACATAAAACAGATATAACGGTTTTGGGTGTCAACCAAGAAATGCTGCCCTAAGCATAACAAAACATGTACCGTAAGACAGTAACTCACCGATTCAGGTCAAGTGCGAGCGTACACTCACGACAAGACACTCATTCGCTCTTTAGAACAGATTAAGAACAAACTTAAAATTACTCGCTTCTGATTCTCACACTCTTCTCTTGCGCTCTCCCTCCGTCATCAAACATGGCCTCGCGAAGCAACGATAATCCTTATGTACTGTTACTTCCCCTACCAAACATGTAAACTAGAGAATAAGTTAGAACAGGAGAAAAGAGGCTAGATATAAAAGGTAGAGTTAACTTAAAATAAAGCAGATTTTTATGATTCATGATTCGTGATTCAAATCGAATAATGCGTCATTACAATCAATACTGCGAACATCTTGACTTTACTATGTCAAAAAATCAAATATAACCTCAACTTTGTCGTAGAAATAAGTAGTATGTAAGTGAACATTGTAAACAATTTATATATGATATAAATAAATTTATATTTATAGCATTGCGGAAGTGCAAATTTGAGCTAAATACAACTCAGGGGCAGAACTAGAGTCTTTCTAGTAAAATGGTTCCTTTAAATCTCTTCACGAAGAAAGCCCATTTTGTTCCCTATTGTTCATTTCGTAAAGACGTTTGAGAATCACTGTATCTTATTGCCGCTTACGTATCTATAATAACTGAGAATTAATGGCACGACCGGTGAACGACATTCAAAGTTAAAAACGATATGTAACGAAAATAAGCTAGCCACATACATTTGTGTTGTACGCATGTATTTGTTTGGTTTTTCATGCTCAGATCACAGCATGCTGTGCGTTTGACTGTCAGCTTTCGATTCTTTACTTGTTTGTGCGGTTGAAATTCTGCGTTTTCAAAATGTCGCGTATTGAAAAGGAAGTGGAAATTAAAGTTCTGGACACATGGCTAAGTGAGAAGGATGCGAAAATTAGCGAAGCGGTTTGGAATTCATCATGCCAGTGTTAAAAACATCATTAATAAGTTTGGGGAACATTATTCTTAGGATGAGCTACCAGGAAGAGGCAGAAAACCCGGTTCTTCCAACCCGAAACTGGACCAGAAAGTGGTATCTCTAATCATGAAGAACAAATCAATATCAATACGTGATTTTGCTAAAACAGCAGGAACGAGTGTCGGAATGGTCCAGCGTATCAAGAGGCGAAATCACCTAAAGACCTGCACGAAGCAGAAAATCTCGGAGCAAAGTGTAAAACAGAAGAAGCAAGCAGCAATAAGGGCCCGGAAATTGTATTCGCGTCTTTTGCAGGGTCCGGATGCATGCGTTTTGATGGACGATGAGACTTTTGTAAAAGAGGACTCAAAAACCCTTACTAACTAAACTAACTTTCAACACAAATGGTACACTGTTTTGCTCGCTTTGGGACTTGTGGTGCCATCTTGTTGAAAAACAAAATTTATCTGGACCACTTATTAAGTATTTTTAGTAACACTAAGGCCGTGGACCATCTCACGAATGATTTTAGCTTTCAGTTAAAATTTGACAGTCGAGTAGCTAGCAGTTTTCCGTTAACAAAAATAACCCTGCTCGAGAGTATAATTATTGTTGGAAGTTCGACAGTTTGAATCTTGAGCACAAAATAAATCCGTCAAACTTTGAATTGGGCCGTAGTTTCAGTTAAACTTGACTACTCGATAAGAATAATTCGATAGTTGTTTTGTTATATTTTAATCAGTAGTTAAAATCTATCGCGAAATGGTTCACAGCCCAAGTGCACAAACATGAGAATGAACGGGTAAAAAACCGTCGGAAAAGTCTACAAAAGTCTACGAGAGGAGGGATAAAAAGGTTTCAAGTTTTGGTCTACGGTATTCTTGAAGCGGTCCCTTTGCTCGCTGAAACTGAAACTGTGCCCTTATAATGCACGATGTTTTCTGGGATTCTGTGAACAGTAAAAAATGTTCAGTTATTTTTAAGTATATTTTACCAAAACGAATCGTCATGAATAAATACGTGCAGTAATTTCCCATATAAAATGTTGTAGATTTGATTCCTTATTCGCACAAATATTCAAATATCCATCAGATGAGTCTAGAGCTTGGCATCTCATTTCACGTTCATCTGATGTATGTCTTGCTATTTCTATCAGTGATCCTTGTGAAAGCGAAATGACTTTTCTATTTACAAAGCTATCAATACTTTACGCTTCTTATTAATTTGTAGAATATTCGACTGAGATCTTTTGAATGTTGATTTATTAAGAGGTTCATCAATCGATGGAGGATTAAAACGAATATTTTTTTAGACCAACGTTTCGACGCTATCGGTTGGAAGCTTCTTTAGGGAATGAATCAAATATAGGCATGTTGCAGAAGAAGACCTCATAAGTGTACACTTGACACTGACAACCGACTGTTGAATTTCGATTTTACTATTTTATTTTTAAAGTTGCATCTTTTTTCAAAGCACTATTATGGTGCCCGAAAACCTGTCTCAATGCGTTACTTCTCATTGTATTGAGAATAAAAGTAAATATTTTTTCAGCCCCTAGGATCACAAAAAATAATAAAAATTCCCACTACATGCCATTTCTTGAACGAACTTCCGATTTGCCCTATGCTGAGCTGCGGCTTTCATACGCTATTCACGATCAAGTGTACGATGATTCAAGGTCAATGTCGAGAGTGAATAACTCGCTTAGTCAGTTTCACTTCTTACAGCTCTTCCTTTTTCTTCGGTTCCTCACCGTCGTCGGCAGGTCATAACTTGAAAATAATTACCGGGGCGATCCCATCTTACTCTCACTGCTTCCCGGCGCTGTCAGGGAGAAGAGGCGAACCGAACGAGGCCTGAGCGAACCAATTACGCACGGTTCATCCTTCGTACTAAATCACTGCAGGCAACGCGGAACAGTTTTCCGTTTTCCGGTAATCGTAATACTCTTAAAAAACGCGATAAGTGCTTATCGGTTTCTGTGGTTTGATTCTCCGATTCCGGTAGATGTTTCAGTGGCCACTAATCTACTGTTCTAACATGGAATTCTAATCACTGACAGTCAACAGCAGGAACGAAATTGGAGCACTTACGCGGAAATCCACTGACGACAGTTGGAATGCCTCCCAGCAGAGCCACCGCAAACACCACCTGCCAGAGCCTTCCGGAATCCGCAATCATAATCTTCAATCACTCGGCACTTCACTGTGCATTCAATGGCACCGGTTTTTATTCTGGTAGCGACGCTAATAAACAATTATCACCCGATATTTCGCTCTACGACTCTACGGCAAACACTCCCTTCGTCTGCGAAAGTAAGTTCACGAATGAAATTCTTTCTCGTCCGGGTTTCTCTAACAGAACTGGAACTGCGAGGAATGGACCAATAAAACTCATGGAAGAAAGAGAGTGAATGGTCATCTTCGGATGATGTAAATGATTACGAGCGATGCCGATGATGATGATGATGAAGACGATCGCCATTCGCACCGTCATTGCAATTATTATCAGCCGTGAGGCCGGTCTTTCTCAGAGCAGGAAAAAAAGTAGTGCGTGATAAACGATTCCATGCAGAAGACGATCATCAAACGTCGTGGAACTGTACGATCTTGAATAGCGGCATGAAATACATTTTTCGAATTCAAAACCAACGAGCCAAACAGTCAAAGAGTCAAAGAGTCAAAGAGTCAAAGAGTCAAAGAGTCAAAGAGTCAAAGAGTCAAAGAGTCAAAGAGTCAAAGAGTCAAAGAGTCAAAGAGTCAAAGAGTCAAAGAGTCAAGGAGTCAAAGATTCAAAGAGTCAAAGAGTCAAAGAGTCAAAGAGTCAAAGAGTCAAAGAGTCAAAGAGTCAAAGAGTCAAAGAGTCAAAGAGTCAAAGAGTCAAAGAGTCAAAGAGTCAAAGAGTCAAAGAGTCAAAGAGTCAAAGAGTCAAAGAGTCAAAGAGTCAAAGAGTCAAAGAGTCAAAGAGTCAAAGAGTCAAAGAGTCAAAGAGTCAAAGAGTCAAAGAGTCAAAGAGTCAAAGAGTCAAAGAGTCAAAGAGTCAAAGAGTCAAAGAGTCAAAGAGTCAAAGAGTCAAAGAGTCAAAGAGTCAAAGAGTCAAAGAGTCAAAGAGTCAAAGAGTCAAAGAGTCAAAGAGTCAAAGAGTCAAAGAGTCAAAGAGTCAAAGAGTCAAAGAGTCAAAGAGTCAAAGAGTCAAAGAGTCAAAGAGTCAAAGAGTCAAAGAGTCAAAGAGTCAAAGAGTCAAAGAGTCAAAGAGCTTAAACATTAAAACATTAAAACATTAAAACATTAAAACATTAAAACATTAAAACATTAAAACATTAAAACATTAAAACATTAAAACATTAAAACATTAAAACATTAAAACATTAAAACATTAAAACATTAAAACATTAAAACATTAAAACATTAAAACATTAAAACATTAAAACATTAAAACATTAAAACATTAAAACATTAAAACATTAAAACATTAAAACATTAAAACATTAAAACATTAAAACATTAAAACATTAAAACATTAAAACATTAAAACATTAAAACATTAAAACATTAAAACATTAAAACATTAAAACATTAAAACATTAAAACATTAAAACATTAAAACATTAAAACATTAAAACATTAAAACATTAAAACATTAAAACATTAAAACATTAAAACATTAAAACATTAAAACATTAAAACATTAAAACATTAAAACATTAAAACATTAAAACATTAAAACATTAAAACATTAAAACATTAAAACATTAAAACATTAAAACATTAAAACATTAAAACATTAAAACATTAAAACATTAAAACATTAAAACATTAAAACATTAAAACATTAAAACATTAAAACATTAAAACATTAAAACATTAAAACATTAAAACATTAAAACATTAAAACATTAAAACATTAAAACATTAAAACATTAAAACATTAAAACATTAAAACATTAAAACATTAAAACATTAAAACATTAAAACATTAAAACATTAAAACATTAAAACATTAAAACATTAAAACATTAAAACATTAAAACATTAAAACATTAAAACATTAAAACATTAAAACATTAAAACATTAAAACATTAAAACATTAAAACATTAAAACATTAAAACATTAAAACATTAAAACATTAAAACATTAAAACATTAAAACATTAAAACATTAAAACATTAAAACATTAAAACATTAAAACATTAAAACATTAAAACATTAAACCAATAAAACATAGTAAAATCAGTAAAATTAGTAAAAACAGTGAAAACAGTAAAAACAGTAAAAACAGTAAAAAAGCAGTGAAAAAAATAAAACCAGTAAAAACAGCAAAAACAGTAAAAACAGTAAAAACAGTAAAAACAGTAAAAACAGTAAAAACAGTAAAAACAGTAAAAACAGTAAAAACAGTAAAAACAGTAAAAACAGTAAAAACAGTAAAAACAGTAAAAACAGTAAAAACAGTAAAAACAGTAAAAACAGTAAAAACAGTAAAAACAGTAAAAACAGTAAAAACAGTAAAAACAGTAAAAACAGTAAAAACAGTAAAAACAGTAAAAACAGTAAAAACAGTAAAAACAGTAAAAACAGTAAAAACAGTAAAAACAGTAAAAACAGTAAAAACAGTAAAATTAGTAAAAACAGTAAAAACAGTAAAAACAGTAAAAACAGTAAAAACAGTAAAAACAGTAAAAACAGTAAAAACAGTAAAAACAGTAAAAACAGTGAAAACAGTAAAAACAGTAAAAACAGTGAAAACAGTGAAAACAGTGAAAACAGTAAAAACAGTAAAAACAGTAAAAACAGTAAAAACAGTAAAAACAGTAAAAACAGTAAAAACAGTAAAAACAGTAAAAACAGTAAAAACAGTAAAAACAGTAAAAACAGTAAAAACAGTAAAAACAGTAAAAACAGTAAAAACAGTAAAAACAGTAAAAACAGTAAAAACAGTAAAAACAGTAAAAACAGTAAAAACAGTAAAAACAGTAAAAACAGTAAAAACAGTAAAATCAGTAAAAACAGTAAAAACAGTAAAAACAGTAAAAACAGTAAAAACAGTAAGAACAGTAAGAACAGTATAAACAGTAAAAACAGTAAAAACAGTAAAAACAGTAAAAACAGTAAAAACAGTAAAAACAGTAAAATTAGTAAAAACAGTAAAAACAGTAAAAACAGTAAAAACAGTAAAAACAGTAAAAACAGTAAAAACAGTAAAAACAGTAAAAACAGTAAAAACAGTAAAAACAGTAAAAACAGTAAAAACAGTAAAAACAGTAAAAACAGTAAAAACAGTAAAAACAGTAAAAACAGTAAAAACAGTAAAAACAGTAAAATTAGTAAAAACAGTAAAAACAGTAAAAACAGTAAAAACAGTGAAAACAGTAAAAACAGTAAAAACAGTGAAAACAGTGAAAACAGTGAAAACAGTAAAAACAGTAAAAACAGTAAAAACAGTAAAAACAGTAAAAACAGTAAAAACAGTAAAAACAGTAAAAACAGTAGAAACAGTAAAAACAGTAAAAACAGTAAAAACAGTAAAAACAGTAAAAACAGTAAAAACAGTAAAATTAGTAAAAACAGTAAAAACAGTAAAAACAGTAAAAACAGTAAAAACAGTAAAAACAGTAAAAACAGTGAAAACAGTAAAAACAGTAAAAACAGTGAAAACAGTGAAAACAGTGAAAACAGTAAAAACAGTAAAAACAGTAAAAACAGTAAAAACAGTAAAAACAGTAAAAACAGTAAAAACAGTAAAAACAGTAAAAACAGTAAAAACAGTAAAAACAGTAAAAACAGTAAAAACAGTAAAAACAGTAAAAACAGTAAAAACAGTAAAAACAGTAAAAACAGTAAAAACAGTAAAAACAGTAAAACAGTAAAAACAGTAAAAACAGTAAAATTAGTAAAAACAGTAAAAACAGTAAAAACAGTAAAAACAGTAAAAACAGTAAAAACAGTAAAAACAGTAAAAACAGTAAAAACAGTAAAAACAGTAAAAACAGTAAAAACAGTAAAAACAGTAAAAACAGTAAAAACAGTAAAAACAGTAAAAACAGTAAAAACAGTAAAAACAGTGAAAACAGTGAAAACAGTGAAAACAGTAAAAACAGTAAAAACAGTACAAACAGTAAAAACAGTAAAAACAGTATAAACAGTAAAAACAGTAAAAACAGTAAAAACAGTAAAAACAGTAAAAACAGTAAAAACAGTAAAAACAGCAAAAACAGTAAAAACAGTAAAAACAGTAAAAACAGTAAAAACAGTAAAAACAGTAAAAACAGTAAAAACAGTAAAAACAGTAAAAACAGTAAAAACAGTAAAAACAGTAAAAACAGTAAAAACAGTAAAAACAGTAAAAACAGTAAAAACAGTTAAAACAGTAAAAACAGTAAAAACAGTAAAAACAGTAAAAACAGTAAAAACAGTAAAAACAGTAAAAACAGTAAAAACAGTAAAAACAGTAAAAACAGTAAAAACAGTAAAAACAGTAAAAACAGTAAAAACAGTAAAAACAGTAAAAACAGTAAAAACAGTAAAAACAGTAAAAACAGTAAGAACAGTAAAAACAGTAAAAACAGTAAAAACAGTAAAAACAGTAAAAACAGTAAAAACAGTAAAAACAGTAAAAACAGTAAAAACAGTAAAAACAGTAAAAACAGTAAAAACAGTAAAAACAGTAAAAACAGTAAAAACAGTAAAAACAGTAAAAACAGTAAAAACAGTAAAAACAGTAAAAACAGTAAAAACAGTAAAAACAGTAAAAACAGTAAGAACAGTAAAAACAGTAAAAACAGTAAAAACAGTAAAAACAGTAAAAACAGTAAAAACAGTAAAAACAGTAAAAACAGTAAAAACAGTAAGAACAGTAAAAACAGTAAAAACAGTAAAATCAGTAAAAACAGTAAAAACAGTAAAAACAGTAAAAACAGTAAAAACAGTAAAAACAGCAAAAACAGTAAAAACAGTAAAAACAGTAAAAACAGTAAAAACAGTAAAAACAGTAAAAACAGTAAAAACAGTAAAAACAGTAAAAACAGTAAAAACAGTAAAAACAGTAAAAACAGTAAAAACAGTAAAAACAGTAAAAACAGTAAAAACAGTTAAAACAGTAAAAACAGTAAAAACAGTAAAAACAGTAAAAACAGTAAAAACAGTAAAAACAGTAAAAACAGTAAAAACAGTAAAAACAGTAAAAACAGTAAAAACAGTAAAAACAGTAAAAACAGTAAAAACAGTAAAAACAGTAAAAACAGTAAAAACAGTAAGAACAGTAAAAACAGTAAAAACAGTAAAAACAGTAAAAACAGTAAAAACAGTAAAAACAGTAAAAACAGTAAAAACAGTAAAAACAGTAAAAACAGTAAAAACAGTAAAAACAGTAAAAACAGTAAAAACAGTAAAAACAGTAAAAACAGTAAAAACAGTAAAAACAGTAAAAACAGTAAAAACAGTAAAAACAGTAAAAACAGTAAAAACAGTAAAAACAGTAAAAACAGTAAAAACAGTAAAAACAGTAAAAACAGTAAAAACAGTAAAAACAGTAAAAACAGTAAAAACAGTAAAAACAGTAAAAACAGTAAAAACAGTAAAAACAGTAAAAACAGTAAAAACAGTAAAAACAGTAAAAACAGTAAGAACAGTAAAAACAGTAAAAACAGTAAAAACAGTAAAAACAGTAAGAACAGTAAAAACAGTAAAAACAGTAAAAACAGTAAAAACAGTAAAAACAGTAAAAACAGTAAAAACAGTAAAAACAGTAAAAACAGTAAAAACAGTAAAAACAGTAAAAACAGTAAAAACAGTAAGAACAGTAAAAACAGTAAAAACAGTAAAAACAGTAAAAACAGTAAAAACAGTAAAAACAGTAAAAACAGTAAAAACAGTAAAAACAGTAAGAACAGTAAAAACAGTAAAAACAGTAAAATCAGTAAAAACAGTAAAAACAGTAAAAACAGTAAAAACAGTAAAAACAGTAAAAACAGTAAAAACAGTAAAAACAGTAAAAACAGTAAAAACAGTAAAAACAGTAAAAACAGTAAAAACAGTAAAAACAGTAAAAACAGTAAAAACAGTAAAAACTGTAAAAACAGTAAAAACCGTAAAAACAGTGAAAAAGCAGTAAAAAAATAAAAATAGTAAAAACAGTAAAAACAGTTAAAACAGTAAAAACAGTAAAAACAGTAAAAACAGTAAAAACAGTAAAAACAGTAAAAACAGTAAAAACAGTAAAAACTGTAAAAACAGTAAAAACCGTAAAAACAGTGAAAAAGCAGTAAAAAAATAAAAATAGTAAAAACAGTAAAAACAGTTAAAACAGTAAAAACAGTAAAAACAGTAAAAACAGTAAAAACAGTAAAAACAGTAAAAACAGTAAAAACAGTAAAAACAGTAAAAACAGTAAAAACAGTAAAAACAGTAAGAACAGTAAAAACAGTAAAAACAGTAAAAACAGTAAAAACAGTAAAAACAGTAAAAACAGTAAAAACAGTAAAAACAGTAAAAACAGTAAAAACAGTAAAAACAGTAAAAACAGTAAAAACAGTAAAAACAGTAAAAACAGTAAAAACAGTAAAAACAGTAAAAACAGTAAAAACAGTAAAAACAGTAAAAACAGTAAAAACAGTAAAAACAGTAAAAACAGTAAAAACAGTAAAAACAGTAAAAACAGTAAAAACAGTAAAAACAGTAAAAACAGTAAAAACAGTAAAAACAGTAAAAACAGTAAAAACAGTAAAAACAGTAAAAACAGTAAAAACAGTAAAAACAGTAAAAACAGTAAAAACAGTAAAAACAGTAAAAACAGTAAGAACAGTAAAAACAGTAAAAACAGTAAAAACAGTAAAAACAGTAAAAACAGTAAAAACAGTAACAACAGTAAAAACAGTAAAAACAGTAAAAACAGTAACAACAGTAAAAACAGTAAAAACAGTAAAAACAGTAAAAACAGTAAAAACAGTAAAAACAGTAAAAACAGTAAAAACAGTAAAAACAGTAAAAACAGTAAAAACAGTAAAAACAGTAAAAACAGTAAAAACAGTAAAAACAGTAAAAACAGTAAAAACAGTAAAAACAGTAAAAACAGTAAGAACAGTAAAAACAGTAAAAACAGTAAAAACAGTAAAAACAGTAAAAACAGTAAAAACAGTAAAAACAGTAAAAACAGTAAAAACAGTAAAAACAGTAAAAACAGTAAAAACAGTAAAAACAGTAAAAACAGTAAAAACAGTAAAAACAGTAAAAACAGTAAAAACAGTAAAAACAGTAAAAACAGTAAAAACAGTAAAAACAGTAAAAACAGTAAAAACAGTGCAAACAGTGAAAACAGTGAAAACAGTAAAAACAGTAAAAACAGTAAAAACAGTAAAAACAGTAGAAACAGTAAAAACAGTAAAAACAGTAAAAACAGTAAAAACAGTAAAAACAGTAAAAACAGTAAAAACAGTAAAAACAGTAAAAACAGTAAAAACAGTAAAAACAGTAAAAACAGTAAAAACAGTAAAAACAGTAAAAACAGTAAAAACAGTAAAAACAGTAAAAACAGTAAAAACAGTAAAAACAGTAAAAACAGTAAAAACAGTAAAAACAGTAAAAACAGTAAAAACAGTAAAAACAGTAAAAACAGTAAAAACAGTAAAAACAGTAAAAACAGTAAAAACAGTAAAAACAGTAAAAACAGTAAAAACAGTAAAAACAGTAAAAACAGTAAAAACAGTAAAAACAGTAAAAACAGTAAAAACAGTAAAAACAGTAAAAACAGTAAAAACAGTAAAAACAGTAAAAACAGTAAAAACAGTAAAAACAGTAAAAACAGTAAAAACAGTAAAAACAGTAAAAACAGTAAAAACAGTAAAAACAGTAAAAACAGTAAAAACAGTAAAAACAGTAAAAACAGTAAAAACAGTAAAAACAGTAAAAACAGTAAAAACAGCAAAAACAGTAAAAACAGTAAAAACAGTAAAAACAGTAAAAACAGTAAAAACAGTAAAAACAGTAAAAACAGTAAAAACAGTAAAAACAGTAAAAACAGTAAAAACAGTGAAAACAGTAAAAACAGTAAAAACAGTAAAAACAGTAAAAACAGTAAAAACAGTAAAAACAGTAAAAACAGTAAAAACAGTAAAAACAGTAAAAACAGTAAAAACAGTAAAAACAGTAAAAACAGTAAAAACAGTAAAAACAGTAAAAACAGTAAAAACAGTAAAAACAGTAAAAACAGTAAAAACAGTAAAAACAGTAAAAACAGTAAAAACAGTAAAAACAGTAAGAACAGTAAAAACAGTAAAAACAGTAAAAACAGTAAAAACAGTAAAAACAGTAAAAACAGTAAAAACAGTAAAAACAGTAAAAACAGTAAAAACAGTAAAAACAGTAAAAACAGTAAAAACAGTAAAAACAGTAAAAACAGTAAAAACAGTAAAAACAGTAAAAACAGTAAAAACAGTAAAAACAGTAAAAACAGTAAAAACAGTAAAAACAGTAAAAACAGTAAAAACAGTAAAAACAGTAAAAACAGTAAAAACAGTAAAAACAGTAAAAACAGTAAAAACAGTAAAAACAGTAAAAACAGTAAAAACAGTAAAAACAGTAAAAACAGTAAAAACAGTAAAAACAGTAAAAACAGTAAAAACAGTAAGAACAGTAAAAACAGTAAAAACAGTAAAAACAGTAAAAACAGTAAAAACAGTAAAAACAGTAAAAACAGTAAAAACAGTAAAAACAGTAAAAACAGTAAAAACAGTAAAAACAGTAAAAACAGTAAAAACAGTAAAAACAGTAAAAACAGTAAAAACAGTAAAAACAGTAAGAACAGTAAAAACAGTAAAAACAGTAAAAACAGTAAAAACAGTAAAAACAGTAAAAACAGTAAAAACAGTAAAAACAGTAAGAACAGTAAAAACAGTAAAAACAGTAAAATCAGTAAAAACAGTAAAAACAGTAAAAACAGTAAAAACAGTAAAAACAGTAAAAACAGTAAAAACAGTAAAAACAGTAAAAACAGTAAAAACAGTAAAAACAGTAAAAACAGTAAAAACTGTAAAAACTGTAAAAACAGTAAAAACCGTAAAAACAGTGAAAAAGCAGTAAAAAAATAAAAATAGTAAAAACAGTAAAAACAGTTAAAACAGTAAAAACAGTAAAAACAGTAAAAACAGTAAAAACAGTAAAAACAGTAAAAACAGTAAAAACAGTAAAAACAGTAAAATCAGTAAAAACAGTAAAAACAGTAAAAACAGTAAAAACAGTAAAAACAGTAAAAACAGTAAAAACTGTAAAAACAGTAAAAACCGTAAAAACAGTGAAAAAGCAGTAAAAAAATAAAAATAGTAAAAACAGTAAAAACAGTTAAAACAGTAAAAACAGTTAAAACAGTAAAAACAGTAAAAACAGTAAAAACAGTAAAAACAGTAAAAACAGTAAAAACAGTAAAAACAGTAAAAACAGTAAAAACAGTAAAAACAGTAAAAACAGTAAGAACAGTAAAAACAGTAAAAACAGTAAAAACAGTAAAAACAGTAAAAACAGTAAAAACAGTAAAAACAGTAAAAACAGTAAAAACAGTAAAAACAGTAAAAACAGTAAAAACAGTAAAAACAGTAAAAACAGTAAAAACAGTAAAAACAGTAAAAACAGTAAAAACAGTAAAAACAGTAAAAACAGTAAAAACAGTAAAAACAGTAAAAACAGTAAAAACAGTAAAAACAGTAAAAACAGTAAAAACAGTAAAAACAGTAAAAACAGTAAAAACAGTAAAAACAGTAAAAACAGTAAAAACAGTAAAAACAGTAAAAACAGTAAAAACAGTAAAAACAGTAAAAACAGTAAAAACAGTAAAAACAGTAAAAACAGTAAAAACAGTAAAAACAGTAAAAACAGTAAAAACAGTAAAAACAGTAAAAACAGTAAAAACAGTAAAAACAGTAAAAACAGTAAAAACAGTAAGAACAGTAAAAACAGTAAAAACAGTAAAAACAGTAAAAACAGTAAAAACAGTAAAAACAGTAACAACAGTAAAAACAGTAAAAACAGTAAAAACAGTAACAACAGTAAAAACAGTAAAAACAGTAAAAACAGTAAAAACAGTAAAAACAGTAAAAACAGTAAAAACAGTAAAAACAGTAAAAACAGTAAAAACAGTAAAAACAGTAAAAACAGTAAAAACAGTAAAAACAGTAAAAACAGTAAAAACAGTAAAAACAGTAAAAACAGTAAAAACAGTAAGAACAGTAAAAACAGTAAAAACAGTAAAAACAGTAAAAACAGTAAAAACAGTAAAAACAGTAAAAACAGTAAAAACAGTAAAAACAGTAAAAACAGTAAAAACAGTAAAAACAGTAAAAACAGTAAAAACAGTAAAAACAGTAAAAACAGTAAAAACAGTAAAAACAGTAAAAACAGTAAAAACAGTAAAAACAGTAAAAACAGTAAAAACAGTAAAAACAGTAAAAACAGTAAAAACAGTAAAAACAGTGAAAACAGTGAAAACAGTGAAAACAGTAAAAACAGTAAAAACAGTAAAAACAGTAAAAACAGTAGAAACAGTAAAAACAGTAAAAACAGTAAAAACAGTAAAAACAGTAAAAACAGTAAAAACAGTAAAAACAGTAAAAACAGTAAAAACAGTAAAAACAGTAAAAACAGTAAAAACAGTAAAAACAGTAAAAACAGTAAAAACAGTAAAAACAGTAAAAACAGTAAAAACAGTAAAAACAGTAAAAACAGTAAAAACAGTAAAAACAGTAAAAACAGTAAAAACAGTAAAAACAGTTAAAACAGTAAAAACAGTAAAAACAGTAAAAACAGTAAAAACAGTAAAAACAGTAAAAACAGTAAAAACAGTAAAAACAGTAAAAACAGTAAAAACAGTAAAAACAGTAAAAACAGTAAAAACAGTAAAAACAGTAAAAACAGTAAAAACAGTAAAAACAGTAAAAACAGTAAAAACAGTAAAAACAGTAAAAACAGTAAAAACAGTAAAAACAGTAAAAACAGTAAAAACAGTAAAAACAGTAAAAACAGTAAAAACAGTAAAAACAGTAAAAACAGTAAAAACAGTAAAAACAGTAAAAACAGTAAAAACAGTAAAAACAGTAAAAACAGTAAAAACAGTAAAAACAGTAAAAACAGTAAAAACAGTAAAAACAGTAAAACAGTAAAAACAGTAAAAACAGTAAAAACAGTAAAAACAGTAAGAACAGTAAAAACAGTAAAAACAGTAAAAACAGTAAAAACAGTAAAAACAGTAAAAACAGTAAAAACAGTAAAAACAGTAAAAACAGTAAAAACAGTAAAAACAGTAAAAACAGTAAAAACAGTAAAAACAGTAAAAACAGTAAAAACAGTAAAAACAGTAAAAACAGTAAAAACAGTAAAAACAGTAAAAACAGTAAAAACAGTAAAAACAGTAAAAACAGTAAAAACAGTAAAAACAGTAAAAACAGTAAAAACAGTAAAAACAGTAAAAACAGTAAAAACAGTAAAACAGTAAAAACAGTAAAAACAGTAAAAACAGTAAAAACAGTAAAAACAGTAAAACAGTAAAACAGTAAAAACAGTAAAAACAGTAAAAACAGTAAAAACAGTAAAAACAGTAAAAACAGTAAAAACAGTAAAAACAGTAAAAACAGTAAAAACAGTAAAAACAGTAAAAACAGTAAAAAACAGTAAAAACAGTAAAAACAGTAAAAACAGTAAAAACAGTAAAAACAGTAAAACAGTAAAAACAGTAAAAACAGTAAAAACAGTAAAAACAGTAAAAACAGTAAAAACAGTAAAAACAGTAAAAACAGTAAAAACAGTAAAAACAGTAAAAACAGTAAAAACAGTAAAAACAGTAAAAACAGTAAAAACAGTAAAAACAGTAAAAACAGTAAAACAGTAAAAACAGTAAAAACAGTAAAAACAGTAAAAACAGTAAAAACAGTAAAAACAGTAAAACAGTAAAAACAGTAAAAACAGTAAAAACAGTAAAAACAGTAAAAACAGTAAAAACAGTAAAACAGTAAAAACAGTAAAAACAGTAAAAACAGTAAAAACAGTAAAAACAGTAAAAACAGTAAAAACAGTAAAAACAGTAAAAACAGTAAAAACAGTAAAAACAGTAAAAACAGTAAAAACAGTAAAAACAGTAAAAACAGTAAAAACAGTAAAAACAGTAAAAACAGTAAAAACAGTAAAAACAGTAAAAACAGTAAAAACAGTAAAACAGTAAAAACAGTAAAAACAGTAAAAACAGTAAAAACAGTAAAAACAGTAAAAACAGTAAAAACAGTAAAAACAGTAAAAACAGTAAAAAACAGTAAAAACAGTAAAAACAGTAAAAACAGTAAAAACAGTAAAAACAGTAAAAACAGTAAAAACAGTAAAAACAGTAAAAACAGTAAAAACAGTAAAAACAGTAAAAACAGTAAAAACAGTAAAAACAGTAAAACAGTAAAAACAGTAAAAACAGTAAAAACAGTAAAACAGTAAACAGTAAAAACAGTAAAAACAGTAAAAACAGTAAAAACAGTAAAAAACAGTAAAAACAGTAAAAACAGTAAAAACAGTAAAAACAGTAAAAACAGTAAACAGTAAAACAGTAAAAACAGTAAAAACAGTAAAAAACAGTAAAAACAGTAAAAACAGTAAAACAGTAAAAACAGTAAAAACAGTAAAAACAGTAAAAACAGTAAAACAGTAAAAACAGTAAAAACAGTAAAAACAGTAAAAACAGTAAAAACAGTAAAAAACAGTAAAACAGTAAAACAGTAAAAACAGTAAAAACAGTAAAAACAGTAAAAACAGTAAAAACAGTAAAAACAGTAAAAACAGTAAAACAGTAAACAGTAAAAACAGTAAAACAGTAAAAACAGTAAAACAGTAAAACAGTAAAAACAGTAAAAACAGTAAAAACAGTAAAAACAGTAAAAACAGTAAAAACAGTAAAAACAGTAAAAACAGTAAAAACAGTAAAAACAGTAAAAACAGTAAAAACAGTAAAAACAGTAAAAACAGTAAAAACAGTAAAAACAGTAAACAGTAAAACAGTAAAAACAGTAAAAACAGTAAAAACAGTAAAAACAGTAAAAACAGTAAAAACAGTAAAAACAGTAAAAACAGTAAAAACAGTAAAAACAGTAAAAACAGTAAAAACAGTAAAAACAGTAAAAACAGTAAAAACAGTAAAAACAGTAAAAACAGTAAAACAGTAAAAACAGTAAAAACAGTAAAAACAGTAAAAACAGTAAAAACAGTAAAAACAGTAAAAACAGTAAAAACAGTAAAAACAGTAAAAACAGTAAAAACAGTAAAAACAGTAAAAACAGTAAAAACAGTAAAAACAGTAAAAACAGTAAAAACAGTAAAAACAGTAAAAACAGTAAAAACAGTAAAAACAGTAAAAACAGTAAAAACAGTAAAAACAGTAAAAACAGTAAAAACAGTAAAAACAGTAAAAACAGTAAAAACAGTAAAAACAGTAAAAACAGTAAAAACAGTAAAAACAGTAAAAACAGTAAAAACAGTAAAAACAGTGAAAACAGTGAAAACAGTGAAAACAGTAAAAACAGTAAAAACAGTAAAAACAGTAAAAACAGTAAAAACAGTAAAAACAGTAAAAACAGTAAAAACAGTAAAAACAGTAAAAACAGTAAAAACAGTAAAAACAGTAAAAACAGTAAGAACAGTAAAAACAGTAAAAACAGTAAAAACAGTAAAAACAGTAAAAACAGTAAAAACAGTAAAAACAGTAAAAACAGTAAAAACAGTAAAAAGAGTAAAAACAGTAAAAACAGTAAAAACAGTAACAACAGTAAAAACAGTAAAAACAGTTAAAACAGTAAAAACAGTAAAAACAGTAAAAACAGTAAAAACAGTAAAAACAGTAAAAACAGTAAAAACAGTAAAAACAGTAAAAACAGTAAAAACAGTAAAAACAGTAAAAACAGTAAAAACAGTAAAAACAGTAAAAACAGTAAAAACAGTAAAAACAGTAAAAACAGTAAAAACAGTAAAAACAGTAAAAACAGTAAAAACAGTAAAAACAGTAAAAACAGTAAAAACAGTAAAAACAGTAAAAACAGTAAAAACAGTAAAAACAGTAAAAACAGTAAAAACAGTAAAAACAGTAAAAACAGTAAAAACAGTAAAAACAGTAAAAACAGTAAAAACAGTAAAAACAGTAAAAACAGTAAAAACAGTAAAAACAGTAAAAACAGTAAAAACAGTAAAAACAGTAAAAACAGTAAAAACAGTAAAAACAGTAAAAACAGTAAAAACAGTAAAAACAGTAAAAACAGTAAAAACAGTAAAAACAGTAAAAACAGTAAAAACAGTAAAACAGTGAAAAAGCAGTAAAAAAAGTAAACAGTGACAAAGTAGTAAAAACAGTAAAACCTCAAATTACTTTCTGTCCGATATTTGCTCCCTCCCCGGTACCGTATAATAAACAACACATCGAGAGAATGGAGAAATGAGAGTGGACTTTTTCGCCTACTGCGCATAGCAAACACGAGCGGGGCGAAATGATACTTAAATAGCAAAGTATGAGAATGTAGGTTTTTTGTTTTATGATCGAGCTATAGCGACTATTCTTCGCCTTCTAGGCAGGTACTGCACTCTACGCATAACCGACAAATGGATGACTTGGGGAGGATCGCAGCATGCAGCATGGACAATAAGCTCATAAAATCCTGTTGCAAGCCTCTTTTGGCTGAGCGAGGCTGATCGGAGTGCAGCTAAAGGTAAGAACAGTCGATAACAGGTTAGGCTTTGGCATACGGAAAAAGTCAAGTTTTAATTCTCTTTCTCCGGGGAACTCGTTTGGTCGAAGAAAGAAAAGATAAACGCCACAAAGGTACGATCTTAAATATTCCGGTCCCGCATAATGACGGCCCGGTAAATGACTCATTCAAGGCCACTCAAACAGCTCAAGTGATAAGGAAGTATTGATCGCACGAGGAACAACTAAAAAAGTAAAACACGTAGAGAAGAAAGGGTCCCAGGCAGGCCACGAGTCACCGCCCGCCCGGCTTCGGCGTCGCTGATTTGAGACGGGTTGATGATGCTGATGAAAGCCGCACGCTAGATTGAAATTGACGTACAAATTGGTATGATTTGATAAACTTCAAGCGAGAGTGCCTGTCACTGACACCTCGTCACAAGTGCTCACATGTGTCGATCTTAGCAAACGCTGGCTGTCTGAAGGTTGCGAATGAATGAATGATGCTTCTGAAAAAAAAAGCAGGCGCTGCTTAAAATTGTCACTCGCAAATGTCACTGACGCCACCGACGGAAATCGAGAGACAAGGCGTGCGATTTTTTGGACGGTTTATTTTTGTTCGTTTTTTCCTCACAAACCTCAATAATCTATCATCCAATGAAAGACACAAACAGGAATGCACGTATTTCAATGAACTGAAATTTTTTTTTTATTATTACTAGAAGAGTTCAGCACGAACGCGAGGCTATTTGCACTTCAATTATGTCCGCATAAACCGGCATCGTCGCGATAAAGCGTCTTACTTCCGCATTTACTTTTTTTTGTGTGTAAAAATGTTGGAATTGCTTTTAACCTATGGATCTACGGAATGGGAACTAAAATGAGTGAAACTGTGTTGGTTGTCGCACGTGATATTTGCAGTACGATATCATTGTTATAGAGACATTACCCAGAATCATGACCTAATTAGCTTATTGAGATATGGTCTTCCAGCAACTCAGTGAGGTACATTGTTTTTTTTTTCAATTACACGGAATAAAATTGATTAGTTTTTTTTTTTTGCGAACAAAGAACATTTCAGTAAATTCCAAGATAACGACGTTGCTTATTTTGATTCAAGAAGCAACGTAACGCAAAATTTACGTATGAAACAAATTTATTAAAACTAAACTCGTAGAATGATTGAGTTTTACAAGAATCGATTTTATTATGTGTCAAACATGCCTCGTCGTTCGAGCAGACGTGTAATTTTATATTTTCGGCACATTAAAAATATATTTTTGGCAACACTGTTTTTGACACTTTTTTAACGACCAAAAGCGAGCAGCATGCTTGCAACCAAGGGCTGTTGATCCTGTATATTACACAGTGAGATAGAGGCTTTGAGAGTTTCGTGATTG
This sequence comes from Malaya genurostris, assembly GCF_030247185.1. Taxonomy (NCBI): domain Eukaryota; kingdom Metazoa; phylum Arthropoda; class Insecta; order Diptera; family Culicidae; genus Malaya; species Malaya genurostris. The sequence goes on along the minus strand of NC_080571.1, from coordinate 339,711,473 downwards.
TCGAAGTTCCACTGCTGATGAAGCCCGTAGCGACAGACCCTACGAAGCGGTTACACCGAACAGTGTCAATACTACTATAAATGGAGGTTAAAACCGGGGCAAAATAAACGATAATAATATTACAAGAAATTGTCCTGGATGACTGGAAAAGAAAAGTGCGCGAGCTTACCATAGTTCGGTAAGATTCTGCAGATGAGAGAGATATCCTACCACTTGATCCCGAACATACTTACTTAGGGCTAAAAGGACGAACGCAAGCGCACTTCGATTACATGTTAGGCTAGATCCATTATTATACGCCAAAGAACAGAATGATTACCCGACAAAGGGCAATGTTGTCATACTCATTCTGAGAAAATCAAAAATCAGCTATCATCAGCGATAATAATCGTCGGTGATTATTGTTTACAAAATCATCATCGCTCATGATAAAGAAAATCGTTTGATTTTCTGAAATTGATATTGGAACAGCATTATTTTTTTCCGATCAGTGTTGCACAATTATCACCTAGTCAAATATCACCGCTAGTTCCTATCAATATCACTACACTCATATTGTTTTAATTCACATATGATTATGAATGATTTGTCTCACGATCATCAACCATACAGCGATTTTCATTAGCATATGATCATATTGAGATGTCGATAAGCAATGGATGGAATGCAAATACAGCGAAAAAAAAATTATTCTGAATATCGATTATAGAGACAAACGAAATTTTTTGAATTCCAGAATCGATTTACTCTCACGGTCTATTTAGATTAAACAGGGTATTGTGCAGCGTTTGAACCAGCCCTCTACTGAGAATCTATGTTGACTACAATAGCGTTTAGTGGAGCGCCCTTCCACCGGGCTGGTTTGAACGCTTGTTTGGGATCGCTCCTGCGCTCCAGTTACTTCTCTGTATGGAATTCAAATTCAAATTAAAGTGTTAATGTTTCTGTTTATAAAAGGATATAAACATTGAATATATTTATTACACTTTGCCTGGATTCCTCCAATTTGATCCTTGAAAGTGAGTTTTTTGTCATACGTTAAACCTAAGTATTTAGTTTGATGAGACCATGTCAATTCCAAGCCATTCAATTTAAGAATGTGATTATTGTTTGGTTTAAGAAAAGAAGCTCTTGGCTTATGGGGAAAGATAATTAATTGCGTTTTTGCTGCATTTGGTTAAATTGCTTTTTCTATGTCTAGAAAAGCAACTCCGGTGGATAAGCCAGAAGATTTATTTGCTTTTATCATGTTCGTTACTCTGACAAGTTGATGAGTAGTTGAATGTTCATGACGAAATCCAAACTGCTCTGGTAAAAAAATTGAATTCTTATTTATATGAGACATCATTCTCAACAAGATAATTTTTTCAAAAAGTTTACTGATAGAAGAAAGTAAGCTTATTGGTCGATAACTTGATGTTTCTGCTGGATTTTTATTAGGTTTCAGGATAGGAATTACTTTAGCGTTTTTCCATCTTTTTGGGAAGTAAGCTAATGAAAAACACTTGTTGAAAATTTTAACCAGAAGTCTCAAGGCAACATCGGGAAGATTTTTAATAAGAATATTAAAAATTCCATCATTACAAGGAGCCTTCATGTTTTTGAGTTTCCTAATAATTGATTTAATTTCGTCAAAATTCGTCTCAATAATGTCATCTTGTGATAACACTTGAGTTGAAATATGATCATATTTCAGTGAGACTTCATTTTCAATAGGACTCACAACGTTCAAATTGAAATTGTGGACACTCTCGAACTGCTGAGCAAGTTTTTGAGCTTTTTCGCCATTTGTAAGAAGTATTTGATTTCCTTCCTTGAGAGCAGGAATTGGTTTCTGAGGTTTCTTAAGAACCTTAGAAAGTTTCCAGAAAGGTTTAGAATATGGTTTAATTTGTTCAACTTCTTTAGCGAAATTTTCATTTTGCAAAAGAGTAAATCTATGTGTATTTTCTTTTTGTAAATCCTTAACTATGTTTTTCATAGCAGGATCACGAGATCGTTGATATTGTCGTCGACGAATATTCTTCAACCGAATGAGCAGTTGAAGATTGTCATCGATGATAGGAGAATTTAATTTAGTTTGAGCTTTGGGAACTGAAAGATTTCTAGCTTCGATAATGTAGTGATTCAAATTATCAATTGCTGTGTCGATGGCCGCAGAATTTTCTAAAATAGTTTATGATCCACATGATTTTCAATGTGAGATCTGTAATCCAACCAATTAGCTCTATGATAGTTGAATATAGAACTAATTAGATTAATTACAGCTTTGTTGGAAAGTCTGAATGTTACAGGAAGATGATCTGAGTCAAAGTCAGCATGTGTAATCGGTTCACTACAAATGTGACTTTGATCTGTTAGAACCAGATCAATTGTAGACGGGTTTTTCACGGAAGAGAAACAAGTCGGATTACTGGGATGAAGAACTGTAAAAAAACCAGTTGAGAGTTGATTATGAAGTATTTTACCATTACTGTTATTTTGCCTACAATTCCACTGGACATGCTTAGCATTTAAATCCCCTATTACGAAAAATTTCGGTCGATATCTTGTGAGTTTTTGCAAATCGCCTTTAAAGAAATTTAATTGTTCGCCGGTGCATTGGAATGGTAAATATGCTCCAGCGATAAAATAAATTCCCTGAATGGTTTCAACTTCGATTCCCAAGCTTTCAATAACTTTAGTATTGAAAGAAGGTAAAATTCGATGTTTAATTTGCCGTTGGACAAAAATGGCAACTCCACCACCCATTCCAGTAAATTTGTCAAATCGATGAATCACATAATGTGGATTACTTTTCAATTTGACATTTGGTTTAAGAAAAGTTTCTGTCACAATGGCAATATGAATTTTGTGAACTTTGAGAAAATTATAAAATTCATCTTCACTCGATTTTTACGATCGAGCATTCCAATTTAAAATATTCAAATAATTGTTTAACATCACTGTTAAATTTTAAATTCATTATAATATTATTTGCAAATTGCCATCCGATTTGAAATGCTTCAAAAAGTGATGAAGTCGAATTCATTCGGATGATCATTTGAAAAAGTTGATCTTGTAGGTAGATCATTTTATTTTCAGTTATATCGCCTAATTCGACTTCATTTAAAGAAGCGAATGGCATTGAAGGAATATTTGTAGGTAGACTGACATTAGAAGAAGATGATTTGGCCGGTCTACCTGATAATAAATTGTTTTCGTTAGAAGATGAACTTCAAGGTGTTCCTGTGTTTTGATTATTTACATTAGAAGAATTAAGTTTTAGTTTTCTACCTGTTACCAAAGCGTAACTTTCATTAGAAGAAGATGATGACGAGGTCGATCTATCTGTCAATAAATTGTTTTCGTTAGGAGACGAATTGGCAGGTGTACCTGTTTTTTGTTTAAAATTCGAAGAAATAGAAGAATTAGGTGTGGCATTTGTAACGGTTTTTTTTATTTTCAGGTATGTTCTGTAAATTTAAGGTCGTTGATTTGATTTGTTGTCTAAGCGAACGAGCGTTTAAATCTTTTTCCCTGACAGAACATTTCAAATAATTGGATTTATGATTTCCATCGAAATTTCCAATCGATGAACATGAAAATTTATCAGTGGACAAACGTCTTTCGATTGAGATTTACCACAATTCAAACACCGTATATCCAATTTTTGGTTCCATGGCCGAAGCCTTGGCAACGACGACATTGCGTTAAGTTTGCAATACGATTATGCCGTTTATAATGTTCCCAATGAATTTTAATGTGGGAAATGAAACGTACTTTTTCTAAAGTTTTCAAATTGTTTACATCACTTCGATTGAAGTGTATTAGGTAAAGTTCATGGGAAATTCCAGAGCGTGGTTTAGAAGTACCATTCGCTCTTTTTTTCATAAGTATTACTTGGGAAGGGGCAAAACCAAGCAATTCTTTCAGTTCATTTTTAATTTCGTCAATACTTTGATCATTTAATAAACCTTTCAACTCAGCCTTGAAGGGTCTGTCTGATTTTATATTCCAATTTTATTTTTCCAATCCATCAACCAAGACTCGACATTCTCCTCTTCGTCCGATTTGAAATGAGACTTTTACTTCCGGGAGAAAAGTAGAAAGCTCAACACGGAATGCTTTGAAGTCGGAAATCATCACCGTCACTGGTGGCATAGATTGTTGTTTCTTCCCAGAACGACAAGCGTCCAAGAATCTCGTAAATATTGTTAGACGGCATAGAATCAACGGAAAGGAAAAGGCTGATTAATTTCTTAGTCTTGAAAAAGACTGATTTTATTAGAATATCACTCTTTGTATAGCCTTGAGAAAGGCTGACTAATTGTTAGTCTTTAAAAATACTGTTAGGTAGCCAGAGCTATATGCGTGCGGTGTGAACGACTATTCAACACCGACTGAGTAACCACCCGAGCAAAGTCAAACATCAAAACGAGAGCAAATCGAAATCTAATTATGATAGCAACATCACATTGGAATTTTAATTCGATCTCAGATCATCAATTTTTCAATTGATATCACATTATGTTATCTTTTTGATGTTACTTAAAAAAAAACTTGCGAGGCAAAAATTTTGGGAAACTCCAAAAATGATTATTCAAAAGCAACAACTTAGTAACTGCATCAAATTAGGAGTAATTTTAATTTTGCATTAGGCGAAATAAAAATGCAAAAATAGATTTTAATAATATTCCTTTAATTCTATGTTGCGTTTTACAAAAATGCTCCGGAACCATAACCGTGATAAAGGAAAAGATTTTTGTCAACACTTTGGCAGCTCTTATACCAATAATCCTCTATATTTTTGCTTGCGAGAGTATTGTTGTAGCACCACACATCTGGAGGACATTGGATAGGTTGCCGATCATTGGTGCCACGTCTATCTGAAGCTAGTTTATCTCCTTTAGCGATCTCCTGGCATACTGAGCCTTCACCAGATCCGGCCAAAAGCCCTCATTCTCTTTCGAGGACGAAGGGCGGCTTGGGCATTCTCATCTCGCTAATCGTCAGCCACAGAAAGACCTTCTTCAGGAACCTCATATCAAAAATACATTTGACGTCAACGATTTCCTTCTGGTTGAGTACGTTAAATATCAGATTTTCTAACATTATTGTCTGTGGTTCAGAGAGTGGTGTACCGAGGAAATTTGGCGCCCAGGGCAAAATAATAGATTAGCCCCCATCGATGGTTTAGTGAGCAAAAAAAACACAAAGCTGAACTCCATCTCCGGAAAGCTGACTTGGACGAGCAAAAAAAAAAAGGTCCCAGGGATAACTTTGCCGCCCCCGCTAAAATTTTTGCACCCGGGGTGAATACCCCCTTCGCCCCTCCCTAGATACGCCACTGGGTTCAGAAATCGACGATCAGTATTGCCAAAGTGATTGTTTTTTCGTGCATCAACTAACAAGTCCTTTGGATAATATATGACACGCTCTTCTTTTCTATATCATACTAACTGAATTACCCGGAGTTGCTCGGATATGTTTCGTGAAAGCAAGGCCGCAAAACAATTTTAGAAATTGTCTGCTCATTTAAATACTCAGAGCGTAGAGAAATACAACTTATTTCGACACAATTGCTCACGATTGTGATAATGAGTATTTGAAAACGGCTCTTCATAACTACGTTAAATAATACTTTCGTTATACAGAATAACGATTCAGTTAATTCAAATGTTATCGTAAACTTTCATCAACTCGGTTCGACAGTTTTCTCAATTTACATGAAAAAATGCACATTAAATTTGAAATTTCTTCGTCAATTCAGATCAATTTTATCTCCCTTGGTTAAGAATTGTTAATCCCCCTGCCTCTTGTGAATATTTTTGTGATCCTCACTTAGTTGCTAGAAATATACAGTACTAGTCGAGAAGTACCATTTTTTCGTAAAATCCGATCAATTCACTTTATACTTCCCATGTTTGGGGCACTTGCTACACTCTTTCCTTGAAATAACCCTTTAATCTGTGTTTGTTAGTGAACTTGCAACAGCTCTCTGCCCTCTGAGTAATGTAAAAAGATCTGCGCTCGTCAAAAAAGAGAGGGGGGGGGGGGAGATGAAAATTAATTTTCCCGTCTCTTTTCTCTTAGTCTATATCCTCCGGCTTCCCTCGTTTGTCGACAAGTAAGATGAATTTAACAATAAACCTCTTTTTAGAGGCACTTGCTACAAACTCCAACCTTTTGTTCACCTGTGCAATGAATATCTGATCTCGACAAGAAAAAAATAGCTTCATTACCACCTCTGAATTGCAAAAAGTACCTCTGCCAAGTTTGGTGATAATCTACTGAGTTGTTATGGAATTACTCCGATATTTACAAAAAATTGAGCTCTTTTTATGCGTATTTATATCCTAACGAACATCTCTTAGTTGTGATAAATATCTGTGCTTATCGAAAAATTTCGATTTCGTAAAACTCGAAACATTTTGCCTCAAATTGTTAGCAAACGCTTACTGCAACAACTACCTCTCCCACAGACACCAGTGAGCCTTCACTGTAAAAGACTTCACTCTAAAGCGCTCGCTCTTCTGAGCCTCGAAATTCGTATTTCAAAGAGACTATATACTCGAGTAGAGTGAGATCAAATAAATAACTCAATTTGATATTATGATGTTCACATGCTACAGCTTCTGGATACGAGAAAAACACAAAGAGCACATTTTCATACCTATCAAATAACCGAACTCCCGAGCAAAGTCAAACATCAAAACGAGAGCAAATCGAAATCTTATTGTGATAGCAACATCACATTGAAATCATAATATGATCTCAGCTCATCAATTTTTCTATTGATATCACATTATGTAATCTTTTTGCTGTTACTTTTGAAAAAAAAAACTTGCGAGGCAAAAATGTTGGGAAACTCCAAAAAATATTATTCAAAAGCAACAACTTAATAACTGCATCAAGATAGGACTAATTCTATTAGGCGATACAAAAATGCAAAAATAAATTTTAATGGAACAATTATTCCTTCAATTCTATGTTGCGTTTTACAAAAATGCTTCCTGTGGCAGTAGTCCGGAACCATAACCGTGATTAATGAAAAGATTGTTGTCAAGCTTTTTTTTTGCAGCTTTTACACCAATAATCCTTTATATTATTGTTGTAGCACCACACATCTGGAGGACAATGGATAGGTTGGCGATCATTGGTGCCACGTTTATCTGAAGCTAGTTTATCTCCTTTATTGATCTCCTGGCATACTGTGCCTTTACCAGACCCGACCAAAAGCCCTCATTCAACTTGATATGAAAAATAGGAACTCTCAGGAACTTGATATGCAAAATACATTTGACGTCAACTATTTCCTTCTGGTGGGGTACGTTAAATATCAGATTCTCTAACAGTTTTCGCGTTTAGTTAAAAAAAGATGTTAAATGTTCTGACTATTATTTACGGTTGTTGTTTTGACCGTTATTGTCTGTGGTTCAGAAATCAACTAACGGTATTGCCGGCGTTGCTTGAAAATGTTTCATGAAGGCAAGGCCGCAAAACCAATTTTAGAAATTGTTCTGATTGTGATAATGATTATTTGATAACGAAAAGCTGTTCATAACTACGTTAGATAATATTTTTCGTTCTATAGAATAACGATTAATTTATTCGAATGTTGTCGTAAACTTATTTTCATCAGCTTGGGTCGACAGTTTTCTCAATTTACATGAAAATAGGAACATTAGTTTTATGATTTCTTCGTCAATTCAGGTCCATTTTACCCCCTCCCCCTCAGATATCTGTGGTCGTCAAAAAAGAGGGGGGGGGGGAGGTGAAAAGTGATTTTCCAGACTCTTTTCTCCTAGTCTATATTCTCCGGCTTCCCTCGTTTGTCGACAAATAAGAGAAATGTAACAATAAACCTCTTTTTTGAGGCACTTGCTACAAACTCCAACCTTTTATTCACCTGTGCAATGAATATCTGATCTAGACATGAAAAAATAGCTATATTACCACCTCTGAATTGCAAAAAGTACCTCTACCAAGTTTGGTGATAATTTAGTGAGTTCTTATGGAATTATTCCGATATTTACAAACAATGAGCTGAGAGCTTCTTCAATAGACACTTGCTATCTTTTACCCTTATGATAATCTATTAGTTTTAATAAATATATGTGCATGTTGAAAATTTTCGATTTCGTAAAACTTGAAACATTTTGTCCCAAATTTCCCCTGTTAGCAAACACTTACTGAAACCACCACCTTCCCCACCCCCTCCTCTTTAAAATATCAGCAAGAAGTAATAATAATTAATAGTTAATAATCTATTGATTTGTTTTGGAGTTATGTTATGTTATACAATTTATCCTTTGCATGTTTGAGTTTTACAAAAACTTTGTATGGTCTTCAAAAAGTCTCGATACTCGTCCAATTAGATAATCTTTTTCATGATCTTCTGTTAAAGACCCTTGCTAGGCCCCCTTCCCTAAAAAAATACACTTATGACCATCTCTGAAGAGCAAGAAGTATCTGTGCTAAATTTGGTGTTCATGGATGTTCAGTAGTTTCGGAATTATACTGTTAGAAACATTACACCTCCCTTTTCAAAGGCACTTGCTGCATTCACCTCCCATATAAGCATCTAAGATATGCAAAATGTTGCTATGGTCTTAACAATTAATAATATATTTATTAATTAATTAATTTATTATTTTATATTCACACGACAGACGTAAATATAAAATCTGTCATTAGAAAATAAGCCTTATATTTATTTCTAATAGAATCACGTTTTTTTTGGTTTCATAACAGCTTTTCGATCCAAACGAAGTTATCATCGAGTACTCGAAATACTCGGAAAGTTGGGAAAGTTCGACTATTCGAGTACTACGGAAAATACATTGTGCGCATAATTGTGTACCACATCGCACTATTATAAACAAAACACGATTATTTTGTGGCTTTCATGCTCGTAATAATTGTAATCGTTAATTTGAGGATATTGAAAAACAAGGTTTTATGTTTCCGTAGACGTGTTTATGATCGTGATAAAATTATTATTTTATTTGTGAAACTTCGTAAAGCTTAGGTGCGCACTAATCGCCACCTCTTCCCTAATCTGTATGATTTTGAGTCATAGGAAGTTTTAATATATGAAAGAATTTTAGCGCCACCGAATGAAAGAATTTTATAATCTCCAATTACCGACGTTTTAAATCATCATGTTTTAGAGATATATCGAAATATGTCTTCTATCATAAACATACGAGCACTGTAGAAGCGCTTTGCGAATGAATTCCTAACTCACGTTTTCTTCATAATGTAGACTTTGACATCCCGAACAACTTTCCTCAGAAAAAAAGCTTTGAAGATTTTACGTTCTGAGCTAGATCATATTTTAGCACACTAGCTCCATATAACAGTTCGGCTGAAAAGTTCGTATCGTTTAATAGAAACACACATTTTTTTACCAAAATTCGTTTTTATTATTCAACATAATTGCCATCAGAGGCGATACAGCGATAATAGCGATCTTCCAACTTTTCGATACCATTTTTGTAGTACGATTTGTCCTTTGCCTCAAAATAGGCCTCAGTTTCAGCGATTACCTCTTCATTGCTTCTAAATTTTTTACCAGCGAGCATTCTCTTGAGGTCTGAGAACAGGAAAAAGTCACTGGGGGGGCAAATCTGGAGAATATGGTGGATGAGGGAGCAATTCGAAGCCCAATTCGTTCAATTTCAGCATGGTTTTCATCGACTTGAGACACGGTGCATTGTCTTGATGAAACAAAACTTTTTTCTTCTTCAAATGAGGCCGTTTTTTTTAAATTTCGTCCTTCAAACGCTCTAATAACGGTATATAATAGTCACTGTTGATGGTTTTTCCCTTTTCAAGGTAGTCGATGAAAATTATACCATGCGAATCCCAAAATACAGACGCCATAACCTTACCGGCCGATTGTTGAGTCTTTCCACGCTTTTGGTTCGGTTCATCTCGTGCAGTCCTTTCAGCTGACTGTCGATTGGACTCCGGAGTGAAGTGATGGAGCCATGTTTCGTCCATTGTTATATATCGACGAAAAAAATCGGTTTTATTTCGATATAACAGCTCCTAACACTGCTCAGAATCATCAATTCGTTGTTGTTTTTGATCGATTGTGAGCTCACGCGGCACCAATTTTGCACAAAGCTTTCTCATATCCAAATATTCGTGAATAATATGTCCAACACGTTCCTTTGATATCTTTAGGGTGTCAGCTATCTCGATCAACTTCACTTTACGGTCATTGAAAATCATTTTGTGGATTTTTTTCACGTTTTCATCGGTAACAGCCTCTTTTGGACGTCCACTGCGTTCATCGTCTTGGGTGCTCATATGACCAGTACGAAATTTTGCAAACCACTTACGAATTGTTGCTTCGCCCGGTGCAGAGTCTGGATAACACTCATCAAGCCATTTTTTGGTATCGGCGGCACTTTTTTTCATCAAAAAGTAGTGTTTCATCAACACACGAAATTCCTTTTTTTCCATTTTTTTCACAATAACAAAAGTAGCTTCACTCAAAATGCAATATCTCACAAACTAATAATCAGACAGCTGTCAAATTTATACACGTATCTTTTGAAGGTTGGTACTAACTGAAAATGGTATGGATTTAATTCTAGTAGCGCCCTCTCATAGAAACGATACGAACTTTTCAGCCTATCTGTTAGTACAGCGATTTTGCTTTAATATTTGAAAAACTTAGAAAACTAGTTTGAAAACCCTATTCTACATATAATCAGATTTCCATGACTTATCTATGTTTAATCCATTTTATCTGAAGCAAGCAAATGAATTGCTTAATGATCGCTCCGAAATTAATCTTCATCGAATGATCCCGAATTTAAGTCTACACAAGAATTAAAAACTTACTAAATCAGTGTAATGCTGTCTGTGGGCAGAAGTGAGATACTCGTTTATTGTCCCAATTGGTCGAAATAAGTAAGATATTTTTTTGGAATCAAAATAACATATGATTTGGGATTGCTTATTGTCAGATTCCTAATTCACGTCTCCAGTGAGCCTTTGCTGTAAAAGACTTCACTCTAAAGCGCTCGCTCTTCTGAGCCTGATTACATACTCGAGTAGTGTGAGATCAAATGAATAACTCAATTTGATATTATGATGTTTACATGCTACAGCTTCTGGATACGCGAAAGACAAAGACCACATTTTCATACCTATCAAATAGCCGCACTGCCATACACGACGGTTCGTGAATCAACACTGCTTGTCATATGATCGAAAATTCTCCATCTACTTACAGCTTAACGTCACAGTCCATAACATTCGCAGAGAGTTCGGAATCCAAATCACCTAGGTTCGAAACCCAAGTCTTCTCTCTGTGGAGGTGTGTTGGTGCTTTGGACGCTTTTTTATTGTTGCAAGTAATATCGCCTAAAGGTATACTATCCCCAGGTCTTTTACCCAATCTATTTTTAGCTTATGCTCGCGACTTGTTTGTTTTCAGTAATGTATTTTAAAAGCAAATCAATAACTGGTTATGCAATCCAGTTTTGTTTTCGTTGTTTGATAATAATATCAAATTGAGAAGTAATTTTGCTATCAACAAGAAACAATCTATATCTTATTTAGATTTCAGTTTGCTTTCGTTGTTAGCAAAAATAGTTTTCTGTTTGATCTCATCGGAATATCTGTTTGCTTTCGATTTTGATTTTTTGCCACATAAAACGACCAAAACAACGGCAAATTAAGTAATCGAAAAATGCGAACATCACAACATCAAAATGAGTTTTCTATTTGATCTCACACTCTGCTCGGGCAAGGCTTCCTTTTCTGCCATGCAGAAAACTAAAAATACTTCATTCATCAACGTGGAATCGAAACTTTTTCGCCGTAGAAAAATATTTGCATGTGTCGGGGTTCTTCTTATGCAAGCGAATCATAAAAAACGATTATTTTTCGTACTACCACAACTGACAAGTGCAAAAATAATATTGGCTAACACTTGACGGTTATTCCGTCAAACCGGAAAGACATGTTTTGTATATTACCGAACAAAAATTCCATTGATATCTTGGCTTACGTGACCGATTGAGTACCTACCTGGCCAAGGACATTTTTCGGACATAAGCAAAAAAAAAACGAACAAAAACAATGACGAATGACGAAATCAGTTTGTAAAATTACTTGTTTCATCTTTTTATATATTTTTTCGGTCAGAACGTTTGTTTGGGCGAGAACAACAATCGTTTGTTTCCCCTCCCCCCTGGTTTCACCGGTTCTGGTTTCGTTTTTACCCAAAGCTCTTTACCGCTACATGCTTACAAAAGTAAAATTCGTTAACACTCATAAGATAATTACGCACAAACAAATATGAATCACAGACAGCAGCATCGTCGCAGCATGCACTAAGTAGAACCTGCGCCCCGGAATCTGAGAGATTGCTGAGTACTGCGACCGCTACGAAGTCATCCTTGTCAGCACTCGAGACGAAAAAACCGTGCGCCAAAGTCTCTCAGACTGAATAGTAGAAATTAGGTATGTAATTAGGAGGCTTGAGAGTGCTCTTTTTTGTTTTTGGTTTGGTCTTAGATGCCGTACCCCCATCGGACAGGGGGGTCATCATCGGTCCTCGGTTTCTTCACTCCGGGAAGATGTCGTTCATGGTTGCCGTCTGCAAGATTTCGTTTGCCGTATTTTTGAAGGTCTCCGAAAGACTTCGCTCCAAACCGGGCGTCAGCTCGTCCAGGAAGAGCCGCGAGTTATCGTTGATAAACTGGTTGCCCACTTGACTCAGCACCGGATCTCCGTTGAACAGGTCCTTCAGGTCGAACTGACCCTTCTCGATCTGGATCTTGACAAGCAACCGTTTCACTCGCATGTACGTCTCACCGTCCTTCTCGTACTTCTCGTTGTACAGCTTGACACGTGCACGAGAGTTTTCTGTTTGGGGAGGGAGAGGGGCGATTAAAAAATAGCAAAGGTCATAATCGAGTTTAATTACACTGGAACTGACCGATTAACTAACTAACTAACTAACTACGGTCAAACAGGAAATCAGAATGCCCTTACCGATTGTACCCTTCAGGTCGCCACTGCCGGCGATGTTGAGCAGCAGCAGCCGCATCTTGAGGTCATACTTTCCACGGAAGGAGAGCTTCGGCAGGTAGACGTTGAAGTCGAATGTCAGCTTCTCGATGTTGACTCTGAAATAGCAAAGGATATCCGGTTGTTTAAACATGGGCTTTCGTTCTTCGATCGCCGTACAGCCGGCCGCCGGTCAGTGACATATCCGATGATAAGACCGAGCTCGTGCGAACCGCGTATGGTGATTAGTGCGCTGAATCTGATTATGGTGGTAAAACAGGAATTTCGCTTTGTAATAATTGTCGGAACGAAACACAAGCTTGCTCAGTAATTTTTAATCAAGGTGCCTAGGCTATCGAAGGCATTGGGAGTAACAGTGTTGGGAACTTATTCATCACGTAATTATTCTAATAGCAGGTTCGCACTATATTAATTATTACTAAGATACCAGGTTCGGAAAATATGGCGATAACAGTTTTTGTTTCGAATCAGCTATATTTTTTTAAGTAAGGTAAAGTTTGGTTAATTAAACAAATTAATAATTCGCATAGTCGAAAATCTGATGTTTTCGGGTATCATTAATTCTCAGAAGCGTGACCGCGTTCGGGAAAGAAGTGTTAAAGACTGTCCCAGGAAGTATGGACGCACTTTGATTTCGCTGTAAATAATTCACAAGTGTTAGATATTCAAATTTTATTCGATATATTGATAATATTAAACTACAACAACAAAATATTATTCTCAACATTTGCTACTTAGCCATTGTAGACTAGCTCCTCATTACATTCCGTACAGACTTCTTGGCGACAAGTTTTGACACTTTTTTCCAATCTTTTTCGAACTGTTGAATTGGTTTCGGCTGCCGAGACATGTTTCCTAAGATGTGCCTTCGTTTATGCCCAAAATTCCTCAATTGGTCAAAGTTGTGGGCAATTTGGTGGATTCATGTCTTTTGGGACGAAAGTGACATTTTTGGTAGTATACCATTCTATCGTTGATTTCGAGTAGTGGCAAGAAGCAAGATCTAGCCAGAAGACAACAGGATCCTTGTGGCTTCGAATCATGGGTAGAAGGCATTTTGTAAACATTTCTTGATGTATATTTCGCTGTTCATTGAAGCAGTGGTGATGAAGGGTTTCGAAATCTTACCGCAGCTATAAATTGCTTGCCAGAGCATAGCTTTCTTATCAAATTTTTCGATTTCAATCGATGTCTCGGACTGATTGTGGTCCCGGCAAGGATTTGTAATCAAGTTCCACGTAGATTTCGTCGTCCATGATTATACAGTTCAAATTTCCAGCAAGAATCGTATTGTACAGCTTTCAAACCCTCGGCCTGATCGATACTTCTTGTTTCGGACTACGTTTTGGTTGTTTCTGCTTCTTATAGGTTCGAAGATTCAAACGTTCTTTAGCACGAAGAGCATTTGACTTCGAAGTGCCCACTTTTTTGCCACATCCCGAACTGAAACCTCCTTCTTTTGCTCGAACGCCTTCAGTATACGTTTATTCAACTGAGGGTTAGCAGGACCTTTTTTTCGACCCGTTTTCGGTTTATGCTCAAAGGTGTTGTCCTCACCGAACTTCCTGATTGCATTTCGCACGGCTTTTTCACTTACTCCTTCCATTTTTGCTATCTTTCTCAGTGACAGTCCGCGTTCTGTGCAACATTTGTACACAATTTGTCGACGTTGTTCTGCTGAAAGTCCACGCATTTCGAAACAAACTAATGAAAACGAATAAACAACTGCACAAGTGGTTAGAGAAGAGTGTAAACAACAGGACGCAGCCATAAAAACTGACAGATTCTGAACCATTGCGAATTGGCAGCGGTTTTTGGTTGCGTCCATACTTTTAGGGACAGTCTTTAGCTAACTTTCCGTAAATTAATATTGAAAAATAAGGCGGTAACAAAGCATACCCGAAAACCTTTTTTGAGAATTGCGCGGTGAACACGATAACGCGGTGTAGAATTATCTGGAATCAAAAATGTTCTTAAATTTACTTAACGTACGAGTTATTTCGTTTTCAAGTTTTCACTTTGATTTTTTACCAGTTATAACAGGAATATTTAAGCGAAAATCGCGATCTGACGCTAAATTTTTCACCAATGTAAAGACGAAAAACTACTAATATTAAAATGGAAAAAATTCAAATACGTTGATGGGGGGGATGGAATTCATGCCAAGACAGTATGTTCCAAGTTTGTAAAGAATCGGTTCAGTAGATTTTGCAGGATCGTGTTCACGGACATCGAAGTGGTGCTGTAATGCTTTTCTCATATAACATATATTTTCATTTATATTACTAAGGGATTCTTCAAAAGACTTTCCTTAGAATGTTAAATAAGAATAAGTTTGCTGAGGCATACATTAGCATAATCGTTTTGAATCTTTAACAGTTTTGACGTTTCACATTTTCACGCAGAGACAAAAATTGCTATAACAACCAGATTTGGGTTTCACACAACGCATTTTTTTATTGAAATAGTGACAAAAAAATAAATCTGGTTTGATATAGCAAATATTGCTGCTTGGAACTACAAAACATAATTAATTTTTTTCCTTCAACTTCTTGACAAACAATTTTACAATGAAGGCACATTAAAATTTAAAAAAAACTAGTTCCGAATGAACAAATATTAGATAAAGTCAATGATTGTAGTGTTTTAAATTAACAAATTTTTCAGTTGAAGTTAATAAACTTAAATGCAGTTATTTAAACTAACGCCGTAAAATCATACATTGTTTGAAATCATACATTTTTGTATGTTTTTTAGCATAAAATTATATCTTTCATACCAATTCACCAGGTAATTTTTGATACTGCTTTCATTATATTCGCTTTAAAACTCTTAAGGAGTGAATCGAAAATAAGCTATCCACATACATTTGTGTTGAACGCATGTATTTGTGATGGGTTTTTATGCTCAGATCACAGCATGCTGTGCGTTTGGCTGTCAGCTTTCGTTCGTTTACTTGTTTGTGCGGTTGAAATTCTGCGTTTTCAAAATGTCGCGTATTGGAAGGGAAGTGAAAATTAAGGTTCTGGACACATGGGTAAGTGAGAATGATGCGAAAATTTGCGAAGCGGTTTGGAATTCATCATGCCAGTGTTAAAACCATCATTAATAAGTTAGGGGAACACTATTCTTTGGTTGAGCTACCAGGAAAAAACAGAAAACCCGATTCTTCCAACCCGAAACTCGACCAGAAAGTGGTATCTCTAATCATGAAGAACAAATCAATTTCAATACGCGATTTGGCCAAAAAAAGCAGGGACAAATGTCGGAATCAAGAGGCGAAATCACCTGAAGACCTACAAGAAGCTGAAAATCTTGAAACAAAGTGTAGAACAGAAGAAGCGAGCAGCAACAAGGACCCGGAAATTGCATTCGTGTCTTTTGCAGTGTCCAAATGCATGCGTTTGGATGGACGATGAGACTTATGTAAAGAAGAACTCAAAAACCCTTCCAGGTCCACAAGTCTTTACTGTCGTCGTTGGGGAGGATGTGATCGATGCGGATAGGTCGATTCAAGTGAAGAAATTCGGTCGAAAGGTTCTGGTATGACAAGCAATATGTTCCTGTGTTTTGCAGTCAACCATTTTGTACACTACCGGAACTATGAATGTGTGTCCAGAAGAGATTGCTGCCTTTATATAAGAAGCATAGTACACCTCCACTGTTTTGGCTGGATTTAGCGTCGGCTCACTGTGCCAAACTCACTCTCAATTGGCTTCGGAAAAGGGTATTCGTTGAGAAAAATATCAATCCACCAAATTGCCCTCAGCTTCGAGCCATCAAACGTTACTGAGTAATCGTGAAGAAGGTCTTCAAGAAGACTGGAAAGGCAGCTGAGAACATGCATTAGTTCAAAAAAAATTGGGCTCAAGCGTCAAAAACGGCGATGCAACATTTGTCCGGAACTTGATGAAGAGCGTTCGATCAAAAATTCGAAAATTCGTGAATGAATTTCATCCAGTTTTCATTATGCTCAATATTAACCTCGTACAATAAAGGATCAATTTTTAGTTTGAACAAAATATCGTTTTTTATCATAATTTGAAGGAAAAATTTCGATCAGTACTGTCAAGATAGAGATCCTTCTTCAAATATTTTTTTTGTAAAGAAAATGTGTTTCGAAATGTAATGCAATTTTCAAAAATATTCCTAATTATCAACACATACGCTTGAATTGTTGAAAACCCACACGGAAATGAAAAAGACAGATAAAATTTTACTTAAAAAATCGTGCACAAACTTTATCCGCAGGATTAAACACATCTCACCCTGTTGTACCGGAACCGGAAGTGAGATCCAAACAATGGTCAAAAGCAATCTATTTTAATAGACGTTGAACCTTTTATTTGAGTCTAAGTTTGTGAAAATCGACTCAGCTGTTTCTGAGAAAATGAAGAGAGTTCCGTTTTGGAGTTTTCGATCACTATTTCCGGGACTTCCGGAAGCTGGGAACCGATATAGTTGAAATCGGTTCGTTTGGCCAGCAACTAGCATAACCTATAAAATGACAATATTTCTTACAATTGACCTTGTAAACAAAATATGTTCTCAGACTTAGATTCCACTCAAGAATAGCTATCCAACAAGCCATAGATTGTTATAATCTGTCCATTTATAGCGGAGATATCGATATTTTTGTGTAAGCGAACTTTTTTCCTATATCAGTGCGTTGGTGTGCGTTTTGTGCGCAGCATGATAAAGCGATGCTTGGGAGAAAAGTGAAACACGATTTGTAATATTGTTGTATGCAATTGTTCGATGCTTAGCTAAAAGGCTGTGTACAACATTCTTTTTCATGACATATGTATTAGAACGATGGCAGTATTTTAGAATTTAAAACATATTCTTATTGATTTAAACTGCTAGAAGCAATAATTGCCGGAAGAACATAACTTCTTAAGCTCATATACCACTCGAATCAGTACGTCGAGATCAGTAAATGTAAGTGAAAATAATTTCACTCAATTTTCTCGGAGATGTACAAGTACAAGTACAAGAGAATCTGTGTAAATAATAGAAACAATGTCTCTCGTAGAACCGGCTGATCCGATTTCAATGAAAGGTCTAAATCACCCATAAAAACTTCTTGTTTTTCCAAACAGAACTGACTTTTATTTCCGGAGATATAGGAAGATATTTCAGATTCAGTTTTACCGGTATTCGGTTTTAGAACCCGGAAAGAACCCAATAATTTTATTAGGAACGCACTACGATTTCTCAGAGATGGCTACACTGATTTTCAAAAACTTCCTAATAAATGAGATGGTTTACAATCTCTTAGGTGAATTTAACTGACTTCGACTACACCGACTTTAGATTTTCGATTCCAGAAGTATCGGGAATAGAAGAGCTTAATCACTGTCTCAAAGAAGACCAAAACGAACTTTATAAACAAAAAATCATGGTCGCATACAAAACTGTGAATTTTATTCGTTTGCGACTGGAATTACTGAGTGATACCGTAAATAACGATCAAAAACTCTAAGTGGAACTCACTTCGACATCTCATAGAATGCTTTATCGATTGTCACACGTTTGGATTCAATTAATAATTTGATGGTTTCAGCATTTTTTCTTATCGATCCGACTTACAGTTCCGAAATTACACGGTGATTAAAAACGACGGTCATTGAAATAGTTTCATTGAAAAATTTAAAAAATAAACGAAGAATATTCATGCAAAAAACACATGCGGATTGATAAAAAAGGTACCGGTTGATAAAAATTCGTCTCGCTCAAAACATTTTCTTGATATTTTCAAATAATCCATTCCTAAGTTTACGGGTTAAAAAAAACTGTCTTTCTTATTCAAATTGATTTCACAAATTTTCAATGGCTGGCCACGTGACGTGGTCGCTATTGCATGTGTAGACGCAAAAGTACCTTTAAAACTGGAAGTCAATCGTTGGAGATCATCAGAAGGAAAAGTTACATGTGGGTATTATAAATTGTTTCTAATAATAACTACTGTCACTCCGGCTATTAAGTCACCAGCCAACGAAGTTTGTATTAGATTATGAGGCACGTGGTTCGAAATGATGAATCACATGTATCAAGCATGCATGTGAAATCTCCACACAAAATTATTCGTTGCGCGCCGAACGGTTTTTGCAACGATCTAGTATTCCTGTCTTCGACGGTCAAACACTAATGTCGTTTTCGTTTGAGAAAACTGAAACTGACCCAGGGCAGGGACAATAAACATTTTTGAAGTTAACTCGAGATTGAAATATAATATAGATAGCAATTATACAAAAAATAATTTCAATGCCAAAATGCGAACTTAACCGACCGTGCACAGCCAGATCAAATACCAAGTTCTTTTCTGGCGGGAAGTCTTCTAAGTTGTGTATCATAACATCCACAGTAGTTCCGTTGGCAGAGCGATTTCCCCGGATTGGAGAAGGTTGCGGACGGATTTATAACTATCTCTGAAAGCTTTCGACGCCAGGTTTTGGTTTTAATTATTTTCATTTTATCAGTCATTATTTCAGACCGTTTTTTCGTTGGATAATGGAGAAAAGTTCTGCATTAGGCGTGTTTGCCTGTGGCGTATGTGGACAACATTATGATTATGATTTTTTTAAGAGCTCGCTCAAAGTAACTTTTCGAATCATTTCTTGTTCTGGTTTTACTTTTTGCGTGAGAGACAAAAACGAAAACATTAAGTCATTACAAATAAAATTTTCCGTCATTTGACAAATTAGGTCTTTATGAATTACATCGTATGAGGGATTGAGTCACCTGTAAAATTCAAATTTTTTTGGAGTGTGTTTCCATGCATACACTGCGTGTCAAAGTGTAGAAATATTCTCTCTGGTAGTGCGAATGTACTTGTCAAAACAAAACAAGTTTGCTTTGCACATGTACCGGCAAAAAATTTGCGTATAAGCGCAGATTCGACATTAGCCATATTTTTAAACTGAAGGAATTTTCTACTTATTTTACTTATTGATTTAATATTATTGTCCGGGATAATGCACCGAAACTTTGAACCGACACTGTAACTGTATTTCTTTATTGCATCACAACGAATACGATATGTATCGATATGAAATCATTACTTAGCTTTGTCTTGTAGTGTGTCACTTTTTCATTATCACATTTTGTTACAGTGACCAGTTCGCGCCTAAAAACAGTCAATACGTAACACTTTGTAAGAGTTAGATTACCGAAAAGTTACGTTGGAACTTATTGTAACTTACTATGATGAGATGTCGTAACATTATTTTGATTTCATTGTCACCCTCATAATACAACTTGTTTGGCCGTGTTTGTCATGCGACCATTATGCAGCATCTGTTTTTTTACTATGGGGTGCCTTTTCAAAATTTAGTGATAAGTTTTTGATCGTGAATATCTCTTGTTGTATCTAACGAATCAAGATAATTTTTGCTGCATGCCATCGGGAATATGATCACAATTGTATGATAAAATTTGTGACATAATCTCAAATAGTTCAAAATTAAACTTTTCTGAAATGTTTGGTATAAACGAGTATCAAAGAGGATAATTCAAAAGGCGCGTTTGCCTTTCTCGTATATTGAAAGCTCATAGCTCAGTGATTTGTGAAAGGATTTATATTATCTAAGTACCAATAGAATCGAAATTTTTCATCTTAAACGTGTATAGCAACAGCAGTGAAGTATTTCAATAGTACACTATTGAAAAACCTGTCTCATTTGACCCATGTCCACACCAGCCAATCAGAACGCGTTCTCAGGGAGAGAACAAAATATCGGCTGCTGTACAACAAATCGTTGGAGGAAAATGTTCCGAAAAGTGGTGAATATCGTAGTGAGTTCCTCAATTTGGTCCTTCTGAATGCAAGAAACGAATCCTTCTTTCAATAAATTATGCAAATCCGAAATGAAATAATCAACATTGAAATTCTATATGCTGCTATTTTTATAGCCGTTAGGACCGCCCATTAGTGAAAAATCTACAAACGAAATCACGTAAAAAGAAACCTCTTAACAAAAATTGGATCAGTTTGGATTCTATCGCCACTGCGAGCAGATGTATTTTGTGTCGTTTGCAAAGCTAGTTTCATCTCCGACAAGAGCGATTACGACACAGCTGCCAGTCATTTTCATTGGTGAAAAAACAACGGTGAAGAGCATCACACAAAATCAGCCGTTCTAATGGCTCTAAAAGTTTTCTAAAGAACTATTAAGAATTGTTTTTCTCAAGTCTAAGGTAAATATCCTCAGTTTAGTGCAAATCTAAATCAGTATGGTTAGATTTCTGCACTTTTCGCTGTGTGAAATTCACAGTAATCGAGATCAAGTGAAGATTTTTTTGTTTTTACGAAAACTGGAAAAAGGGAAGACTAGAACGGGAAATGCTTGCATAATTCATACAATTGATCAACTAATTGATATTCGGATGTGTTAAGGAACATGTCAGTTGTTTTCGTATTCACGACATCCAGTTATGTCTCTGACATTACCCACCCGCCTTTTATCTTTTTATGAACAAATTACAGGTGCTACTTGGGTATAGATGGTTATAGATTTAGTTTTAATTGTTAATGTTAAGCCCAAATGTATCTGTTGGATCATTGCAATCTATTGATACAAATGATGAGGAGTTTTTATGCCTGCTGGAGAGAGAGAGAGAGATTGACAAATTTCATCTCCATCGGGGTTTTCCCTGCTTCAATGAAGAAATAAAAGTTTGAATAAATTCGCCTAAGCTGTTTCTCCGTAAAAAAATACAAAAAAAGAGTTTTTGATTCAAATTATCCTATACTCCCCCTTAAAACATCTGACAACAAAAAAATTTGTTCACGAAGTTTCGGGTTTTTTAAGCATACTTTTTTTTCATGCGGTTCGTATCCCCCGCATAAAAAAAACTTGTGTGTAGGACCGAATGTTTGTCAACATTTTTCTAAGCTTTCGCTTTTGGATTTGTAATACTCCCGGGAAAAAAAGCACCTTCCTAAAACTTACTTCAAATTATCGATCTGGAACTGACTGGGGCCGTTCACCAGCAAATTGCTGAAGGTCGCCTTGAACTCCTGACCCTGGTCCATGTTGATGTTGGCCAGCGCCAACGGTTCCAGCGGCGGGATCGTAAAATCGTCGGAAAACTTTCCGGTCGCCAGTTGTGGCTTGAGCGAGAGAACCGATTTCGTGATGCAATTCGGCAGGTCCGGATCGTTGCGCGAGCACACTTTGATGGCCGAAGCTGGAACAGATAAAGAGCAAGAGAGAGAAAAAAAACGTTAGGTTAGTTGAGAAAAGGCAAACAACGCCGATCGTAGTGAGCGATGATTTTTTTGTATACTATAACAGTAGATTACGGTTGTCATTAGTTGTCATTGTAATCACACTGGAATTAATGTGATAGCAGGCAGTCAAATTTTTACTGCTATTTTTTGCAGAACAAATACGTTTTCACGAATGTTCTAACGCAACCACGTCACTCCAAATGATTGAAGCGAAATTACTGTCACTATGAATGTCTAGAAACGGCAGACGGGAGGAAACATAGTTCATCTAATTTGCTTGCGGGACTCAGTCATTAGTGTTGTATGACAATGTATTTGTACCTACCGCTACTGTTATCAAACCATCAAATGATGCCCAGCAATTAGGGATGTTTGTTACTCAACAATCGAGTATAATTTCCATACTAATCGATTAAAATTTATCAGTTTCAAACGAAATATCACTCAATCAGCTGGATTATTAAACGATTACTCGGCGGTTAATCGATCGACATTCCGACATCCCTACCAGAAAACTTGAAAAACATCTACCGATGCTAAAACATTACCCTAATCACATGGTTCAACCTTGATCGTGTAAGTGGCATTGAATTGGTTACAGCTCATTGAGGGAATCACTTCTGTTTTTACTCGGTCGTACAGGCAGAGATTGAAGCTTTTTTTTATATTCCGATATATTGATTGCTGGAAAAAGAACAAGCCAATAACAATTACGAACAATTGGCTGACAATGATACTCCAAACCAGTAGGTGGTATAAGAAACCGATTGACTTATATCACCGCAGCACAGGTCTTGCATTTTAATCAAGCAATTTTAGATGTGGTGTCGGTTTTTCGGAATGAATAACACGTGAATGTCGTCAATGCTGATTGAAGTATACCAAGGAAGCTAATATTGCATCGCTGACTAGAACTGATGTCATACAGGACGCTTAATTGAACTGGAATCGATGGAATCGGATATGGTCATCCTAAGTGTAGATTATTTCTGTAGTCCCAGTATGAACGCTTGACGAAAGTCTGATCTACTGAAATCAGTGACAGTGACATCAGTGACTCATTATCGTATTTGAGGTATTTGGCAGAATTTTATGTCTGGTATGAATCAGAAGGAATGACGCAAATTGCAATTTTAAAGTGTTTCCGTAAAACGGTTTATGATTTATTTCACCACCGTCGTTCAAATGACTGTAACTTCCTTGCTTGTCTGGTATTTAAACATACAATTTCTTCAAATGCTGGTAGAAGTTTACAGCAAACAGAAAAATAGGTCCGTAGTCAATATTTTTTGGGGCTGTATAAGTGATTTGTTTTATTTTTCTTGGCTAAGTATTAGATATGGTTGAGTAAGCATTTTTTCAAACCCAAACCCGACCTGTACCCGATTAAAAATAGAAAAAAAAAAACTTCTAACCGTAGCCGAACAAACCCGGCAAAAAGTCCCGAGACTCGAAACCTGACCAAATTTTTTAACCCGAACCCGACCCGTACCCGTTGAAAATTAAAAAAATCGGCAGCCTTACCCGACCCGAACCCGACAAACATATCTTTTTCTGTACCTGAACCCGACCAATACCATCTCTACTAAGTCAATATTCAACTAATTTTTTTTTTCGATTCATTGCGAATGCAACGCACGTACATTATTTCGGATATCAGAGCGAAAATAAAATCTCCTTACTAAACGTTGTTCGAAGCGGTACCTTGTTTGAGTAAAAAATATATCCCCTCACGATATTGGAGGAAGATCACGCATTCACACTTAGCGCTTTATGTATTTATTTCCAGTTGCAAAAGTAAGGGGTGGACATAAAGTTATAGATAAAATGATCGCCTATTTGGATTTGATTTTGGGTGAGAATATTGAAAGACAGAAAAGTGAACTGACTGACCTGTTTGAAATATTGAACTTTGCAATACATTTTTGACGTGAATACGTCTTACTTCACTATGGACCGCCTTTTAAAAATTTACCCTTTAGAAGAGTGATCAGATTTTGATCGTGAATATCTCCTGTTGTATCTAACGTATCAACATAATTTTTGCTACATTCCTTTGGAAATATGATCAGCAATTTTATGATACAATTTTCAGTTGTACGACTTAATCTCAAATAACTCAAAACTAAACTTTTCTGAAATGTTTGTTATCAACGAGGATCAAAGAGGAAAACTTTGCCTTTCTCGTATTTTGAAAGCTCATAGATCTGTAGAAGGATTTATATAATCTAACTATGAATAGAATCGAAAATTTTTAACTTGAACGTATTTTGCAACTATATTGAAGTGTTTCAATAGTATACTATTGAAAAATTTGTCCGATTTGACCCATAACAACATCAGCCAAACAGAAGACGTTCTGAGGAAGAGAACAAAATTGTTGCTGTTGCTGTACAACTGGATTGATATAAAAGATGAACATTCCACTTTTTCTCATCATTTTCTGAACAACGGTTTTCGAAGTAAGACATACGGAAGACCTAACAATTTTCTAATGAAGCGAGTGCCGAACAGCAGGATTGTGCCGAAGAATAGTCGCAGCCGGGCTGCGACACAAAAAGCTTGCCAATGGAAGTCGTCAGTCGTTGTTTAGTTTTGAGTTAGAATTCATTTTCTCTGGAATCCAATTCGAAATCACAATCAATTCCGAGTCAAATTTCGAACGAGTTTACTGAGTTTCTGAGATGGCTCTTGATATCAAATCTAAATGCAGATCCTGTTGGTCATCGTCATTAAGCATTAGTTGAATTTTCTTCATTTCTTACCAAAAGCATCGGTTCTGAATGTATTTCATGTTTCTATGCGGATCAAGAAATCAAGTAAATTATGGCCTGGACTGCCAATTTGTGGAAAAGCTACAAACGAAATTACGTAAAAAGAAAGCTTTCAATCAAAATTGGTTCAATTTGAAATCAATCGGCACTTTGAGCAGCTTAGTTGCGGGACGTTCGCAAAGCCAGCTTCGCTTCAAGCAAGAGCGATTGCGTCATCCTGCTGCTAGTCGTTTGCATTGCAGCAAAATACAATGAAACAGCCTTACAAATAAATGTATAATAGTTAAAATCTATCAAACCGTTCGTTTATTATAGCATTTTTGAATTCGAAATTTTTCATGGAACACCCTGTGAAACGAAAACTGAACAATTTTAAGCAACATTATGCAAAATCAGCCCTTCAAATGGCTCCAAATGTTATCTGAAAAACTATTTGAATTACTTATCTGTTAGAATATGCAAATCGGAAGTGAATATAATCAGTTTAGTGAAGGTTCACAGTTTGATAGATTCTAATTAGCCTGCGTTGTTGACTTGTTCAGTTCAGACCAGTATCTAGGTCCAGAATCCAATTATAGAAATCAGTTCTGAAATTCAGTTTTAGAATCCAAGACCAGGTTTTTTCATTTTTAGAATCCAGATCTAAAATTCAGTTCCTTATCCAGAGTCCAAGGTCAGAATCGAGTAACAGAACTCTGGAGCTGAAACCGGGTCCGGCTGCTCGGCCATCCATGGAATTTGACCATCAATGTTAACTTCCCTCTCTGAGCAGCCTAGATAGCCGTGTAGTGTCGGTAGCGGTTTCCCAACTGGCTAAGAATAACGCTACGATCCACCTGTACCGGTGGTATAAGTCCACCAAACAGGTAAGCCGTGTGGTATCCGGCGGAATTATTTTTTACCAAGAATTGATCCACTGGTTTCCTGTTCCATGTCGTAAAAGGCCACAAAAATAGGAACTCCTAAGTCAAGGTGTATTTCCGTGCCGATGGCTGAATGGCTGCAGGAGGTTAAACATTGCAGTCGTGAACGGAATATCTTGGATTTTTCCTCAAGGTGGTGTACTATCTCCACTTTTACGGAACCTAGTCGCTGATGGTTTGTTAAGGAAACTTAATAACCTTGGATTTCCGACTTATGGTTTTGCCGACGATTATCATATATTGATGACCGGTATAAGCATTAACACTCTCTTTGATTTAATGCAGCAAGCCCTGCGATCTGTTGAACAATGGTGTTGTCAGGTTTGGATTATCTGTAAATCCGGGCAAAACATCAATGGTGCTTTTCACTCATCGTAGGATAATTACAGGAGCTCGTCCGCTGCAGTTCTTTGGTTCAGGGGTCACTGTGGTCGATCAAGTTAAATACGTCGGGGTTATTCTTGACTCAAAACTGAATTGGTCTGCTCACATTGATTTCAGGATTAAAAGAGCTTGCATGGCTTTCGGCCAATGTAGACGAGCTTTTGGAAAATCATGGGGACTCAAACCCAGATATATTCATTGGATCTACACAACTATTGTTAGACCAATTTTAGCATATGGATGTCTTGTATGGTGGCAGAAAGGAGAAGTCGCGACAGTTCAGTCAAAGCTAAATCATCTCCAAAGGATGGTCCTAATGGCGATGACAGGAGCATTCACGACAACTCCTAATGCTGCTCTAGAGGCGCTACTGTGCATTAAACCACTACATGTGTTCCTAAAACAAGAAGCATTATCTTGTGCATACCGTCTTAGGGTTACAGGGCTTTGGAACAGTAACCCATTAGATTATGCTACCAGCCACACTCGCTTGTGGTCTCAAATGGTTACGTGGGATGAGTATTTACTCGCTCCTAGTGACCTAACTCTCACATGCAGTTTTCCTTTTAAAACATTCAATGTGAGCTATCCTCTTCGTGAGGAATGGTTGTCTGGTTGTCTGGAACGACAACTTGATGAACACATAGTTTGTTTTACGGACGGTTCTCTGTTGAATAGTCGTGCTGGTGCTGGTGTCTACTATCGTGAAATGAGGCTGGAGCAGTCTCATTCACTTGGTAGATACTGTACTGTGTTCCAAGCAGAAATCTACGCAATTCTGTGTGGAGTACAATCGGCACTTCAGCAGAGGATCTGTGGTAAACGTATTTATTTTTGTTCCGACAGTCAGGCAGCCTTAAAAGCACTCAGTTCGAATGACTCACGGTCGAATCTAGTGATCGCATGTCGAACTCAAATTGAAGACCTCAGCATTTCAAATGCTGTTTACTTCTTATCGGTACCCGGCCATTCTGGTATTACTGGAAATGAATGGGCTGATGAGTTGGCTAGAGCTGGTGCAACGAATGATTTCGTTGGTCCTGAACCAGCTTTACCACTTTCAACTAGTTGGATAAAGCACAAGATACGTTCTTGGGCTGCATCCAAACATGCCAGCTACTGGCGCAGCTTGCAAACTTGCGCTCAGACAAAAGCATTTCTACCAGATTTGAATCTGAAAATGTCAAAGTGTCTACTGCATATCTCCAAGTATCATTGAAGTATTCTGGTCAGAGCTCTGACTGGACATTGCAAACTCAATTATCACATGGCTACTATTCAACGTGCTGAGTATTATTCGTGTGATTTGTGTAAATGCGATTATGGTACTTCATATCATCTGATATGTAACTGTCCCGCATTGACGCAGCTACGTATCCGGGTTTTTGGTCCTCCATACATGGTTGAGTCTGTGTATGCGGAGCTAAAATTGAAGGATATTCTCTCGTTTCTCACCCAATGTGGTAAGGAGCTATAGTCAGAAGGGTTCATCGTTCTTCCTGGAGTGAATGAATCCCTTCTGTATTCACCTTAAATAGGGTTTAGCAGATTGTTTGGCATCCTTTGGGGGGTACCGAATTCACTTCTGCTCTTACATACTGCGAGTCGTTCTGCATTCTTCCGGGAGTGCAGAATGGTGTCGCTTTTGTAAGATCTCTAAATCCTCTCGGGGGTTGGAGGTTTTATTAACAGCAGACTGTTCGGGACCTCGTAGAGGTTCAGAATTTACTTCTGCTTCCACTAAATGTGATCCTCAGCGGATTGTTCGGCATCCCTTAGGGGTGCAGAATTTACTTCTGCTTTTATGTGTTTTTGTGTCGTCAATTTTTCCCATCCTCCTAGTCCAACCCTTACCATTTCCTTTCAATCCTTCCCTCTTATATATCGGGAAAATGATGCTAAAAACAAATTGATGGCAAGGCACAAATCTCCAAATATCAAGGGGAACGTGCCATTTGAGCCAATTTGTTCTGATTCCTGATTCCTGAAAATTCAGTTCCTTATCCAGAGTCCAAGGTCAGAATCGAGTAACAGAACTCTGGAGCTGAAACCGAATGGCAGAATTTGATTTTAAGACTAGATCTGAACTGAGAACTAAATTTCGGAAACTGAAATCAACGCTCAGACCAGAACTCAGTTCCCAATTCAGATTTTAATTTCAAAAACTCAGCTCTTAACATGGATTTATGGTACTTTGGGCCTAAATCCAGGATGAGAATTCAGATTCAAAATTTAGTTGTATTTCCAGAATTCGGTTCGAAGATGCAATAAAAAAACCAGGTTCGGAATTCAGTTGCAGCCTTAGAATTTGATTCCAAAACTCAGTTCCAAAATTATAGAAGTGTAACTGGAATCAGGAACTAAACTCTATAGATTTTTGATCGAAATTCAGGATCTGGTTTCTAGGACTGAAAACCTGTGCTGAATTCTGGATCCAGATTTGAAAATTGAATTTTGGATCGGAATTTTATAACTAAAATTTAGCTGCAGAGCACAATCCAAGTCCACAGCTCAGTGCTAGGATTCAGTTCCCGAGTTCAGGCTCAGAATTCAGTTCCAGATTTTAGCATTGAAATTGAGTTTCAGAGTTTAGGTTACAGTTCTAGCATTCGGCTTCAAAATTCGGTTCCAGAATTTCAGTCTCAGAATTCAGAATGAGGAATTCCGTCAGAACGTCAGATTAGACAGTCAGACGCTTCGGTGCAATATAAAAAAGTATATAGCGTTAATTTTACGTCTGCTTGAACTGCCGAGTTTATCTTTAAGAAGTTCAAACGTAAAGAAATATTCTTTCATTTTATTCGTATTCACGTCATCCGGTTATGTCTCTGACACTACCCACTCGCCTTTTTTCAAGCTGAAGCGTGTATGTGTCTGTTGCCAGGGAGCTGGAAATGTTAGCTTTTTGGTGCGGGGGAGTGTGGAGGGCCATTGAAAAAAGAAAAGCAACAGGGGAAATTGTTTTACCAATTAAGCTACCCTGGAAATGAAAACACATGCAGAGATAGCCCAATTGATTAGAAGAATCAAGCATGCTTCGCTGTACTTGGTCACCACGGCATTCACTTGCAGGCCTATATGTACGGAAGTACATATCGCATGTCAGTTTCCCAATCTACGTCTTAACAGAAATCGTTGATTTAAATCTGAATGTTTGGATTTAAATTGATGTCGAATTCAGGTAAAAATTAATATAATTTTAAAATTAATGATATGACATATTCAAACCTAGATCTATTGCAACACTATTTCTGTATAAAATGTTCAAAACGACGTATGTAACAATGAGAGATACTCTTTATTTACTTTCTCTTTTGATTATTACGGCACTCTTAGCAATCCTTCTATCCAATTATTTACCGATAATAATAACTAAAGCTATCATCTTTTAATCTGCTCTGGAGAAATTACCGAAAAAAGCAGGAATATTTCGCAATAATCGAAAGAGAAAGTAAACAAAGAGAACCTCTCAATGTTACATACGTCGTTTTGAACATTTTATACAGATTTTAT
Source organism: Malaya genurostris (assembly GCF_030247185.1). Taxonomy (NCBI): domain Eukaryota; kingdom Metazoa; phylum Arthropoda; class Insecta; order Diptera; family Culicidae; genus Malaya; species Malaya genurostris. The sequence continues at coordinate 339,681,603 of NC_080571.1, read as the reverse complement.
GTGCTTCTATTGAGACATAAATTTACATGATTTATTATTTTGACTGGCCAAGTTGTTGTTCAGTAACTAACAATAGTCACCGAAGATATTTTCAATCCTCCGTTTATCCTTTGCAGTTGCTGTGAATGGCTTCCACTTGATTCTTGCATCAAATGAATAGTGTCCAATGGATTCTTTTTAACAATATCATCTCGGAATGACTGCCAACGAAAATGAAAGATTTTGCTTCCTAGATTGTGTAAACTTTTAGCTTACAAATCACGAGAAACCGCATAAAAAGAGTTGTTCACAATATAACAGCCCAAATTTCAGTCTTCACTAGGTTAAGAGTTTACAACGGCCACTAGAAAAGGCCAGATTCTCAAGAAATTTCAGCAGAAGAAAGGCAAAGTTCCTTTAAAAATGCTTGGTTTGGCAGACGATTTGAGCTTGTGGGCTGAAAAGCGGAATTTTTTTGGTAATTTTTAAAAAAAAATCTGCCAAATCGTCATTTTTAACCCTTTAATTTCAGCTTTCTTGGTACTTTTTAAACGGTACTATAGTGCAATAAAAGAAACATGTTCAATTTCATGAGTATTTTTCTACAACCGATGTCGAAACGATGTGCAAATTTTTATAAAACTTACAGGCAAATTCATCTAGTGGGCAGATCTTGTTCGTTAATGGATTTATAAACCTACTCTGGGACTACTAGTCCTCGGTTTCCAGTTCCGAATAATTCCGGTTCCGTTAGTAGTGAAAAAAAGCTCCAAAAACGAATATCTCTTGAATTTCCCAGCAACGGATAAACCGATTTCCACAAATCATGATTCAAATTTCTAGCTTTCATTGTCTTAAAAGATACTATGCAATTTAATCCAGATCCGACTTCCGAAATTATATGGCGATGAGTGTCAATACTTTCAAACCGTCATACAAAATGGCGATGCAAAACCGATACGTTCTGTTACGGAAGAAAAAAATACCACCGCCTTTGCGAACGACTTTCACAAACTTAGGCTCAAAAGAAAGGTCTTATAGTTTGATAGGTCGCTATTCAATTTTATTCCGGTGCGACTTCAGATTGCGGAACTATAGGGTAAAGTGTGTTTAAAATTTCGAACCCTCATTGTGCGACGATGCGAAATAAAGAAGAATTCTTATTAACTTGACATAACTGTATGCCTATACATTAAAAAGGTTGTGTTAGTTTACACCCAAAAAAAGTTTTCAATTCTATTAAAGTTTTAAAAAAACTTTTTGAAAGAATCGTCTAGTGATATTTTTGAAAATATAAGTGATATTAGAACGACATCATTACACCACTTGTTAGATTAAAAAGATTTTTTAGGTTTTAGTAATGCTTGCGCTAAAAATCAAACCAGAAAATCCTGTTTTAATCCATCTAGTCATGTAATGATGTTTTTCTCATATTTTTCAAATTGCTTTTATATTTACTTTATTTTTATTGAAGCAAGGATGCTACTGTCACTTTCGATGTACTGAGTTTATATAGGAATAGTTTTAGCTATTTCATTAACGATTGCATTTTCCTTACGGTTTAAATGTTTTTCGAGTTGAATCGGGATGTTATCAATACCTGACGGTTTGGTTCATAACTCGATTCAATGGTTGTGTCGGTTGTTTAGAGTGAATCCTAGACCTCATACCACCTCGACTCACCTACTCCGTGGCACCTACGGAAGAATTGGTTGAGTCATTGTTTTACCATCAAGTAGGTGAAAAATTGTAACCAAGTTCATAATATGATTTCCAAAGCAGCTAATTAGTAGAAAATAGAACTAAAACAACAGCAAGACCGTCATCACAACGAAACGGATGATTTATGATATTAACGTAATAGTGGCAGACAGATATTACACAAACAAAAAATGAATTTTACAGGTGATTTAATCCCTCATACGATGTAATTCATAAATACCTGAAGACTGTCCCAGAAAGTATGGACGCAACCAAAAACCGCTGCCATTTCGCAATGGCTCAGAACCTGTCAATTTTTATGGCTGCGTCCTGTTGTTTACACTCTACTCTAACCACTTGTGCAGTTGTTTATTCGTTTTCATTAGTTTGTTTCGAAATGCGTGGAGTTTCAGCAGAACAACGTCGAAAAATTGTGTACAAATGGTGCACAGAACGCGGACTATCAGTGATAAAGATATCAAAAATGGAAGAAGTAAGTGAAAAAGCCGTGCGAAATGTAATCAGGAAGTTCGGTGAGGACAACACCTTTGAGGATAAACCGAAAACGGGTCGAAAAAAGGTCCTGCTAACCCTCAGTTGGATAAACGTATACTGAAGGCATTCGAGCAAACGAAGCAGGTTTCAGTTCGAGACGTGGCCAAAAAAGTGGGCACTTCGAAGTCAAATATTCTTCGTGCTAAAGAACGTTTGATTCTTCGAACCTATAAGAAGCAGAAACAACCAAAACGTAGTCCGAAACAAGATGCATCGATCAGGCCGAGGGTTCGAAAGCTGTACAATACGATTCTTGCTGGAAATTTGAACTGCATAATCATGGAAGACGAAACCTACGTGAAACTCGATTACAAATCCTTACCGGGACCACAATATTATACGGTGCGAGAAGGGCAAGTGTTAATCCAGTCCGAGACATCGAATGAAGTCGAAAATTTGGTAAGAAAGCTATGCTCTGGCAAGCAATTTGTAGCTGCGGTAAGATTTCGAAACCCTTCATCACCACTGCTTCAATGAACAGCGAAATATACATCAAGGGATGTTTACAAAAACGACTTCTACCCATGATTCGAAGCCACAAGGATCCTATTGTCCTCTGGCCAGATCTTGCTTCTTGCCACTACTCGAAATCAACGGTAGAATGGAATACTACTAAAAATGTCACTTTCGTCCCAAAAGACATGAAGCCACCAAATTGCCCACAACTTCGACCAATTGGGGAATTTTGGGCACATCTTAGGAAACATGTCTCGGCAGCCGAAACCATTCAACAGTTCGAAAAAGATTGGAAAAAAGTACGGGTGTGTAATGTCAGAGACATAACTGGATGTCGTGAAAACGAATATGACACGCTTTATTTATGCTTCCGAATTCGAATTGGTAGTTCATCGATTGTTTGAATTGTGCAACTTTCCCCTCTTTCATTACTAGAAATTTAAACGATGCGCCTAGACTAAATTACAGATTAGTTACATTAAACATTCTGAAACGCACTTAAATACTATGAAATAAGCAGTATAGTTCTTTATAATAAAAAAATGGTGACGATTTGAGTTAGTTCAGCACGCAGACTAAATTCTAAACCCATATTCCAGAACTAAGCTCTAAAACATGAAGACGATTTTTCGCCATGACTACCAGAATGGGTTTTATAGAGTACAGTAAAGTAAATTTCCGCATAATTCTTTAGGAGTATTATTATGGTTCTAAAAAGAACCGAATAGAAGAAGTCTGGAATAAAGAACTGGATCCTGAGTTGAAGAACTAAATTTAGAACCAATAACAGATTCAGAATCCAGTTTCAATTCTAGAATTGCAATTTCGAAACTCAAATTAGTTCCGGAATCTTTTTCCAGAATCCAGTTTCAGCACGCAGGCTCTGAATTCTAAACCTATATTGCGGAACTAAAATCTGAAAATTGAACTTCTCGTTACGACTACCGAAAACCAAATGATGGCAGGTGCTCTCTCCGTCGCTGATGGTTTAACTCCCGCGATGGCAGTCTGCTCGCCTTGAAGCCCAGCAAGCGAATGAAAGTTGCTACCTGAGCGTTTGAGGTTTTAACCACGCAAAAGGCGCTCTCTCCGTCGCTGCTGGTGGTTAACTGCCACGACGTTTGCTCCCATCGAACGCACGAAAAGAAATGATCGATTTTCACCACGGTTCCCCTTTTATACGCATTCAGTTGAAGATATGTGCCTGACTACCTCAAAATCGTCGTCCTTGCGCGAAAAACCCAATCGAAAGTAAAGAGTTTTCCGCATTATTTTGAAATTTTGAGAAAACTTAATTTTTGAGTTGTTTGTGGTTATCTCACACTGTTCAAAATATTATCCTAAATTCCTGATCATATTTTTGATGAAATGATGAAAGAATTATGTTGCTACCATTAATACAAGTCGAGATATTCACGATTAAGTTCTGCCCATTCTTCCATATGGCTAATTTTGAAAAGGCACCCCATAGTAAAGTAAGTCGTATTCACGACAAAAGTGTCAAAACTTGTCGCCAAGAAGTCTGTACGGAATTTAATGAGGAACGTTCTCAAGAAGGTTCGCCAGCTAGTTTACAATGGCTAAGTAGCAAATGTTGAGAATAATATTCTGTTGTTGTAGTCTAATATTATCAGTATATCGAATAAAATTTGAATATCTAACACTTGTGAATTATTTACAGCGAAATCAAAGTGCGTCCATACTTTCTGGGACAATCTTTATTTTTGTCAAATGAAAGAGTTTGTAATGACTTAATGTTAGATTGGCGTGAATTTCACTGGTTATCAACCAAGCAAATATATGCTTCTGTGGTTCAGTTGATTAAGAGACGTACTTTGTGATCCAATGATTCTCGGTTCAAGTCACGGCGGTGGCTGTCAGGTTCCATTTTTTCATTTTTGTAAATTTCATATCATGGAATTTAAGACACAATATTGAATGTTCTTCAACGTGAATTTGCGTGAACTGCGACGCTACATTTATGTGCATCTAATAAGATGGGTTTTTTCGAAGTGTGTAGTATTTCGAATGCTGTTGCACAGTGTATCAATTTAGAAAATTTGCTGTGCAGTTTCTTTTATAGTAGTGTAAGTTGATTAATTCAAGTAACTTAGTTACTGCCAGGTAGTAACTGTTTTATGTTCTTCCTATGCTTATTTATTTTTCATGTGTAACAGATCCGCTGAAAAGTTCGTATCGTTTCTATGAGAGGGCGCCACTAGAATTAAATCCATACCATTTTCAGTTAGTACCAACCTTCAAAAGATACGTATATAAATTTGACAGCTGTCTGATTATTAGTTTGTGAGATATTGCATTTTGAGTGAAGCTACTTTTGTTATTGTGAAAAAAATGGAAAAAAAGGAATTTCGTGTGTTGATGAAACACTACTTTTTGATGAAAAAAAGTGCCGCCGATACCAAAAAATGGCTTGATGAGTGTTATCCAGACTCTGCACCGGGCGAAGCAACAATTCGTAAGTGGTTTGCAAAATTTCGTACTGGTCATATGAGCACCCAAGACGATGAACGCAGTGGACGTCCAAAAGAGGCTGTTACCGATGAAAACGTGAAAAAAATCCACAAAATGATTTTCAATGACCGTAAAGTGAAGTTGATCGAGACAGCTGACACCCTAAAGATATCAAAGGGACGTGTTGGGCATATTATTCACGAATATTTGGATATGAGAAAGCTTTGTGCAAAATGGGTGCCGCGTGAGCTCACAATCGATCAAAAACAACAACGAATTGATGATTCTGAGCAGTGTTTGGAGCTGTTATATCTAAATAAAACCGATTTTTTTCGTCGATATATAACAATGGACGAAACATGGCTCCATCACTTCACTCTGGAGTCCAATCGACAGTCAGCTGAGTGGACTGCACGCGATGAACCGAACCCAAAGCGTGGAAAGACTCAACAATCGACCGGTAAGGTTATGGCGTCTGTATTTTGGGATTCGCATGGTATAATTTTCATCGACTACCTTGAAAAGGGAAAAACCATCAACAGTGACTATTATATACCGTTATTAGAGCGTTTGAAGGACGAAATTTAAAAAAAAACGGCCTCATTTGAAGAAGAAAAAAGTTTTGTTTCATCAAGACAATGCACCGTGTCACAAGTCGATGAAAATCATGCTGAAATTGAACGAATTGGGCTTCGAATTGCTCCCTCATCCACCGTATTCTCCAGATTTGGCCCCCAGTGGCTTTTTCCTGTTCTCAGACCTCAAGAGAATGCTCGCTGGTAAAAAATTTAGAAGCAATGAAGAGGTAATCGCTGAAACTGAGGCCTATTTTGAGGCAAAGGACAAATCGTACTACAAAAATGGTATCGAAAAGTTGGAAGATCGCTATAATCGCTGTATCGCCTCTGATGGCAATTATGTTGAATAATAAAAACGAATTTTGGCAAAAAAATGTGTGTTTCTATTAAACGATACGAACTTTTCAGCCGAACTGTTAGACCCAGGAATATTCGTTGTCTTAGTCATGATTTTTTAAAGAAATTGATTGTTTTTATATATTTCTAAACTTTCGGCACCGTCTAATTTTGATGGGCTGGAAATTTGTTTTAAAATATTTATAGGCTTTCTTTTTTTTCTGCGATGTGCTTTGACCCGAATTTCCAAAGTCCTCTTTGTCTTTCCAATATATTTTTTTATCGAAGATTGTTTGAATTGATCGCTGGATAACCATGGAGCTTTCCAATATAATTCCAGCATCCTGTCTGAGGGGCAAGGTGAGCTTTCTATGAATCGTATGATAAAAGGCCATCATTTTAAACCTTTTAAACCAACCGCTCAAACCCCAAACTTTTGACAAATGTTTAAAGCTTTGTTATATCCTCAGAAGATTAATCAAGTTATGGTAAAAATCGAATATAATATTTCCGACTCGACTTTAAGACAATACCGCAGACAAAATAATTGGATAATTGTGCAATACTGCTGTTATAAAGACTGTCCCAGAAAGTATGGACGCACTTTGATTTCGCTGTAAATAATTCACAAGTGTTAGATATTCAAATTTTAATGGATATACTGATAATATTAGACTACAACAATAGAATATTATTCTCAACATTTGCTACTACTTGACATCTTTATCAATCGTAGCACTGTCTTTCACCAATATCATACACTAGTAGCAGACATCCGTAACCGTTTCGATTTCTTTATAACGTGCACGAAGCACGCTTCGTTCGTTTTGTGTTTTCTTCTTCCACCATACCACCACGTATCGGTATTGTACATATTGTCATTCTAAATAGCGATTTGAAAACTTTGACACTTTGATCGTCCTGTAACGGCGGAACCGGAGATCAGATCCGAATGAAATTTAACAGTAGCTTTAAAGATAATATGAGCTTTAATTCAAATCAAGATTAGTGAAGATCGGTTCAAGCATCGCAGAGAAATCGAAGTGAATTCTTTTTTCGGAGTTTTTCTTCACCCTCTTTCGGTGCTTCCGGAACAGGAAAAGGGGGGACCAGTAGTGGCGAATTAAGTTTATATGCCCACAAACTAACGAGCTCAGCAAACTAGAAGATTTTATCAGACAGTTTTGTGGGTTTCGAACCTGTTTTTGACCATCGTTCGTGAAAAATACTAATGAAATTAGTCATTTTCCACTTATCACGCTTTAGTTCTGGACTCGGAGGTCGGGTACGGATAAAATATTCTACAAATATTTAGGAAACTATAAGACCTTCCATTTGAATCTTAGTTCATGAAAATCGGTTGAGCCGTTTTAGAGAAAATTGAGTGCACACTTTTTCTCTAATTTTCACATATTACCGTGTCCGGAACAGGAAGTCGGATCCAAATAAAATTCAATAGCAAGCTATAGAATCATAAGGCCTTTTATTTTAAACTTAGTTTGTGGGAATCGATTCGGCCATCTCTGAGAAAAGCGAGTGCATATTTTTTGTTACATACATACACGCATACGCACACAGACATTTGCTCAGTTCGTCGAGCTGAGTCGAATGGTATATAACATTAGGCTCTCCGGGCCTCGGTTGAAAAATCGGTTTTCACAATGATTGCATAGCAAAACAATTTATTTTCATGTTATGGGAGGATAAGTTATGGATTACTCAACTTTTAATCATCGAACTGTAATAAAATCGAATACAACAAATTTTTGATTCGGCCCTAAGAAGCAATACCGCCTACAAAATAGTTTGACATTTGTGCAATATTGCTGTTATATCGATACAAAAAAAATCGAAGCGAATGAACTCATACTCATCTCACCCCAAGGCCAATAGATAATACAGAGACAGAAGATCGCACTCTAAATAATGGTTTTCGTAAATGAGAAGACTACTGGAGATGGAGACGGAAGGAAGTGACGTTGCTCTATTCGATTTATCTTATCTCGGTTTCAGTCTACACTTAATGTATTCGAAAATAATAAAATCAAAAACCAAAACAGCTGTTTGAAAGCACCAGCGAACTATTTTCAAATAAGCCTCGAGCTCAATATCCAGTTCGTTCGTAACCAGTAACCTTTTATTGTTAGCCGTTAAATAGCCTTGTATTGGCATCACAATTTCTTTTGGCTCCAAATTAGTACTGTAGAAGTGTTTTTTATTGGAAATTGTTCAAAATTAAACTTTTCAAATGTACACTGCGGCCACTGAAAATCACCACCAACGTTTTAAAGTTGTATATTCGACCAAAAATCGGAAGTAGTCGTAATCGTAATTTTGAAAAATGTAAGCATTATTGATGAGTCTAGCGCCAACTCGAACAAATGTTGGGAGCATCTTTAATCATTTGCTGGACATGTAAAATTTGTTACAAAAAAAAAACATCGGATAGTAAATGGCAAACGACCTTTGCCTTTACTTTCTGATATATCAGAGACTCGGATGACTCGTATCGCTAAGATGCCTAAGTTCGACTCCTCTGGTAGAAGGTAAAAGTTTAGATACGAGAAGCTTCTGCTTACTCAAATGACCCTTGTCACGTCTCACTTTTCCGCACTTTATTCTTCACATCCTTGCTCTTCCTTGAGTACTATGGCTCTATAATTTCATATTCTTTCTCTTCTTATAATCTCTAGTTAGTTTGATATCGTTAAAAACCGAAAAAAGTAAAAATTACTGACTGACCAGAAGTCATAAATAAAAAAAAAACACATATTTTCGAGCCGTGTATATTTTTGTTGTCGAGAACAAACCTCTAGATGACCAAATACCAAATTTCATAATAATCTATCCACCAGTATTTGAATAACAGCTGATCGTGCCAGACGATTTCTAGTTTTCATCAAGCTATGGAAAAAGGCGCACCATACGCATTCGTACATGAAAGTAACGGTGAAATTGAATGATCATCCCCCGTATTCTCCAGACCTGGCACCCAGCGACTATTATCTACCTTATCCAAACCTGAAATGGTTTATCCAGGGAAAGACATTTTCGTCGAATGTTGAGGTCATTGCAGAAATGGAAAAAAAATGAAAACCTTTGAAAACCTTGACAATTTGTTTTTTTTTTTTCAAATGGCATCAAAATGTTGGAGGACCGATCGGGCAAGTGTATCGTTTTAGATGGAAAATATACTGAAGAATAAAAAAATTTTCATGGAAACAAATCGACTTTTTTTTGTTAGACCAGGGACTTCTCATTCCATGTAGTACTTTGTTTGTACAAAAGGCTGGCTTTTAAAAAGAGCCAATTTTTTCTTTCGGCAATCTTCGAAAAATGATTTTCTTAAAATCAGTCAAATTTCGAATTACACCGAAAAAAATCTATTTTTAAAATTTAATGTCGATTATCAAAAAAAACCATCAATTTTAATGCTTTAAAAATTAATCAAAATCAAAAATATTTTTTTTTATAAATTGAATCAAAATTTTTCAAAGCAATTTTTTTTTTATTTTCCAATATTTAATTCGAAAAAGTGATATAACAGAATTCAGAAAAAAAAATGTTTACAATCTCTTATCAGTTTACACACACTTCAAGATATATTATTTTGGTTTAAGAACGATTATTACACCAGACACAGTTTATTTTGTTTTGAAAGAAATTTTGTCACCTTAAGATAATAATGATCTAATCGGTACCAATTAAAGGTCAAATCAGTTGCATATCGTACCACTTTTTATCACCACCGTTTTCCAACTTGCAAGAACTTAATCATTGAACTACTTACGTAATTTTCCCTGAACGGCATCCATGCTCAGAAACACTCCGATCACTAAAACTGCGGAGATTGGTTTCATGTTGCGAATCATTTTCGAACTTTTTGTCGGATAAGTACAGTTGCACTTTTACTTTTTACTATGTCTCTTTAACTTTCACGGCACACTGCTGACCATGAACTTGAGATCCTGCGGACACTTTTCTTCGTATGACCTTTTCTTTCGCACCTTCTGTTCTGGTGTTTTAGTCTCGGTTATCCTCACCCGGGTACTTGGAATCGCACAAAAGACACAAAGAATCTGTCCACTGATCACCGTTCAATCGAATTGTGGAACTACGAATCTAGGAAATTCCTCAACCGCAACTCCAACCAGCAGAACCGAAGCGGACTGTTTTGATTATTGTGCAATCGAGCGCCTTTTATAGAATGTGTCCGCCGAGGGTCTGCCAGTCTTCTGGTTTTGGTTGATTGTGGCGATCGTGTATGCGTGCGTACGCAGATGCGCGATCGTGTGCGAGCACCCGGCGGCATCGTCTTAGTTGATGCCGTCGTCGTCGTCGTCAGCGGCGTCGATTCTGTCAGTTGAACACTTAAAATCCATACTCCCCTACTCAGCCCACAGTGCGCCTGTTTCACACCACACAGCACGAAAAAAATAAGAACGCAAACACAGCAGCGCAAGCAAGTAAGTCTTGGCAGGCGCTGACAAACAAACAGAACGGCAGAACAGTGTTCTGCTGGCTAGCCAAACCGCATCAGAAAACACCGCATGACAAAACGGTTGCGATCAAAGCAACCAACGTGTGTGCCTAATGAGCACGAGGAAGCTCTCGGTCATGGCTGGCAGTGACGGACTGTGCCACGATGGCGCTTAAGTCAATGACGAAAACAAAATAATAAAATCTGCCGGTTACCGGCAGAATTAGACCGGGTGTTGGTTTTTGGTTTTCGGCACGGGAGAATTTTGTTACGTAAACATGTTATACTTCGGAGTTCGCTGCCTCCCGTCGTTGAAGTCTATTGCCGAGTCATAAGAATTTTGGGACGATTTTCTATGGGGGTTTTATTTGCAAGTCATCCCGCTAATCGGCCGATCGTTAGGTTGTTTACATCGAGATATCGTTGATGGTTTTATTGGTTGAGGTTGGGATTTAATCAAATTGCTTCCACATAAAAACCATTCATTCATAATTACGCCGGCTAAGGGTTAATATCATTGAAGTTTTTTTTTATAGATGGCAGTAGGCTCTGAACATATTTTCTATGTGGTCGTTCTCCGCAAGTCATATTTTTTCTAGATGTCCGTCCTCATTTGAAGAAGAAAAAAGTTTTGTTTCATCAAGACAATGCACCGTGTCACAAGTCGATGAAAATCATGCTGAAATTGAACGAATTGTTCTTCGAATTGCTCCCTCATCCACCGTATTCTCCAGATTTGGCCCCCAGTGACTTTTTCCTGTTCTCAGACCTCAAGAGAATGCTCGCTGGTAAAAAATTGAGAAGCAATGAAGAGGTAATCGCTGAAACTGAGGCCTGTTTTGAGGCGAAGGACAAATCGTTCTAAAAAAATGATATCGAAAAGTTGGAAGATTGCTATAATCGCTGTATCGCCTCTGATGGCAATTATGTTGAATAATAAAAACGAATTTTGGCAAAAAAAATGTGTGTTTCTATTAAACGATACGAACTTTTCAGCCGAACTGTTAGACCACTCATATGAATCTTGCAGCTGCTGAATTTGCTCTTAGAAACTAGAACATGCGAAACTTCTTGAAAACTGTGCCTGTAATAATGAATCCGATACATAGAACCTTAACTGAAATATAGGATGATTTTTTAAGAAGTATAGGATTTGATTAAAAAAACGAACTCTCATACCGGTCGATAATCCACACCAAACTGTGACTTTTTTTGGGATACATTGGTAGCTCTTGCAATCAATGATGGCTTTTGTCGTATCAAAGAACTCTTCATACGATTCAATCAGTGCCATCAAAGAGAGACGTATATCATCTCAACAACAAAACCACCGACATGGTTCATTTATCATAGAATGGACACCAGTGCGAGAGCGAATTTCTCTCGATGACCCGTCTAAGCATCACAGGTTAGCACGCTGCTGTGGAGATTCGACAAACCGCAAAAGGTCGCTCATTCCGATTCTATACGGGAATCATTTTACTATTGTATGGCACCACAATCGCTGCATGAACAATGTTGGCACATGCTTATGTATGCTGCTTTATAACTCCAGTATAATTTAACGAATTCTTATCAAACTTGACACAGGTACTTCTTGATCTTCAGAGATTGTCATAAGAGTATTTTTCAATGGAAGGGCGTGTCCCTAGCATGGGGATATTAGATAAAACTAAACAATACTGAAAGTAGGCAGTTCGCTTTCACATCTCATCCAAGTTAGTCGATAAAACAAAACCCCTTACGTTCGGGACGGAAGAAACCAAGTACAGTATTGTGTAGTGAACAATAGAACGACCTCGAAATGAGTGAACCAAACGAACAAAAGCTACCGCCGACACGAAAGAATACAATTGTTGTTGACTTCAGGCAGTGCAAAATTCGACCTTCGATACGAGAACTTGAAGGTTTGCTTAAGGAGCAAATGCATCTTGACATTAAACGTGTGCATTTACTTCAATGCAATATGACCAATAATGTTGTTTATATCCAGTTCTATAAAGAGTTGGACGCAATTCAATTCGCTAAAGATAATAACAATGTGCACTATGTGGAGCACGAAAACATTAAGTACAACATTCCAGTATATATGGAAGATAGTGCTATAGAAGTGCGTGTGCATGATCTTCCCTCAAGCGTCACCGATTCATTTATTCGCAAAACTATGTCCCAATACGGAGAGATTCTCTCTATCGAAAAAGAAAAGTGGAAGAACTTTTTCCCCGGTATTCTAAATGGCGTATGTTTGTTACGCATACACTTGAAGAAGGCTATACCTTCTTATGTGATATTCGGTCAGGATACAAGAATCCCGTGCAAATCACTTGTTACCTATGACAATCAGATGGCCACATGTCAATATTGCCAAAAAGCTGTTCACTACGATAAGCCATGTGATAAACTGGACAAGGAGACAACCACACCAAAGGACAACGGGGCTTCCTTCACACAAACCCCAATATCCCCTATAGAACAAAGTACACCAGCTGCAGTTAACAACTTACCCTCCAACCAACCAGCAACTGCAACCAATGGACAACAAGGCGCATCTACAGCAAGTAGCAACGAAAAGAAGACGGAAATTGACAACAATACCATCGATGCGGCAATGGATGACGAGACGAACCATTATCTCTTGCATTCCAAAATTATTTGAAAAAATTGTTAACGAAAAACTTTTTCACCAACTGAAAAATGTACTAACTAACAAACAGTATGGCTTTTTCAAGGGCCGCTCAACTACAACAAATCTACTAGAGCTTGTGGCATTCACACTATTTGAAATACGGCCAGACGAATGAGACAAAATATTAACGTAGGAAATAAGAGTGAGGAATACTCGAGTTTGCCCAGATTCTGTTCTTACGCAGAGCATTATTCGAGAGTCTCCTAAAAATAATGGTTCTATTTATAGCCCCTTTTCAATTTTCCATAGCACTCATGTCTTGTAACAATATCGCTCCTGGGTTGGACAGAATTAATTTCAACTTGGTGAAGAATCTGCCCGACCTTGCAAAAAGACGTTTGTTGGAATTCGTTGACCCGGGTTGGTGGTTCAATGCATAGGGCGCTGGTCTTACAAGCCAGTTGTCGTATGTTCGAGCCCCGACCTGGAAGGATTCTTAGTGTCAGTAGGATGCATAGTACTAGCAATGCAATGATTCTGTACAGTAAGAATCGGCTGCGAAGTCTGTTGAAACCGAAAGGCCAAATTCCACAAAAGGAATGTAATGCCGGGACTTTGCCTTTTTGGAATTGTTCAACAAGTTTCTTGAGCAAAATATTGTCCCATCTGACTGGAGGTAAGTGAAAGTTATCGCCATTCAAAAGCCCATTGCAATGTTGTCCTGCATCAGAAAATTGTTCGAAAAGATTATTTTTCGACGTCTCAACACTTGGGTCGAGACGAACGGTTTGTTGTCAGATACTCAGTTTGGCTTCCGTAGAAATAAAGGGACGAATGACTGCCTTGCATTACTTTCGTCTGACATCCAAATTGCCTTCGCTCAAAAGCAACAAATGGCATCTGTATTTTTAGACCTTAAAGGAGCATTTGATTCAGTTTCCATTGATGTTCTTTCAGACATGCTCCACCAACATGGACTCCCAGCGGTTATAAATAATTATTTGCACAAATTTTTGTCAGAGAAGTGCATGTATTTTTCACCTGGCGATTTGGCAACATTGAGAATTAGCTATGTGGGTCTCCCGCAAGGCTCATGCCTCAGTCCGCTCCTCTATAATTTTTACGTGAACGACATTGACAGCTGTCTCGTAACCCCCTGCACGCTAAGACAATTGGCAGATGATGGCGTGGTTTCAGTTACTGGACCCAAAGCTATTGATCTGCAAAAACCGTTGCAAGATACCTTAGATAACTTGTCCGTTTGGGCTGTTCATCTGGGTATCGAATTCTCTGCGGAGAAAACAAAGCTGGTCGTCTTTTCAATAAAGCATGATCCCGCGCAACTCCAACTCCAGATGATGGGAAGAATGATCGCGCAGGTTTTGACTTTCAAATACCTCGGGGTGTGGTTTGATTCCAAATGCACGTGGGGAGGACACATTAGGTTTCTGATAACAAAATGCCATCAAAGAGTAAATTTTCTTCGAACAATAACAGGATCTTGGTGGGGTGCTCATCCGAAAGATCTAATAAAATTGTGTCAGACAACGATACTTTCAGTGATGGAATATGGATGCGTTTGCTTTCGTTCCGCTGCAAACTCTCATATTATCAAACTGGAGCGAATTGCTTTAGGCTGATTGCATTCGACACATACAATGAGTCTTGAAGTTCTGGCGGGAGTTCTTCCATTAAAAGATCGTTTTTGGGAGCTTTCATCGCGACTGCTAATAAGATGTGAGGTACTGAATCTCCTGGTAATTAATAACTTCGAAAGGCTAGTTGAGCTTCAATCTCAAACAAGATTCATGACATTATATTTAAACCTATGTCACAGGAAATCAACCCTTCAAGATATATTCCTACCCGTGTCAGCATCCTGAATGCCCCTGACTCAACTTTATTTTTCGATACATCCCTGCAGCGCCAAGTGCGTGGAACTCCGGATCACCTACGCTCTATGGAAATCCCAAAAATATTTTCACGTAAGTTCAGGCATATTGACTCTGAGAAAATATTTCACACGGACGGATCACGAATTGAAGAGGCTACTGGGTTTGGTATGTTAAACAATAATGTTTCGGATTCATTTAGGCTTCAAGAACCTACATCTGTTTATATAGCAGAATTAGCAGCAGTTCATTATAGTTTGAGTGTAATCGTCAAATTATCTCCAAACCATTATTTCCTCTTCACAGATAGTCTGAGTGCAATTGAAGCCATTCGTTCAAACGCTGCTTGCAAAAAAGAACCGTTTTTCTTGGGCAAAATAAAACAGTGCCTGAACGACATATTGAATGATAATTATCAAATCACAATAGTTTGGATCTCGGCTCATTGCTCCATTCCAGGCAATGAAAGAGCCGATAGTTTTGCCAAACGTGGTGCTATTGAAGGTGAAATTTATGAGCGACCAATTGCTTTCAACGAATTCTTCTTGGGATAAAGGTGATCTCAGTCAGTGGATGCCCTCAATTATTCCTAAAATATCGACAAAGGCGTGGTTCAGGGGACTGGATGTGAGTAGGGACTTCATTCGTGTGATGTCCAGACTCATGTCCAATCACTACACGTTAGATGCACATCTCCTTCGAATTGGACTTTCCGAGACATATCATTGTGCTTGCGGCGAAGGTTACCGCGATATTGACCATGTTGTTTGGACATGCGTGGAGTTTCGTGATGTCAGATCTCAACTAATAAATTCCTTGCGTACCCAAGGTAGACTATCCAATGTCCCAGTTCGCGACATTCTTGCTTGTCGTGACCTTCCATACATGAAACTTCTTCATCATTTCATTATGTCCATTGGAGTTCCAATTTAAATTTTATTTTATGTTAGACTGTTTACTCTTCCATGAGTTCAACCAATAGCCAGCTATCATATTGAATAAAAGTGATGAACTGATATAAACAATCCTGAAATAGTTATAAGATCATGTACAAAATGAATGTATTTTATTTAATGTTATTTATAACAGCAAATCGTTTGATAAAAACAGTGTTTAGATTAACTATTGAATGCCAAAATATTAATATGATATTCGAAATGTATTAAGTTTAAAGTACTATGTATTGTGGATGCCACGGCGAAGAAAAACTTATGTATATTGCCTATGAAATAAACGTATTTATGGAAAAAATAGTGTGCTGGGCTTTGTCAAACGCTTCAATCATAACTTTCAAGACTCATATTCTAAAAAATATGTACAACGTTGAAGGCGGCTAATCCGCAGTCTCTAGTGGAGTTTTCCAAAAAAAAAAAAGCAAAGTGCATGGCATTACATTCCTGTTGTGGAATTTGGCCTATCTGTTTCGACAGACTTCGAAACCGATTTTTAACGTACAGAATCATTGCATGGCTAGTACTACGATCCTATTGACACTAAGAATCCTTCCAGGTCGGGACTCGAACATACACAGATAAAAATATTTTGTGATTTTACATTTATTTTCATGCACATATTTGGAGCAGGCAATTAAATGGAAATTTACATTACAAAACGAAGCGGTTTGTAAATATACAGGCTTGTTGAAAAACTAAATGAAAAACTAAATGAATTTTAATGTAATTTTAAATCAAACATGGTTTTAAATCAGATTTTCGTTTCAACTGATGTCTATTTCCAAGTACTATCGGTTTACATGTCGTGTAAGTTTCATCTTTTCTTTCTGTGTTGCGATAACTGGTTTTGTAAAATTACCTCTGATCTCGAATTTCAAACAAAATTTAAGCTAGCTCAAAAGATTAGAAAGCTACGTTAGAAATAAAACACAATCCATTAGTAATAATTTATACGTTTTTCAGTAAACTTATATTTTTGTGTTAATAGATAAACACATGTCTTCTGATTCCTCTATTAATGATTCATCTTATGCGTACCAAAATCCAACATGCAATCAAATTAGAAAACAACACTCTTCTTCGGAGATATTTAAACTGATGACACATGGAAAACAAAGTATGACTGCACATTCCACACATTCTGCGCAGAACATGTTTTTGTTTGTCGAGCTAATTGCATCAACAACTTTTGACTCCATCCAAATTAGCGTAAACAATCTCATCATCCAGAAATCACCGGAATTGAGAGCGCACGGCAGATCTCATTTAAATCTCTTCCTAACTTTGTTTTGATTGCTGAACACATCCCATTCCGATTATCAGTTCTCTGTTTAGATAAACAGAGCATCACTTCGCGGGTTTGGTACTACCCTTTCAGCTTGGAACTAGACCGTTCGTATTTGAACAAATTCCGCCACACAAGGGTAGTGTTTCGATCTTACCGACAAGAAGCTTCCTTCCTTTGGCTTGTTTGGTGAGCACTTCGTACCACAGAATCAGGTAATGGAAAAATTTTCTTCAAGAACTGAATGTGGCTGGCTGGGGAATGTGAAAATATCTAATGGAAAAATACTGACGAAAGGCGATCACAACTTTACCAGTATTAAATTTCGCTGATTATCCGATCCTGGTGAGAATGGAGAAATTTATCAAACTAAAAAGCGGAAGTCATTGAAGGACACAGCGAAGAATCTTTGCGCGAATTTGTTTTAGTGATTAGTGATCTGAAATTACTAAGCGTGAACTGCTTATGGTATCTGTATTTTTTCTTCACAACCTCAATAGCATCCTTTTGACTGCCGATCTAGTTTTAATTGAAAGTAAACTAGAGTGAATATGATGTATCCAAAAACTCTAACTTTAAAAATTTTGTGTCATTCTCAAAAGATTTTTGGTGCTACAATTTGCAATTCTAGAAACTAAAAAGTGACACAAACAAGAACGATTTGTTGTGATTCGGATGCAATTTTGTATCTGTCTTAGGTATGGCGAACCGTTTGTTTTGCAAGGATGGAGAGACCGATTCGATTCATGCAAGATTCTCGAAAATGGTGAATTACTTCTTGGTATGTACTTTCTTCAAATTGTCGTTGCTCGTAAAGTGTTAGCTAAGCAAAAATCGTGTACAAGAAGAAGTTATCGAAAATCGATTGGACACGTCAAACCTTTGTAGATACCGTTCTTCCCCAGCAAAAAGATTATAGTTTTGCCAATTGAAAGACATTGAATGCAAACACTACTTAGAAGGCAACCAGATTGAACAATATTTTTCACGTTATTAATTATAGGTTCATTTAACCTCGGTTTTGAAGGCTAAATACTCCGGCTAAATTTAAATGTTTCGAAAGTCGTAAAAGTTTATTTGTAAACACTCCAAGGAAAAGTTCTACCCCATTCGCCATATTTACCAGACATTGCTCTATCCGATTGTCATTTGCTCCAACAACTCATCGCGTATGGCTTGTAGGAGCAGTTTCGAAAACTACGAAACCATCAATAAACCATCAAGAATAAGAATTTTTCCAGCGTGGTATCCGAGTTTTACCAGAAAGATGTTAGATAGACTATATTTTGCTATAGTGTACTATACTATACGGTACTGTAATGATACTCTCACAATAAATTATGAAATAAAATTTGCAAAAATTTCGAACCAGTTTATCGCTGATTATTCGATCCTGGTGAGAATGGAGAAATTTATCGAACTAAAGAGCGAAAGGACACTGCGAAAAATCTTTGCAAGAATTTGGTTAGTGATCTGAAATTACTAAGCAATCTATCTATTACTGATTTCTGTCGTATTTCCTTCACAACCTTAATACTATCCTTTCGACTGCCGACTTCAAAAACTCCAACTTTAAAATTTTTGTGTCATTTCCAACCTCTAATATATTATAAAAAGATGTATGAAACGACATCGATACAGGTGTTTAAAGGTATGGTTGAACCTAAGTTCGTGGAGATCAGTCAAACCCTCTCTGAGAACCTAGACTGAGTTCCAATTTGGGGAATTTGAACACTATTTTCGGTGCTTCTGGAATCGAAAAAAACGGAAGCGAGGACAGCCGGAGTTAATTTGATAGGCCGTTCACTTACAATGACAAACGATTGGAATAGTTTCGATCTCGGTTTAGAAATTTTTTACCGTTTTTCTCTTCGCCACTTTAAGTGACCCTGTATTTCCGGTACCGAAAGTCCAATCCGGATGAAATACTAAAGTTTTGTATGGAACCATAAGACCTAAGTTTGTGAAAAGTGGTCACGCTTTATCTGAGGATTGTGTGTCAGTTATCAGAAATTCAAATTTTACACTAGTCATCTTGTAGCTCTAGAACCGGATGAATTTGAAATTCTAAGATTTCCCATGGAATCCTTAAATTTTTTATTTGATTTTAAAGTTGAGAAAATCGGTTTAGTCATGTCCGAGAAAAGTGAATACGCAATCATGTTGCATACACACAGACATTTTGCGTACTCAACGAACTGATTGGAATGGTATATGGAATCAATTTCGGTCACACTTATTGTCAAATAGATAAGATTTTTCTCAACCGCAGTATCATGTTTTACCAAAATCACACACCAGTAGCAGACATTCGTAGGCGCACCGTGATTCTGGTTTATTCTACGCGATTGGTGCTGATGGACTCGGTTGTGTTTTGTTGGTTTTTGTTTTCTTCAATGCGTGAACAAAATAAAAATTAAAATTGACAGATTCTGAACCATTGCGAAATGGCAGCGGTTTTTATGTTGCGTCCATACTTTCTGGAACAGTCTTTAGAGAGACCGATTCGATTCAAGATTTTCTAATTTTTTTACACGGAACGACCGAAATTAGCTCTGCACCTCACTGCCATCACTGCTGAAAGACAGCACAACGAAAACAAAAATGAAATTGGTTTTATTAACAAGTTTATTAGCCAAACACTCATTAGAAGTGCCAAAGCAAACAATCTATTGAAAAGCTAAAAATGATAGTCTTATTGTAACTGCTTGAAAATTGTTTTACTGTTTTTCGCATGTGTTACGATATATCCATATTAAAATTCTTAAACCGATATATAAAGTTGCAATGATGCGGTGGCTTCTTGTTATTTCATGGTATGTTTCGCTCGGGCTACGCCGTCCGGAGTACTACTAGTGTTCGGTTGGAGAGTCGTTTTCTTTGAGTCGAATTTAGAAGACAGTCATTAAAACAAAGAAATTTATGTTTCGTTTATGTCTTTTCCATCAATACAACACGGGAAGTAGCTATTGTATTTATACCTGCCAATATAGAAAAGACAACCGCGACTGAAAAATTCTTTTCGGTAGTAGTGTGCCATCTAGTGCCTAGTAGTCATTACAGTTTAAACGTTTTTTTTTTTTCGGTGATGGTGCGCCATATGTCTGTCGATAGAAGTAGCCAATTCAACCATTTATGTTGGTTGAAAATAACATTCTATTTTTCTAACTAAACTAAAAAATTAGTTGCATGGAAATGGAGTGTGCCTTAGTTAAGAAATGACAACACAATTGATGAATTCAACTAAAAAATGAATAGCCATTTCAACTAATATTTTATCATAATTGATGAAAATGGAAAATAATAAATCTAAATTAGCTGTTTTCGGTTTTTCCGTGTAAAAAGGGATATGAATTTTCGCATGCACTTGCTTCAAATCAATGTGACTCAAAAACTATTAATTTATTCAAATGATGATATCTATAAAGAAATGCTGGAAAATCAAGTGAGCACTTATACCCTGAAAAAAATTCCAATGATTTCAAGAACTAGAAATTAACAACAAAAAAATGAAATCAAGCGAATATGCTTCTATGATTTTTATTTTAAACCTAATACCTAAATCAACATTTAATGCAAATTTCATTTGTGTCTTTGTCTAGATATCTCGAAAACGGTTACTTGAAGGAGAGATATCATGTTTAAATACCTATTTTGCGTGAAGAAATTGAAGATTGGCAAATGCCTCCAAATTGGTTTATCAGCAACTTCTTCAACTTTAACTAGGTTTTTTTTAACTAATTTACACCAAATTAACACCTTTATGTATTAGGTTTAAATACAAACTAATGATGCCGTTTTTTAATTTCCTTTTTCTAAGTTAGTGTTCATATTCCAGAAAAATCATGAAACTTTTGATTTAGGCTATATTGTGTTTGAGTGTTCACTTTGATTTTCCATAACTTCTTCTTAGACACCATTTTTGTGCAGTTAAAAATCTTCGAGTTACAACGATTTGAAGATAAACGGCACAATTAGAATTAGCATAGTTACTACTCCGTTACTGATCAGAACCATTTAAGCTTGCAAAATGTTTTTTTTTTCTGAAGCAACTTGCTTGGGAATAGCACGTAGCTTCACCCTGAATGCTGATCAATACCGACGTCGGCCACGTCCGAATGCAGATCTACTTGGGAAGTAAGGATCGTTATCAGGCGTACAACTTTGCTTCCGCCGTTTTCCAACAGGTGGCTGTACCGGCTGAGGCTGGTCAAAATAAAGACTGTCCCAGATAGTATGGACGCACTTTGATTTCGCTGTAAATAATTCCCAAGTGTTAGATATTCAAATTTTATTCGATATACTGATAATATTAGACTACAATAACAGAATATTATTCTCAACATTTGCTACTTAGCCATTGCAGACTAGCTGGCGCACCTTCTTGCGAACGATTCTCGTTAAATTCCGCACAGACTTCTTGGCGATAAGTTTTGACACTTTTTTCCAATCTTTTTCCGGACTGTTGAATGGTTTCGGCTGCCGAGACATGTTTCCTAAGATGTGCCTTCGTTAATGCCCAAAATTCCTCAATTGGTCGAAGTTGTGGGCAATTTGCGGGTCTTTTGGGACGAAAGTGACATTTTTGGTAGTATACCATTCTACCGTTGATTTCGAGTAGTGGCAAGAAGCCAGATCTGGCCAGAAGACAACAGGATCCTTGTGGCTTCGAATCATGGGTAGAAGTTGTTTTTGTAAACATTCCTTGATGTATATTTCGCTGTTCATTGAAGCAGTTGTGATGAAGGGTTTCGAAATCTTACCCCAGCTACAAATTGCTTGCCAAACCATAACTTTCTTACCAAATTTGTCCACTTCAATCGATGTCTCGGACTGGTTTAATACTTGCCCTTCTCGCACCGTATAATATTGTGGTCCCGGCAAGGATTTGTAATCGAGTTTCACGTAGGTTTCGTCTTCCATGATTATGCAGTTCAAATTTCCAGCAGGAATCGTATTGTACAGCTTTCGAACCCTCGGCCTGATCGATGTTTCTTGTTTCGGACTACGTTTTGGTTGTTTCTGCTTCTTATAGGTTCGAAGATTCAAACGTTCTTTAGCACGAAGAACATCTGACTTCGAAGTGCCCACTTTTTTGGCCACATCCCGAACTGAAACCTCCTTCTTCTGCTCGAACGCCTTCAGTATACGTTTATCCAACTGAGGGTTGATAGGACCTTTCTTTTCGATCCGTTTTCATTTTATCCTCAAAGGTGTTATCCTCACCGAACTTCCTGCATTTTTGCATTTCGCACGGCTTTTTCACTTTCTCCTTCCATTTTTGCTATCTTTCTCAGTGACAGTCCGCGTTCTGTGCAACATTTGTACACAATTTTTCGACGTTGTTCTGATGAAAGTTCTCGCATTTCGAAACAAACTAATGAAAACGAATAAACAACTGCACAAGTGGTTAGAGAAGAGTGTAAACAATAGAACGCAGCCATGAAAATTGACAGATTCTGAACCATTGCGAAATGGCAGCGGTTTTTGGTTGCACCCATACTTTCTGGGACAGTCTTTAAGCACAAAATTAGGTTTACCTCTAAATGAATATATCCTAATTCAAAAGTTTCAAGATTCTTGTAGAATTTTAAAACTAATTTAGAAATATTGAATTAAAGATGCGATATTGTATTTAAACCTAATAAATAAAGGTGTTAATTTGGTGTAAAAATATTTGTTAAAAAAAACCTTGTTCAAATTGGATCAATTTAGAGGCATTTGCCAATCTTCAATTTCTTGATGTAAAATAGGTATTGAAACATGACATATCTTCTCCAAGTAACCGTTCTCAAGATAGACACACAAAAAAATTATATGAAATGTTGATTTTGGTATTAGGTTTATTATTGCTTAGTTTCAATTTTTCAGATGATTTCTAGTTCTAGAAAAATCATTGGATATTTTTCAATTTATAATATTTCAAGCGCTCACTTGATTTTCCAAAATTTTTTTAAAGATTTCAAAAAAAAAAAAAGTTTTTGAATTGCATTGATTTGAAGAAAAAGCATGCAAAAATGTATGTATCTTAGAAAATTTTGAATCGAATCGGTCTTTTTAACCGTCAAAAATAAATTCTTTACAATACTGAAAACGTATGCAAAGCATTATCCAAATCGAAGAACGTGAAATCAGATGACTTGTTAGCCATTTCTGGGATTGCTTGAAAGATCTTTCTCTTCTGGTTCATATTAAATTCCGGCAGTCGTTCATCTCGAATGTTGACGTCAGGTTTATTCGGTCGAAACAAAAAAATTAAATACCGATCTTCTTGAACTACTGAAATTGTAATGGAAATAAATTGAAATTATAAAACTTCTATTCACTTTTTTTCAATTTTATTTTAATGCGCTGATGAGCTGAACGCGAAACGTAAAATAATTGAAATTAGTCATGTGCGCTTTCACACAAACCGGTACAAATGAGGTACCAAAACCCCTGAATGACTATTATTCATTACTTTCGTTGCTCGCTAAACAGTTAAAAGCACACTCAAACCACTTTATATGCGACATGTTAATACGAATTTGAAAAATTATTTGGTTTTCTTGTTTTGTCTTAGAAATGCACGAAATGTAAAGATTCGGTAATTGAAAAAAATAAACTTTTTCTATTTTCTATTTGACGAAAATTTTTCTCAAGGTAACACCAGATCCTTTCATATGACGAAACAAAAATTGTTATGCGTTTTATTTATACGAATTTTCAAAGTTATGCGTTTTTTTGTCCGAATTTTCCTGCGGTTCATATCACCCTTTTTAAAAAAAAGTTAGAGTTAAACGATTTCCATAGCTAAAAGTCACGCCAACAACACTAGCGACAGTCTTATTCTATCATCACGTGTCTATTAAAAGTTGCTCAAAAGCTTAGCACAACTTATCCACTGGAGCTTTTTCAGGTTATCGACTGAAAGCTTTCTAGATCACATTCAGCCGGTCAGTAGCTATCAGCTATTAGCTGCTAATCAATGAGAAACAAGTAGAAAAGTGATCTATTTTACTCCGCAAATTTTCACAATTAGTAAAGAATGATAAAATTAGGCCACCGATTTTGAGTAAAATGATATATATTCTGTGAAATATGTACCATATTATCCCCCGAATAAAAAAAAAAGATAATTCAGTTAGCAGCATAGAATTTGTTGGGTGTCAGTAGACTATCAACAGTCGTAGCACTGCAAAGTCTATTGAAACAGAATGGTCAAATTCCACAGAAGAAATTTAATATCAAGATTCGACTAAATCATAAAACTTGAGGATTGTGAAACTCAGGAACAAAAACATTTAAGGAAAATTAAATGTTGCCATCACGATGGCAACGTTTAATATTTTCTTTTTAACATTACGATGAGAAAATATAACATGTAATAGCGTGTAAAACAATGTGCATGGATGACGGTATCAGTTAGATACTGGAGATGAACACAGTCAGCTGTGTTGAAACTTTTTCCGGAAAAAGATACGCATGTCTAGATAGCTTGGACAGCGTGATCTCTGATTGCATCTCGACTTCCGTACTATCTTTCTATTATTTTATGGCTTATAATTACGAATAGTTTAGTGCAAAGTTATGTTAACCTAACGGTGTTTTAAATTTTTGTTTCATACTACACCGATTTCCGAATTCCGGTTGCAAAAGTATTCGGAATAGAGGAGTTTAACCGTTTTCTCAAAGAAGAGCAAAACTTCCAATTCAAATTAAAAGAATCATGGTCCCACATAAAATTGGTGAATTTTATTCGATACCGACTTTCGATTCTGGAATTACAGGTGATACGTTTTCGAAATTCAAACCGTCAAAGAAGATGACGATACAATAAAATCTTCAAAGTTGGGCTCGAAACTATATAAATTTTTTTGGTCATTTATTGCATCGCCATACGAACCGTTTTGTGTTATGCTGGTCTCTGAATACCGGTTCTGGAAGTGCCGTAAACAATGACCAAAAACTCTAAAGTGGAACATCTCATGGAATGCTTAGTCGATTGACACACGTCTGGACTCAAAGGAATAATTTTAAGGTTTCATAAAATTTCTCATTTCGATCTGACTTGCAGTGCCAAAATTTGCAGGGTAATAATGCGTGATTGAAATTTCAAACTGCCATTAAAATAATGTCATGAAAACTAGAAACACCGGAGGATATTCATACAAAAACACATGCGGATTGCTAAAAAAAGGTATCATCTCACTACTAGGTGGATTAAGCACGTTTTACCTTTTTTTATATATATAAAAACGTGCTTAATCCACCTATCAGTGAGATGATACCTTTTTTTATCAATCCGCATGTGTTTTTTTCATGAATATTCTTCGGTTTTCATGACATTATTTTAATGACCGTCGTTTTAAGCTGCAATTTGACATTTTAATCACTCATTACTTTATCTAAAAAGGTTACAATCGATTAAACTTTTCATGATATGTCGAAGTGAGCTCCACTTTAGAATTTACGGTAATTTAAGGTACTTCCAGAGCCGGTATTCAGAAACCAGCATAAACCAAACCGATTCGTATGGCCATATGACGAATAAATTGCAATAGTTTTGAGTCCAACTTTCAAGCTTTTCGGGATTATCATCTTCTATATCGGTTTGAATTTTAAAAATTCATCCTCCTGTAATTCCAGAATCGGAAGTCAGCATTGAATAAAATTAATTATTTTAGTTTATTTTAATATGAATTTTTTTCTGAAATTCGATTTGGCTTTATTTGAGAAAACGATTGAGCTTTGAGAAACGATTCGATACTGGAGCCGGAATTCGAAAATCGGTGTAGCCGAAGTCAGACAAATTCACCTGATTAGTTTACATTTGCTTCAATATGTTTAAAAATCAGTATAGACATCTTTGAGAAATCGTAGTACGAGTTGAATTGTTGAGTGCCTTCCAAATCGAAAACTGAATACCACTAAAACTGAAACAAGTTTATTTGGTTGTCGACTATTCAAATCAGCAAATCTTAGATAATTCTTAGATATCATTTGAATCTTAGATCGGTTCAGCCATCTACGAGGAAAATAAGTTACACAATTTTAATTTCGTTTCACATGTCATCCTGAAGTTCCGGAGCCAGAAGTCGGATCCAAACATAATTCAGGAACCTTGTTTAGGAGCATACGAATTTTCATATGAATCTGAGTTTGTAGAAAACGGTTGAGTCATCTTCGAAAATAAGGTAAAAAATTGAGTGAAATTATTTGTCACATACGCATTTGCTGATCTCGACGAACTGATTCAAATAGTATATGGGTGTTTTGTTCTTCCAGCATTTATTGCTGTAAGCAGTTTAAATCAATATAATTATGAAATTGTTCAGAATTCGGAAGTACTGCCATCTTTCTAATATGTCATATTCGAACGATTATGTTGCCAAAAACGAACCGTGCTAAAATTGGTCCGAGGCAAAATGTCATGAAAAATAATGCTGTTCACAGTCTTTTTGGTACTTAGAAACTATTGTATGTAACAGTATGAAAAATAGTGTTTTACGTTGCTCCCAAGCCTTTCTTTGCCATACAGCGCTCAGAACTTCTACTGCTGGAATATGGGGGAAAAGTCGCTTACACAAAAAAATCGATATCTCCGTTAAAAATGGACGGATTTTAACAATCTATGGCTTGTTGGATAGCTATTTCCGTGCGGAATCTAAGTCCGAAAACATATTCTGTTTTCAAGGTCAATTGTGACAGATACTGTCAAAAAACTGAAAATGTTGACATAAAACTTCGTATAACTCAAAAAGTGAACATCCGATCTCAAAACCATTCAATAGCGTTCTGGGTGACGGGGAGACCTTTCATTTGCGACTAGTTTGATCAAAATCGGTACAGCCATCTCTGAGATCTCGACCTCTTAGTTGACAACACACATACAGACACACACACACAGACATTTGCTCAGTTCGTCGAGCTGAATCGATTGGTATACGACATTCGGCCCTCCGGGTCTCGGAAAATTTTTCGAAAGTTTGAGCGAATTCTATACCTATTTTTTATATATATAAAAAAAGGTAAAAATGTTGATCCGAAAAATCCTAACCTTACCCAATTTCACACATTTCTGAAGATTTTCCATGTTTAATCGTAGTTAACACTAAAAAAGTAGTAGTAATCACTTTTATTGCTGATATCTATTTGTACTATTGAATAAACGATAAAAATGTTGCAAATCACTACTGCCGATATGAAAGTTTTCGAAAGTATCCTCCTTTTCTTGGTTCCATTTTTCATTGGCAGGTGTCACTACTGGTAATTCAGTTTCGCGGCAATGTGCCAAATGAGCACTGCATTGAAATTGTTGCGTGCTCAATTTCTTCGAATGGCAGGGTTTGCAAATTGAAACAACGAATATTAACAAAAGAGTTTCACACACATTCTTATGTCGGGTAAAATTCAAAGCGCAACGGGTCGGGTCACGATGTAAAATACCCTGGTGATCACGTTTTGCCTTTCTCATATAGAAAGGTTATGCACACGGAAAGACCGATATCAGCATTTTGGCGAAAAAATTAGTTGATTTTCTGATTTTAGTTAGTTATTTTTTGAGACAACTAAAAAAATCTTACTTTTGCTAATTTAGATTTTTTAATTCTAATTTTCTTGATAATAATAAAATATTTATTGAAATGGCTATTTTTTTAGTTGAATTCACCAATTGTAATTTCTTAGCTAAGGCACACTTCATATCCATTCAACTAATTTTTTAGTTGAATTAGAGAGATAAAACGTTGTTTTCAACCAACATAAATGGTTGAATTGGTTTCTGCAATTTGCAGCTATATGGCGCTCTGTCGCCGAAATAACGCACCGTAATGACTACTAGCCACTAGATGGCACACTACTACCGAAAAAAATTTCAGTCGCGGTTGTCTTTTCTATATTGGCAGGTATAAATACGATGTTGTATTGGAGAAAAAGACATAAGCGAAACATAAACTTCTTTTTGAACATTTTTCTTGTAAATCGCTGTTTTTTTCATTCGACTTCGCGAAATCGACTCTCTCACTGAAAACTCTGAGCACTCGGAAAATAAAAACCGAATACAAGTAGTACATCGAACGGCGTGGTCCGGAAGGTTGGAAGATACAAAAAACATCATTTGACATGTACAATTAGAGTGCAACATTCGAAACTCAATTCACTGTTCCGCGTAAAAACATTATTACGCACAATCGCTTTAAATGCGCACAAATTCTGAATAAATACACTTTCCACTAACAGTTTACGTCATTTTTACATACCGGTTTATAAATTTATATATGGATATATCGTAACACATGCGTAAATATCTAAACAATTTGCAAGCAGTTTCAACAAGACTGTCCCTTTTAGCTTTTTATTGGATTGTTTTGTTTTTACACTTCTCATGAATTTTGTGGCTAATAAACTGGTGATAGATAAATAGAAACAAATTTTCTGATTTTAAAAACAAAATTAGTTGTCAATGAGAATTTCGTGTTGGATTGAGATATTGCTGGTTTGTGTCCAGAATATTCGCCAACTAAACACATTCTCTAAAAATAAGAGTTTTTTTCAGCAAATAAATTCTCAATTTTAACTAATTTTATAGTTATTTTGGAAATTTTGTTGTTAAAATCAACTAATTCAAAAACAGTAATACGAATTAGGCGCAGAGCTAATTTCGGTCGTTCCGTGCAATCACTTGAAAAACCGACTAGTGAAAATTGGCCCGGAGGGCCAAGTGTCATATACCATTCGACTCAGTTCATCGAGCTGAGCAATGTCTGTGTGTGTGTGTGTGTGTGTGTATGTATGTGTGTGTGTATGTGTCAAATAATCTCACTAGGTTTTCTCGGAGATGGCTGAACCGATTTTGACAAACTAGGATTAAAATGAAAGGTCTCGTGGTCCCATACGGAATTCCTGCATTTCATCCGGATCCGACTTCCGGTTCCGGAGTTATAGAGTGCGTACTAGAAGAGTTTGTGTGTCATGTTAGTTGGTGGCCGTACGAACCGACTTTGACTATACCGGTTTTCGGGTTCCGGTGCCGGAAGTGCATATAATAGTGAACCCATTTCGTTCTCTAAAGGATGGCTTACGCAATCAAAGCACTGTTTTATTCTGTATGTTATACATAAACAATCACTTGGTTTCTTTCAAAAATCGAAGAGAAAATTTTTGAATAGAATACCACAATATTATATGTACATGAGAAAGGCATCATTACACCACTAGGTGGATTAAGACAGGTTTTCTATGTGTTAGTGCGGTTGTCATTTTATTTTGGAATAACAGAGAGACGTGAAGAAGAAAAAACATAAACAAATTCCGGGAGTTGCTTTTATGAAAATATTTAGAGTTGGCTCTGTTTGCGAAAATATTGATAGTGAAATTCAGTGTTTTGTTCCGGGATGTTTCAATCGTTTTCATCACCTGCATTTGAAATGCTACCCACAGCACAATCACTCCATTATCCATGATAACTGTAATAGATACCACAGTGCGATCCGCCAAATCCTTCCTCCAACGACATGAACAGAATCGGATGTGTGTACAATTTCCTATATTTCGACGATTTTCAAATAGTGCCAAAGATTCGCCAGGCTGCGCGACAACTGGAGTAACTTAGAAGTGAAATCCCGATCTGAACTGGTCGTTTGTTTATGTTTACATGCTTGAATCCCGACGCGCCAAACTTAATTTCGTGAGAAAATTACCAACCCAACCAAAACTGTCTTATCACGCCACCAGTGTATTTTACTTCGTGGGGTCGGGTAGGGTAGGGTCTAACACTTTCGAAAAATCATTTATTTATTTCTTCATATTTTCTTATAGTAAAACATTTCAAGAATATTCTGTGAAACTTATAATGAAATTATGGGTCTTTATCAATGCTTTTCTCATTCTGCGAAGAAGCAAGAGCTCAGCGCACAGGCCCAAGATTTCTACTTCGAATGACTTAGAAACTTGCCAAAACATTCTTGCAATATTTTATTGTAACAAAATACAAATGCAAATACATGATTGTTTGAGAGTGTTCGACCCTACGGGCTCCCTAAAGTAATAAGTTGTTTTCCTCGATTTTATAGACAATGAACGCGTTTTTCTCGAAAGTAGGTTTTTGAAAGTTTTCATTCATTGGGTAAACAAGTGAAAAGTAAACATTACTAATTACGAAGTCATCCAACATTGAATAGTGGTGTAATTTTGTGAAATAGTGATCATGTTTTGGGACGAATCAATTAGTAAATGTTCAGAAATATGACAAACTGTAAAACTTGAGACGAAAATGTTTCCACCTAAATTGGAAAGTGAATTTATTTTTCAATGGAAAAAACATGATCGCTGAAGGGTTTAAAACCATTTTCTTATTTTCTTTCCCCAGGAAAGTGTAACAGAAACTTAAATAAGCATTTAAAATTTTCAAAACGACGAATGTAACATTTCGGCTTAACCGAGAAAATGTGTAAAATAATCTTCTGTCTTCTGTCTTCTGTCTTCTGTCTTCTGTCTTCTGTCTTCTGTCTTCTGTCTTCTGTCTTCTGTCTTCTGTCTTCTGTCTTCTGTCTTCTGTCTTCTGTCTTCTGTCTTCTGTCTTCTGTCTTCTGTCTTCTGTCTTCTGTCTTCTGTCTTCTGTCTTCTGTCTTCTGTCTTCTGTCTTCTGTCTTCTGTCTTCTGTCTTCTGTCTTCTGTCTTCTGTCTTCTGTCTTCTGTCTTCTGTCTTCTGTCTTCTGTCTTCTGTCTTCTGTCTTCTGTCTTCTGTCTTCTGTCTTCTGTCTTCTGTCTTCTGTCTTCTGTCTTCTGTCTTCTGTCTTCTGTCTTCTGTCTTCTGTCTTCTGTCTTCTGTCTTCTGTCTTCTGTCTTCTGTCTTCTGTCTTCTGTCTTCTGTCTTCTGTCTTCTGTCTTCTGTCTTCTGTCTTCTGTCTTCTGTCTTCTGTCTTCTGTCTTCTGTCTTCTGTCTTCTGTCTTCTGTCTTCTGTCTTCTGTCTTCTGTCTTCTGTCTTCTGTCTTCTGTCTTCTGTCTTCTGTCTTCTCTCTTCTGTCTTCCATCAATTTCTGCATCATGACGAATAATATTTTGTTCATAATACTTACACTTCTGCTCATGTAACGATATGTAGAATTTTAAAATTTGCCGGTACTGGCTTGCTTTTCTCAATAACCAAAATATTAGGACGATCTACTACTTTCGTACTCAAGTTTTTAGTTTTTGTAAAGCTGTGAATGTCTGCTTGTTTTCTGATTCTTTTCCTCATTTTTCCAATATTTATATTCCTTTTTATATTGATATTTGTATTTTTCCATTTCCTTCTACCTCTTTTTCTTTCTTTCCGTTTATATTTCCCGTTTTCCTTCATCTTTTTATATGTTTCCTTCTTACCTTTTCTTTCTCTTTGTTTCTTTTTCCATCTTCCGTTTTCATTTTCTTTTTTTCCTCCACTTTTCTATTTTCCAGCTTCTTTTTTTTCTACGCGTACTTTTTTCTTTGCTTTGCCTTTTCCTGTTTTCATTTTTTATCGACTCTTTTCCTATCAATAATTCTTTTTTCTCCTTCTTCATTATTCCTTTTCTTTTTCTATTTTTTTTTTTTAAATCTATTTCTTTCCATTTTCGTTTATTCAATTTGCTTTCTTCATTTTTCTTTTTTCTCTCGCTTTTTTTCTATTTCCTTTCTGCCTTTATAAAAAAGTATTAGAATTGCTGGAAAACCGACTTTCGAACGGAGCCTCGGAGACCCATAGTGTTATATACCATTCGACTCAGTTCGACGAGATCGGAGTACGTCGTCGTCGTACGAGTCTGTGTGTGTGTGCGCGCACTTTTCGAAGATATTTTTACCGCTCAATTTTCTCAGAGATGGCTGAATCGATTTTAAGAAACTTCTAGAACTAATCAAGTTCTAAGATCAAATGGCTTTGACTTTTGATTCCGGAGATAAGATGATATTTCCGAAATCGAACATATTTTTTGATGCCAAAAGTCCTAATATTGCATGAAACGTCGAGATTAAGTGTTATCTGTTATTTTTCAAGATCTACGAAAATTCCACTTACTGGATTAATAAGGGTTTTTTTTGATTAATTAATTTTAATTAATTGGCTTCAAAATTGAGCTTAAATTAGTGTCAGAGATTATTTTATAAAATGATAAAAAATTCATGAGACTGTTTTCAAGAAAGAGAAAGGCATTATAACACCACTTGGTGGATTAAGAAGGGTTTTTTTATGCGCCTTCAATCAAGATTTGTTTATGAAGATATAGAAAATAAACAACGAAATAACCCTGTGGTCAGAATGCTCAAAATTAATTCAAGTAGAGTGATTTCTCATTATTTTAAATTCATATATCATGAGAATCATAATATTATCACAATCGATGTTCAATCTCCATATTGTTTTCTTCATGTTTATGATAGTGCATAGAACAAAAATGACTATTCTGCTTTTCATTATTTAAGCCAAAAAGTAGTTTTAAAAAAAAAGTAATACCCTGGTCCTATTTATGTTTTATACACTTCTTGCGACTCCATAGTGTGTTCGCCATATTCAAGCCAACAAAAGTTTTCTAGGTTGCATTTTCGCTATCATTGCGTTGCGAGAACCAACCGATAGCTATCTAAATCAATGCAAAAATTGTATGTTTCAATCTTGTAGCATCTATGTTACTGCTATATCAATTCACAGTAACGATTTACATAGACGCTTACGTGTTTATAATGGTTTCGCGACGGAAAATAAACCTTTTTTCAACTAGTACGACACTTACGTCGTACTTTCTAATTTGATCGCGTACATTAGACAGTGTGATTGGTTTGTTTTTTTTTTCAATGGTTGTCGTTTTGCTTCTGTATGTTAAGTTTTTTTTGCGAAAGTCGCAGTGTTTCACTTTCAAAATATCATACTAGATCTGCTTTTTCGTGAAAAACTATTTTGTCGTAAGTCATCGTATACACTTTTGTTTATACTTTGGTACATTGGTGAAAACATTGCCAATTGACGTCAGTAGCATTGATGATTGATTTTCATTGATATCGACATACGTCAAATGTATAGAAAGATTTTTTAGAGAATCAATAGTGAATTGAGAAACGGTTGTTTACTTTTTTTACTTCGGTCGTAATGAACATTCACGTTCAAAGTTATGACATACAGTGGTGGGATGGAAATAGGAGCTCAGATGAAATAGAGAGTCGTGACCCTATGCACTTGAATGTTCGAAAATTCAACCCTAATGTACGATCAAACGCAAAATAACTTATAGCTTGAGTAAATTTCACTCAAACCCGTTCTCAAATTTTGACATGTTGTTCCAGTTTATGAATACTAGTAATAGCCATTCAAATCATACACAGGAAAAAAATAATGGAGCTTACACGACATGTTAAATGTAATGTGAAATAATCGTTTGAATCGACAATTTGATTGAAAGCCACCGTCGATGTAAAACTGAACTAAAATGCGTTGAATTTTTAAAAATTGAGACTTTAATTTCAAATGAAAACTTAACTTACCTTCAAAATAGAATCAAGACTAAAGAGCTGAGTTAGGTGAAACCTACAATAAGATTGACTAGGTTGATGTTAGCGTGTAGGCGGTCTGATCGGCAGTAAGTGAAAGATAGAGTGAGAGAGTAGAGTGCTTGAACAGATATGGATACCTGTTATTAGGGAAATACCACACTGTATAGTAATTTCTTTTTCGTTTTTGTGCTGCAAATATTTCGGTTGATTTTTCAGAAGGCCGTAAGAGCAAGTGACGGTCTCTCTTTGTTTACTTTCTCTTTCTATTATTGTGATATGCTTATAAAGATTTTCTTGGGTTTCACAATTCTGTTTCAAAGTCGAATGTTTTGGGGTATCATTTTATGCAAAAAGTTGATTGTTAAACATGGACACCTCTTTCTAATTAATAGTAGAGAAAGTAAACAAAGAGAAACTGTCACTTGCTTTTACGGCCTAATGAAAAAATTAACCGAAATATGTGAACGAAAAGAGACATATAAATACGCAAAATATTTGTTTTTCTGTATGATTTATGTTCAAAGAGTTTCCGGGAACAAATTACGAATTCAAAGGTCATACCATAAATTCAAACCTTAAAAACCGAGGTAAACTTGTGGTTGAAGCTGTAATAGATGTGTCTACCAAACACGAGTAAATCGGCGATCTTGATTTCACTTGTAGTCGACCAGTGGCAGCAATGATTACAACCTACTGGAATGACTGGAAGCGATCCATTATCTTCTCAACTGTTCATACAACTGATGATTTTTTAGATCGAAGTTGATCATTTCATTGTGCTGGAAATCTTGGGAAATCATTAGCCTATTTCAAATCATTCGCGTAAAACTATCTGATCGAGATTTGATCGAAGAGATGAAGATGATTAACGGTTGTTGTTGTTGTTGTTGTTGGGGTGCAAATTAGCCGCTCTATCGAACGATCGGCATCACAAAATGAAGTATGCTAAATTATCCCAGAGGTGTTGGCTTGCAATTTTTAAATTGATTCAGTACAGTTCATACAATTAAACTAGATATTACCAAAAATCCTTTGAATTTATTGGAAAAAAAAACTTCAACAAAGTTCCACTTTTCACAACCGAACACTTATCCCAAAACTTTCCCGGTCCAACGTGCAACCTTACGGTGGAAGCAGTTCCTTCACTTCGGCTCCTTGCACGACGATGTTCGAAATTTGCGTCAGCGATCCCTTCATGTGCTCCTCGATGGACGGTCGAACCTCTTCCAGTAGGAGGTGTGGATTGGCGTTGATCGCCTGGTTGCCAATCTTTTCCAGAGCCGGATCGCCGTTGAACAAGTTCTGCAGATAGAACTCGGCTTTATCGAACTTGAACCGCACGTCGATCGGCTTGAACTTCATGTAATCCTTGCCATCCTTGGAGTCCAGATAGTATTGGATTTTCAAACTGACCAAGGTGTCGCCTGGAATGAAGCAGATTAATCTCTGAATTACTATCCGGGATCATCATCCGGCAGTATCTCACCGAGTGTTAGGTTGAAATTTCCATCACCGGAAATTTTCAGCAACAGGATATTCATGTTCAAGTTGTACTTCCCACGAACGAACAGATTCGGCAATTTCGCAGTGATGTTGAACCTCTTCTCGGACAGATCGGGCCGCAGTTTCTTGATCACAAAATCCCTCACGCCTTCGATGGTGACATTCTTCAACTTGGCATTGAAGCTCGGTCCGTGGTCTACGTCCATCTGTGCTATCGAGTAGGGATCCAGCGAGGGTGCAACCCGACCGTCCCCGTAGTTTCCGGACGCTATATTTGGCCGCAAGGAATCGACCACGTTGATGATACACTGTGACAGGTTGGGGTCACTGATTGAGCATACCTGCAGCGTTGAAGCTGTGAAATAAATCCAATTGAAGGTGAGCACTAGTATCTTGTAGAGCTACTGCCTGCAACTTCAGGTACTTACGTAGCACGCTGAATCCCACGGCCAAGTTCAATATCAGCACAAAACCGACTCCCAACCAGCGCATTTTATCGGGCAGATAGACTAGAATGTATCACTGAACAGTCGCGGATCAAGTGAGCTGATTTAGCCGAGATTTATATAACTTATACACGGTTTAATCTGAGAAACGAAACCTCATCACATCACAGCTAGAAGCAGTATTAGGGCTGGCAGCTCAGAACAGCGATCGTTAACCCGGTAATTGGGTCGGGAAACAATTAGTTCAGTGTTTTCAGTGCGGTAATGAGAGGTGAAAGACGACCGCAGGACAGGGCAACTTGCCGTACGAACTGAAAATACGCTCTGAGGAATTTCATCCCACTGGCAGCAGGTCGTTTACTACCGCAAGTGGGTGGTTGGGGGAAAAACCAAAATACTTGCTCCAGCACGTGCTTCTGCTCCGGCACGGAAAAGGTGCTGTTCGGAGCTTTCGTTATTATCCGTGCATAAGGTGTCGTTGCAATCACTTTCAGACCTATATCTGTGGAATGCGTGTGCTTCTTTACGTACTGCACGTGAAAGAGATACCGGGAAACTACTTCTCAGGTGGATGTCGTAAAGATAGTTTTCAATTATTATTCAGAAGTTTCAATTCTTTTTTTGCCGTGAATACGACTTACTTTTCTATGGGGCGCCTTTTCTAAATTATTTGATTGAAAATATTTCTTGTCTTATTAAACGTATCAACAAAATTCTTTCTCCTCGTTATCCGAGATATGATCACCTACAGTGGGGTCTCGTATAACGGATTCGGTTTTGTCGGTATTCGTTGTTGCCGGATTCGTTATTGCCGGATAACCGCGATAAACGGGACCCAGAGCATATGGGATTTCGACTGATTGGGGCTGTGAACGGTTTTCTCGCTTCGGTCGACAGATAGAGCCACACATAGTTTGTCAAACAGCAAATGTTTTAATTCGGAATCACTCTATCAGATGTAGTTAGTGTGCTTAACTACACATTTTAGCTATCAGAATTAGGCTCTTATCAAAAAACTTAAAGACGTAGAGCGGTTTTTTATAAAGTTGTTAGGAATGCCAGGGTATACATTATGAAAACCATGTTAGTTAAGAACTTGTCCACCGAATGGCGCTAGTGGGTTAACAATTTGACAGTATAAAATTGATAATGTGATATCTCTAAACCCTGATGATATATAATGTTGGTGTTTTCGAAAAGAATGTTCCGGAGCTCAAAACAGATAAAATAGTGTAAAGAATGTCTGAAAATTCTCCAATTGGTGACGCTAGTGTGCAATTTAAGGTTGGAAATTAATGTTGGCTCATTCAGATGGTTTCTTCGAGATGTTGTTCTAAGGTTTTAATACCTATTAATTGATTGACTAACAAGTTCGTATTGTATCTACAAGGTAGTCTTGAGGTAACTTGAGAGAGTGAAACTAGAACTTTATATTAAAGTTTTGATTATTTGTATTGCTAGATATAATGATCTATATATCTATCTATCTATCTATATATATAAAAATGCAGAGATCATTCTTTGTAATCGCATCACGTAAGAACGGATGGACGGATTGAGATGCTTTTTTTTTTGTTTGATCAGTTTTTACCCCCACCGGGTTCGTACATCAAAAAAATTAGGAAAACTTACCGGAAAAGTGGGAAAAACCAATAAAGTTATTTTGTATGGACAATGGAATTTTCCACTGAAAAAGTCGCCAATGATTGCTAGATCATCGATAGGTGTTTGGCGCATAACGAGTTGCATAAGTGTTTGGCCGTCGAAGAAAGGAATACTAGATCGTTGAAAGAATCATTTGGCGCGCAACGAGTTGTTTTGTGTGAATTCATGTGGTTCGTCATTTCGAGCCACGTGCTTAATTGGGTATCGAAATTATTGCTTGCCAAATGACTCAATGACGGAATGCTAAGTCAGAAGAAAAAGTTCTGATATCATTTACCAGTTGATGAATTGTGTTCAATGGAGTCAGATGAATAGTATTGGTCATTGCGAGCGCTAGTTCAACTAATCAGAATATTTTTGAGTGAATCAATGAAAAGAGCCGTAGAAGCGCTAAGGTCAACCTAAGAGATTTTCACTGCATTCTGCTTTCTAATGATCTAGATTACACTAAGCGCACATAATAAGTTGCATTTAGCACAATGTTCAAGATGATTACCATAATGGAACGGGACCGTCATTTTATATTTCATATTCTGTGAAGAATGTTCAAATTGGTAAGATGAATATCAAATTAAAATTTAAGCATCGTCTCTCCAAACAACCAGAAGTTCCACAGTACCTGAAAAATATCCACTTTATTAGAGCTGTGAAGTAAGCGTGGCACTTTTTGGCAACTTGAACGTACAGAACAGGTTCTGAGAAAACTTTCTCACTACTTAAAAGCTGTATAAGCTTCAAAGTTTGTTCTGTTCCGTGGGGTGAATATTCAAGTATGAGTAATTCCTTAAAAACGGATTGTTCAGAATGCTCTTCAGAAATCTTTTTTTTTCATGAACTTTTTGTTACTTGGGCTAAATACAAATTGTAAATATATCCTACTATACG
Organism: Malaya genurostris; assembly: GCF_030247185.1. Lineage (NCBI taxonomy): Eukaryota > Metazoa > Arthropoda > Insecta > Diptera > Culicidae > Malaya > Malaya genurostris. The sequence goes on along the minus strand of NC_080571.1, from coordinate 339,643,308 downwards.
GAATGAACAACTCTAGAAGAGAAATTCTTCAGCATTTTGTTAGGTTTATCAATACAAAATTCTGGTTAGTGAGCTTCTTTATCGATTACCGAAAGCAAGAATCACATCTGGAAGAGAAAACGTGGCACATTATATCCTTTATCTCGAAGCCATTAGTGAGGGATCTCTGTTCAGTATTTTGATTCAAAGGATGAGATGATAATCTGTACATTTGCTCAATTTTTGCTTAACAGAAGTATTTCACATTTTCGCATTAATTTTTGGTGATATTTTTTTTTCGAGCTAAAGCGAATGTGTGTCGAATTTCATTGATTGTAGGTTAATCAGAAAAATAATGGAGAGAAACGTTAACCATTTAGTCGTTTGACAACTCTGATGTCCGAAAACATAATTTCGAACAAATAATTGTTGGGCGAAACGAAGTTCGACGGGTCAGCTAGTATATATATATAAATTGATGTAAGTTTGTATGTTTGTAACGCCATAGCTTCGGAACTACTAAATGAATTGCCAGCAAACTTGGCACAAGTACTTCTTGCATTTCAGAGATGGTTTAAGTAATATTTTTATAGGGGAGAGAGCGTAGCAAGTGTTATAAACAAGAGGGGGTCATGGAAAAATTCATATAACTTGACACGAATCGATACGTTTTGAAGACCATAGAAACATTTTGCATACTTTAGATATGACTATACGGGAGGTGCATGTAGAAAGTGCATTTAAAAAGGGGGGTGTAATGTTTGTAATGGCATAACTCCGGAACTATTGAACGGATTGCCACCAAACTTGGCACAAATACTTCTTTCTCTTCTGAGAAGGTTATAGGGGTATTTTAATGGGGGGGGGGGGTGTAGTAAGTGTCCTTAACAGGGGGGGTCATGAAAAAAATTTTCAAATTTGACGAGAATCGATACTTTTTTTAGACCATAGAAACAGTTTGCAGATATTAGATATGATTATATTGGTGGTGGATGTAGCAAGTGCCTTTAAAAAGGGGGGGTGTAATGTTTGTAATGTAATAACTCCGGAACTAATTAACGGATTGCTATCAAACTTGGTACAGATACTTATTGCTCTTAAGAGATGGTCATAAGGGTATTTTTGTGGGGGAGGGAGCGTAGCAAGTGTTCTTAACAGGGGGGGGTCATGAAAAAAGGTGTCTAATTTGACGAGAATCGATACTTTTTGAATACCTTAAATGTAACTATATGCGGAGTGGATGTAGCAAGTACCCTTAAAGGGAGGTGTAATGGTTATAACGGCATAACTCCTAAAATACTTAACGGATTGCCACCAAACTGAGTACAGGTACTTATTGCTCTGTAGAAATGGTCATATGTGTATTTTTAAGAGAGAGGGAGCGTAGCAAGGGTTAGTTAGTTAGTTATTTATTTTAGCCCGGTTTTAACCTATCAGTCATTCACCGGGTGAGCGTAGCAAGGGTCTTTAACAGAGGGGGGAGGGTGTTCATGACTAAATTTATCTAATTTGACCAGAATCGATGCCAATACGAAAACCATAGAAACATTTTGCATTCCGTAGGTATGATTATATGGGGGTTGGATGTACCTTTAAAAAGGGGGGTGTAAAGTTTTTAACGGTAGAAATGCAAAACTACTGAACGTATTGCTATAAAACTTGGCACAGGTACTTATTGCTCTTCAGAGATGATCATTAGGACATTTTCTGGGGAGAGAGTGTGTAGCAAGCGTTCTTAATTTGAGGAGGCCATGTCGAAATTTATCTAATTCAAAGAGAATTGATACTTTTTCAAACCATACATACATTTTGAAAATCTTAAATATGGTTTTAGAGATATTTGTGGGGGGTGGATATAATGAGTGCCTCTAAAAAGGGAAGTTTAATGTGAAGTTTATAGAATTTTCCATAAAACGATACTTCTTGCTGAGTACAGATATTATTTGCGCTTCAGATGATCCTAAGAGCTTTTTTAAGAAGAGAGTGGGAGCGTGTGGATAAAGTAAGGGTCTCATTCAAGGGAGGAGCAAAGTTCAAATTGTTAATATAATCGAACGTAACTCCAAAACAACTCAAACTCACCACACCTAACTAGGTTGGATATTTTAAGGTGGGGCGAGTGGGGGGGGGGGGGTGTTGTCAAAGTTTCATAACAACTCAGTAAATTATCGCCAAACTTGCCCCGGTACTTTTTACTATTCAGAGGTGGTCACGACAAGCTTAGATATTCATGACAAAGGTTTATTGTAACATTTTCTTATTCGTCGTCAAACAAGATAGGGGGAAGGATTCAGACTAGGAGAAGGGGGTCTTGTAAATCTATTTTCATCTTGAATTTTTCATAAAATAAGGGATGGGCAAGAATGTCAAGATAGTGCTACATAGTATTGCTATCGTTAATTTGAATGAATGAATCGATACTTTTTGAAGAGCACAGATACTTCGTACACTACTAAGAGGTGGTCATAAGGGTTATCATGGAGGAGAGCTGTAGTAAGTTCACTAATAAAAGGGGAGTTCAATATAAAGTTTATTCTACGAGAAACGATGCATCTTGACAAATACAGATACTACTTTTATGTCAATGTAGATTAAAAGGTTATTTTAAGGGAGAGGGAGTGCAGCAAGTGCCCCAAACATGGGAAGTGTAAGGTAAAATTGATTGAATAGCAACATAAAACTGCTCAGAGTATTACACTAAGTAGGACAACTTCGGGAATTTTGTTCGGCCTTTTCTTCCCGAAACATTTCATATTCAATCTTATGCATTCCTGAAAATTTAATCAGCATTATCTGACAACGCTTTTTTTTAATGTATCGTCTATTTAGTCATTGTTCCCAATTATTTTTAAACTGCCTTTCTAGTTCTTAAGTGGTTATAGTTATAGGAGCTATCTGAATAAATTATAATTCGTTTGACATGAAAGATAAAGAGATTTGTTGTCTGATGATGAGCGAGAATATGAAATTTTCGCTACATTAGGCTTTTCCCAGTTCCAAAACAGTTTAAATTGAATTAAATACAATAAGCAATACATGTCACGGTTCAGCTGTTGAAAATTCGGTAAAAAATTACCGAATTCTGCGAAATTTTCTAAGTGTGTACATTATGAAAATCATATTAGTTAGAAACTCATCCACCTAGTGGTGTTAGTGGCTACTTAACAATCTATCTAATTACGTAAATAGTCAAAACTTCAATAGGATGTACGAGTTTCAGCGCCTTCTAGTAAAACAGCTTTCAATTTGTCAATCCATCACCAATTTTCAGTTAGAGAAGACCACCCTGTAGATACAATACGAACTGTTTAATCAACCATTTAATAGGTGTTGAAACCCTAGAACAACTTCTGAATTGCACACTAGGCCCGCCAATTGGAGAATTTTCAGATATTGTTTACACAATTTGATCTGTTTTGAACTCTGGAACATTCTTCTCGAAAACACCAACATTCTATCTCAACAAATTGTAAAGATACAATAGAACCAATTTTCAGTAACAAAATTGTGATCCCACTAACGCCACTGGGTGGATGAGTTTCTAACTAATATGATTTTCATAATGTACACACTTAGAAAATTTCGAAGAAATCGGTAATTTTTTACCGATCAGTCTTATCAGTCTTACTTTGGTTAGAATTCTGGATTTTCGGATTTCAAAAAACAACACAAATTCACAAAAACGAATGAAGGAAATTCCAACCTGTTGTGGCTATGGTTTTATTCCACAAAAAAGGGTCAAATGTTCCGGCTGACCGGAATTATGAGCGCCTTCCAAAACACTGCACAATCCGTCGACTCCACCAGGAATAACTCTCGAACGATTTGTGTAGGCAACAAGTGGACAAGTGATACAAAATTATTTTCTGCCTATAAGTAAACGAAAAGCTTTTAGTGGTTCTATTGTTTTAAAAGCTTTTGCACCTGTACCTTAATCCATTCGATTAACTCTTCAAGACTTTTTTCGTTAGATTAATAAAAAGACACTTACTAAAAACTGTTTGACAGTTAGTTTCATAACAATCAGTTTTCAGTTATTGGAAGATAATTTTACCATACGGACAGTATAGTTTTTACCGTACTCGGCGACTATGCAGATTTACATGTGTGTCATTTGTATAGATTACAGAAATTTCTCGTCAAAAATATTACCGAACAAAGGAATTAAATCTTAGTGTTTAGACCGCTACATTCCGAACATTTTTGAAGAAGACAAAATCGCTTCAAATCTTTTAGTTTTCGCACTGATTCCATCTGATGGAGTGATTCCGAAATATACTTTTAACTTGTTAATAAACTTTGAGTCTCTCGAAAAGTTGTTTGAAGATTTCCAATGCTGAAATATTCGCGATATTTCATGTTCAAACTGTTTTTTTCTTTTGAAAACTTATGAATTATTTCATGCTCTTTTTAAAGCGCTCCTGGCAGAGCAGTTCTTAACTAATTATTTGTCAAACTACAGTAAATTGTTGGTCTAAGTATCTACAACAAGTTTGCCGAAGGTTGTATAGCTCTATCTGTCAACCGAAGCGAGATAATCGTTCACAGCCCCAACCAGTCGAAATCCCATATGCTCTGGGTCCCGTTTATCGTGGATTCGCTCTTCACGCCCCCGGTGAACCGCGTTATATGAGACCCCTCTGTATTTATGATAGAATTTTCAATTTGAAACTAAAGTTTTCTAAATATTTGATATGTGAAGAAGGTAAAATTCATTCTAGCGTGCGCAGTTGCCTCTTTCATTTCAGACCTGAATCCAGTCCCAGAATCCAATTCTAGAGTTCTATTCAAACCGGTTTCGAAATTCAAGAAGAGATTTTTTTTTAATTTCCAGAACCCAGATCTAAAATTCAGTTCCTCGTCTAGAATCGAGTTCCAGATTTCTGGAACTGAAACAGAATTTCAGAACTTGATTTTAAGCCGAATTTTCTAACCGAAATCTGGAACTTAATTTCGGGAATGAATTCTGAACTTGGATCTGAATTTTGAAACTGAGTTCAGGAACTGAAATTGAGGTTCAGACCAGAATTCAGTTCTAAAATTTCAGTCCAGATTTCAAACTTAGAACCTAAAGTTCTGGAACTATAGACCGAAATCCAGGACCATAATTCAGTTCCAAAACGCAGATGTATTTCCAGAACTCTGTAGTAAAATGAATCACATAAACCTGTTTTAATCCACCTAATGGTGTAATGATGTCTTTCTCATATTACTAATATTTTCAAAAATATCACCAGAAGATTTTGTGAAGAACTTTTTTCCCATCTTGAATAAAATAAGAAACTTTCTTTGGTTATAAACTGACATAACCTTTTCAAATTGTAAACAGTTATGTCGAGTTGATAAGAATTTCTCTTTATTTTGCATCGTCGCACTAAATGATTAAACACACTTTACCCTATAGTTCTGTAACCGGAAATCGGACCCGGATGAAATTAAACAGCAACCTATAAGACTGTAGGAACTTTTATTTGAGCCTGTTTGTGGAAATCGATCAAATCATCTCTGCGAAAATTGAGTGAGTCTCGTTTTAGGCTTTTTGACTACTACTTCTGGCACTTCTGGAACCAGGAACTTGTAACCAGTATAATCAAAGTCGGTTAGTTTAGTAAGTAACTAATATAGCCTACGAATCGAATTGAATCAGTTTTAAGCCAAATCTAGAACAATTTTACCTTTCGTCGCTCTAAATGACGGTGTGAGATTCAATAGCAACCTACAGGACTACGAGATTTTTTTTATAAGTGACATTATTTGACACATACTGACACACAGACACATACATGGCTCAGCTCGATGAACTGTGTCAAATTATATAGAACACTTAGCCTTTCCGGTCAAATTTTCAATTGAATGTATAAACTTTCTTTATGAGAAAGGCAATAAGTGCACTTTTATTGAAAAGCATCTTTATCATGATTTTGCAATAACACTAACAAGTAGGTACAAATTATATAGAAGTTTTAGAAATTTACATATTTTTCACCTGAAAAATATAAATTTTAATGTGGCAACCCTGCACGCTATACAAAATTGAACAAAGCACGCTGTGAATGGAGCAAAGCCGCACGCACCGTCGCGTACCAGTTTTGCATCGTCATTTTTTTCGATTATAGGGATTTTAACAATGTTGTCATTCACCTCTTCGGGCCAGAAAAGTTTTCTGACTCTATGTGGGCGGGGTTGGGAATCGAACCCAGGTGGGCAGCATGAAAAGCATCGTCTTACCTATCACGCTATACCCGTTCCTTTGCATCATCATTTTGAATTTGAATGTTTTGACACTCATCGCCCTATAATTTCGGAACCGGAAGTCGGATCAGGATGAAATTGCACAGTATATTTAAAGACAATGAGAGCTTTAATTTGAACCATAAATCTTGAAAAACGGTTTAACCGTTGCTAAGAAATCGACGGGAGCTCCGTTTTTGGAGATTTTCTTCACTATTATCGGTGCTTTCGGAAGCGGAAACCAAGGACTAGTAGCCCCAAAGTAGTTTTTTATAATCACTAACCAATAAGATCCGTCAACTAGATGAATTTAGCAGTAAGTTTTATATAAATGTGCACCCCGTTTCGCCATCGCTTGTAAAAAAATACTCATGAAATTGAACATTTTCACTAATCACGCTGTAATACCGGAACCGGATTTCGAATCTGGATCAACTTTTCGGGAACTTTTTAAAGAATTTCAAGACCTGTTATTTGCTTCTTTGTTAGTGAAAGTTGATCAAGGAATTTCCGAGAAAATTGATTGCATATTTTTTCATAAATTTTCACATATTTCCTTGTAATTTCGGAACCGGAAGTGGGATCCAAATAAAACTCAGGAAAATTGTATAAGACTATAGGACCTTTCAATTAAATCTAATTTTGTGAAAATCGGTTCAGCCATCTTTGAGAAACGTGTGTGACTATTTTGTTTTTTTTTTTTTGGCATATCACCCTGTAATTCCAGAACCGGAAGTCGGATCCATATGAAACTCAGGAACTTTGTATGGGACCTCAAGACCTTTCATTTGAATCCAAGTTTGTGAAAATCGGTTCAGCCATCTCTGAGAAAATTGAGTGACATTAATTGTCACACACACACACACAGACATTTTGTGAACTCGACGAACTGAGTCGAATGGTATATGACACTCGGCCTTCCGGGTCTCGGTTCAAAAGTCGCTTTTCACAGTGATTGCATAACCTTTCTATATGAGAAAGGCAAAAACCAAGTTCAGAATTCAGCTCCAGAATTCAGGTCGAGAATTAAGATCCAAAATTTACTGCCTCAATTCTAGAAGTGTAACTAAATTCAGGGTCTAGATTCTGGAAATTTTTTACCTTAATTCCTGATCTGGATTATAGAACTCAGTTTCGAAGCTAAACCGGACTTCTGTAACTGAAATACTGAATCCTGGTATCCAATTCTATTCCAAAATTCAGTCCCAGATCACAGGTTTAGTGATCAATTCCTCCATTCAGATCCAGAATTCAGTTCTAGAACTCAAATGCAGAATGCAGTTCCCCAGTTTTGGTTCGGAATTCAGTTCCGGAATGTAGCATCAATTTTGAGTTTCAGAACTTAGGTCCAGAATTCAGTCCCATAATTCGGTTTTAAAATTCGGTTCCAGAGCTCTAGGAACATACATTTTATTCGCATTCACGTCATCCGGTTATGTCGCTGGCATTACCCAATCGCCTTTTTTTTTGCCCACAACACTCCTTCACATCGAAAAGCTTCAATTTGGAGCCCCCTGGTAGTGGACGCAACTACTCTCAGTGGGGAACGAGAAAAACAAATACACTGGCAAATATAACACATGAAATCAAAATTTAAATTTGATACAAAGTCCGCTGAGATTCTATTTATTAATGCTTTGATGTGCAATTTATTACTAACAAAAAGTGGGATCCTAGTGGACAGGATTTCCTTTTAAGGGATCCAAAATTTAATTACTACGATATGTTGGAAGGAAAGTAGAAATATATAAGGAAATTAGTTATTAATATCAAGAATTTCGTCTGAAGAGATGAAAACTGTAAGTGAAGCAACCCTTGAAATAATGAAGCGATCGCTGACATGAAAATTTTCAATCATTCCTATTAAGACGCTCGAAGCTAATGGTCACTAGAAATAAATTGTTCTTACCAGTTTTTGGCATTAAAAATGCCTTACTCTTCACTATATGGGGCCGGGTGTCAATTAAAAGTTTCAAAAATAGTCGCGTAACCTTTTTGTGTCATAATTTTGAACGTTAATAACTCGGTCATTTGTTGATGGATTGTTATAATTTAACAACCAATCGATTCGGAAACTTTTAACTTAAACATGTATGACGACGTCTTTTCAGTATTTCAATAGCATACTATTGAAAAAATGGTTGGAACCGACCTATGTTTTTATCCACCAATCCCTGTTGTGCAAAATGACGTCAACTTCTTGTTCGGCATAGAAGGCTTTGCGTCATACATAAAAAACACCGTATCGTTATGCGTAGTATGAAGAGAAATCTATAAATATAGGCTGCACAATATTTCTTTGCCTAGTTGATGTTTGACTGTGAATGAAACAAATAGCTTGTCCAGTGAGCTGATGACTGAATTGTTCACTTGCTGGATTGTCGCTTTTGCATTATGTGTTGGTGAAATTTCCTGTTGTCTGTGCAACACCGTGTTCGCTTGAGTATCTTATGTATCATCTAGCTATTGAAAAACCGAATCAGCGTGGTTTCCGATTCTTTTGAAATATCCCACGTATTTAGCAAATTTTTGGTCGATTTTGCCATTTAAAATGCCTTACACTTCGCTTCCCGAGGCTGGGTGTCAATTTAAAACATGCAAAACTTATCGCGTAACATTCTTCTGTCATAATTTTGAACGCTTTTAACTCAGTCATTTGTTGATGGATTTATTTAATTCAACAACTAATCGATTTGGAAACATTAAACTTAAACTTATGAGATAACGTCGTTTGAATATTTCAATTGCATACCATTGAAAAACTGGTTTGAATTGAGTATTTTATTTTGGTTTTCTGGTAACTGTCAGGCCAATTTAGAATTATCGGCGATAGATTTTTGGATCTAGGTGCAGCGCTTGTTCCTCGATGATTTGTTAATGGATTTTCCTAATTTAAATGATTCCAAAGATTCAATATTGTAAGCTTTAAAATGTTTTAATTTGGCAGCGGATCGGTTTGCATACTTAATAAAGTTGTATTCATCTTTTTCATTGAATGTGACTGAACAAGTTTTGTCCCACCAGGAATTAAACGCTTCAAAAGATTCAAAATTAAATTCTGAAACTTATCTAAAAGCGGAATCCTCGGTTTAGTAGTATAAATGAGTTCCACAGGCTCACATATACAGAACAATTAGATGCAAATATAGTATCAAAGATAAGCTCAAGGTAAGTTTATTTGCGATTTTACATGTATCGTTTGAATAGGAACCCTCGTAGAATTTGGTTAACCGCCAGTTTCAGTTCAATTATTATTTGCTTCAAAACAATAAGCGTCTGATGGTTACACGCGTTGAAACTATGACAATGTTCATTCATGTGTTAATAACATCAAGTTACAATATGAACAAAATTTCGGAATTTTGTTGCGTATCCATTTCGTATATTCCTAATATGCCAAAGCGAAAATCAATGTAAGTAACTAAATATTTTATGCGGACTGTGAACGACCATTATTATGTTAAAACTGGGGGTAAATAAACAATATAAATCAAATCAAATTAATAAGTTTGTACGTTTCTCGAAAATTATCATCATAAAATAAAATAGTTTCATTTGTTCAGGTTTAAATCTTTAGGTTGTTTGTATCTAAAATTGAGCTTTCAAGTAACTTTGCAGTGTAGTGAAGTTTAGTGTATCATCATCATTATCATCTTTATTTTTGTATTTATCATGAAGACCCTAGAAACGTTTCATTTTTAATGTTATTGTGCTCGGTCGTGTCTTGAATACAACCCTCTAATTTTTTATCTTTTATTTCGACCGGTCATTTCATCAGGTTATGGGTTCCTCAGTGAAGGACGGTGCTGGTATCCCACAGCTGAACGGAAGCAACTATGAAAACTGGCGGTTCCGAGTCAAACTCTTTCTGGAAGCTGCTGAAGTTTCGGAAGCGCTTACGGAAAATGTTCCTGTTGAAGGTGAACCGAGAAACAAGTTCTTGAAGATGGACCGAAAAGCGAATTCGTTGCTGGTAGGATTTGTCGGCGATGAGTGCCTGGGAATCATCCGGGACAAGGAAAATACTCAAGCAAAGTGGAAGGCGTTGGAAGACACTTCTGCGAAGAAATCTGTGATAAATCAGACCCTGTTACGCAAGCAACCGGCAAGGTTACGAATGAAGGATGGCACATCGATGCGAAATCACTTCGTGACATTCGACGAGTTGGTTCGACAGCTCAAGTCTGCAGGAGCAAAACTGGAGGAAAACGATCTGGTTTCCCAGCTGTTCCTGAGGCTTCCAGACAGTTATGATCCCTTAGTGACTGCTCTGGAAAATATTGATGAAAAAGAGTTGACGTGGAAGATCGTGAAACAACGGTTGCTAGGAGAGGAATCGAAACACGCTGATAGAGCGGACTCGCCTGCTGCGTTTGCTGGAGGTCAAAATAAGAAACTCAGAAAGTTTACCGGAAAATGCCATCGTTGCGGCAAAACCGGTCATATGAAAAAGGATTTCCGAGTAAAGGAACTAGAGGGAAACGCCAACGCTGTTGTTGGAAAGAAAGCTGTTACTTTCATGGTAAATGAAGCATTCATTGTCGATTCTGGATGCAGTGACCACGTGGTGAACAACATAGGAACCGAACGGATATCGTCTTTGGGATCAGACATCTAGGAAGGTGTTCATAGCTCGTGATGTGAAATTCAACGAGATGTGCTTCCCTTTTCGTGAAGATTGCATTACTGAGACAAATAAGCCGCTGGTCATACCCCTACGATACCAGTAAGAGGGGGAAGAAACAAAGAATGCTGCTGTTAACCTGCCAGAAGCGGACTGTGATGTTGATAGCTTGCCGGAGTATGAATCCGACGATGAATCTCTCGATTATTCGAATGAAGGTGAAACGCCAGCCGGTGTATCAAACCCTGGGGCGCTCCCTTCGCATCACAGAAGTGACGACTGTGCGGAGTCAATCACCAGGCACAGCGAACGGGAGCGCAGACTCCCAGGTAAGTTCCTAGATTTCTTCACCGGTTTCAGAGCAACCTCTGCTGGTTTCATTTGTACTTCAACAGATGCGCCGTGTACATTCAACGATATTGCAAGCCGCAATGATCGTGAATCGTGGTTGAAAGCGGTTGAGGATGAGCTAACGTCCCTGAACGCTAACAACGTGTGGAAATTCGTACTATGCCCTGAAGCAGTGAAGCCGTTGAAATGTAAATGGGTTTTCCGTATCAAGGAAAATGAGCATGGAAACGCGGTTAAGGGCAAAGTGAGACTGGTCGTGAAAGGATACCTTCAGAAGCCCAATATTAACTACGAAGAGACGTATGCGCCGGTTGCGAGACTGCCTACAATTCGTACCGTGCTAGCAGTTGGAGTTCAGCAACGCTGTATATTCCATCAAATGGATGTTAAGACGGCGTTTCTGCATGACAAGCTGCGTGAGGAAATCTATATGGATGTTCCTGAGGGCGTGAAGGCTCCTCCTGGAATGGTATGTCGTTTACAGAAATCGTTGTACGGGCTCAAGCAGTCTCCTCGCTGCTGGAACGATAAGTTCCAAAAATGTTATTTTGAAACTGGGATTCGTGCGATCGAAACACGACTACTGTATGTACACTTGGTGCAGTAAAGATGGAGATGATGCGATTTATCTTGTGCTGTATGTAGACGATCTGATGATATCCGGTCGAAAACTCGAAACTGTTCTGGCTTTGAAGAAAAAGTTGTCTGACGTTTTTGCGATGACGGATTGCGGCGAAATGAAGCATCAAGATTACCTACGATCAAGGTGTTGGGATTGTAAATAGTGTCAGAGATTATTTTATAAAATGATAAAAAAATCATGAGACTGTTTTCAAGAAAGAGAAATCCACGTAGTGGATTAAGAAGGGTTTTCTCTTTTTCCTGTTTCCTTGTTTCTCTTTCCCTTTTTCATTATCGTTTTTTCGTGCTCATTTTTATTTTTCCATTTTTCCAATTTTATCTTTTTCTTTTCCTTCTTTTTTTTCTTTCATTTTTCTTTTTATAATTTCATTTTTCCTTTTCCCAAAGCATTTTTCCTTTCTCGTTTTTATTTTTACTTCTTCCTTTTTCTGTTTTCCTATTTTCCTTTTTTATTTTTCCTCTTTTTTTTCTGTTTGATTTTATTTAAATTTGTTAAATTTTTGGTGGTTGTTCAAAGTGAAAACTACGATTTTTCACGAAAAAATCCGCCATTTTGTAGCTGTTAAACCTCCCCAAAGTAACAAACAACGAAAAGGAAAACGTTGAGGTCTAATTTTTCAATATGTAGAAAGTGTGTGCAAAATTTGAAAAAAAAATTGGTGCAGTAGTTTTTGAATGACGATGGACACGGACTTTCAAAACTTGCTTTCGAGGAAAACGCGTTTAAAGGTTTATGTCTATAAATTATTACTCCAAATTTTTGTTTATAATTTATTCTAACGAAACATTTCAAGAATGTTTTGTCAAGTTTTGAAGTCAATCGAAGTAGAAATCTTGGGCCTGTGCGCCGAGCTCTTGCTTCTTTGTAGAATGAGATAGCCATAGTTAAAGATCCATAACTTCCAGAGTTTCGTTCCAATAGGCTTGACAATTTCACAGAAAATTCGTCAAATGTTTTACTATAAGAAAATATAAAGAAAATAAATAATGATTTTTCAAAAGTGTTAGACTCTACCCGCCCCTTAAATTACAGATATTTTTTCAGTGTGCAGTAATAACACAGAAGAAAATATCGTTGTCATTTCCTTAGGCTCAATTTGATGGTTGTCAAAGATCAGATCGGCCCGACTTCTCTGATGTTTAATAATGATGCATTGATGGAAAAATTACACACAAAGTAATTCCGTAAATAGTCCTCTCATTGGCCTGATTTTACAACCGGTTTTAACCAAATTAGTACAACACAGATAGTATTTTTCTCGAATGTGAAGGATCTCGTCTCTCTCTCTCTCCACTGTATGACGTCGAAAGATGCCAGCACACGTGCAAGAGAATTTATTTAACATTTCGCTTGATTTTCGGAGTGATTTACTATAAAAATCACCGGAAATAATTAATTGATAAATGAAATCTGGAGTAAATATGTACAATAAAGTTTCTATATGATACCTAAGTAAGTATAGAGGAGAGACGTAGTCCTACGTCAAAAGTGTTATCCGGGTCCTCACGTAATTTTCAAGATCTTTATTTTACTGATATATCATCTTTCAGTTTTTCTTTATAGGAAGATATAAAATTGATGAAAAACCTGATTTTTGATCGGAGGTCCGGAAACCCCTAGTGTCATGTACCATTCGACTCAGCACGGCGAGATAAGAAAGTGCCTGTGAGTATGTATGTTCTTTTTTTCTATGATCGTCTCGGACTTACTAGTCCTGCCTCCACCCCATTGGTGTTGGGATTGTAAACAGTGTCATTTAAGGTTTAAATAGTGTCATTTAAGGTTTAACGGTTTAATAATTTTAGTTGGTTTTGACGTAAAGTCGCCATAACTAAGTTCAGTTTTTGCAATGACTCAGTGGAAACATATATTGGAGATGCCAAATAAATAAAAAATTTACGGAAAAGATGATTTTTTGGCAAAAGATACGCTCAGAGATAGGACTCGAACCTACGTTCTTGTGCATTCCGTGCATACGCGCTACAATTTCGCCACCCCATACCTTGTGATAAACACAGCTCTAATACACGGTTAGGCATGATAGAACGTACACATCGAACATGGTCTACATCCTGGCCGGCTCACGATCGGTACCATACATCCAAACACCTTCTCGGTTCATCAAACACTAGCCTTTAAGATTATTCTTGTCTTGGTTCCATCATTCCACTGAATTTAGTTGTGAACGTATATGTCCACATTCGCTAACTGCTATCTCTCTTCCAGCACTAATCTATTGGTCGCTGTCTTATCAAAATCAGCCACCATAATTTTTTTCCATCTATTTTGTTTCGCATATATAATTAATATTTTGAAATTCCGCGTTCACAAAAAAGAGCCTTTTTTCCAACAGCCTATACTAAAAAAATCTAATAGTGAGTGATTGCGAAAAAAAACAAGTTACGTAATAAAACGCAGAACTTGACTGAATTACATGTAATATTGTGAAAATATTTGATTCCTTTGAAGTTAAATTTCGAATAAAAATCTGATAATCACTAGTGCCAATAATAAAAAATAAAAAAAGTCGTATGTTATCGCGGTAGGTGTTAAGTTTCTCAACAATTGTTGTGATGCATAGGTCATTTTACCAACTCTATTTCGGAAAATACCGTTCCGACTGTTTTTGAGGCTTGCTGGTCGGAATGTTGAGGAATGGAAAACTGCACAAGTCCGAGCGAGTCGCGCTGCGGTTGTGGTTGAAAAACTCACTGCTCCGAAAGTATTTACCTTTCCACACTTCAGGCTTGTTTTTCAACAATCAGACACAGGTTTGAAATTTTTTGAATTGCTTATTAATTCCTAACTTCTTCATTGAATAAACAGTAAGGTTGTCTTTTGGAATTGCTTGTTTGAAAGCTAAGGAAAAGACGCACATTTCATGTCTTGGACGAATTTTTATATGTTTATGGAGTGTATCGAAAATAAGCTATCCACAAATTTTTCTTTCAAATTATGATAAAAAATGATATTTTATTCAAACTCAAAATTGATCCTTTATTGCACTAGGTTAAACTTGAGCATAATAAAAACCGGATGAAATTTCAGTTATTCTTTCACGAATTTTCGAACTTTTGATCGAACGCTCTTCATCAAGTTCCGGACAACTGTTGCATAGCATTTTTTGGACGTTTGAACCCAAATTTTTTTGAGCTCCTGCATGTTCCCAGCTGCCTTACCAGTCTTCTTAAAGACCCTCTTCACGATTGCCCAGTAACGTTCGATGGGTCGAAGCTAAGGGCAATTTGGTGGATTGATATTTTTCTCAACGAATTTTATACCCTTTTCCGAAGCCAATTGAGAGTGGTTTTGGCATAGTGAGCCGACGCTAAATCCGACCAAAGCAGTGGAGGTGTACTATGCTTCTTATATAAAGGCAGCAATCTCTTCTGAAGACACTCAGATAGATAGATTTCTGCATTTATAGTTCCGGTAGTGTAAAAAATGGTTGACTTCAAACCACAGGAACATATTGCTTGCCATACCAGTACCTTTTGACCGAATTTCTCCACTTGAATCGACCTGTCCGCATCGCTAACATCCTCCCCAACGACGACAGTAAAGTATTGTGGACATGGAAGGATTTTTGAGTCCTCCTTTACATAAGTCTCATTGCCCATCAAAACGCATGCATCCGGACACTGCAAAAGACGCGAATACAATTTTCGGGCCCTTGTTGCTGCTCGTTTCTCCTGTTCTACACTTTGTTTCGAGATTTTCTGCTTCTTGTTGATCTTCGGGTGATTTCGCCTCTTGATACGCTGGATCATTCCGACACTCGTTCCTGCTTTTTCGCCAAATCACGTATTGACATTGATTTGTTCTTCGTGATTAGAGATACCACTTTCTGGTCCAGTTTTGGGTTGGAAGAACCGGGTTTTCTGCCTTTTCCTGGTAGGTCATCCAAAGAATAGTGTTCCCCAAACTTATTAATGATGGTTTTAACACTGGCATGATGAATTCCAAACCGATTCGCCAATTTTCGCATAGTAATACCCTTCTCACTTATTCATGTGTCCAGAACCTTAATTTTCACTTCCTTTTAATACGCGACATTTTGGAAACGCAGAATTTCAACCGCACAAACAAGTAAACAAACGAAAGCTGACAGCCAAACGCACCGCATGCTGTGATCTGAGCATAAAAAACCATCACAAATACATGCGTACAACACAAATGTATGTGGATAGCTTATTTTCGATACACTCCTTATTAGGTTTTTCAATATAGGCTCTTTTTTGTGAACGCAGATCTTCAAAAAAAAAAATCATTTCTCGAAAAGTCCACGTATTACATTGAAATAAAAAAATACGTATTTTTGCTTTCTTAACCGAAGAAAAAAGTTAGATGCATAAAAAAATTGAAACACTTTAGGATTATGAAAATATGATTAGGATTATTATTATTAGGATTTAAAGTATCTGCATTCTCCGTTGTTGTTGTTGTTGTTTCGAAGCTCGATGCCAGACAGAGGCAAAATAGTCGAGGTGGGGAGTAATCAATGTTTTATGCAGCATCATTTTACATTTGTAAAAAATAAATAGTTTGTCATGCTGTAGAGGCATGCAAAGTTACATGTAAATCAGATCAATTTGATCCCGGATTTGTACTGTATTGTTATCTTCCACGATTCAAATATTTTCCAGTCGGATTGGAAAAAATCCTTGTGCCTTACTAGTTTCGGAAGTTTTCTTTAGATGTTGTATATGTAAATTCATTACTAATGGTGCAACTTTTTAGGTCTTGCTTGCGCTCTTGTCATGCAACAATAAAACACCGGGGTTACACACTGAGTGAAGTTCCACTTGATGTAAAATCTGTCGCATTTTGAGTCTGTTGAGATTTTTCGAGACATTGCTATTGAAAAATCAGTCTGCGATCCCGATCGGCACCGGCCGTTTGCGAAGCTTTCATGTATAAGTTATTTGATTGCGTATTTGGTATTACCATTGAATGAGTCGCATTATAAACAAATTAAGCGAGTTTACCAAGCGAGTAGCTGTTACGTTCCTTTCTGTTTAGATGTGTGAGTCTGTAATTATCTTGCATCTTGCTATTTTGTTGTTGTTGATTATTAAGTCCAACAAAAGTACTGGATCTTGTCATTACTGTACTAAGTATGGTAAACATTCCTAAAGGCTTACCTGATATAATAAATAACTTTATGTAAAATATACAACAGTTATAAATAAGCTACTATTGTCTAAAATCCCACTATCAAGCTGTTATTCGTTTGTTATCTACCTTTAAAAAAAGCACCTACTGAAGTAAGTAATTAAAGCAAGGGGTGCAAAATATCCATCAATTTCACAAACCCTACGCTGGGTTCCCCTCCACGACGAGATCCGCCTTCATTATCATTTGCGGTTCGGCGGGTTGTTTACCGGTAAAAGCACGAACCGGTTGCTTTTGTTTATCTCACTAGGAAACCCTGCCAGAAGACGACGACGACGACGACCACAACGGGTCAATATACGTGGAAGTAAAAGGTCAGATGGTTTGTTTTTGCGGCGCTCATCATGACCGAGTGACATGAAACAAATAAATATTTGTGTTCCGTTGTGTACAGTTATTGTGGCCGGCCGACCTCCGGAACGTCTTCGTCATTCAAAAGCCGGAAGAAGCTTTTCAAACTTTTGGATAAAGTGGTTTCGTTTTCTTTTTTCTATAAACGTCGTCAACGATACTAGGAAGAAATTTGTTGGACATGCAAAGGAAATTAGATAATATCTAAGTTCTGTAACGAAAACAATTTACGAGTGACGTGACGCGGCACCCACTAGCGAAGACTAATTAACTACTTTTGTTTTGTTGCAAGCTAAATACGGGTTTCTCAGTTGTAATTAATCTACACTGCACTGGCTAATCCGAACCTCTGTGAACTCGCAACGATCTCTCACACCCATTAAACACTCTAATAATGATCGGTCGAAAACAACATTGCTGACACGAGAGAGTTACGATGGTGTCTCCTAGGAATTCTTATGACACTGTTCTGAATAATTTATTCTATTTCAACACGCTCGTAGCTTTCGCCTAACTAAGTCATGAATCTGTGATAGAATTCCTACACATTTAGTCAGTACAACCTAGTTCTTTTTCCTTGGCGATAAATACTTATTTTACCAGAACGAACATTTATTTACGAAGAATTTGACCATTTGAATTTCGAATTAAACTACAATATAGCGTAATCCTTTTTTACGAACCCACTTTTCAGAAAGAATTGGTGCGTAATATGCACATAAAAGTTATCGCAAATTTAAATTATGTGCTTTGTTCATTACATGGCTGAAAATTTAAAGAAATATAAAACAAAAAAAAATGGTTTTTTACCGCGACTTGAACCGAGAATCATTTGATCACAGAGTACGCCCGACAATTCGACTGAGCCACAGAAACACATATCTACTTGTTTGATTTTCAGTGCGATGCGAGTCATTCTTAGTGGAAATTTAGCGTCATTCGACAGGTAAGGTTTTTAATAATAGAAAACGGGAAAAAATTAAGAATGAGAACGGAGCAATACTAAACGGAAAAGAGACGAAAGAAAATGAAAACAGGGGTAGACAAATGGAAGCAAGAAAAAAAGAAAAGGGATCAATGAAAAAGGTGGAAGAAAAAGTGAAAGGAAAAAGAAAGGATGAAAATCGGAAATGGGTAAAGGAACAAATAGAAACAAAAATTGTAAGAAGGAAAATTTAGGAAAAAGGAAAGAAAATAAAAAAGAAAAAAATAGAAGAAGGAAAATGGATAAACAAAATCAAAAAAGGAAACTAAAAAGGAACATGAAAAAACGGCAAAAAGGAAAGGGGAAAACAAAATAAAGAAAAGTAGAAGAAGGAAAAAAGAAAGAGGAAAAATAAAAACGAAAAGAGGAAAACAGAAAAATGAAGAAGCAAAAATGAAAACGAGAAAGGAAAATGACTTAGCAAAAAGGAAAAATGGAGAAAATGAAGAAGGAGAAGAAAAAACACAATAGGAAAAATGGAGAAAGGAAAAATGAAAACGAATAAAGGATAAAGAAACAGGAAAAGGAGAAAACCATTCTTAATCAACCAAGTGGTGTGATAATGCCTTTCTCTTTCTTGAATACAGTCTCATGAATTTTTTATCATTTTATAAAATAATCTCTGACACTAATTTGGGCTCATTTTTTTAAACCAATTAATAAAAATTAATTAAAAAAAAAACCCTTTTGAATCCACTAAGTGGAATTTTCATAGATCTTGAAAAATAACAGAAAACACTAAATCTCGACGTTTCATGCAATTTTAGGACTTTTGGTATCAAAAAATATGTTCGATTTCGGAAATATCATCTTATCTCCAGAATCAAAAGTCACAGCCATTTGATCTTCGAACTTGATTGAGCCGAAGTTTTTTTTAAAATCGATTCAGCCATCTCTGAGAAAAATGAGCGCGTATAAATATCTTCGAAAAGTGCACACACACAGACATTTTCCGATCTCGTCGAACTGAGTCGAATGGTGTACTATGGGTCTCCGAGGCTCCGCTCGAAAGTCAGTTTTTCCAGCAATTCTGATATTTTTTTATAGAGAAAGGCAACAAGGAAATAGAAATAAAGCGAGAGAAAAAACAAAAATGAAGAAAGCAAATTGAATAAACGAAAAAGGAAAAAAATAAATTTAAAAAGAATAATTGGATAGAGAAAGAAAATAATAATAAAGAAGGAGAAAAAAGAATTATTGAAAGGAAAATAGTCGATGAAAAATGAAAACAGTAAAATTAAAACAAAGAAAAAATAACGCGTAGAAAAAAAAGAAGCTAGAAAATAGAAAAGCGAGCAAAGAAAAAGGGGAAAAGAAAAAGTGAAAGAAAAAAGTGAAGGAAAAAAGAGAAAATGAAAACGGTAAATGGGAAAAGGAACAAAGAGAAAGAAAAAGTTAGAAGGAAACATAAAAAAAGATGAAGGAAAAAGACAAACGGGAAATATAAACGGAATGAAAGAATCGTTGTAACTCGGAAACCGTCCATCGTACAAAAATGGATTTTAGGAAGAAGTTGAAGGGAATCGATTGGGCACTCTTAAAAAAATATACACTGAAAAAAATTTTCTCAATAATTTCAAAATGAACCAAAAAAATTAAATTCAAAAAAATTAGAGTTTAGATTTTTTTTTTTGATAATTTTTATTTTAAAGCTCTTATTAAAACTTACAGATTGATGGCTATTCTATCCGTGTCTTTTGAAAAAAGAAAACGTTACAGCTAAAACAGTTTACGGGTCTCGTTGTAATTCGGAAACCGTTCATCGTGCAAAATTTCATCCAAATCGGAGAAGGTCGAGTCTGATGATCTGCTAAGCATTTCTGGAATTGCTCAAATGGAAAAATACAAATATCAATATAAATAGGAATATAAATATTGGAAAAATGAGGTAAAGAAACAGAAAACAAGCAGAAATTCACAGCTTTACAAAAACTAAAAACTTGAGTACGAAAGTAGTAGATCGTCCTAATATTTTGGTTATTGAGAAAAGCAAGCCAGTACCGGCAAATTTTAAAATTCTACATATCGTTACATGAGCAGAAGTGTAAGCATTATGAACAAAATATTATTCGTCATGATGCAGAAATTATTGGAACTCTAAACGAAAATTAAATTAATGGTGGCCAGCATTTAGAAGACAGAAGACAGAAGACAGAAGACAGAAGACAGAAGACAGAAGACAGAAGACAGAAGACAGAAGACAGAAGACAGAAGACAGAAGACAGAAGACAGAAGACAGAAGACAGAAGACAGAAGACAGAAGACAGAAGACAGAAGACAGAAGACAGAAGACAGAAGACAGAAGACAGAAGACAGAAGACAGAAGACAGAAGACAGAAGACAGAAGACAGAAGACAGAAGACAGAAGACAGAAGACAGAAGACAGAAGACAGAAGACAGAAGACAGAAGACAGAAGACAGAAGACAGAAGACAGAAGACAGAAGACAGAAGACAGAAGACAGAAGACAGAAGACAGAAGACAGAAGACAGAAGACAGAAGACAGAAGACAGAAGACAGAAGACAGAAGACAGAAGACAGAAGACAGAAGACAGAAGACAGAAGACAGAAGACAGAAGACAGAAGACAGAAGACAGAAGACAGAAGACAGAAGACAGAAGACAGAAGACAGAAGACAGAAGACAGAAGACAGAAGACAGAAGACAGAAGACAGAAGACAGAAGACAGAAGACAGAAGACAGAAGACAGAAGACAGAAGACAGAAGACAGAAGACAGAAGACAGAAGACAGAAGACAGAAGACAGAAGACAGAAGACAGAAGACAGAAGACAGAAGACAGAAGACAGAAGACAGAAGACAGAAGACAGAAGACAGAAGACAGAAGACAGAAGACAGAAGACAGAAGACAGAAGACAGAAGACAGAAGACAGAAGACAGAAGACAGAAGACAGAAGACAGAAGACAGAAGACAGAAGACAGAAGACAGAAGACAGAAGACAGAAGACAGAAGACAGAAGACAGAAGACAGAAGACAGAAGACAGAAGACAGAAGACAGAAGACAGAAGACAGAAGACAGAAGACAGAAGACAGAAGACAGAAGACAGAAGACAGAAGACAGAAGACAGAAGACAGAAGACAGAAGACAGAAGACAGAAGACAGAAGACAGAAGACAGAAGACAGAAGACAGAAGACAGAAGACAGAAGACAGAAGACAGAAGACAGAAGACAGAAGACAGAAGACAGAAGACAGAAGACAGAAGACAGAAGACAGAAGACAGAAGACAGAAGACAGAAGACAGAAGACAGAAGACAGAAGACAGAAGACAGAAGACAGAAGACAGAAGACAGAAGACAGAAGACAGAAGACAGAAGACAGAAGACAGAAGACAGAAGACAGAAGACAGAAGACAGAAGACAGAAGACAGAAGACAGAAGACAGAAGACAGAAGACAGAAGACAGAAGACAGAAGACAGAAGACAGAAGACAGAAGACAGAAGACAGAAGACAGAAGACAGAAGACAGAAGACAGAAGACAGAAGACAGAAGACAGAAGACAGAAGACAGAAGACAGAAGACAGAAGACAGAAGACAGAAGACAGAAGACAGAAGACAGAAGACAGAAGACAGAAGACAGAAGACAGAAGACAGAAGACAGAAGACAGAAGACAGAAGACAGAAGACAGAAGACAGAAGACAGAAGACAGAAGACAGAAGACAGAAGACAGAAGACAGAAGACAGAAGACAGAAGACAGAAGACAGAAGACAGAAGACAGAAGACAGAAGACAGAAGACAGAAGACAGAAGACAGAAGACAGAAGACAGAAGACAGAAGACAGAAGACAGAAGACAGAAGACAGAAGACAGAAGACAGAAGACAGAAGACAGAAGACAGAAGACAGAAGACAGAAGACAGAAGACAGAAGACAGAAGACAGAAGACAGAAGACAGAAGACAGAAGACAGAAGACAGAAGACAGAAGACAGAAGACAGAAGACAGAAGACAGAAGACAGAAGACAGAAGACAGAAGACAGAAGACAGAAGACAGAAGACAGAAGACAGAAGACAGAAGACAGAAGACAGAAGACAGAAGACAGAAGACAGAAGACAGAAGACAGAAGACAGAAGACAGAAGACAGAAGACAGAAGACAGAAGACAGAAGACAGAAGACAGAAGACAGAAGACAGAAGACAGAAGACAGAAGACAGAAGACAGAAGACAGAAGACAGAAGACAGAAGACAGAAGACAGAAGACAGAAGACAGAAGACAGAAGACAGAAGACAGAAGACAGAAGACAGAAGACAGAAGACAGAAGACAGAAGACAGAAGACAGAAGACAGAAGACAGAAGACAGAAGACAGAAGACAGAAGACAGAAGACAGAAGACAGAAGACAGAAGACAGAAGACAGAAGACAGAAGACAGAAGACAGAAGACAGAAGACAGAAGACAGAAGACAGAAGACAGAAGACAGAAGACAGAAGACAGAAGACAGAAGACAGAAGACAGAAGACAGAAGACAGAAGACAGAAGACAGAAGACAGAAGACAGAAGACAGAAGACAGAAGACAGAAGACAGAAGACAGAAGACAGAAGACAGAAGACAGAAGACAGAAGACAGAAGACAGAAGACAGAAGACAGAAGACAGAAGACAGAAGACAGAAGACAGAAGACAGAAGACAGAAGACAGAAGACAGAAGACAGAAGACAGAAGACAGAAGACAGAAGACAGAAGACAGAAGACAGAAGACAGAAGACAGAAGACAGAAGACAGAAGACAGAAGACAGAAGACAGAAGACAGAAGACAGAAGACAGAAGACAGAAGACAGAAGACAGAAGACAGAAGACAGAAGACAGAAGACAGAAGACAGAAGACAGAAGACAGAAGACAGAAGACAGAAGACAGAAGACAGAAGACAGAAGACAGAAGACAGAAGACAGAAGACAGAAGACAGAAGACAGAAGACAGAAGACAGAAGACAGAAGACAGAAGACAGAAGACAGAAGACAGAAGACAGAAGACAGAAGACAGAAGACAGAAGACAGAAGACAGAAGACAGAAGACAGAAGACAGAAGACAGAAGACAGAAGACAGAAGACAGAAGACAGAAGACAGAAGACAGAAGACAGAAGACAGAAGACAGAAGACAGAAGACAGAAGACAGAAGACAGAAGACAGAAGACAGAAGACAGAAGACAGAAGACAGAAGACAGAAGACAGAAGACAGAAGACAGAAGACAGAAGACAGAAGACAGAAGACAGAAGACAGAAGACAGAAGACAGAAGACAGAAGACAGAAGACAGAAGACAGAAGACAGAAGACAGAAGACAGAAGACAGAAGACAGAAGACAGAAGACAGAAGACAGAAGACAGAAGACAGAAGACAGAAGACAGAAGACAGAAGACAGAAGACAGAAGACAGAAGACAGAAGACAGAAGACAGAAGACAGAAGACAGAAGACAGAAGACAGAAGACAGAAGACAGAAGACAGAAGACAGAAGACAGAAGACAGAAGACAGAAGACAGAAGACAGAAGACAGAAGACAGAAGACAGAAGACAGAAGACAGAAGACAGAAGACAGAAGACAGAAGACAGAAGACAGAAGACAGAAGACAGAAGACAGAAGACAGAAGACAGAAGACAGAAGACAGAAGACAGAAGACAGAAGACAGAAGACAGAAGACAGAAGACAGAAGACAGAAGACAGAAGACAGAAGACAGAAGACAGAAGACAGAAGACAGAAGACAGAAGACAGAAGACAGAAGACAGAAGACAGAAGACAGAAGACAGAAGACAGAAGACAGAAGACAGAAGACAGAAGACAGAAGACAGAAGACAGAAGACAGAAGACAGAAGACAGAAGACAGAAGACAGAAGACAGAAGACAGAAGACAGAAGACAGAAGACAGAAGACAGAAGACAGAAGACAGAAGACAGAAGACAGAAGACAGAAGACAGAAGACAGAAGACAGAAGACAGAAGACAGAAGACAGAAGACAGAAGACAGAAGACAGAAGACAGAAGACAGAAGACAGAAGACAGAAGACAGAAGACAGAAGACAGAAGACAGAAGACAGAAGACAGAAGACAGAAGACAGAAGACAGAAGACAGAAGACAGAAGACAGAAGACAGAAGACAGAAGACAGAAGACAGAAGACAGAAGACAGAAGACAGAAGACAGAAGACAGAAGACAGAAGACAGAAGACAGAAGACAGAAGACAGAAGACAGAAGACAGAAGACAGAAGACAGAAGACAGAAGACAGAAGACAGAAGACAGAAGACAGAAGACAGATGACAGAAGACAGAAGACAGAAGACAGAAGACAGAAGACAGAAGACAGAAGACAGAAGACAGAAGACAGAAGACAGAAGACAGAAGACAGAAGACAGAAGACAGAAGACAGAAGACAGAAGACAGAAGACAGAAGACAGAAGACAGAAGACAGAAGACAGAAGACAGAAGACAGAAGACAGAAGACAGAAGACAGAAGACAGAAGACAGAAGACAGAAGACAGAAGACAGAAGACAGAAGACAGAAGACAGAAGACAGAAGATATAAGCTACTTTTTGTAAGTTTTAGGTGTTACGAAGCGTTGCATGCGCTACTTTTTTTTTGTAAGTTATAAACGTTACGAAGCGTTACGTGTGTTACTTTTTTGTAAGTTCTAGGCATTACGAAGTGTTACATGCGTTACTTTTTTGTAAGTTATGGGCGTTACGAAGCATTATATACGTTACTTTTTCATGAGATATAGGCGTTATGAAGTGTTATATGCGTTTCTTTTTATGAGTTATATATGTTACGAAGCGTTACAAGCATCGCTCGTTTGTAACCTACAAGTGCTACATGCGTTGCTTTGTATAAGTTTTGGGCATTACGAAACGTTGCATGTGTTACTTTTATGTGAGCTAAAAGCGTTACGAAGTGTTACATGCGTATCCTATTTAGAGTTATATACGTTACGAAGTGTTACAAGCGTTACTCGTTTGTAAGTTACAAGCATTACGGTGCGTTACATGCGTTACTTTTTAGTAAATTTCAGACGTTACGTAGCGTTTCCTTTTCTAGGTGACAGGTGTTACGAAACGTGATATGTGTTACTCTTATAAGCTTTTGGCGTTAAGAAGCGTTACAGACGTTAGTTTTTTGTAAGTTAGAGGCCTGCATTACTGTGAAAAAGCGCATAGTCAAAACGTCGCAAAAAAACGAGTGTATCCGAATATCGATTTCATTAACTGATTGATTGTGCCAGCTTGAACTTCTTCGCTTCCAGCATTGAAATGATGCACCTATACTGAAGTACGGTTTATTGACATCAAACATATTCTAACACGCAGATGAAAAATGAATATAAAACTAATTCACTGTTTCTTATTTTTCTATACACTTTAAAATCAAAAGTAAGTCATTACAAATTAAAATTCTATGCATTCCGACATACTTCGACGATGGTTTTCAATCAAATTTTCAATGCAACGGATGTCTATTTCCTAGTACTACTAATTAATATATCGTGTAAATTTCATTATTTTCTACAGTGCACTTTCAAACAAAGTGGGGCAAACGTGAGCAAAAAACGAATGAAAATGAATCAACACTAGAGCTAGTTGAATGAAAAAAAAAATGCGCTCTTTAAATACTGCGTCATCACATGTTTACAGTCAATAAAGCGGGGTATACGAAAGAAAAGAATTGTCCGATTGCAGAGATGTCCACGGTGCGAATTAAATAATAAAAACTGAAAACCACTGGGTTCTTGCTTCCATGTCGTCAAAGACGACAGCTACAGGAGTTTCTTTTTTCCTTCAGTCATCAGATTTTGTCAACATTACACAACTGTTTACTCTATTTTACTAAATTATCTCTTAATTCAACAAACAGTTTGACAAAAAAAATGTTTTCTTATCATTTTTCAACGATATCAATTTCCGGCTAGCTATGCAGATTATTTGCCTTTCAAGATTGTAATTTGAATGATATAAATCAACTATTGCGAAGATCCATTAATATTACAACGTTAATAACCGAGATAACAAAGATCGATACATTGAATAAATAGTAGGCAAACACTTGTTTGTTTGATAAATTAAAAAGGAAATAAATAGCTGCTTAAAGTAGGTGATCCAAAGTGATTAGGCTTATCGATTTACATGAATGTGTTCTAGATAACCAAATCAACATTGCTGCAGTTCTCCGAAATTTAAACAATCGTTTAATTTTTTTTCTTTTTTTATCATTGAATTTCAGTGAGTCGAACTGAGCTGGTTACGATTAATTTCACTGATCAATCTCATTTGTTTCTCGTTAATTATACACACATACCTGCATTTAGATCAAAGTGATTAGTACAATACAACACGGGAAATATAATTCAAAATATTTGCTACAAATACACTTGGGTGCAATTTTTCGCTGGAATCCCCATCATTATCGTCAACCTCATCAATCATCATCCATTGAAAAAAAAAAACAGATCGCACACAACCCGCAGGGTAGCTGCCCCTATTTGTCTCCTACTAAAAGAAACTTCCCATTCAAATCAGACCATTTGAGCCGACTGGCTTCAGAATAGAAAGAATAGATGAATTCAAATGATGAATTGATTACCCGACAAATATAGAATGGAATGGCAACCCTACGCAAAGCTGACGTGAAAGATTGTGATAGATTAAGTGCATTTTTCTCAATTAGATGTAAATTAATGCACATTGCTGATGTGATACCCCCTCGCCAGATATCCGGTTATCAGTCGATTGCAGTTTGATAGACTAGCGGCATTGTTCTTCGCGTCTAGCACGTGTATGAAAAAATAAACTTGAATGGGATGGAAACGCCTCTACCAACGCCCCACTTTCTTTGCACATATATAAGTTTTTATATCTGACTTCTCTGGTTTCACCGCTGATGGGCGGTCATGGAATCTGAATATTTAGCCAGAACGCATGGTCAAAAACTAGCTATCTTACTAAAGTTTCATTTTTGATAGCACCTGCCACGGAACGACCGAAATTAGCTCTGCGCCTAATTCGTTTTACAACCAAATTGCTAAACTGCTGTGTCTGCTTGTGTTGCATAATCCTGCGCTCCTGGCGCTTCTATTAAATCTATTTAATCTAAATAGTGCATAAGTGCAAATCAACCGGCTGGAATTCAGTCTTCTATCCCTATAATCACTATTCGGCGTGAAATTTACATTCCCATTCGGCGTGGAATCAACTAAATTTACATTTGCCATTGCGCAATAAGCTGAAAGCTATGATATTAACATTATCAATGTGATTATTTTCGCAAAACATTCTTCTAGCATTCATTTCCCAAGCATTCATTTTGTTCCGAACTAAACTCAAACTGCCTTCGATTCATTTATCGACAGAGAAGCGATTCGATAGCAGTAAAAAATTATTGTAGTTCACATTGATAAACATACGTGCATCGAAAATATTGCAATCATTATATCTCAGCTGCGAATTTATTCAGAAGAAATTGATGATGATATAATAAAATCATGCACGAATCACTTCGGTGTCGAACTAAAGCGTAGTGGAAATTCAGCATCGTAATATCATTGGTTACAGACTCTCATGGTCTGCAAACTAGAGCAAAATACCAAGTCAATATAAAGAAGTAGTTTATGAACAAAGTATTCCTGAAAATGAATTATGTTTATATTAAGCACCCTACATCCGGAACCAGGGGTTTGATCCGAATGAAAATTGGGATACTCTTATGGCATCTTAAGACTTTCCATCTCCGAGAAAAGTGACTGAAATTATTTTCACATGTTTGATTCATGGACCATAAAACCTTTTATTTGAATCTTAGTTTGTGAAAATCGGTTCAGCCATCTCCGAGAAAAGTGACTGACGATATGTGAGAAAAGCATGTCAGTACTACTCGTATTCACGTACTCCAGTTATCCCCCTGTAGTTCAGGAACAGGAAGTCGGATCGGGATGAAATTCAATAGCAGTCTATGCACCGGGACGACCGACCGATATTAGCTCTGCGCCTAATTCGTTTTACTGTTTTTGAATTAGTTGTTTTCAACAACAAAATTGTCAAAATAACTAATAAATTAGTTGAAATTCAAAACTTACTTCGCTGAAACAAGCTTTTGCTTTTAGAGAATGCGATTAGTTGGCAAATATTCTGGACACAAACCACCAAACTTTTAATCCAACACGAAATTTTCATTACCAACTAATTATTAGTATAGTAATTAGTATTAAAAAAAAACTAAAAATGTATATGGGAACAGTTCTGGAACAATCTGAAATGTGCAAGATTTACTAAAACGCATCAATTTGAATAAACTAATCATTTGGCCAACCATCCCAGAGGGTACTGGAACCGGTTACAAAACTTCTGAAAGACTTTTTTGAAAAGACGCAAAAATGTTATCAGGAAAAACAAATTCTATGTTAGAATGAACGAAATACAATGTAAAACTTCACTGATACCGGAAAATCACCTGAAATTGTTCACCGGTGAATCCGGATTATGGTCCCGGAAAACTGCTTTGGGATTTGGGCAAGGCATGCGACATGTCAAAAAACATCTACTGCTCTTCACAAGCTGTTTGAAGACATCCAAAACTTATTCGGAGACGATTTGGCTTGCTGCAAGACGCTAGTTTTCCTTATTTTTCAATACGCGTTGAAAAGAAACAGAAATGATTTGAGAAATTGAAGTGATTATTCTCAAATTTTGAATTATGAAATTATGAAAGGACTCTGAGATCCAAGACCGACTTTTTGTCAGTCGCAAACAATCAGATTTTTTTTGTCGTGAATACGGCTTACTTTACTATGGGGTGCCTTTTCAAAATTTACCCTCTGAGAGAGTGATAAGTTTTTGATCGTGAATATCTCTTGTTGTATATAACGAATCAACATGATTTTTGCTACATGCCATCGGAAATATAATCACAATTTTATGATAAAATTTTCAGTTGTGTGACATAATCTCAAATAGTTCAAAATTAAACTTATCTGAAATGTTTGGTATAAACGAGTATCAAAGAGGATAATTCATAAGGCGCGTTTGCCTTTCTCGTATTTTTAAAGCTCATAGCTCAGTGATTTGTGAAAGGATTTATATAATCTAACTACCAATAGAATCGAAATTTTTCAACTTAAGTGTGTATAGAAACAGCATTGAAGTATTTCAATAGTACACTATTGAAAAACCTGTCTCATTTGACCCATGTCAACACCAGCCAATCAGAACGCGTTCTGAGCAAGAAAACAAAATATCTGGTGCTGTACAACAAATCGTTCGAGAAAAATGTTCCGAATAGTGTTTAATATCGTAGTGAGTTCCACACTTTGGACCTTCTGAAAGGCAGGAATGAATCCCGTACAGCATCCGGATAGTTTCTTTCAATGAAATGCAAATCCGAAATGAAATATCGAAATTAAAATTCTATATGCTGCTATTTTTATAGCCGTTAGGACCGCCCATTAGTGAAAAAGTTACAAACGAAATCACGTAAAAAGAAACCTCTTAACAAAAATTGGATCAGTTTGGATTCTATCGCCACTGCGAGCAGATGTATTTTGTGTCGTTTGCAAAGCTAGTTTCGCTTCCGACAAGAGCGATTACGTCACAGCTGCCAGTCATTTGCAATGGTGAAAAAGCAACAGTTTAGAGCATTACACAAAATCAGCCGTTCTAATGGCTCTAAAAGTTTTCTGAAGAACTATTCAGATTTCTTGCTCATAAATCGAAGGGAAATATCCTCAGTTTAGGGCAAATCTAGAACTGTTTGATTAGATTTGTGCACTTTTCGCTGTGTGAAATTCTCAGTAATCGAGATCAAGTGAAGCCTTCTTTGTTTTTGGGAAAAATGTGGAAAAGGAGAATGCTGGCATAATTCATACAATTGATCAACTAATTGATATTCGGAAGTGTTAAGAAACATGTCAGTTGTATTCGTATTCACGACATCCAGTTATGTCTCTGACATTACCCACCCGCCTTATTGTGCAGAATTTGTGCATCTATCTATATATATAAAAATGCAGAAATCGTTCTTTGTAATCGCATCACTTAAGAACGGATGGACGGATTTACATGAATCTTTTTTTGTTTGATTAGTTTCTACCCCCACCGGGTTCGTACATCAAAAAAATTAGGAAAACTTACCGGAAAAGTGGGAAAAATCCATAAAGTAGTTTTGTATGGACAATGGAATTTTCCACTGAAAAAGTCGCCAATGATTGCTAGATCATCGATAGGTGTTTGGCGCACAACGAGTTCCAACGAGTGTTTGGCCGTCGAAGAAAAGAATACTATATTGTTGAGAAAATCGCGCTGCGAGTTGTTTTGTGTGAAGATTTCACATGCATACCTGATTTTTACGGATGTCGGTACAGTTTTACTGACTTTCAAACAGCTGAATATTCGGTAATCCGTTCAGTAAAAGTTTTATTTGCTGAATGAGAGAGTAGAGTTCCACTGAACTTCGATCTGTCAAAATTCTTCTGACTTCCTCATCATTCAATACCGACGAAATTTACAAAACAATCCTAAATCCTATGTAAACGTCTCGACCCGTAAAGTATTACTGTTGTTTGGTAAATTTAGTGTCGTAGATCTGTGAAAGGAAGGAGCAATTTTGTTTTCAAAACATATTTCCATCCGATTAATTAATTTATTTGCGTGTGATGAATGAATTGAATTACATTTGCTCTCCAGAAATAATTTTTCAAATAAAATGATCAATTATTTTCGGATGCAATTCAGTAGAATATGGGATCACCCTTCATATTTTTAGAGTGCTAAAATAAAAAGTTGTAAAAGGCTTTTTGGATATATTCACTGAATGGAAAAATTACCGCTAGGAATCAGTATTATCTATTTTTCGCAAGCAATCAATTCGCACAAATATTTTTTCTCTTTAAATAAAAAAATTTTTCACATTTTTCCTTCCGAAAATTATGTTATTTGACAGATGTGTATTTCTGCTGAATGTATAGTGATGATTACTGAAATTCTTTATTATTTTTTATTAATTTTCCGAGTATTGGAAAAACGTCGTCAACTGAGTTTGCCAAGAGAAATGACATTTCAGAGTTCATAGACAGGGCTGGCAATAATCAACTCAGTACTTCATCATCACCGAGTTCAGCTCACCTGCAAATCGGTTTCAAAAGCATCACTGAACGAGTTGAGTAACTGGGTAACCGTTCGTATAGAGAAAACATCGTCTCAACATCGTAGTGTCAAGCAATCAGCAGATGAGCGCTGACTGCTCATCAAATATTAGAACCCACTGAGAGACGATTTGTGAGTTGTGATTTGATGTGTTTGTACATCAACACATTGAATCAGATTCTTATGAAACTGTCTCGCTTGTATTCCCCACCCACCAGAGTTGCCATGGGCGGCCAATGTTCGAATCGAAGCCATTTCAATCCATTTCTCAAGACATGTTCTTGCATGCTGGAGAACGCATTCGTTTCAGTAGCCAGTTGTGTTTAGCTCGAGACATGAAATTCAATCGTTTATGGTATACATCACACTACGGTCCGACATTTTTTTTCGTACATTAACGCTCGTGTTCGTTTTGAGTACCAGCAAAAACAAAACCGAAAATCTGGGTTGTGTTGGCAGCTCTGTGGTTTAAGAATACACTCACCGGTGTAGCTCGGTACAGTGATGCCAAACTCAGTACTCACTTTTTAAAACTAGGAATGAGAGTTAAATGCTATGAAATCAAAACTGAGAACCATCAATACCATCATAATTTGATGTCAGCGGTGCTCTGTATAGGTGAGTGTGTTTGTTTAAATCAGCGATGATTTTCATCTTTACCATCATTTTTAGGATTGCATCGTAAATAGGGATGTCGCGTTTTTTGAAATACTCGATTAGTAAATAATCGAATACAACTTTTCAAACTAATCGATTTGCTTGATTAATCGTACAGAATTACTCGATTAATCGATTAGCTTGCGATTAAGCATGACTAAATTTGATGGGCGATCTAACGTTGTGTTTCACTGCTAGATGCGTACGTGTGCGAGGATAATGATTGCAATATTAGCTGTCAAAATACAAGGGAAAACCGAATTTTCACTTGTAAAATCCTTTATAACTTACATACAACGTCATTTTTTCAAGCGAAAAGTTAATTTTAGTGTGAGAAAAATCAATTTCTACCTATGTTATTGTAGCAGCACCCAAGATTCTGTTTTAAACCAGGCATATTTTCAGATCTGATCTTAGCATGCGAGAAAAGGTTATGTTGATAACTTGGAA
Source organism: Malaya genurostris (assembly GCF_030247185.1). Classification (NCBI taxonomy): domain Eukaryota; kingdom Metazoa; phylum Arthropoda; class Insecta; order Diptera; family Culicidae; genus Malaya; species Malaya genurostris. The sequence continues at coordinate 339,610,731 of NC_080571.1, read as the reverse complement.
TGATTTTATTCGTTGCGTACATTATAAAATATTACTTGAAAGACCGCACAGATGCGCAAACCTAAGCGAATATGCGATATTATGATGAGGAATAGTTTTTTACTAAGAACTAATTCCGGATCTCGATATTGATCAACATATCATCTTATAAAAACAAAAATGATTACACGAAACGAAAGAAAATAAATTTTCTTACATTTTAAAATAAACAGTTCTTATAACAAGTTCTAGAATTCTACAAAATAATTGAAATTATATAAGAAAAAATCAATCTTAAGAAAGGTTCAAATAATGAAACATAGATGGCGGGTCAGGTGAAATTAGTTCTACGTTCGATTGTCAATTTTGTTTAAGTCGATTTGTTGTTTCAAGTGGTGACAGATTGTTTTCGAAACAACTTACTTATTTCACGCACAAAAATTAAACAAATGTCTAGTAATTAGAATGAATAGATATTCTAATTTGAATCAAATATTGGTCTCGTTTCTATAAACACCATTAAGTCACATGGCAAAATTTTCTTTGAAGAAATGCAGGCGAATTATTCAAAATAGAGCATATTTTTAACAACCAAAAAAAATTTTCTTCTTCGATTACTGTTATGATATACACTCAGCCAGTACATAACAGATCTTCAAGTAAGTGGCAGGGTGCTTAGTGACTTTAAAACAAACACGACATATTTTTGTAATAATCACAATTTGTTTGGAGCCACCATGAAGTAATAACATTCGAGTTTGAATCTATTGATTTGATGTTTGATGAGCAACTAACCGTTTCATCGTTTTCATTATACTGTTTTTTCTGAATGAAGTTTAAATTACTTAATTAAGCTCTCGGTCCTCGCACACTAAGATTACTAGAAATCAATAAATCAATTTGAGGTATATAAACTCAAAAACTAGTAATATAAACTAGTAAATATGTGTATAATAGCTTTTAATCAAAATATGTCTCTTTCAAACAAGAACAAACTAAGAAAAACAAAAAATCACGCGAAACAATATACATTTGTTTGTTTGTTGCGAATGATATCCTATGTAGCAAACCTAATTTACTATTCTCATCGTTTGAATAGTAAAATACTGTTGAAATCATAGTAACGCAAAGGTTTATGTGACAAATCATAGCCTTCGAAAAGGTGAATGTGAGAGCATGGAACTAAAGCTTTCAGAATGTCAATTCAGGAAACTTGAATTATCTCAGGTTTAAAATTTTTAAGCAGACGATTTATAGGTAAAAGATTCAAAACAATTTTGGTTTAATTTTATTAAAAATATTGTGCGATTAGTAATATAAATAAAGAAATGTCAATATTTTTGATAGAAAAGCAGTGTAAATATTTTTGATGAACCAGAGATTATCTATTAGAATAAAAAAAAGGCGGGTGGGTAATGTCAGCGACATAACTGGATGTCGTGAATACGAGAACAACTGACATGTTCCTTAACACTTCCGAATATCAATTGTATGAATTATGCAAGTATTCCCCTTTTTCAAATTTTTCGCAAAAACAAAGAAGGCTTTACTTGATCTCGATTACTGTGAATTTCACACAGCGAAAAGTGCACAAATGTAACCAAATTGTTCTTGATTTGCACTAAACTGAGGATAATTACCTTCGATTTGCGAAAAACAAATCCTAATAGTTCTTTAGAAAACTTTTAGAGCCATTAGAACGGCTGATATTGTGTAATGCTCTCCACCGTTGTTTTTTCATCAATGCAAATGACAGGCAGCTGTGACGTAATCGTTCTTGTCGGAAGCGAAACTAGCTTTGCAAACGACACAAAATACATCTGCTCGCAGTGGCGATAGAAACCAAACTGATTCAAATTTTGTTAAGAGATTCCCTTTTTTGTTATTTCGTTTGTAGCTTTTTCGATAATGGGCGGTCCTAACGGCTATAAAAATAGCCGCATACAGAATTTTAATGTCGATTATTTCATTTCGGATTTGCATAATTTATTGAAAGAAACTATCAATATGCTGTAGGGATTCGTTTCTAGCATTCAGAAGGACCAAATTGAGGAACTCACTACGATATTCACAACTTTTTGGAACCTTTTTTTAGAACGATTTGTTGTACAGCAGCAGATATTTTGTTCTCTTCCTCAGAACGCGTTCTGATTGGCTGGTGTTGACATGGGTCAAATGAGATAGGTTTTTCAATAGTGTACTATTGAAATACTTCAATGCTTTTGCTATACACGTTTAAGTTGAAAAATTTCGATTCTATTGGTAGTTAGATTATATAAATCCTTCCATAGATCACTGAGCTATGAGCTTTCAAAATACGAGAAAGGCAAACGCGCCTTATGAATTATCCTCTTTGATACTCGTTTATACCAAACATTATGCCACACAACTGAAAATTTTATCATAAAATTGTGATTATATTTCCGATGGCATGTAGCAAAAATTATGTTGATTCGTTAGATACAACAAGAGATATTCACGATCAAAAACTTATCACTCTCTCAGAGGGTAAATATTGAAAAGGCACCCCATAGTAAAGTAAGTCGTATTCACGACAAAATCAACAGAATTTTGTGCAGTTTTTGATAACATTGAAACTTCTCAACTCATTGACAAAATGAAACGAAACCAAATTTGAGGAATACAATTGAGAAGATTATAATGAACATAAGTGAAACTGGAGTCATTTCTTTCGTTTTATTGTATTGTAATTTTCACTGGTGGTAAGATTACTGTCTGAAAAAACTTCGAAAACCTCTAAAAAGTCTGCAAAACTGCATAGTTTGCTAAAAAAGAAAATTCATCAAATTCACATAAAATCTGCAACTTGGTATCTGTGATTCTGACGCTCATTATTTCGCAATTCTGCGACGATTCCGTCGCATTCTATGCTAAGCTGAAATTCGCAATACTAATCGAACCAATAATCGTAGGAAATTATTCGATTACTGCGATTATCTGAAAGAATTCAATCGATTAAATTTCATTCGATTAACTGTGCCTTTACTCGATTATTCGATTAATCGATCGATATTACGACATCTCTAATCGTAAATCATGTGGTGAGCTGATGAATAGAAAAAATCAAATCTTATGAGCGAGTTTTTGCCACCCTTGTTCATAGACCGTGTCAGTAAATGTATCGTCACTTTTACATAGGATTTTCCAATATTCAGTAGTTCCTTAGATAGATGACCGTAAGTTGGATAAATTTTACGTATCTTTCAGTAAAAATAATATTCTACAGATCGTTGCCGCAAAAATTATTAACGAACACAAAAATAGATTTTTTGTGTATAAAAAACTGCTTCAAAGTTTGTTGTTCTGTCGGGTGAACATTCACGTATGAGCACCTGTTCCTTAAAACGGACTGTTCAGAATAGAAATCTGTGAATTTGTTCAATTTTTGCTTAACAGAATAATTTCACACTAATTTTTTGTGATATTTCTTTTTTGGGCTAACGCAAATGTGTGCCGAATTTCGTTGATAGTAGGTTAATTGATTAGAAAAATAATGGAGAAAAACGTTAATCACATAGTCGTAGGTTGACAATTCTGCTATCCAAAACCATAAATTTAAACAATTAATTATTGGACGAGGCGAAGTTCGACGGGTCAGCTAGTAATTGATATGATTGTAAATAACAATGTTTTCTACGTCGGACAGTGAAGTGAATTTCGTAGACTCCACTCTAATTGTATATGTCAAACGAAATTCGTTGACAATATTGCAGCTGGTTATGGTTTATTCAGCAGAAAGCTGCATCGAAACAAGAAGAAAGTCAATCTAGAAAATAAGATCCATCACAGTTTGCGTCTCGAAATAGCGATTAAAGAGACACCTTGTGAGGGCTGCTGGCGTCGTCAGCGCGGTACTTTGTAATATCCTTAACCATGGTTTTACAATCTAATCGATTATTTTAATTAATATTATTTGCTTAATCAGATGAAGTATGAGCACGTTTATTGAAAATCTCTTTCAATAAACGTGCTCATACTTCATCTGATCTTTTTTTTTTTTTAGTGTGCCATCTAGTGGCTAGTAGTCATATCTAATTACTGAGTGCCTGCGGGAAAATGGTATGACGGAGTATTTTGAGGCGTTTAATACCATCTTGTTGAATGTATTTAATTGAGCTTTCAAAAGGTGTGCATCTTCTTGTTCTTTGATCAGATGGTAGAGTTTGAAGTCATCCGCAAATGATAGCTTGAAACATTTCAGTAAGAAGTGCAGATCATTGAGGTAGAGTAGAAATATAAACGGTCCTAAATTACTTCTTTGAGGTACTCCAGAACTCACTGCAAACGGTGATGTTGTACAGTTTCCTATTTTTACCGACATCTCACGACCAATAAGATATGAATGCATCCAATTCAGTAAAGAGCTACCAAAGCCAAGTCTGTCAGGTTTAGCAATTGTTATTTGATGGTTTATTTTATTAAATGCTGCTGAGAAATCGGCGTAGATAGCGTCTACCTGTAGACGAGATTGCATGGATTGGATGATAAAAGATGTGTAAGATACTAGGTTAGAAGATGTTGACCGTTTTGGCATTAATCCGTGTTGATTTTCAGATATATAGTCGTTGCACTTATGAGTTAAGAAGTCGAGAACAATGATTTCAAATTACTTGGAAACAGCACATAGGGAGACTATTTAACGTTAATTTGTAATATCTGATTTGTTGCCTTTCTTAAAAACCGGGAAAATGTAAGATTTTTTCCAGAGGTCAGGAAATGTTCCCACCTGGGTCTTGTAGAACATCTACAACAATTTTGATTTGATGACTCTTGATAATTGCAATTGAGGATAAGAAGGAATGGTTAGCCAACCAAACTTGTTCTGGAAATACCGCTCCGTACGTTCCGGTTCCGGAAAAGCCAAAAGTTCAATTCCTTTCTAAGGAATACCTTTTTTTCATTCCGCTATATTATAAAAAAAATTCTTTACTATTTCACCAACAATGTCACGAAATAGTAACCGGTTCTAAGTCTATTTTTTCATTGAGCAAAAAAGATAATATTAATAACAGAAAGAAAGACTCTTATTTTTTTTCGAATTTCATGCGAGTTTAATGAAATATAAAAATTATTCATTTAATTTTCAATCGATACAATATTTAAAGCTTTGTGACCCACACAATAAATTAACACTTGGCGAAAAACTTGTATAGATTCACTTGAGCTTAATAACAATCCCGGTATGCGTGCGAGGTCAAACCCAGGCGTTGTGCAGGGTGCGAAAGAATCAGAACTGCTTCCGCAATGAGCACTGACTGTCCGGAGGTATCTTCTGCGAAGGGAAAAAAAAACAAGAGGAAAAAAGATAAGATAAACATTTGATTGTTATTGTCTCGATGTGACGACCGAATTGCGTGATTTTATAGTGCTAATAAAAATGAATCGCTTGTTGATCTCATTTTATTCATTGGAACTGGAATTAGTTGAGGACCTTTTGGAGTTAGATACTACTTTTAGCTTCATACTAAAGTTTAGTATCAACATTTGATGAACGGCAGACCCGCATTTTATGATTGATCAGCTGATTCAAAACATTGATTCGATTTGTAAAGAAATATTTAAATGTTGTTTCGACTTGAAAATTTATGAATTCGAAGAAATAATTTGTATTTTATCAGAATGTTCTTGTTATGAAATTGCACAATTTTTCAATGTGTTTTGTAATTCATTTTATTCGATTTCATCTGGTTTGGATTGTTTCAAAACAAAAATAGTTGGTGTTTAAAACTCTAGTCTGGGATCACTTCGGAACACATCAAAATCAATTCCGATCTAAAGTCAAAGACGATACTGCTTGGCACCATTTGTGGCGATATTCAAATGATTTCCTTTTGAAGTACAACAAAACTATAACGATCAAGTACACTCTAGTGAGGATCCATCCGAGTATAAATAGTCAAGTAAAATGCCATTGATTATGTATTCTGTCAGAAGATACCCCACAAAAATGAAGCTGCTGGTTCCAAGTCTTCTGGTTATCCTCAGTTTAGCTCTTGGTCTAGCAGAAATCAGTGAGTAGAAGTAGAAGTCATTTTGGGACTCCACATTCAAACATGTTTCCGTAGGTCCAAGTCTATCCAAGGTTTGTTCGAGGAGTGACCCACAGCGACAAAAGTGCATCACCGATGTAGTGCATGAGCTTCGATCGAATCTGGCCGCGGCAATGCTTGGCGAGGGACGCAAAGCTCCAAAGCTGGACCCGTACAAGATCAAATGGATGAACATGGAAAACTCTTAAGGATTTAATCTAAAGCTGACGAATGCAACGATCGCCGGCATCAGTGCATACAAGATTCGTAGTTTGAGGTTCAAATTTATCATCATTTCACCAGTATATGTGATAATTTTCGTTCTTTTTTCTGCAGAGACGACTTATCAAAAAATAGTTTCGATTTTCGCTTAGATATTCCGACGCTGTATGGCAAAGGAAGATACGATTTGAAGATGAACGTGTTGTTCGTTCCGGTGAATGGAAAAGGATTTTTCAACATGACACTAAGTGAGTAAAAAACTGTTTTGAAGTCGAATTAAAATAATTATTGCCGATGAATTTCAGTTGACACGATTGCCGACATGAAGACGAAATACTTCCTTGAGCAGAGAGGCGATAAAAAGTTCGTAAAATTTAGTCCGGTCGATATCAAACTGAAGTTCAACAAGGCCCAGTTTTATATGGAAAATTTGGGAGATTTCGCCAACGGTGCTATCAATGCCAATCCGTCGTTGCTGTTGGATCAAGTCAAACCGGGCATTGAGTCACATTTGATGAGCTCACTAACAAAAATGGCTAACGCTCTCGTCGATGGTGCCGAAGAACACGAGATTCTTTTACCCTGAGAATTAAAATGATATTTCTTATAAGGATCAGTGAACAGTACAGTACTGAGTCTAGGAGTTACTGACAAGTGCAATATTGAAATAAAGTGTCGGGAGAAGTTTATATAAAAATGGTTTTACGCACTTGTTCTAATGCTATTATTAAAACTAACTATTAGTCAATTCTAAATTATCACTACTGCTATCCTAACGAATCTAGTGAATTTAAATGTAAACTTTGCGTCACTTATCAGAATATTTGGAACACTTAATAAAATAAAAGATTCCAGTTGTATGTGTCCCAGCCCCGCCTCAATGCAATGTTTGCCTCAAATGAAATCAAATACTACAGAAAGTCTTTCGATCCTTAGCAAATGGAGACAAACGACGCATATTTAGTTTTTGTTCTTCAATCAATATTTCCCGATCAATTCTTCAGTTTGTATCCAATGTACAATTTCAAATCATCAGCATAAACTAATCTGCAACCGTTACTGAGCAGCAAAATAGCATCATTGAAAAACAAAGAGAACAGCAGCGGACCCATATTGTTGCCTTGAGGTACTCCTGACACATTCGTAAACTGAGATGAAACGCTCGAGCCCAATTTTATTCGTAAAACTCTACCACACAAGTAAGAGTAAAACCAATCGATGAACTTTTGAGTTCCACCTAATCGTGACATCTTTCGAAGGAGTATTCGGTGGTCTATTCGGTCAAACGCTGCTTTTAGATCCGTGTATACCGCATCGGGTTGTACCTTTTCCTCCATACGCGAAATGGAGGTCGAAGTGGAATCTAATAGATTTGTGCTGACCGAGCGTCCAGGCATAAACCCATGTTGTTCAGTTGAGATATAATGTTTAGTGCGAAAGAGCATCTCATTGCTTACAATTATTTCAAAAAACTTTGAAGCAGCAGATAAACTTGTTATGCCTCGATAGTTTCTTACATTACGACGGTCACCACTCTTGAATACAGGAATCACGAAGGATTGCTTCCAAATCTCCTGATGCCTTGCTCGAAAGATTTGTTGAAAATAATGCACAGATTCTCAGCCAAAGCAGCAGTACAATTAGTGTAAACTGCCGCAGGTATACCATCAGGTCCGGCTGAATACGATTTATTCAGTTTCTTCGCAGCAGCAAGAATCATTTCAGTAGTAATTATAAACGTATCCATACGTACTAAATTTTCAGGAACGTCCATAGCAGCGACATCAGCTTCGGCATCGGAAACAGTATTTCCAGCAAATACCGAAGCGAAAAATGTTGCGAACAGCTCGCACGAGTCCACCGTTCAGTCCACGCCATCGAGACAAACATTTGGAGGATTGGATGGACATTTTCGCTATGAGTTGACAAATGTCCAGAACTTCTTGGGATTCCGTCGAAGGTCAGTTTGAACTCGCATGACGTAATCTTTGTATAGCCGCGATGTTTCTCAATATTTTTAAAATGGTGAATCCACGATAACCTGCGAGGGGTCAAAATATATACCCAAATATAAAATTATTATTTGATTTGAATACAATAAATGTAAAATAAATGTAAAATGACTAATCAGTTCATAAATAAAAACTTTGAACCGTATATTAAAACATAAATATTTGTCAATTCATTAGTTCTGATTCATGTTTCTCGCACTGGTCCTTCCTTGTAAAAATTCTTTCTTAAGCCCTGAACTCAAGTTCTAGATGGAAACGCATGATATTTAGTTCTAAAGGCATGTGATATATGTTTTTAGAACTAAATACCATGCGTCTCCATCGGATGATGATAATTTGATGGAGACGCATGGTTTTCCGAATGATTTATTTTTTTAAAGTCTAAGAAAACCCGGCTACATCCTTTGCAGAAGAAACTAAATGCGTGATAGATTGGAATTCGTTCAAATACCAATCCTTGGCTAGTTCAATTAGAACAACAGTTTCATAAATTAGAGAAATTGACAAATTAAAGTTTAAAAATTAAAAATGCCTTACTCTTCACTTTACGGGGCCGGGAGTCAATTAAAAGTTTCGAAAATAGTCGCGTAACCTTTTTGCGTCATAATTTGGAACGTTACTAACTCAGTCATTTGTTGATGGATTTACATAATTTAACAACCAATCGATTCGGAAACTTTTAACTTAAACATGTATGACAACTCCGTTTCAGTATTTCAATAGCATACAATTGAAAAAATGTATATAGAATTGACCTATGTTTTCTTCCACCAATCCCAGCTGACCAAATTGATATCATTTTCTTGTTCGGCATAGGAGGCTTTGCGTCACGCATAGAAACTCCGCATCATTCTGCGTAGTGTGAAGCGTAATCTATATATATATATATATATATATATATATATATATATATATATATATATATATATATATATATATATATATATATATATATATATATATATATATATATATATATATATATATATATATATATATATATATATATATATATATATATATATATATATATATATATAAATGCAGAGATCATTCTTTGTAATCGCATCACGTAAGAACGGATGGACGGATTGAGATGCTTTTTTTTTTGTTTGATCAGTTTTTACCCCCACCGGGTTCGTACATCAAAAAAATTAGGAAAACTTACCGGAAAAGTGGGAAAAACCAATAAAGTTATTTTGTATGGACAATGGAATTTTCCACTGAAAAAGTCGCCAATGATTGCTAGATGATCGATAGGTGTTTGGCGCATAACGAGTTGCATAAGTGTTTGGCCGTCGAAGAAAGGAATACTAGATCGTTGAAAGAATCATTTGGCGCGCAACGAGTTGTTTTGTGTGAATTCATGTGGTTCGTCATTTCGAGCCACGTGCTTAATTGGGTATCAACATTATTGATTGCCAAATGATTTAATGATGGAACACATATGAGTGTTCTAGCTATACCGTAAACAGATTCAAAACTTCTGATATTGTTTACCAGAAGAAGCGTTGTGTGCAATGTAATCAGTTAGATGATTAATGTTGGCCATTGTATGCGTGAGTTGATCAAATCACATTATAGAACGATTTTTGTACGAATCAATGATATGATTCTCCTTTTTAAATAATGAGATCAAACAAAGAGGTTTGTCTTGCATTTAGCTTGCTGAAGTTCGTTCGCGTCGGATAAATTCTGGTGGATTGAAAACCATTAGTTGTGAGATTTTCTGCATTGACTCGAACGACAAGCTGAATACTGATACAATCACTCCTCATGTTCACTCCGCTATAACAGAAGAATTGCACATTATTTTCATATAAAACTTTCTGATATAGATTCTCAGTACCGAACTCCACCATTCGTTAATCGTAGGTAGGGTACTAAACAAAATGATGTGGTGTCGACTAATGAGACGACTATTGATAAAACTATTAAACGAATTCAGTGTCCATGTAAAAGGTAATGGAAACAATATTTAAAGGAATGGTAACTTGAACTTTCGTATGTCCAACAATGAAACTATTTTTTCTTTGTATTTTTTGATAGTAAAACAATTCAAGAATATTCTGTGAAATTTTCAAGCCTATCGGAACAAATCTCAGCAAGTTATGGGCCTTCATCTTTGTTCATCTTATACTGCGAAGAAGTAAAAGCTCGGCACACAGGCTTAAGATTTCTGCTTCGATTGACTTAAAAACTTGACAAAATATTGGCGTTTTCCTCTAAAACAGGTTTTGAAAGTACGTGTCCATCGTCATTCAAAAACTACTGCACCAATTTTTTTTCAAATTTTGCACGCACTTTCTACATATAAAAAACTAGAACCGTTTGCTTTTGCTTTTCGTTGTTTGGTACTTTGGGGAGGTTTTATAACTACAAAACGGCGGATTTTTTCGTGAAAAAGTCGTAGTTTTCACTTTGAACAACCACCAAAAATTAAAAAAAATTAAAAAAAAAAAAACAAACAGAGACGTTGGGGTCTAGAGAAAGTTCTACTCTAACTACGCTGCTTTGATTTGTTCACTTCTGATTAGTCTGCGCTGAAATACAGTGAACACCGCAAATCATGATTTTTAAGAAGCGTCCTAAAAATACCTCTTCACCGACTTATTTCTCAATATTTTTCCACGAAAAAATTACAAAATGTTGTTTGAATGATGCTTTTCATCATGCAAAACATTTGAATTTATGGTGTTAAACAATAATTCTGAAAAAAAAATCGCAAAGATGATGATTTTTTTCGAAATTTTGACCCTAACCCCCCTTAAGTAAGGAGAAGGTTTTTCGCATCTAAACTTTTACCTTCTACCAGAGGAGTCGAACTTAGCGATGCGAAACATCCGAGTCTCTGATATGTCAAAAATTTACTAAATAATTACTGACTGACCAGAAGTCCTAAAGTAAAAATAAAGTTTTATTATGTTAATCGAAATTGTCACGCTACGAACATTCATTTGTTTGTTTATTTGTTTATTTGTTTCTTATGATTCATCTGACATAGTTTGTCTTAATGAATAAAAATTAATGAACTAAGTACACTAAATTTAATTTTCACGATACACAATATGAAAAAGGTCAAGTAGACGTTGATGAAACACACGGGACGACACATTAAAATCGAAATACTGGAAAAACTCGTTGAATCTCGTACAGACAGAGCGAAAAGGTTCGTGCTGTCCATAAACCGTATTCCTTGATTCCAGGAGCAGAAAGTTGCGTTGACGAAGTGATCTTTCCGGTGCGTAGAGATTTAACCGCATTAGCAAAGGTGGGCAGTCAATATCCCCCAAAAGCAGTTCAGCAGCAAATGTAGCTTGAGCAATGATTCGTCGTGTTTCCAATGGCTCAAGATTCAATAGACGACATCGATCGGTATAGGGCGGTAAATTCATGGGGTCACGCCACGGTAGCAGTCGCAGAGCGTATCGCACAAATTTTCGTTGAACAGCTTCAATCCTAGTTTTCCAGAGAGCATGGTAAGGACACCACACCACAGCGTTTGACTCGAGTATAGAGCGTACAAGTGAGCAATACAAAGATCTCAAACACAACGGATCCCGAAACTCTGAGGCAATCTTCATGATGAAACCGAGTTGACGATTGGCTTTGGCTAAAATTTCGTCATAATGAAGTCTAAAAGTCATTTTTTGATCCAGAATGACACCAAGTTCCTTTATATTCTCCCCTCGTGTCATAGATCTTCCCGCAATGAAATAATCGAATATGACTGGATCAGTTTTACGATGGAAGGAGATGATACAGCATTTCTCGATACTTAAACATAAATAGTTCTTTGAGCACCATTCAACGTACGTTTGAATCATTTCCTGTAACTCAATGCAATCCAGGAGACATTTGACAACTTTAAAGATTTTTGTGTCATCGGCATAGGAGAGTCTGCATTCCGGTGGTAATAGTAGCAGAAAATCGTTCATGAAAATCGAAAACAGCAGCGGTCCAAGATTACTGCCTTGCGGAACTCCGGACAGGTTTGAGAAAACTTCTGAAGTCGAGGAGCCAACTTTTACACTGACATAACGGTTTGTTAGGTAGGATCTGAACCATTTCACGCTCATCGATGAGATTCCCAGTCGTTGCAATTTTGATAGAAGAATTCCATGATCCACTCGGTCAAATGCTGCTTTGAGATCCATATATGCTGCGTCGATTTGCCATCCGCCTTCCATACTCTGCACACATTTCGAAGTGAACAACATGAGATTAGATGACACCGAACGTTTCGGATAGAACCCATGCTGCTCGTTATCTATGTAGTTCCAACAGCTGGCAAAGAGGGAATCGTTCACAATAATTTCGAACAGCTTTGAGCAAGCACACAAAGACGTTATTCCTCGATAATTGGAGACATTGCGTTTATCACCTTTTTTGTGAACAGGAAACAGATAGGAGAACTTCCATCGAGAAGGAAACTCACATTGTAGAGTTGAAAGGTTAAACAGTCTTGCTAGTGGATAACTGAGAGCGCCTGCACAACGCTTCAGCACAGATGAGGGAATACCGTCGGGTCCAGCAGCGAACGACAACTTCAATTTGTTCAATGCGACTCTAACCATTTCTTCGATTACAAGCGGAATATTGAAATTAAAAATATCACGAGGCACATCTGTGACTGCTTCGTCTATTTGCATCAGTGTAGCAGAACTTTCGTTGAATGTTTGTTTAAAATGACGGGCAAATAAATCGCACTTTTCCTTTTCGTTGCGGGCCGTTTCATCGGTTAAGTACATAGAGTGCGGAAGGCCAACCTCTCTCCTTTTTGAGTTAACGAAGGACCAGAAACGTTTAGGGTTTCGACGAAGATTCATTCCAATACGTTTAATATAGCAACGATATAGAAAAATGTTGTAACGGCGATACTGTCTAGTTACTGTATTCAGTTGTTGTTTGATGTACTGCGAACGAGTGTTACAATATTTTCGTAAGGTGGCAGAACGTGTTCGCTTAAGAGCACGTAAACGTGGATTAGACCACGGCGGTTTTAGCGGTGGACGACTAGCTGGAACAGCTTGAGAAACAACACTTTCCACAGCATCGCAGAAACATTCAACAGCGTCATTGACATTAGCAGTCCTTTCAATGAATCGCCAGTCGATAACGGAAAGTAGATCGTTCAGTTCGGCATAATTGACTCGACGAAAGTCAAGAGAGAATGAGATCAAACACGATTTAATAATATCACCAGACTAACGAGAAGTGACGAACTACAAGTCACGAGGGCAGCTTTTGAAAATTCGTGGAATCAATTTAAAGTAGTCATCTTAGTTATTTTTGCTTCACTTTTTATTCCATATGTCGAAACCATAGTTTGAGAGAGATCTACAATCGCTATTCGATGCACTGATTTAAAAGATGATATGGTGCATTCGCTTAATTTTTGCGTTACAAAAGCTTTTAACATATTTAGAATTTTTTTTTGATGAATTCCTCGCTGCCAAGTAATCAGTAAAGTAATGGAAAGATACATTAACAGCATAAGAGGTTTTACAATTCTACTGTCCGAGAACATAAATTCAAAAAAAATCGGGCGAGACGAAGTTAGACGGGTCAGCTAGTATATATATATATATATATATATATATATATATATATATATATATATATATATATATATATATATATATATATATATATATATATATATATATATATATATATATATATATATATATATATATATATATATATATATATGCAAATCATTTCTTGATTTCAGTTGATGCTTGACTGCGAATGAAACAAGTAGCTCGTCCAGTGAGGTGATGACTAGCTTGCATATGCGTTCGCTTGTTGGATTGTCGCTTTTGCTAACTCTTCACTGTACGAGGCTGGGTGTCAATTTAAAAAATGGAAAACTAACCGCGTAATATTTTTCTGTTATAATTTTGAACGCTTATAACTCAGTCATTTGTTGATGAATTTATATAATTTAACTACCAATCGATTCGAAAACAATTAACTCAAGCTAATGCGGTAACGTCATTAAAGTATTTCAATTGCATACCATTGAAAAATTGGATTGAGTTGACCTATGTTTTCACGAGCCAATGACAGTCGCAGTGAATGATGTCATACTCTCGCCCGATTTGCGTAGTATGAACTATAGCACAAAATTAAATTAAATGGCAAATACAAAGAACTATCTCTCAGCATAATTCCTTAAGCCCTATTATTGAACTAAACAATAATCGTGTAACCTAATTGCATAGTAAGAAATTGATTTAGAATCTTATAGAAGAGATCCAGACTAAGTGTAACAAAAACAATGCAATGCAATGCAAATCGTTATGCAGTATCGATTTGAACAAGCTGTTGTCCCACCAGGAAACGCTTCGAAAGATTCTTAGCTTAGTACAAATAAGTTGCACAGACTCACATATATAAAATTATCAGATCCAATAAAATGTAGTATTAGAGATAAACTCAAGATTTTGCATGTATCATTTGAATCCTCACTAAACTCGGGTCACCGAAAGTTTCAGTTAAATTATCATTTACATCAAAACAACAAGTGTCTTATCATAAAATATATAAAACCTTCTCTAATCGCTGTTTATAAAATGAATAAGTTTGTACGTTCTCTGTCTTTTGTCCAGATTTATATCTTGAGGTAGTTCGTATCCAAAATTGGTCTTTTAAGTAACTTTGAAATCATCATAATTGACTTTCATTTGAAGGATATTTTCAAGAATTTTGATATGAAAAATTAGAGTAAGTTTGTAATTTGTCGCTGTTTAGTGCATCCACCATCATCTTTATTTTTGTATTTATTATGGATACCTTAGAATTATTTCATTGTTAATGTAATCGCGCTCGGTCGTGTCTTGCATACAACCCTTTAATTTTTTTCATTTTCGCAATCCCTTTCCATAATTTAGCGGTCTGCAATGTGTCCCAACTACACCCAAACCTCCGTTTCCGTAAACTTTTTTTTACATTACCTCTTTTTACGTAACTCTTTTTACGGACAATATCTCAAAAAACGTAATCTTTTTTTACGAACAAAATCCCAAATAACATAAACTTTTTTTACGAACCTACCTCGTAAAAAGAGATTTTTGCATACAATGAAAATCATTTCTTTCGATTTACGAAGTCCCGATTATTACGTAAATGGAGGTTTGGATGTATTCATTACAGAATTTATTTGATGCGGGCTTTTTGGTCAATTGGTTTCTCGTCGAAGCATTCATTTTTCGTTAACGGCCTACGTTTCGAAGGTTATACGTTCATCTTCAGGGCAAAATGTCTACAAATATTTTATTGTAACGCGACTTTGCTCAATAATTTTATAAAAATATGAGCAAATATTTTCAAATGTAGTATTTCTAATGCAATTTTTTCTGTAGAATCGATTTATGATAGTTAGAAGATCCGCAAAATTCACTATCATGTCCGTTTTGCTCCAATTCCTCTTACTTTGAAAACTAACTGTGAAACTCAGGAAAAAATTCAATTCCACCAATCGGAAGGTATTCCTGACATGCTCATAAGTTAGATAAATGGATTGTTTTTAATAAGATTGACCGCAAACAACTGTATTCTGTTTTACCCCCAGTCATCTTCTTCCGCGAATTTACAGAAAAAAAAAGAGTTCTACTGATCGGTGTTTGGACCAATTTTTATTAAACAAGACAGTTCTATGTTTCGCATATAACCTCAAATAATAATTTATAGCTAGTGTTCATGATCCCATGCTTCGTGCTACATCGTTTTACCCCAATTTTCCATAAAATATAATTTTATGTTGAATTCAAATTTACAATCCCGAAGCAGATCCAATATGACTTACCAATATTGGTTCATATTACGTACAAAACATCTGTGATCCTATTAAACACAATGGGAATGACAGTACTAGCCTGTTTAACCCGTTTTACCCCAATTTAATTCATAAGTCGTATTTCTGGTTAAACTTTCTTTCGCATACCGAAAGCAGACTGATTGCGGTTGATGAAAATCGATTGATTTACGAAGAAAGACCTGAAAATTGGATTACAAATGAATTCAATGTGGAGCTAAATCTTAAGACTCAGTTAAAGGGTAAATTGGGGTAAAACGGTATAACAAGATTCGTGCGATCATTGAATTCATTTGTTATTCTATTTTCAGGTCTTTCTTCGTAATATCAATCGATTTTCATCAACTGCAATCAGCCTGCTTTCGGTATGCGAGAGAAAGTTTAACCAGAAATTCGACTTTTGATATAAATTGGAGTAAAACGGGTTAAACAGGCTAGTACTGCCATTCCCATTTTGTTTAATTGGATCACAGATGTTTTGCACGTATTATGAACCAATATTGATAGATCGCATTGGATCTGCTTTTGGATTGTAGATCATATTTCAACTGAATATTATAACTAGAAAAGAAATGGGGTAAAACGGTGCAACGAGTTTTCTGCTGACAATAAAACTATATGCAATCGATTTGTTAGACTTTTTTACATCGGAAACACTCTATTCGCTCTTCTGAAAGTTCTTCGATTTTATGTTATATAGTTAAGCTCGAATACAATGCAGTATGAAAAGGGAACTTGGGGTAAAATGAACATGATAGCGTTTCGTGCGGTCCTTCTAAATACATGGAATCGATTTTACCGACCATTTTATACCAAAAACGTGCTTTGTGGTCAGCTGTATCATGCCTTCAAAAAATCGTCGCGTTTTTGGTCTATTTTTCCCCACTGTGCGTTGGCCGTTAACGAAAAATAAATGTTTTGACGAGAAACCAATTCACCAAAAAGCCATCTTTTATTTGAAATTCGTTACAGAACAATTGTTCGCTTGAATCAACTTTTATTGGTTATACTTAAACTTCGTACTTATGCTATGTTACTCATTGTGGTGTATGAAATATGATCCAGGAAAGCTCCAAATATTTTAATGAGCGGTGGTAAATTTCAGTTCACAACAGGCAATCTTTGGGCTTACATTTTACGATATTCTTTTCAAACATTGCACTTGTCAGTAACTCCTGGATTTAGTAAAATACTGTTCACTAATCCTAATTAAATATACCATTCTCTGGTTCAATCCTCACGGCAGAAAAATCTCGTGTTCTTCCGCGCCATCAATGACGGCGTTAGCCATTTTGGTTAGTGAACTCATCAAATGTGACTCAATGCCCGGTTTGACTTGATCCAACAGCAACGACGGATTGGCATTGATAGCACCGTTGGCGAAATCTCCCAAATTTTCCAGATAAAACTGGGCCTTGTTGAACTTCAGTTTGATATCGACCGGACTAAATTTCACGAACTTTTTATCGTCTCTCTGTTCGAGGAAGTATTTTGTCTTCACGTCGGCAATCGTGTCAACTGAAATTCAACGGTGATAATTATTTTAATTCGGCTTCAAAACAATTTCTTACTTACATAGTGTCATGTTGAAAAATCCTTTACCATTCACCGGAACGAACAACACGTTCATATTCAAATCGTATCTTCCTTTGCCATATAGCGTCGGAATATCGAAAAGAAAATCGAAACTTCTTTTCGATAAGTCATCGCTGCAGAAATAAGAACGGTATGGCAATTGAATTCACCAGTAAATAAAGATTAAATCCAAACCTCAAGCTACGAATCTTGTAGCCACCAATGCCAGTGATCGTTGCATTCGTCATCGTTAGGTTGAATCCTGATGGGTTTTCGAAATGCAACAATTTTATGTCGTACGGGTCCAGCTTTGGAGCTTGGCGTCCCTCACCAAATTCTTCCGAAGCAAGATTCGATCGAAGCTCGTGGACTACATCGATGATGCACTTTTGTCGTTGTGGGTCACTTCTCGAACAAATCTTGGATATACTTGGATCTACGGAAGCATATAAATGTTACTTCCACTGATGACCTTAGTCCCGAAAAAAGATACTCACTAATTTTTGCTAGACCAAAAGTCAAGCTTAGGATCACCAGAAGACTTAGAACCAGTAGCTTCATTTTTTTCGGGTATCTTGTAACAGAATGCTCGAAAAATGGTATTTTACTTGACTATTTATACTGGTTGAAGTGTTCTTGATCGTTACAGTTTTAATGAGATGTTGTAACTGTCGTACTTGAAAGGAAGACATTTGATTATCACCATAAACCGAGCACAGCAGCATCGTTCCCTTTGTGATCACTTTGATATAAGAACAAAATTGATTTTGTTTTGTTTTGCGTCAAAGTGATCGAGAGAAGGAATGACATCCAAAAATTGAAAAAAAAAAATCTAAAAAATTTAGAGTTTCATGTTTTGAAATTCAAATTTATCGTCACAATAATTGCGTTATTTTGTTTTCAACTTTAAATAAAACTGAAAATTTTGCATCATCTGATCAATCATAAAATGTGGTCAATCGGTGATACTTCACTTTAGTATCAATCTAAAACAATGGGCACTAAACTAATTCCAGTTCCAAAGAATAAAACGAGATCAACACACGATTCATTTTTATTGGCACCATAAAATCACGCAATACAGTCGTCATATCGAAACAAGCAACAATCAGATGACTGTCTCTCCCCCCGTTTTCCTCTTGCCCTTAGCCAAACGATCTCAGCCAGACAGTCAGTGCTTATGGCGGAAGCAGTTCCGATTCTTCCGCGCCCTGCACAACGCTGTTCGAGATGTCGGTGAAGATTCGCGCCAGGTTTTCCTCGAATACCGGCTTGACCTCGTCCAGCATCAGATGTGGGTTCTCGTTGAGTGCCTGATTGCCGATCTGCTCCAGTGTCGGATCACCGCTGAACAAACCGGTTAGATGGAATCGAGCTTTGTTGAACTTGAGCTTCAGATCGATCGGTTTGAAGCGGACCAGGTTTTTGCCTTCCGTCGGAATCACCTGGTATTCCATCAGCATACTGGCGATTGTGTCGTCTGAAAAGGATAGGAAATTTTTTAAAACTAGTGAGTACTCACTAAATTTCTGTTTGAGCTGTTAGTAGAATATTCTCACTAATAGTACTGTTGTAGATTCAGCAGAAAGTTTAGAAATGTTCAAAAATAACTCCATCTCTTTATTAAACCGAGACCAAAGGAATCTCCTTGGCTTTTTCAGTTACTACTCATATCAAAAAAAAAAAAAAACAAATATAGAAAACACTTAACTCTTCCAGGTTTTCTGTTCCCCGTTTTTTTGCTTTTCGATTTTTTTATGTTCCTTTTGTTGTTTACCTACTTACGTTTGTATAAAAGGAACTTCATTGCAGCATTCTTTCAATAAACTTATAAAATCGATACACTGAAGAAGCATGTAAATAACATTCCGAAATACGCATCTGTATTATAACGTTTGATACACTTTCGGAAAAATAGTGACTTTGTGAGAGTGTAATGACGTGACATAGTGGAATTCAACGGTACAACAACAGTACTTTTAGTTAGAATATTCTACTAACAGCTCAAACAGAAATTTAGTGAAAATGGTTACAAAGCCAAGTGAGCCTAATAGGTTTATTAAGTTAAGAAAGAAAATTGTGGGAATATCATTGCATTTTTGAAAAAATGCAGTAGATTTGGATAAACTCCCTCATGCAGCAAAGGTAAAGGGTGGGAGATCTTTTTTTAAAAATATTCAAAATAAAATTCAACATGAAATTCTGAAAGAGAAAACTAAAAAATTAGCGAAACAATATCATCAAGGTTTCGAAGCTTTCCTAAGCAAAGTTAAATTTGCAGAACATTGCGAATCTGAGCGCAAACGAATTCTTCTTCACAAGAAATTCGAAAATTTACGTTTAAAAAATTCCACACGCCGCCGTGGTCTATAACTGGAAAAAGACGGTCAAAAGTCTGTACTGACTTTCTCTGATTTTTAAGAGCTTACGTGTCTTCGAAGAAGTTCTACAAGATTATATTACGCTTCTTTTGAAAGTGGCACCTTAATTTTTGTTAAGGGGGTAGCACCAATTTCGAATAAAAATAATTTTTTTTCTCAAAAAAATTTTTTTTCTATCTCATTTTGAAGAAAAAACCTGTTTCAATCCACCTAGTGGTGTAATGATGCCTTTCTCATGTACATATAATATTGTGGTATTTTATTCAAAAATTTTCTCTTCGATTTTTAAAAGAAACCAAGAGATTGTTTATGCATAACATGTTTGTTGCATCCGAAAATATTTAAAGTGACGATGTACAATATTGATCACACTTTACCCTATAATTCCGGAACCGGAAGTCAGATCCGGATGAAATTCAGGAATTCCGTATGGGACCACGAGACCTTTCTTTTGAATCTGAGTTTGTCAAAATCGGTTTAGCCATCTTCGAGAAAACCTAGTGAGATTATTTGACACATACACACACACACATACACAGACATTGCTCAGCTCGATGAACTGAGTCGACCTTTCTATATGAGAAAGGCAAAAACATTTGAAGTATTTTTGCTGAAGATATAAATAATGTGAAAATATTATTTTTTGAGATATATTCACTTTGTTTTGAAAACAGTTTTTTTTTTGATTTATCTATTACTCTATTACCTAAGTATCTACTACAAAGTGCGCGTAAACACGCATAAACATGCTCATGCTTGCTCGCGCAACTTAAGCAAATTGTTGTGATTTTTATTTTGTTTACTTTTTGACAATTAACAGTATTATAATAAATCTAAGAGAACTCGATGCAATTTTTTTAGGCCTTCTCAAAATGAGTTTTAAAAATTGAAAATCCGAAAAATTATCAAAAGTTCAACGCATATTTAAAAAAGGGAAAAATGTTTTACAATCAAAATATAAAAAAGTATTGTAAAAGTACAAATCTTTACGAAGAGATTTCATTTTTAAACGTGTAAATAAATTGAGTTATCGCGAAGCAACACGTTTTTTAAGACGATATCTTGATCGTGCGACGCTCACTTAGAGATGTGCGAAGCAGCTCATACCGGTGAGCAGCTCCGAACCGATCAGCTCACTAAAGAGAAACGATTCAATTTATTAGCTCATCAGCTCATTTAGATTGAACTAAAGGTTTGTTTTGAGCGCCGTTTTGCCTTCCTATGCGTGATCGAAATCATTGATGCACAAAGAAAAATTCTATGCGAACTAACTTGTCTGCGAATTATTATTATGTCATATTTGAGAATGTCTGCAAAAGTGGCATCCCTGAATGTACCTTAGCCTACTAAGCGAGAGGTAAGATTTCTTATTTATAATGGCTCATTCAATCTGTTAAAGAAGATGCCAATTTGGAAGAATGAACAAAAGCTCATGCACACATTTCTTCTCATTTATAACTCTCTCTTCAAGTGCCGTTGTTTCCACCTTACCAGCAGGGAAGCCTGGTCAATTTTTAAAAATTCTGTGATCAAGCCAAAAACCTGTCTTTGCAAAATCTGTGCACGTTTCCCCGTTTCCACACGGAGAACCCTTCGATCATAAAATTACGATATCGCAGTTTTTGGTTTTAGCGATAGTTGATTTAACTAATTTCTTTTTGATTCAACCAATATGGTTTTTGATTTGCATATATTCAAGTAGTTGAAAAATATGTTGTTTTGAATGCTGTCAAATGCCGGAGACAGTTGAAAGCAAAACAATAATCGCAATGCAAAATCAACAACTTTCTTAGTTGAAACAATGTTCAAAATGTCAATGAAAACAACATCGATTATTAAAGCGTTTGGTGAAATTGTGTTCATTCGAATTGAGAAATTTATGATAACAAGTGTTTATCTGACAGCGGTGTTGTGATAAAGTTAACCTTATTTAAGATGAAAAAGATTTGGTGACAAATTAGAAAATGTTGATGAATGATCATCTCGTAATCTTTCAGGTATGCGCAAAAATTGTATGCTTCAAATTCGATCATTGATTTACTTCCAGCAGACTGTTTTACTTCCAGTTGTTTGATACCGATAATGATGCTCATGCATTAGCAATAAAACGCTTTTTGACATGAATATAATTTATAAAAGTAACAGGAGCGAAGGGTTTCAAACACACAGAACGCGCTGCGTTTGAATGGCGCGTTTAAATTGCCGTCGCAAAATTCGATTTCCCAGCGGTTGATGCACCCAAGCTCATATAAATTGACTAAAATTATCAGTGCATAACTTTAGTTCAACCGTTTGAAGGCATCATCTTTCAATACTCGTTTTAGGTAAATTTAATAATTTCGCTAATTTACTCGCCTCTCCGGGCACTTTTGCTGATTAAAAACGTTTTTCTACATCAATCATTTCCGATCGAATCAGAAGTATTTTTTTAGAATTTTGATCTTTACTGATTTCGACTTGACATGATCATGATCATACAAAAATCAAAATCACTAAGAGATCAGATCAGTTCTGATTTCGTAATGATAATTTATTCCTCGGTTAAGATCACTTGAAATCAGCAATGATCGGTGGTTTTCCCAGCCCTAATGATATTACATGTCAATATAAAATACTGTTTATATTTTAACAACGATATTTATTTCGTGAATCTCAACATACCGAACTTATTTCAAATAGATCATGACGTGTAGCAGTAAGTATATTTTGATTATTTTCGCAAATCAATAACATTGTTCGAGTTGATTCAACTATTTCCAATGTCTAAAACCAAGGATGGCTTTTATCGTATCAAAGAACGTTCACTGGCAACTCTTCAACGATTGAATCAATGCCATCAAAGAGATACGGATATCATCGCAGCAACAAAAAACCCGGAATGGTTCATTTAACATAGAATAGACACCAGCGCGAGAGCGAATTTCTCTCGATGACATTTCTGTGAATCAAAGGTTAGCACGCTGCTGTGGGGATCCTCTCTGAAGCAACAAACGGTCGCTTATTCTCGTTTCGCGATCCGATTCTATACAGGCAGTTGACAATTGCGATAGAATCATTTTACTATTGCCGCTTATTCTAACTATTTGCATATAACCTTTGTATAAGTTGTGTCTATGAAAATGTATGTGAATTCTCCACACAAAGGGTTTTGAAATATTGCAACCTAGTATGAGAATCATCAAGTTGAATCATCGATTGGATTTTCTGCGGTAATTGTCAACTTGCGATTCTCTTTTGGGAAATTCCACACAGCAACGATCATTATCAGACTGTAATTTTTTTAAAGGGCCGTGAAATACTCAGAGTATGAAGTGGAGCGAAGGAATGTAGCACGATTCTCTCACGGTTCATGCATTGAGAGACTCGAGTTCTTGTTGTATACAATTTAGATAGCAATATAGCAGCTTCTGTCAAATTTTCGGCAATCACCAACACTGTCTAAAACAAATAAAACCGATTTATTTTTCAACTAACAGAATTTTGTTTCAATAACAACACCAGGTATTTCAACTAAAATATTTGTTGAAATTGAAAGGTATGTGTCCTCACTAATTGACAGCATTTTTTTCAAACAGTTAGATAAGTTGTTTCAACCATCGTGTATGCTAATCGAAAAATAAAAATGACTGTTTAGTTAAAACAACAATCGATTAGTTGTACCAAATTTTAACCAATCGAATTCATAAAATCTACTAATATTCTGGTTGAAATGGGATCGCGGGTGGTTCCGTGCATAATAACTGATCGGAATTCTATTTCGTAAGCAAAAAAAATGGTCTCACTATTTCCTATCGCTCTGTAATTTTGTTGATCAATTTCAAAAATCTGTGATCGATTTCAGAATCTGTGTAAATCTGTGCCATTTTTTAAATCTGTGCAAAAAGTTGAAAATCTGGAGAACACAGATTAATCTCTGAACCTGGCATCCCTGCTTACCAGTGCGGTGAACTGGTGAGCTGCGGTTCTTTTAAAAAGTGCTGTGAGCTATCAGCTCATTTTAAAGATTCGATTCACTGGAATAGCTCAGGAGCGAATTGCCCATCTCTACGCTCACTGCAGAAGTGAGTTACAGAAATATCAGACGCGTGACGCCCTCCGTTTCTTAACCATTCAGCATGGTCATAGTGAAAATGAGTCATACGAATAGTACTCAGGATATTCTCATTGAAAAATAAATTGGATTAGGAATATATTTTCCTATAAGTATTGTAAAAGTTTGCTGCATTAAGTTGCATATTTCGCTTCGGTACAAGGTTTCCTACACACTTAAAAAAATCCCTGTGATTTTACATCTTAATAGATGCACATAAATGGAGCGTCGAAGCTCACGCAAATTTTCGTGGAAGAACATTTAGGGTAACAGAGGTATTTTGGCCCACTTTAGGATTGATTTTATTTTGGCCCACTTTGTAAAAATATCCACCAAATGTTGTAATATTTTTGAAAAACCCTTCCGCAATAGGTTATTTAATGCGATTAGCTTCAAATGGATGCAACATGGGTTACTTAACATCGATTAAATCCATAAAGTTTGTTAGGTGGGCCAAAATATATGAAGTGGCCAAAATACCTCTGTTACCCTAATATTGTGTCTAAAACTCCAAACATGTATTAATTGAAATAAAAAAGGCGGGTGGGTAATGTCAGAGACATAACTGGATGTCGTGAATACGAAAACAACTGACATGTTCCTTAACACTTCCGAATATCAATTGTATGAATTATGCACGCATTCCCCTTTTTCACATTTTTCGCAAAAACAAAGAAAGCTTCACTTGATCTCGATTACTGTGAATTTCACACAACGAAAAGTGCACAAATCTAAGCAAACTGTTCTTGATTTGTAGTAAACTGAGGATATTTCCCTACGATTTGCAAACAACAAATCTTAATAGTTCTTTAGAAAACTTTTAGAGCCATTAGAACGGTTGATATTGTGCAATGCTCTCCACCGTTGTTTTTTTCCCAATGCTAATGACTGGCAGCTGTGACGTAATCGCTCTTGTCGAAAGCGTGCAGACGATACAAAACACATCTGCTCGCAGTGGCGATAGAATCCAAACTGATTCAAGTTTTGTTGAGAGGCTTGTTTCTACCTGATTTCGTTTGTAGCTTTTTCACTAATGGGCGGTCCTAACGGCTATAAAAATAGCCGCA
Organism: Malaya genurostris; assembly: GCF_030247185.1. Classification (NCBI taxonomy): domain Eukaryota; kingdom Metazoa; phylum Arthropoda; class Insecta; order Diptera; family Culicidae; genus Malaya; species Malaya genurostris. Next base: position 339,585,533 of record NC_080571.1, on the reverse strand, counting down.
TACAGAATTTTAATGTCGATTATTTCATTTCGGATTTGCATATTTTATTGAAAGAAACTATCAATATGCTGAAGGGACTCGTTTCTAGCATTCACAAGGACCAAATTGAGGAACTCACTGCGATATTCACCACTTTTCGGAACATTTTTCCCGGACGATTTGTTGTACAGCAGCAGATATTTTGTTCTCTTCCTTAGAACGCGTTCTGATTCTTATCACTCTCTCAGAGGGTAAATTTTGAAAAGGCACCCCATAGTAAAGTAAGTCGTATTCACGACAAAAATGGGTTGTATAGAGGTACAGTAAAGTAAATTCCGCATAATTCTTTAGGAGTATTATTATGGTTTTAAGAAGAACCGAATAGAATTCTGGAATAGAGAACTGGACCCTGAGTTCAAGACCTAAATTTAGATCCAATAACAGACTCAGAATCCAGTTTCAGTCGCTGCTGGTTCTCGCCTTGATGGCCAGCAAGCGAATGAGAGATGCGACCTGAGCGTTTGAGGTTGTAAGCACGCAGAAGGTGCATTCTCCGTCGCTGCTGGTTGATGATTCCACTCCCACGACGTCTGCTTCCATCGAACGCACGAAAAGAAATGATCGATTTTCATTTTTTGCATAAATATCTGTTTATTAATCTTATTTTTGTGTATTACATCAACATTTTACAGTACAAGTGTTTTGACCCATTGGCCTTTCATCTTTGTTGTTCATACGATTCGTTATTAATATTAGGTGTTTTAGTTACTCTTGTTTTACATACTAATGTTTAATCATAATATTTATTTTAATTATTTATAAAATGTCTACCTACTTATAACTATCCCTAACCTAATACGTACAAATTTTGAATTATTTGTATTTCAGAGATTGAGCACCTCTCTTCAAATTTCGTGCAGAATTGTTCGAATTTTTGTTCTAGTATATCCAGTGAGGCCATCTCATGTACTTCACTAGTCCTTGTCCAAGGGGGTAGATTTAGAATCATCTTTAAGATCTTACTTTGAATGCGTTGAAGCCTAAGTTTGTGTGTTCGTGCACAACCCCGCCAAACAGGGACTGCGTATTCAATTGCGGGGTAGATGATTTGTTTATAGACAGCCATCTGATTCTTCAGGCATAGTTTAGATGTTCTACAAATCAGCGGATACAGAGACCTAATGAGTATGCTACATTTTTGAACGATTTTGACAACATGTGACCTGAATATCAGATGTCTGTCAAAGGTGAGTCCTAGATAGATAACTTCATCGGACCATTGAATGACCTCATCACCGAATCGTATTCTGCATTCGTCTGATGGAACAAGTTTTGGAGATCTTGAATGTGGAAACAAGATGACCTGAGTTTTTGCTGCATTGATCACAATTTTCCAGCTTGTAAAATATTCCGTTAAAGCGTCCAGACCTGTCTGTAGTTTATTCTTCAGAGCATTAATGACACGACCTTTGTAAAGAATGGCAGTATCATCAGCAAATTGTGACAGAACACCACCACCTGGAAGAGGTGGGATGTCTGATGTGAAAATGTTGTATAGAATGGGACCTAGGATACTTCCCTGGGGTACACCAGCAGGAATAGTAAATCTTTCTGAAAGTGCATTATTCAGAGAAACCTGGAATGCTCTATCTGCAAGATAATTTTTGATAATTTTAATAAGATACATGGGAAAATTATACCGATGCAGTTTGAACACCAGTCCATCGTGCCACACATTATCGAATGCCTTTTCAATATCCAATATTGCCATGGCAGTCGTTTTGGACACTGATTTGTTTTGCTGGATGACGTTGTTAACCCTTGTGAGTTGGTGGATGGTGGATCTTCCTTTCCGGAACCCAAACTGTTCTTCCAGAAATATATCCTGTTCATCTGCAAAAGCAAGAATTCGCCTTTGTATTGACTTTTCAAACAGCTTGGATAGGGCAGAGAGTAAGCTGATGGGCCGATAGCTCTTGGAAAAGGAAGGATCTTTCCCCGGTTTCAAAACTGGGATAACTTTAGCTAACTTCCACATTGAAGGGAAGTAACCAAGCTCCCAGCACCTGTTAAAAAGTTTAGCTAAGAAGACAAATGAGCGAATACTCAAATGTTTCAGCTCAATGTTGAATGTGTTGTCGAAACCGGGGGCCTTCATATTTTTGGATTTTTTCACAAAAGCCATCAGCTCATTCGCAGTGACTCTACTTTCTTCAGGAACCAAGCTGTCTGATTGGTCAACCTCAGCTACGCTATCAGCAACGGCTCTTTCATATGGACTAACAATGTTGAGTCCTAAATTGTGAGAACACACAAACTGTTGGCCTAGCGCATTTGCCTTCTCTACTGGTGTGATTAAAGGTATTCCTTCAGCTGCGTCCTGGGGTGACATCAGAGGAGGAATAGGCTTCGGTTTTTTCTTAAGCACCTTCGTTAAGGACCAGAAGGGCTTTGAATGTGGGAGAATTTCTCGAAGCTTTTGCTGGAAGTTCCTGTTGCGAAGCTCAGATATCCTTTCCTGGATTATCCTAGTTAAGTTGTTATAAGAAGTCTTCCTATCTAGGATGCCAGTTCGTTGATACTGCCTCCGGTAGATATTCCGAAGTCGGATGAGTTTCTTGGTGACACTGTCGATTTGAAGAGAGGAACTCGGCATATGTTGTACTGGAACCGTCCTATCACGAGCGACTGTGATTGAATGCTGGAAGGAAGATAGGGCCGCATCGATTTCAATCGGGGAATCTAGTGGAACATTGATATTAATAAGTTGGTCGGCGATTTGTTGAAATTGGACCCAATCGGTGCGATAATAGTTCCTCCGTGGTTGAATAGGCACTGTTTCTGGTGAAGATCCCAACGTCAATATTACTGGAAAGTGGTCGGAAGAGAGCTCGTAGAAGACAACCGGAGAGCTGTCTATGGCGATGTTGCTGATGAATATATCCAAAATGGAATGAACTCCCGATCTGGAAAGTCGCGTTGGTTGATCCGGAGCGAAGATGTTGTATTGTCCAGCTTCGTAATCTTCGGCAAGTACGAATCCGTTTCGATTCTGTCTTCTGTTTCCCCACAGCTCATGCCGTGCGTTCAGGTCCCCAGCAATGATGAATTTGTTCTGTCGTCGAGTGAGCATAGCCAGATCCCGCTTCAATGATGCACACGTACCATCTCGAAGATTGGTTTGTTTGGGGCAGTACGCTGCAATGATGATGATGGATCCCATCGTCGTTGTAATCTCAATTCCGATGGCTTCTATGAGTTGCAATTTAAATGCTGACAGAAGCCTGTGCTGAATGGATCGTTTAATGGCAATGGCAACTCCCCCTCCTCTGGTAGTTGTCCTGTCGAGCCTGTGAATCCTGTAATTGGAAATAAAAATAGAAATTTCAGGTTTAAGATGAGTTTCAGTTAAAATAGCAATATCGGCATTCTTCTCTTGAAGAAAGTCGGACAATTCAGCAGTTTTGCTCCTGAGTGAGCAAGCATTCCAATTTACTATAACCAACTCATTATATTGCATATTCGATGATGAATTTGCCTAAGGCGTTGATTTGATCTAACCGCGTTCTGCAGTTTCGTAGTTTTGTTGTCATTGTTTCAAAAATGACGATCAGTTGTTCAGCAGAAAATAAATCACCAGAGTCATTCTTTGCTTGTGGTTGATTATTGCCCCATCCAGGAGGGATTTTTGAGGAAGATTCTTTTTGTGATCCAGCGGCTGTATCTTTTGGATTGCTGCGAGGAAGTGGCGGCAAATTCGGAATATCCCTCTTCGGTGGGAGCCGTGGGAAATTAATTTCATCCTTCTGTGGAACATTATTGCGCGTTGAATGTTTACGGGACGCCTGTTGTCGAATTTTTGTGAACTCAGCACGTTTGGGACACGATTTGCTAGTAGATGGATGGTCGCCATCACAGTTCACACATTTTACAGCGATGTCATCTAGAAGGCAATCGTTGGTATTGTGTGCTTCGGCACATTTCCCGCACCGACTTTTCATGTGGCAATTCCTCGCTCCATGGCCGTAGTTCAAACAGTTCGTGCACTGTGTGACATCCCGATGTACCGGTTTATACTTTTGCCATTCGATGATTATGTGAAATAACGATTTAATCGTTTTCAGTTGACTCATGGTGATGGAGCCCTTTTCCAGATGAATCAGGTACAGTTGATCTCTAAACTTTTTGTCCGTATTATGTCGCTTCATTTTAAACACCATCAAAGGCTTTAGTCCAGCCTCCGACAGTGCCTGCTTTAGTTCGGCTTCCATCATGTCGGGTAGTCCTCGAAGTACAACCTTCATAGGTTTGTTGGCGGCAATATCGTGTGTGAAGTATTCCGCTTTTGTCTGCTTCAGATAGCATTCCACTCCTTTGTAGTGGTTCAAAGCCGGAACAGTTATTTTGTAGCCTTCAGTACATAAACGGATTGTTGCCTGTAGTCCTTTGCTGATCAGTGTGTTGAAATCCGAGCGTAGAGTTGGTGGGAAGCCCTTCAGGTAGAAAGGCGGCATTTTTTCCTTCTTCTGCAGTTCCTCTTCGACATCTACTGGCAGATCAGCATATTGGTTTTTACTCAGCAAACGGTCGTTTACCTGTACATCACTTGGCTTCAGACGCTTAGCATCCTTTGGATCCTTCTCGGATCTATGGCGGTTTTTACCCATAGCTTGGGTAGGTAGACAACTGCGAATAAAAAATAAAACAAAATCGAAATTAGTCGTAGTAGGTTATTCGTCTATCCACATCGAGTGTTAGATGACGAATTGATCGATTTTCGACCACGGTTCCCCTTTTATACGCATTCAGTTGAAGATATGTGCCTGACTACCTCAAAATCGTCGTTCTTGCGCGAAAAACCCAAGCGAAAGTAAAGAATTTTCCGCGTTGTTTTCAAATTTTAAGAAAACTTAATTTTTGAGTTGTTTGTAATTATCGCACACTGTTCAAAATATTATCCTGAATTCCTGATCATATTTTTGATGAAATGGTGAAAGAATTAAGTTGCTACCATTAATACAAGTCGAGATATTCACGATTAAGTTCTGCCCATTCTTCCATATGGCTAATTTTGAAAAGGCGCCCCATAGTAAAGTAAGTCGTATTCACGACAAAAAAAAAAGAATACTGCGAGCCACCGTCGCGACTTGAACCGAGAATCATTGAATCGCAAGTAAGTCTGTTAATCGACTGAACCACAGAAGCATGCATCTGCTTGGTTGGTAAAAGGTGCATTTAAATTCATACAGACGCACCTGACAGCAGAACGCAAGTTACAGTCGAAACCAGTAAAATTCAAACTCATCTAACATTAAGTCATTACAAATGAGATTTTCCGTCATTTGACAAATTAGGTCTTTATGAATTACATCGTATGGGAGATTAAGTCACCTATAAAGTTAATTTTTTTTGGTGTGTAAAATGATGTATAACTTTTTCAGAAAAGAATAAACCTATGCATTACCTTCTACAAAATTATGGGGTTTTATATTTTCTACAATTATTCCAAATAAAGTATGAAAAAGGCGGGTGGGTAATGTTAGAGACATAACCGGGTGCAATGAATACGAATAAAATGGATGGTTCAGTGTCTTTGATGTGAAAGAATCTAAACTCTGGATCTGGAATTCTGGAGCTGAATTTTGACCCGAATACTGAAACTCAAATTCGCTGAATATTCTAGAACTGAATTATGAATCTGAATTCTGAAAACAGAAATCTAGAACTGAATTCTAAATATATATAGTAGAACTGATTACTGAATCTGTGTCCTGGAACTGAATTCTAGACAAGGATTCTTGTTCAGGACTGAACACCGAACTCTGGATCAGGTTGCTGGTTTGCAGCAGAATTCTGGTCCAGGATTTAGTTTTCAAATTCGGATCCAGAATTCAGCTCCGAAACTCAGTTCTAGAGTCTTGATCCGGAATAAAGTTAAAAAATCATCAGAATCCTGAATCAGTTAAATTACTAGAATTATGGAACTGAATTATGAATCTGGACTTCGGAACTCGATTCTGGACGAGGTATTGAATTTTAGAGCTGGATTTACGAAATAAAAATTGGTCTAGGACTATAAAACTTAATTAGATTTAAACTCTAGAATGGAATTCAGGACCTGGATTCTTGTCTCTATCTCAACAGATAAGTAATTCTAATAGTCCATTTTCAACGGAGATATTGAAATTTTTGTGTAAGCGACTTTTTCCCCTATTCCAGCAGTAGAAGTTCTGAGCGCTGTCTGGCAAATAAATGCTTGGGAGCAACATAAAACACGTTTTTTTATACTGTTACATACATTTGTTTCTAAGTACCCAAAAGACTGTGTACAGCATGATATTTTGCCTCGGACCGATTTTAGCTCGGTTCGTTTTGGGCAACATAATCGTTCGAATATGACATGTAAACCAGATGATGGCAGCATTTTTGAGTTGAAAGCAATTCCATAATTATATTGATTTAAACAACTGCTAGAAGAACACAACAGCCATATACCATTCGAATCAGTTCGTCGAGATCAGCAAATGCGTGTGTGACAAATAATTTCACTCAATTTTCTCGGAGATGGTTAAACCATTTTCTACAAACTCATATTCATACGAAAAGTCGTATACTCCCAAACAAGGTTCCTAAATTATGTTTGGTTCCAACCTCTGGTACCGGAACTACATGATGATATGTGAAACGAAATTAAAACTGTGTAACTCATTTTTCTCGTAGATGGCTGAGCCGATCTAAGATTCAAATGAATTCTACGAATCATTTAAGATTCAAATGAAAAGTTTTAAGATTCTATAAAACAACTTGATTTTCAGTCAGATCCAACATCCGGTTTCGGAGATACAGGGCGATTAGTATAAAAATTTCCATTTTAAAGCTTGCTTCATTTAGAATTGGAACAAACTTTTGCTCATATTGTGGCGCTCCTGGTGGACGGATTTGGAAGCTCTTGGCACCCACGTGTCGGGAATTTTGTCAGCTTCACGTATGATTTTTGACATTCCGAAAATCGACTGTACTTTGTAAACAATCAACATGGAAGCCGAAAGAAGGAAAAAAACCTGTGTCAAGGCTGACTTCGGTCAAATCCCAGGTCAAAAATTTTACTTGGCAACGGCTCGGGGGAATGTTCCAGCCAAATTTAAATTTGTTTTTGCCGACAAATTTGCAAGAAAATTCATGATTTGGCCGGGCATTTGCACCTGCGGCAAAAAAACGAAAGTTTTCGTTACAAATAAGACAAATGACATCGGAACTACACCAAAAAGAGTGTCTCCAAAAACGAATTTTGCCGTTCATTCGATCCCACGACCATCCCGTAATGTTTTGGCAAGATTTGGCAAGCTGTCATTACAGCAAAGCCGTTTAAGAATGGTATGCAGAGAAAGTGGTCCAGTTTGTTCCGAAAAACCTTAACCCACTCAACTGCCCCCAGTTCCGCCCTATTGAGAAATACTGGGCAATCATGAAGAGGAGACTCAAGGCAAAGGGAAACGTTGTCAAAGACATCAATCAGATGACGACCTGGTGGAATAAGATAGCTAAAACGATGGACGAAGAAGGTGTGCGCCGCCTACTGAGCCGTGTTACAGGAAAAATTCGAGAATTCCTTCAAAACCGTGACGAATAATTTTATCCGTATTTTTTCTTAAAAGTATAAAGAAAACGCTACATTTGTATAAAAAAAAGATCTTGAATACAATAATAAATAACTGAAATACAGGCAATTGTCTTTGTTCCAATTCTAACTGAAGCAAGCTTTACATAAATTAATCAGATTTATCGGGTTAGCAGATTTGGATAGTCGATAACCAAATAAACTTATTTAATTTTTGGTTGTATTCAGTTTTCGTTTCGGAACCCAAAAGTTTAATTCGCACTACGATTCCTCAAAGATGTCTACACTGATTTTCAAATATTTTGAAGCAATTTTAAATTATAGCTACTCAGGTGAATTTATATGACTTCGGCTACACCGAATTTCGAATTCCGGTCCCAGTATCGAATCGTTTTTCAAAACTCAATCGTTAGTTTTAATCAATGTTCATGGGCCTAATACAAAAGCCAATCGTTTCTATGCAAATCTCGGTTGCATTGTAAATTTGTTGAAAAGTCGACAGAGACTAATTATTGCAGGTGATTTCAAGAGTCAGTTATCTCATATAAACCTTTCTCGAGAGGAATCAGATCTTATTGGGAAATACGCCGGTCATGATACATTCAGGGATAATGGATTACAAATGCGACTTTTCGTTAGTTTATATTCACTTGCGGTTAGGAGCACACATACTAATGCAAGCATAGGTTTCAAAAGTACCTGGTCTAATGGACGCAAACATAGCCAAATTGATCACCTTTTAACATGCCATAACTTTATTTTTGAGACGTATGCAATGTGTTCCTATACATTTAAGCGATCACAAGATTTTGATTTGCAGTATTTGCACTTTTCCGGATCAATTCGACTCATCAATGAAACGATAAACCGCACCGAAACCAATCGATTGCGCAGCTGTTATTGATATGTAAACAAACATGTTACCGCAAAACACGTTGCAAAAAATTAAGCCATTTCTGAGTAATAACTGTTTGAATGTTGCTAACTACTTATCGATACACTCCACCGTGCGAAGCAACCAACAGTGCAACGTAGAATACCTGCACAGATTAAATTGGATATTGATGTGGGTTTATTAAAAAACGAGTCGATTCAGAAAAAAATCGAAAACCGTTTGTCTGAAAATAAATATTTTACCACAGAAACATCTTATTTGAATGATACTTTCAACCATTTCAAACGCAAGTTACGAACGGCATTACAAACACTTAAGCCGTCCCGTGTGCCAGCGAATAGCGAGTGCCAAGGTGCTTTATGTTTTGTAAAAAAACACAAATTTTGGCATAATAGATCGGAAAATCCTAATTATTTTTATAGGCTGCAAGATGCTAGGGAGAATTTTCGTAAAAAAATGATGGAGTTTGAGGAGAGACAGATCAAACAATTCTTCCAGGATTTATCCCAGTATCGTGCCAGCGATAGAATCAATCGTACTTATCAGTATTTGAAAAGTTTCAAAAAGAAAAAACTTGCACGTACCCAGAATTCGGTCATACGTCTTGTCGATTGCAATTCTGAAGACAGTGGCGAGTGGCGACAATGGTTTCCAAATTTACCACCAGAATAGTCAGATGATACATTATCAGCTTGGCCCTCGAAAATGGGTATTAAACGCATTTTGAATTCTCTTAAAAATGGAAAGTCACCCGGAGTAGATCTTCGGAATTCTTCAAATATGGAAGCGCTCAGGTTATTGATGATCTGTATAAAATCCTTCTTAAGGTGTGGCAAGAAAATAAACTGCCAGATGAGTGGAGACACACTGTATTATATTCTAATCAATCGTAGCGGTGCGACTCAACATGGCCCCACAAAAAAATAGTCCGAAAGCGTTAAATCGTACGATCTAAGCGGTCAATTGACGGGCGCAAAACGTGAGATAAACTGTTCACCGAAAGCGGCTCTCAATTTGGTCATTGTTTCGCGTGCCGTGTAGCATGTGGCACTGTCTTGTTGCAAGGACATGTCAAGCATGTCCAATTCCGCCGTTCCAATCATCAAAAACCGACTGAAGGCGATACATCCGTTCTGTATGGAAAACTCGAAGTCACTCACAATGCATAAAGAATATCCCCCTGCTATATCGAAACATCCGGACTCAATCCATACAGAGAACCGGGGTGTTCTAGGGTTATTGTACCAATAGTCATTCATATCATTTGTAGAGTCGTCATGCTTTTTTTGTCGATTACTCAACTTTCAATCAACGAATTGTTGGATATTTTTGCTTCGCCTTTAAGAATTTAATATTTCGAAAATTATGCAACACAGCTGTTATCACTTGTGTTATCTTATCCTAAACTCTATCGAACAGAGACAGCAAATCTCACTGTAACAAATGGTTTTCAGTCAATGAGATATGAAACATCAATAAGTAAACTCACTTAGCACCAGATTAAAGTTGCCTTTCCCAGTGGATTTCAGCAGCAGAATGTTCATGTTGAGGTCATACTTTCCGTTAATGTGCATTACGGGCAGCTTAGCTACAATATCGAATTTCTTCTGAGCCAAATTATCACTGAAAAACAATGAATTTAAAACACATGAACCTCTCTTCTCACTTTCATTCTCGTTCTCATTCCACACTAACCGAATTTTGGTAATCACAAATCCGCTGGTGCCTTGAATTGTCACGTTGGACAGGATCATCCGGAATCCGGGTCCATTGGTGATGGCCAACCGATCGAAATAGATCGGATCCAGTCTCGGTGCCAGCCTGCCGTCACCGTAGTCCCCGGTGGCCACATTTTGCCGGATCCTGTACACGACATCCGTGATGCACTTTTCCAGATTAGGATCACTGCGCGAGCAAACACTCAAAACGGGTGCTGAAATGCGATAAATTAGTTCACTACCGAGTCCAGTCTTACGGATCGTACCGTTGCCCTACCGACATGGGTTTTTCCGTACTGAAAACTTAAAATCACCAGAAAATTGCCAAGCAAAAATTTCATCATCGCGAACGGTTCCGGTAGAGGAGAACACAATTCAATGCATCTGTTTAATTAATGAAAGCATAGCTGTTCTGCCCCAATTGTTTTATAGAAGCAGTACTCGATTAGAAACCATCGTTTCATCAATCGTGTTAGGAGGGAGAATGCTCTCAACGATGTAATAACTTGTATAAGAAGCTATCATTGTTTCAAGCAGATTGCTATTTCCGATTAAACCATCATCCATTTATTGTTCCGTCTGTGACATGGAAAAGGTTCCCGAAAGGTTGCTCCCTCGATGAGGTTCCTAATAATTAGTATTTTTTTTTCAGAGAAATATCGAACTGTAAACACAGATATTTTAAATTAAAAATACCTGTTCGATCACGACTAGAAGCCGGTATTCACTGGGTTTTCACCGAATCGTTCATTTACGTGATATCAGTATAAATCATGTTCAAATCAAATAACCAACGGTTTAAGTACCTTATGAATAATGCATCGAGCTCAAACGGTTTTTATTTACGGTGGCATCGTGTGAAAATAAAATCATTTTTTCCGTTTGCAAGTACCAGCTGTGAATAAAATCACCGTCATTGGCTTATCTCTAGATGAGCAAACTCCACTAACATTGAGTTTGAGCTTGTACGATTAAGGTTCAACATTTAATCTTAGAAAAAGCCGCCATTGTTGAAAAACGCAAACGCAAATTACATTTACTATCGTATGCTTTCTAAAATTGTACTAGAATATCTTCTAAGAATTTTTAATTGGGGGCGACGATTTTACTTAGAATTCAAGTAGAGCCTTAATTTTAAACATTACATTGATTTGAGCATTTTGTTCGAGATGACGGTAACTTTTCACTGATCAACATAGACTGTTTCGTAACAATTGATTCATTTTTGTTTTGCTAAAAATTAAATTTTGTGCTGATGAGTCGAAGGCGAAATGCAAACAAGGGAAGATGGGGTAATACGCACCCTCCAAGAGAAGGTTTATGTATCCTCATTATAAAAAATAAAACGTGAAAAGTTTCATTTTCAGTAACCATCATTTTTCATAATTACGAGCAAATACTTGCAGTATGCATTGAAAAATACATGAAATTTATTAATTTTAGTTGGTTTGACGTACAGTCGCCATAACGCAGTGAGCTTACCAACAGTTACTGCTTGTACCGATGCGATCGAAATTCAAACACCAGCTCATTTCAGCGAGGCGGCGGAGTGCTGGTTGGAGTGAAAAGAGATGTAAATAGTATCTCAATAACAGCAAACAGCCAGCAGCTAGAACAAGTGACCGTTGGAGTTAATTTGAAACTCTTTTCTTTGTTCATTTGCGCTGTCTATCTTCCACCTAATTCGGATGTGGCCCTGTATGATACACACTCGTCTTGTGTTCAAGAGATATTTAAGCAGGCTGCTGAAAATGATGTTGTTGCGTTATGAAAAAGTTACAAGCTCGTTGCTTCCAATTAACGCATCCTCTAAGCATGAAATTGTTTTAGTAGAAAAATTGTTATCGAACGGACTGCGGCAGATCAATGATCTTAAGAACATGAACGGACGATTACTAGATCTTGCTCTAACAAATAAACCTGTGATATTTGATTTACTCGAACCACCCTGGCCACTGATAAAAGTTGACCGTCATTACAATCCTTTTTTGCTTCACCTGAATCTTACTGAAACTTGTATACCAGATGGAATTGAACCAACTTTTAATTACAATCGGGCGAATTATTCTAACTTGAATGAGCTGTTTAATGGGGTTGACTGGACCGAAATCGTTCTCGGTGACCCAATTGATGACGCTGTCTCATCTTTTTACACCAAACTGTATGAAATTATTCAGAATAACGTACCAATCAAACAACGTTCTCTTCAAAAGAAATTCAAACAGCCCTGGAGAAACGTCGAACTGCAGCGTCTACGAAATCGTTTGCGAAAGGCAAAGAATCGGTACTTCAAAACCAAGTCCACATGGCATAAAGCAGAGTCACGGGAATTAGAACGCCAGTACAACTCTTTGAACGCAACTTGTATTCGGAATTATGTGCAGCGTATTGAGAGCAACGTGAAAGACAACCCAACTTCTTTTTGGAATTACATCGCCAGCCGTAACAAATCTAAAGCCATTCCTATTAACGATCGTTACAAAGGAGTTTCAGCCGGAACATCGTTGGGCACGGCGAACCTGTTCTCGTCGTTCTTTCAAAGTGTGCTAAGTAATAACTCATCACCCTTGTCAGAATCGTACTTGAGCGGCTTGCCTAATTATCATCTGGATATTCCACGTATATTTTTTAGCCAACAAGACATCCTCCGTAAGATGTTAACTATCGATGGTTCAAAAGGTGCAGGTTTTCATCAAAAACTGTGCAGCTGCACTCGCATTTCCCGGTTCTATAATATTCAACCGTTCTTTCGCGGATTGTGTTTTTCCGAGTGCATGGAAAATTGCTGCAATAATTCCAATACACAAGAGTGGCAGCATTCATGACGTAGATAACTATCGATCCATTTCGATTCTTAGTTGCTTACCTAAATTGCTAGAGAGCATATGCTAACATACACGATGCTTTATATGAGACTGTGCAACACATTATCGCAGATGAACAGCATGGTTTCGTGAGGAAACGTTCTACTACAACAAATCTGATGTGCTACATTTCTGATTTAATCGATCAAATGCAGCGCAAAAAACAAGTGGACGCGATTCAAGTTGACTTATCCAAGGCATTCGACAAAGTTCCTCATCGACTTGCTGTTGAAAAATTAAGCAAACTTGACTTTCCGAAGTGGCTGATACAATGGATTAGGACATACTTGACTAGACGCAGTGCTTTTGTACGTATTGGTAACATACAATCTTCTTCGTTTTCATTATCATCAGGTGTTCCCCAAGAAAGCCATTTGGGTCCGCTGCTTTTTGTATTGTTTATCAACGACCTCTGCAGAGCTATAAAATCTCCCAAGCTATTGTTCTCGGATGACCTGAACTTCTTTCTCTGTATTGTTATTCTCTCACTCAGAACGACCAAGACAAAACCCCTTGTCCCTGGTCAAGCCACGGGGACCGTCTGGGGCGGCTTCAACTGCCTCTTTTACTATGGCTAGCTTGAGCTTGAGAGGCTTTATTCTCAAGGTCGGCTTCAAGGACCGTGATCAGAAACACTTTTTGCCTTTCTCTATAGAAAGGTATTAGAATTGCTGGAAAAACCGACTTTCGAACGGAGCCTCGGAGACCCATAGTGTTATATACCATTCGACTCAGTTCGTCGAGATCGGAAAATGTCTGTGTGTGTGTATGTGTGTGTGTGTGTATGTGTGTGCACTTTTCGAAGATATTTGAACGCGCTCAATTTTCTCAGAGATGGCTGAACCGATTTGAACAAACTTGGGCTCGTTTGAAAGCTACTGTCGGGCCATTGATCAAGTTCGAAGATCAAATGGCTGTGATTTTTGGTTCCGGAGATATGATTCTATAAGTGACGTAACCGACAAAAAGCGTTGTATTTGAACGCGCTCAATTTTCTCAGAGATGGCTGAACCGATTTGAACAAACTTGGGCTCGTTTGAAAGCTACTGTCGTGCCATTGATCAAGTTCGAAGATCAAATGGTTGTGACTTTTGGTTCCAGAAATATGATTGTATAAGTGACGTAACCGACAAAAAGCGTTGTATTTGAACGCGCTCAATTTTCTCAGAGATGGCTGAACCGATTTGAACAAACTTGGGCTCGTTTGAAAGCTACTGTCGGGCCATTGATCAAGTTCGAAGATCAAATGGCTGTGATTTTTGGTTCAGGAGATATGATTCTATAAGTGACGTAACCGACAAAAAGCGTTGTATTTGAACGCGCTCAATTTTCTCAGAGATGGCTGAACCGATTTGAACAAACTTGGGCTCGTTTGAAAGCTACTGTCGGGCCATTGATCAAGTTCGAAGATCAAATGGCTGTGATTTTTGGTTCCGGAGATATGATTCTATAAGTGACGTAACCGACAAAAAGCGTTGTATTTGAACGCGCTCAATTTTCTCAGAGATGGCTGAACCGATTTGAACAAACTTGGGCTCGTTTGAAAGCTACTGTCGGGCCATTTATCAAGTTCGAAGATCAAATGGCTGTGATTTTTGGTTCCGGAGATATGATTCTATAAGTGACGTAACCGACAAAAAGCGTTGTATTTGAACGCGCTCAATTTTCTCAGAGATGGCTGATCCGATTTGAACAAACTTGGGCTCGTTTGAAAGCTACTGTCGGGCCATTGATCAAGTTCGAAGATCAAATGGCTGTGACTTATGGTTCCGGAGATATGATTGTATAAGTGATGTAACCGACAAAAAGCGTTGTATTTGAACGCGCTCAATTTTCTCAGAGATGGCTCAACCGATTTTAACAAACTTGGGCTCGTTTGAAAGCTACTATCGGATCATTGATCAAGTTCGAAGATCAAATGGCTGTGACTTTTGGTTCCGGAGATATGATTGTATAAGTGACGTAACCGACAAAAAGCGTTGTATTTGAACGCGCTCAATTTTCTCAGAGATGCCTGATCCGATTTTACCAAACTTGGGCTCGTTTGAAAGCTACTGTCGTGCCATTGATCAAGTTCGAAGATCAAATGGTTGTGACTTTTGGTTCCAGATATATGATTGTATAAGTGACGTAACCGACAAAACACGTTGATTTTTACCGCTTTTATATATATAAGAGTGCCAAAATTTTGGGATCACCTCTATTTTCGTTAAGTTCTAGTGCTCAAAAGTTTAAGCACCTCGAAAAAAGCCTTCATGCAAAATTTGACCTAAATCGGACATGCTTAAGGGGTGCTGCCCGGTGGTAAAGGTTCGACAATTTTCGATCTTGAAAAAGCACCATAGGGGGGAGTACATGAAATTTCCAAAATCGAAAATTTTTTTTGATGCCAAAACTCTTAAAACTGCATAAAACATCGAAATTTAGTGTCATCTCAAAAAAAAATTTTTTTGAAAAAAATCAACTTTCTGGGACTTATAAAAATTTTCATATTTTTTCTAAGTCCCAAAAAGTCGATTTTTTCAAAAAAAATTTTTTTCGAGATGACACTAAATCTCGACGTTTCATGCAATTCTAAGCCTTTTGGCATCAAAATTTTTTTTTCGATTTCGAAAATTTCATGTACTCCCCCCTATGGTGATTTTTCAAGATATATGAAAATTCCACTAAGTGGACTAAGAAGGCTTTTTTTATTTTAGATTAGCATCACTGTTCTCATACAAATAGGCATCGCAAATGTCAAGCACTAGTTTGGAAAAATGATGCTGACTGTGTGACATAAACACTGAAGCATGCTTTTGTGAACTACTCGAATCAATTTGAATCAATTGGCGTCTGAAATTATTTTATAAATGTATGAAACATATTTTCATGAGACTGTTATGAAAGAAGAGAAAGGCATTATCACACCACTAGGAGGATTAAGAAGGGTTTTTATTTTAGATTAGCATCACTGTTCTCATACAAATGTCAAGCACTAGTTTGGAAAAAAGATGCTGACTGTGTGACATAAACACTGAAGCATGCTTTTGTGAACTACTCGAATCAATCTGAATCAATTGGTGTCAATATTAGTATCCAAATTTATTTAATAAAAGTATGAAACATATTTTCATGAGACTGTTATGAAAGAAGAGAAAGGCATTATCACACCACTAGGTGGATTAAGAAGGGTTTTTTTTTGTTTTACAATATCTACATTTTATTACCTACTATTTGTGTATGTGTGTGACCGGGAAGGAAGGGTACTGGCCACTTCGACGATGCTATTGATCGGTGATGTCGTTGACGTTGCTGCTGATCCACGGCCGACGTAATCGTAGATTCACGCACGTTCAATTGGAGATCGTTTTACTGCTGACCGATATTTCGAGTGATGATGGAAACGATGAATAGTTTGTTCGCTCGGGTCCGTTAGGGAACTAACGTGTTCCACCTAACCCTGATGCCCAAATTCCTGCTCGAACTTAATGGGTCCTGATGGTTGTATAGGGGAGGTATGAGGATTTTGTCATAACAGGGCCATAATTTGTTACCTGACGCGTCTCAAATTCGGCTTATCAAATCTTTGTTCACTATTTGGATTGTCAGAAATATCTTCGTAGACATCTAATTCTGTACTTTTTCCACTACGTTTAAGTAAACCGTCTTAAGTGCTCGGTGTCTAAAGCGGAAAAGAGCGACTTATACTCCTTTGCCCATTGCTATACCTTGACTATCACCTCACCTGCCCCTTTCCACCTCTTTTCCCCCTCTTTAACAATTATTTCCTGACTCCATCCGTTAATCCAATGCACACCCATTCCTCCCATCCAGTACCTTCCTGTGTACTGGATTCTAGCTGTATAAATAATCATATTTTTATACAATTTTCCTACATATTTATTTAATTTAATAACCTAGATATTTACAATAATCGAATATTTTATTTTAGCCAATGTGAATCTCTTCTGCTGTGCTCGGAATTAGATCCTAGGGTAAAGCACTCGAAACGGTAACAATATAGATTCATTATTGGACTGCAACGCACTTCAATCCGACATCGATGCACTTGTTGACTGGTGCAAAATCAACGGAATGGAAGTAAACGTACGCAAATGCGACGTAATATCTTTCTCTCGTTTACGTGGCTCCACTACTTTTGACTACAAAATTTCATCACTTAGCATTGAAAGAGTCGCTGTTATAAAAGATCTTGTTGTATTATTACATAGACCACAAGCTAAAATTTTCAGAACACGTTGCACTGACCTTTTCAATGCTTCAACGCAATTCGTCGAAATACTCAGGCTTTCGAAGATGTATACTGTCTAAGAACATTGTACTGTTCAATTGTTCGCAGCATTTTGGAATATGTGCTGCTCCAGTCTGGGCACCGTACCACAGCGTACATATTAGCAGAATCGAAAGCGTGCAAAATAGTTCCATACGTTACGCTCTACATCTGCTGCCTTGGTCCGATCCCGTTCATCTCCCCTCCTATGAGGATCGCTGTCGACTTATCCATCTTCCAACATTAGAGAGCAGTAGAAAAAAAAAAACTTGCAACGTCTTCTAATCTTCGACATTGTTGGTAATAATATCGACTGTGCTGAATTACTAAGAAAACTACAATTTCGTGCCCCGTTGAGACAGACTTGGCGTATGGAACTGTTCCAGCTACCTAATCATCGTACACAATATGGACAAAACAACCCTCTTAATGTATGTTGCCGATTTTTTAATGAAGTTTATGACAAATTTGATTTTAATGTGTCTAAAAATGTGTTTAAATTAAGAATTAGCATTTAAGTGTCTGTGCGATGTAAATTTTCGAAGACCAAATAAATAAATAAACTAAGTTAAGCTTTGGCAACGACTGAGTGGAAACATATATTGGATAAACCAAATGAAGGAGAAACTTACAGAAAAGATGATTTTTTGGAAAACAGATACACTTAGAGACAGGACTCGATCCTGCGTTCTTATGCAATCCGTGCATACGCGCTACCATTTCACCACCCTAAGCCTGTGCTAGACATGGCTCTACCACATGACTGGGTTTGGCAAGCTTACATCGAACATGATATAAATGCTAGCCGCCTCACGGCCGGTATCGTATATTCAAACATCGTCAGACAACAAGCACTGGCCAAATCAGTTTCTGAATCTTGTGAATTGTTTGCCTTGGTATTTCGTTGGTGTATTTTCTAGTTACTCTGACTTCAAATGAAGAGACGTCAAATTGCTGTTACTGATGTTCCTGCTGACCTAATTAGTTGGAATACTTTCATCGTTACCTGTGAGATGGCTTCACGCGCTGCAAGAAAAAAGTTGAAATGCTCATATTCTTCCGGGTCAGATGGCTTACCCGCTGTTGTTTTAAATCGATGTATTGGTGCATTGGCTGGACTATTGAGTACAATTTTTGCTCGATCTTTTGAGCAGGCAATCGTATATTGGTCCCATATTTAAAGATGGAGATCAGCAAAATGTTGCTAATTACCGTGGGATCACCACGATTATGATATCGACATCAGATTGAATTCTTAATTTGATTTTACTTAATAAATTGATTAACTGATAACAAATTATGTTTTCATTTTGCGCTACTACTTATGATGTTTTAAAACTAGATATGGTAGCATATAACTTACTCTACACGCTCAAACCCTAGGCTAAATCTGATTCAATCCATCTAGTACTGTAATAATACTTTTTCTTATTCATATCGATGTGAGAAATTATTGTTAGTTTTAGTTCGAACCTTTTTTATCACACACAACAAATGAAAATTACACATGACCCAAACAGGACTGTTCTTGTATAAAGACCAAATATTACTCATATGGATCAACTGATTAATTTCTACGTCATTTTGATATAAATTTAAGAAACTCGGTTAAGCCATTCATGATAAACCCTGTATTTTCGGAACCAGGAGTCTTCTTCAGCAGACTATGGGATCATAGGACTTTTCATCAGAATAACAACGTCCCATTGATGTCAATGCTCAATGTCAATCTACTTAACTGTTATATTTACAGATTGATATATAATTTAGTATATTTCCGTTTTTATATATGACCACGTTGACACATTTTCTAAAATTTACACTTATCCTTTTTAATACCAAACTATCGGTTGCTTGGTACGAAAACATATTCTTAAATATATTTTTTGTGTTCAGTTTTGTTGCTACAATGAATGATGCTTTGGTTTTGCTTATTAATATCTGTTCTATTCGAAAGAACTCATTGTTTATGTATACATAGGAATCGTCGTATCCAAGTGTTTTACATGACTGATTTGTTCGATATTGGATATTTTCAATAGATATTCGGTCATTATAGCTAAACTCTTTTTCTTGTATATCAGCGTCAATGCAGACATTTTCTGGTATGAAATAGAGTAGCCGTGCATCATAGTCCATATCTTTGCGTCTGTTTGCCCTCCACATTTTGGAATGTCATTCCTTGATTTCCGAATTCTGTCTAGTCCTGTATAGACACACTCTGTTCAATATGTATTTTTTACTAATTTGGATGACGGGATGTTTGTTGCCCGTCCTGTACTACAAAATTGTGGCGTTGGTATTCTCGTATGGAAACAAAGACGAATTTCACAATGCTCCAAAGTTCCTAGAGCTATCGGCCAAATGTGTTAGCAAATGTATGTTGAATACCATAT
The DNA here is from genome assembly GCF_030247185.1 of Malaya genurostris. Taxonomy (NCBI): domain Eukaryota; kingdom Metazoa; phylum Arthropoda; class Insecta; order Diptera; family Culicidae; genus Malaya; species Malaya genurostris. The sequence goes on along the minus strand of NC_080571.1, from coordinate 339,565,790 downwards.
GATTTTCACCATAAAATTCAAAAAATTGTTTAACAAAACTCGTCAGAGATAGTTCGCAGTTCGGGTTTACATCTCATCCATCTCAGTCGATGTCAATATTGCCAAAAAGCTGTTCACTACGGTAAGCCATGTGATAAACCGGACAAGGAGACAACTATACCAAAGGAAAACGGTGCTTCCTTTACACCAACCCCAGTACACCTGTGACAGTCACCAACAACAGGGAAGTATCCCCTTCAACGAAACCATCCAACGTAACCCCTATAGAACAAAGTACACCAGCTGCAGTTAACAGCTTACCATCCAACCAACCAGCAACTGCAAACAATGTACAACAAGGCGCATCTACAGCAACTAGCAACGAAATCAACAACAATACCACGGCAATGGATGACGAGACAAACCACGAACAAACTGCCCCTCAATCCTCGCAGGAGGAAAATGGAAGCCCCCTAGAAAAAGGATAACAACGAGATCCAATACAAAAAAATTTTGTCGTGAATACGACTTACTTTACTATGGGGCGCCTTTTCAAAATTTACCCTCTGAGAGAGTGATAAGTTTTTAATCGTGAATATCTCATGTTATATCTAATGAATCAACATAATTCTTGCTACACGCCATCGGAAATATGATCACAATTTTATAGTAAAATTTTCAGTTCTGTGACATATTCTCAAATAGTTCAAAATTAAACTTTTCTGAAATGTTTGGTATAAACGAGTATCAAAGAAGATAATTCATAAGGCGCGTTTGCCTTTCTCGTATTTTGAAAGCTCATAGCTGAGTGATCTGTAGAAGGATTTATATAATCTAACTACCAATAAAATCGAAATTTTTTAGCTTGAACGTGTATTGCAACAACATTGAAGTTTTTCAATAGTACACTATTGAAAAACCTGTTTGATTTAACCCATGAAAGCACCAGCCAATCAGAACGCGAGATGTCTGAATCTATTCAAGAGCATTCATATAAAAGTTGAGTGGTTCATTTTTCCTACCATTTGCTGAGCAACTGTTCCCAAAACAAGACACCCGATAGCAACATCGAGGACCTGTCGTCTCACTGTTTCTCGATCTGAATGCACGAGACACCGTCAGCACAATGACACCGAAAATCGGTAGAAAGGCAGCCAAAAAGTCCAGCAAGGCCCATTGCTGAAACAAGACACACACGAGAACCATATCAGATCTCAATATTTCCTACCAAAAGATTCATCAAGATGGAAGCTAAATTAATTTGCACCGTCACTAACACATTCCATTACGAACGGCAATGCGAAAGCGAAAGTGATGATTTTAAACACATCTTTATACTAGTATACAAATATGCCGTGCGAAACAGAGTTGAACAAATTGAACAAATGAAAGAGATGAACAAATGTTTCCACTTGATTTGCGCATTCTACTTTCCAGGCGTATCAGAACTGGCTAAACTCAAAGCAATCCTAAATATTTCTTTATCACAATGATGTGGTCGTCCTGAAAAGGACGGGGTTTTCATCTCTTCATCGTTACGGATGGCCAGCTGCAGATGGCGAGGGATGGCGATTTTCGTTTTCTTGTTGTCACGGGCAGCATTACCGGCCAATTCCAACACTTCGGCAGCCAAGTACTCCATCACTGCCGCCAGATAGACCGATGCACCTTCACCGACACGCTCTGCGTAGTTTCCCTTTCGGAGCAGACGATGGATTTTGCCAACTGGGAACTGCAAACCAGCACGGTTCGAGCGAGACTTTGCCTTGCCCTTAACTCTTCCTCCTGTGTGCGTGTTTCTGCGTAAAAATTCCACAAATGCTGTTAACAGCTCGACAGCCAATTCAGTATTACTGGCTACTGCTATACTAACTCTCTTTTTTATATCGTCTCACTGTTTCCCATTCTGCGAAGGGGAGGAACCCTACACCGTTACCAGTAGCAGGTATAAAATGAAATGTGATGTGAGAAATAGCGTCATTTAAGTTAAAGCAGTTACTCTGAGGCAGATTTGTACCGTCACTAACACATTCAATTACGAACGGCAATGCGAAAGCGAATGTTATGATGTTGAACACATCTTTATACTAGTATGGGGTCGTGTGAAAATATGCCATGCGATACAGGGTTGCCATATATACAGGTTAATCTGTATTTTATTTATACATACATATATGTACAGATTAATCTGTATTATTATTATTATTATCATTATTATTATTAAAATGACTTGCATAACGAAGATCGTCGATACATTTCAGACCAGGCCATTGCAATTGTTTCGTACTGAAATTTCGAGAAGAATCAGATATCTTCGAGCTTCATAGCTTCAATAAAAATAAACTACAAATTTGTCGTACCTAGCCTTCTATATTGGCAAATTAAAAAGGAATTGTTTCAAGTTTCGAATATATAGCTGTAGAATAGTAGCTGTTTAATGTAACTAATCTGTACTTTAATGCAGGTGCATCGCTTCAAACTCTATTAGTGAATAAGGGGAAAGCTTGCACAATTCATATAATCAATCAACTAACTGATATATGTTGCCAGTTTTTTCGTATTCACGACATCCAGTTATGTCTGACATTACCCACCCGCCTTTTTATCTAAAAACTCAGCTAAATCGGCAACGTAAAGCTTGTACGCAAATAGGCCTGAATAAAATATCTTTTAAATAAAAAAATAGAGATAGTTCGCAAGCGTCAATTTGCACTGAGGTAATATGTACATCTAGTATTTCGAATATAGACTAGGAAAGAAGCATTAAATGATCCAGGAAAGGTTTTGGTAAAATGTTATAAAATAGAGGATAAAAATAATGAAACAGCATGTTCTCCCAGTCTGCAGCTTTGTTTTTCTTCATATCGTCCAAATTTCCAGGATAACGTGGAAATGAGCTAGGAGGACAAATACTTATCATGCGTTCCTCAATTTCTTGAATTTGCAAGCCTACATAAAATGAACATTCAGGGGTTTTTGGTTTGTACGTAAAGTACATATTTAGTTTCGATTTCTTCGCGTTTCGCCTTCGGCTCATCAGTGCTTAAAGCAGTTCAAATTGAACCGCCATCTCCGCCTAACAGTTCAATTTGAACCGCTAAGCAGACGCAAAGTCCACACTATTTATGTGACTCTTTAAGGATATGACACTAGGTGCCATATCCTATCTGACCACAAACCCCTAAATGTTCAAATTCTGCGGCGGCCAGTAGTCAGTCGTCACTCGTTTTCGTCCGAGACGTCAGATAGGATATGGCACCTAGTGTCATATCCTTAAAGGGTCACATAAATAGTGTGGACTTTGCGTCTGCTTAGCGGTTCAAATTGAACTGTTAGGCGGAGATGGCGGTTCAATTTGAACTGCTTTAAGTACATAAAATGGTTTGTCGTGATTAATTGACGCTGTGAATAGTTCCCACATCAGTTTATCTACCCCTAAGAGGATGTTGTGCATGTAATCAGGCGGAAAACCTACGAAAAAAATGTTTTGTGTTATGGTGAATTAATTAATTTTAGTATAAATACCCTTCACTATGTTGAAATCGGGTACAGCTAGAAATGCAGATAAATGTTTTATTCCAAGTCTAGGACTATTGGTTTCATGAACCTCTTTCATTAAGTCTCGAGTTTGTTTATGATTCCTTTGTTCTACGTCGCGGATAGGATAACGAATTTGATTTCCATTTATAACTTTAACACTGTGAAGGCATAGAGAACAGCCATATTTTCCATTGAATTGAGTGGTTCCTTGTACTTTACATCTGGCTACTGTATACAGACAGGTCTATATAACAACTACTTTATATTCTTCCTTCCCAATTCGAAACTCATTTCTCAGAGTTTTGATTTCCTTACAGAAATATTTGAAAAAATTTGAACCATATGGATCAGGAAATAAAGCCATAAACGCTTCAAAGCTCTCTGGGCAGTTCTTCACTAAAGTCATCAAATTAATCATTTTTAGTAACTGACTCAGTGCTTCCTGTTTTAACTTATATTAAATATAAAAATTTAATTTAATATATAATATATAATATATATTTAATATAAATTGCCATTGAATTCAAATTGATTATTAAACGGTTGAAACGTATCCTGCAATCAATGAAATGGATTGAGTTTTCAAATAATACCCAATTGAAAAAATAATGAAACTTTCAACTACACTCAGCTCTCGGCTATACTAAAAATATATTGAAATTTGTGTCCAGAAAATACATTCTTAACAAAAGGTATTTTACAAATCCGTATTTAGGAAATAGAAAAGAATCATTACAAATTGTAGAACAGGTTCTATGATAGTAATCAAAGCACTACTTTTGTATTCACTTAAAACATAATAAACAATATTAACTGTGACATATTTAATGCAAAGCGAACTTACTTCCCTTGCATTTAATTCACAAAAAAAATTTAAAAGTATATCGAAAAGGATTTAAAATTTTAACATAACACCTAATTTATATGCACAATAAGAACGAATCATTTATTTAAGTCTTTCATTTTATAAAGTTTGACTATTAGGGATTTAAAGGATTTAAAGGATGCGTTGTCTTCTAGTGACGATCTCCAGCGGCCGCCTCTGCGATGCTTGAAGTCCACCAGGTGGAATTGTAGCCGTCCACCATCAGCGACAGCAGAAACAAAAACAATGGCTACCGTTTCACAACCGTTTTGCTTACACGTGCAAAGCCTTAACATACACTATATCTAGGCGGATTTCTTCCGAAGAATTCTACACTTTTCCTGCGGTGAATGTCGGGGGACCTTCATCAGGCACTAAGTTCCTCCCGATGCAGGGTTACTCACAATCACTTATTTTTAGACCGGTGGTCAACACTTTTGTCACTGGAAGAATAATGCGTACTTATTAATAACGCCACTTTATATTGCTAGACTTTTGTTACCAGAAAAGAGAACGAATGATCATTCACTGGGGTTTACATACCCGGCGGCGTCCTGACAGAAAAGTCGAACGGACCGAAGGACATTTCATTTTTGGTTGGTAGCGGGTAATGCCAAATGATAGGAATTTTATGGTGCCAGGGAGTTTGGGAAGTTTTTATAGCAAATTTTAAATTCAAATTTTAGATGTTTTATTCCAAGTTTGTTTCACATTAAATTTGTGTTTATTGGTTTAGGGAAAATCTGACACCGTAGGGACAAGGATGTAAAGTTGAATATTAAAGAATAATTTATAGTAAATATTTAACAAAATAATTTAAAGTTAATGCAAAGGTGATCTAAATTTATAATGAGGAATTCAATTCAAGAAAATGGTAATAATAATAAATGAACAATAATAATAAGAATTATAAAAACTACAAGGATCAGCCCCATGGGGTTGTTCGAGCCGTTGATGTGGAACAAGGCAACCAAAATTTCTAATGATCTACAATCAAAAAGTTCAATCAATCCGAACCAACACCGAACATCATTTGTCTTGATTTGCATTTGTTTTATAACCGACGAAATTACACCATTATCCCAAATGCATGCAATTATATCTTTGTACATACTTGCGATTTCGATAATTAAGCTTCTCTTCGCCAAGCTTGTGTTCAAGTTTTTTATGCAAACAGTTTTTTAGTGTTAAGTTTCTCTACCATTCTGCGATTTCGGTTGAAGCGATAAACTATTTCTCATTATCAATCGAGTTCATCTAATATAAATTAGAAATTAATCTTAAGCACTCAAAATTTATCCAGAGGTTGTTGTCAATTTCTCATGGGGAAACGACATAACATGGAATTCCGAGCTTGCATGACACAAGATCAGAGCATACCAATTATGGGCCGAGGCCAGTGTGTTTTAGGGCGTTTTAAAGGGCTATTTTCACGCTTCAAATCTGATATTCTCAGAAACGGTGACGAATATTAAAAAAACCCAACAGACAATCTCTTAGAAAATTAGTTTAGATTATTCTGTGAAAATTTCAGAATAATTGTTTGACTTTAGCGGTCGGGAAAGTCTTTTTTTTCTGAAAGAAGAGTTGCATAGCTGAAAATGGCAACTTTCAACTTGTTCATTGAATATCTCGCCTTCAAAAGCATGGATCAAAAATCTATCCTGAGAATGTCTAGATAATTTAGTTTAGATGCGATTAGTGCATAAAAACATATATGTTGTCGCGATAAATATTAAGTGAATGTTATTTTTGTAATGGTAAGTATGTTTCTATAGCGGCCCTTACACGATCATTAAAAGTGTCATTACTAAAAAGCAATGACACTTTTAATGATCGTGTAAGGTCTGCGAGTTCAGTAATGACACGAGTAATGATGGAATTCCGGATTTTCCATCATTAAGAACATTATTTCTTCTTCTTATTTTTTTGTGGAAGTATCTTTAGAACTATACGCGAAAAAATGACAAAGTATAGATTTGAATTGTTAATATTTCATTAACCTTAACGTTTCAATGGCAAATCAAATTCATTTTCAGCTAAACGAGAATAAAGATATTGCTATTGCTATTGCTTTAGTAGTTACAAATACTCATCATTAATAATGAACGTGTAATGCTAAAAAGTAATGATGTACAGTCTTCCAAATCTACCCGTTGGTTGTCAGAAATCGCTATTCTGTGACGACACAAGTCTGTTAGCCACAGGTAGAAATCTAAGAGTGATCTGCAGTCGCCTACAAAGAAGTTTAAATATTTTCAGTGATTATCTGTCAAAATGGAAAATTAAACCAAATGCAGCAAAAACGCAATTAATTATCGTTCCTCATAGGCCAAGAGCTTCTTTTCTTAAACCAAACAATAATCACATTCTCAAATTGAATGGCTTGGAATTGACATGGTCTGATCAAGCTAAAAACTTAGGTTTAATGATATAATTGAAGGAATCCAGGCAAAGTGTAATAAATATATTAAATGTTTATATCCTCTTATAAACAGAAATTCTAAGCTTTGTCTAAAAAACAAATTGTTAATTTATAAACAAATTTTCAGACCAGCCATGCTTTATGCAGTACCAATTTGGTCAAGTTGTTGTTCCACCAGGAAGAAACCCTTCAAAGGATTCAGAATAAAATTCTGAAAATGATTTTGAAGCGTCCTCCCTGGTTTAGTACAAATGAGTTACACAGACTCACAAATATAGAACCATTAGATGTAATGTCACATAATATTATAAGCAAATTCCGACAAAAATCGATGCAATCTTCAATTGAATCGATTCGCTCTCTGTATTAGTTAGTAAGTTAGTATATAAGTTCCTGTTCCCCATTACACAATACAAGTAGGTTTAGAATTTTCCCTACACAAAAATCTCAGAATTGCGGAAGCAAATGATGTCTTCATGGTAATAACCAAATCATATATATTTATAACAGGGCTGAAAAGTCACCACTTGTGGCTGAACACCCAATTTAAATCTTAATAATTTAATTTTAACTCATATTCCAATAAATAGTTATTAAAAAAAAAAAAAAAAAATTATGTACAGTAATGCAGTAATGACGAGCGTTTGAGCAGAAGTGTCATTACTTAGTAATGACACTTTTAATGATCGTGTAAGGGCCGCATATGGCGGCACCATTTTTTCTGCTCTTGTATCCTGGTAACGTAACGAAACATGAGAGAGAAATAAAACTGGCTGCCAAACAAGCGGTAGTAGCTTTATTGGATTTTATGTGATGTAGTCAAACTTGTAACCGAAAATATCAAAACTTTCTTGGCCACCCGGCCACATCGAGAGTCATTTTACACATTTACGAGAGAGCATGAAGAGAAATGTAATACGCACAGCGAGCGACACGGTTTTACCAATCAGAACGATGCTCTCTCTTTGATACATCGCTTACTCCTTCCAAACCGTCGTCTATGCCAGGGAAATCCGGTATGTCAAAGATTTTCAGCAGCCAAATAGGACACTGCGCGCTTCTAATCAAAATTTCTATCATATATAATTGAAAATACGTGGCTTGATACATTCAAATCGAAACATAGAAATATTTCCTATCAAATGATGAAATAATATTAATAATTGATACAAAACAGACTGAGCTGTAAGTGTTTAAAAGCTGACCACATTTCTAAGTGTAGTTTTTCTTGAGTTTCTGATTTGCACCCCTAATAAAGATGTGTTCCACATCAAAAAGTTGATATGCTCATTTTCTCCCGGGTCAGATGGCTTACCCGCTGTTGTTTTAAATCGATGTATTGGTGCATTGGCTGGACTATTGAGTACAATTTTGGTCCCATATTTAAAGATGGAGCGAAATGTTGCTAATTATTGTGGGATCACCAGAGTCTCTGCTTCATCTAGACTTTTTAAAATTATTGTGAGTGGTGCCATATTAGGTGAATTCATACCAGAAAGATCAGTTTCAACGAATCTGTTAACATTTACGTCTAAGTGTATCACTAGCATGGAGGAAAACACTCATGGATGGATGTTGTCTATACTGATCTAAAAGCAGCACTTGACAAAATTGATCACAAAACACTTCTTTGTAAATTATATCGTTTCGGCTTCTCTGCGCAGCTCGTTTCCTGGTTAAGCTCGTATCTGACTGGTAGGATGTTACGAGTGAAGTTGAATAATTGCACATCGTTTTAATTTACGAATAATTCAGAAGTTCCCCAAGGCAGTAATTTGGGACCATTACTTTTCGTACTGTTTTTCAACGAAGTCTCATTTGCTTTGCGAAATGTTCGTAGTTCGTACCGCAGAGGATTGCCAACGGTTACAATATCTACTAGAACTGTTCGTTGATTGGTGGTTACAATAACAAATAAATAAATAAACAACGGGTCAACATTCATCAAAACAACGGGGCAAAATGCACGGCAACCACGGGGTAAAATGCACCCTTATAATGCTTCTTCTTGAAATTAAGAAAAAACAAAAAGTTTTAATCTTTTCGTGGATAAAATATTTTTAGGACGTAGCTTAGGACGTTAAATTGAAAATTTATGAATAATTTTTGCGAGCAATTTCCTAAGCATATTGGGCCGTATGAATAAAACGTAGCATGCTTGAATTTCGGTAGTAAATGCTACATGTCGATTACGTTCCTGTCAAAAGCAGAGACTTTACTACACAACAACATTCGAACATGTAGTATTTACTACAATTTTTCGGTAGGTAGCTCCAGAGGATGCTACTCGTGTGTTTGCTGATAAAGTGAAGTAGAAAAATTAAAACCAAACCAAACGTGGTTTACTCTGTGGACTACGTTTTCGAGAAGATACTACAAACAAGAAACTTTACTACATTTTATTCATACGGCCCATTGTCCCACACATTTCGAATTATTTTGCCCCATTAACATATGTTTGACGATTATTCAATTGAATTGCAAATACACCATCTGTATTAGAACCTGAAGTTAGAGAACCGATGAATTGTCACAGAAGTTTACTGGTTACATAAATTAAATCGTCTATGGAACTCTATTTCATTTTCTGAATTCAATACCATACATTGCAATAACTACAATATGGTCGAAGAAGAAAACTCCCTATCTGTCTCCAGTAAAAAGTTAATTTTTCTATTTGTCCATACACGCAAACTAGATCGTGGTCATTCTATAAGACCGCGTCAATAATTCGTACAACTTCGCAGAAGACACCAACATGGAAAAGTTTTCGATCAGGCCACTAAACAATTAAATACATGACATTGCAGATTGGAACCACTGTGTAGTGGTTTGAATCGATGAAAAGGTGAACGGATTTCCGCCGATTCCTGCAATTGTCTTAATATTATAATTGGAATGATGATAAATGAATGAATGATAATACGTTAACGCCCGTTTTGTTGACCTACAATTGTACTTCTTGAATAAATATTGATTCTTGTACTTTTGAATAAAGATTGATTCATGAACTTCAGAGCGGAGTTCCCAAGAAAACTTGTTGACTAACAGAACGGCTGAAAAGTTCGTATCGTTTCTTTGAGAGGGCGTCACTAGAATTAAATCCATACCATTTTCAGTTAGTACCAACCTTCAAAAGATACGTGTATAAATTTGACAGCTGTCTGATTATTAGTTTGTGAAATATTGCATTTTGAGTGAAGCTACTTTTGTTATTGTGAAAAAAATGGAAAAAAAGGAATTTCGTGTGTTGATGAAACACTACTTTTTGATGAAAAAAAGTGCCGCCGATACCAAAAAATGGCTTTATGAGTGTTATTCAGACTCTGCACCGGGCGAAGCAACAATTCGTAAGTGGTTTGCAAAATTTCGTACTGGTCATATGAGCACCGAAGACGATGAACGCAGTGGACGTCCAAAAGAGGCTGTTACCGATGAAAACGTGAAAAAATCCACAAAATGATTTTCAATGACCGTAAAGTGAAGTTGATCGAGATTGCTGACACCCTAAAGATATCAAAGGAACGTGTTGGACATATTATTCACGAATATTTGGATATGAGAAAGCTTTGTGCAAAATGGGTGCCGCGTGAGCTCACAATCGATCAAAAACAACAACGAATTGATGATTCTGAGCAGTGTTTGGAGCTGTTATATAGAAATAAAACCGATTTTTTTCGTCGATATATAACAATGGACGAAACATGGCTCCATCACTTCACTCCGGAGTCCAATCGACAGTCAGCTGAGTGGACTACACGCGATGATTCGAACTCAAAGCGTGAAAAGACTCAACAATCGGCCGGTAAGGTTATGGCGTCTGTATTTTGGGATTCGCATGGTATAATTTTCATCGACTACCTTGAAAAGGGAAAAACCATCAACAGTGACTATTATATAGCGTTATTAGAGCGTTTGAAGGACGAAATTTTCAAAAAAAGGCCTCATTTGAAGAAGAAAAAAGTTTTGTTTCATCAAGACAATGCACCGTGTCACAAGTCGATGAAAACCATGCTGAAATTGAACGAATTTGGCTTCGAATTGCTCCCTCATCCACCGTATTCTCCAGATTTGGCCCCCAGTGACTTTTTCCTGTTCTCAGACCTCAAGAGAATGCTCGCTGGTAAAAAATTTAGAAGCAATGAAGAGGTAATCGCTGAAACTGAGGCCTATTTTGAGGCAAAGGACAAATCGTACTACAAAAATGGTATCGAAAAGTTGGAAGATCGCTATAATCGCTGTATCGCCTCTGATGGCAATTATGTTGAATAATAAAAACGAATTTTGGCAAAAAAATGTGTGTTTCTATTAAACGATACGAACTTTTCAGCCGAACTGTTATTAGCCACTAAGCATCAAAGCAATTGTATAGGTGTATCTACCAAGCAAATGTATGTGGTGTTTTCCGTTTACTAAGTGAAAAAATATCTAATGCGGCTTCGCCACATCAATTTGATTCATGTGCTGTCCGACCACGCTACCTAACTAAAGCAAAGAAACCAAGCTTTGAGAAGAATGGGCAAACCAGGCGGTTACAGGTTTGTATGAAAGAGGCCCCCGCTTCCGACGGCGGGTCGGCGTCGCCTCGACGGCTTTATGCAGCCGATACATCTTGGCTACGGTTATGTGGCTGCGCCACATCAGTTATATAGGTGGCATAATAACACAAAAAATAATAATATAATGTATTCGAAATGTCCCTTTTCGGCAAAATGACCCTTTCGGCGAAATGGCGTTCGGTTAATCGACTTTCGGCGTAATGGCTTTCGGCGAAGTGACCCGCTCCCAAGTTGAACTTAACTCTCGCGCTGCTAATCCGTTGATCTGATACACATAGTTCCTTCGGAGAACTCATTCACAAAAATATAACTTGTGATTTGATCACAGTAAAAAATGTACAAAGCTTACTATGATAAAAGTTCAGTCAAACAAATAAAAAAACGATGTATTCTACCAAGTTTTAGGACTTCTAACGAGAAAAACTGTAGAGGCCATAGAAACTATAGGTCTAACACGAAAAGTTTCGGATATATGAAGCATTTTCGTTTGAATGTTTGAATTAAAATCAATTTTTTGTTTAAGAGAATTACTAGAAACGTAAAATTACAAAATTTTGTTTGACTTTTTAACTTTTTTATGCACTGACTTAAACTGAATTATAGGAAGCAGGGTCCGAGAAAAGTGAGTGCATATTTTTGTTACGTACATACTCATCTTCACACACACACGCATACATTTGCTCAGTTCGTCGAGCTGAGGCGAATGAGCCTCGGTTAAAATGTCGGTTTTCACAGTGATTGCATTGCCTTCCTATATGAGAAAGACAAAAATAGGTTTTTGGTTTCTAAGACAATGTTTTAGATAACTTTCCATAACTTTGTCGGAGATATAAACTCTCTTTCTCATATCATTTAAAAAATATGTATATCGATTTTCCTTTAGTAACTTTTTCTACAAATGTCGGATTGTTTTGCGGTTATCAAAGGTTTTCTTCCTCGTGGAACTTCCTACAAAAATATCACCTGAACTGATTTTCTAAAATGACCACCAGATGCACAACATGACCTTCGAACCATGAATGTTCGGCTTTGGTTTTCATGTCGATAGCAACAATTGACCGGGCATAGCGTAGTATGTTTTCATCTTGGGGTTATCATAAAAAATATCAATTTTTCCTCCCCCCAGTAACAATTCGTGGTAAAAAAACATTTCTTTGTTGCCTTTAAATAAGCTGCTCGCAAGTGAAGCATTGCCATTCAATGTATCTCGGTTTCAGTTCATAAGGCTCCCAACTGCCTAGATTTTGAATTATGAATTTTAATCGTACAAAAACTGCTTGTCGAGTCACTTCCAACGATTTGGCAAGCTCCTCTTGCGTTTGACTTGGCGTAATGCATTCAACTGTTTGCCTTCGATTTTTTTTGGTTGTCCAGAGCAAGGCCTGTCTTCAACGCTGAAATCTCCATTCATGAAGCGTCGAATCCATTCCCTACATGATTTATCAGTTGGAGCATTATCACCATAAACATTCACAAGCATTTGATGGTTCAGCTGCACTTTTTTTTTTGCAACTAAAACAGTAAACTAAAACTTCCCGCAAATGCTGCTTAGTTAACACAAATTTGCTCATAATTAAAACAGTGAAAAACAAGGGTTTTCTACAAAAAAAAAGACGGGTGGGTAATGTCAGAGATATAACTGGATGTCGTGAATACGAATAAAACTGACACTCTTTCTTTAAACTTCCGAATATCAATTAGTTGATCGATTGTGTGAATTGTGCAAGCTTTTCCATTTTTCACCATTAGAATTTGAAACGATACACTCAAACTACAGTACAGATTAGTTACATCAAACATTCTGACACACAAATATTATAAAATAACCAGTATAGTTCTTTATGATAAAATATTGGTGGTTTTGGAAAGAACCTCTTATGAAGGCGTGCGTGAAGGGCCAAATTGTATAATTTTCTAAGGTGTTAAACACTGATTGGATATGAACGATTTTGAACACTGTTGCAAATATAGAACTGTGAAAATTGCAAAAAAAAACGGATCATATTTTTTTAGATTTGCACTGCACTGCTAATTTTCATTTTCGATTTACAAAGAAGCAATCTTTATAGTTCTTTAGGTAACATTTAAAGCCATTAGAAAGGCTGATTTTGCATAATGTTCCACATTGCTGTCCATTTCCCGTTGTATTTTGCTCCAATGCAAACGACCACCAACAGGATGATGTAATCAATCTTGGCACCGTGACCTGAGCGTTTGAGGTTTTTAACCACGCAGAAGGTGCACTCTCCGAAGCTGCTGGTCCCACGATGTTTGCTTCCGTCCAACGCACAAGAAGAAATGATCGATTTTTGACCACCCCTTTCATACGCAGTCAATTGAAGATATGTACCTGACTACCTCAAAATCGTCGTCCTTGCGCGAAAAAGCCAAACAAAAGTAAAGAGTTTTCCGCGTTGTTTTCAAAGTTTGAGAAAACTTAATTTTTGAGTTGTTTGTGGTTATATCACACTGTTCAAAATATTATCCTAAATTCCTGATCATATTTTTGATGAAATGGTGAAAGAATTATGTTGCTGCCTTTAATACAAGTCGAGTTTTCACGATTAAGTTCTGCCCATTCTTCCATATGGCTAATTTTGAAAGTAAAGTAAGTCGTATTCACGACAAAAGCGAAAAATTTCAAATCAAACATTCTGACACAGTCCTTTACTTATTAATTAATCAATAAATTATTTTATAAAATAATAGTGGAAAAGAACTTTTTATAAAGGCGTTCGTGTTGGAGAGTTACGAGTAGAATTCGAGTTCCGATGGATGTCGCTGACTGACTGACATCTATTTTCAACCTGACCTGTTGTCTGTAGGCGTATCTATAGCGTTTTTATCGATTATAATCTTCCAATGAAGAAAACTTTAATTCGTTGGGTAGATCAATGATACAATAGGCCTTTGATATGAAAAGAAAAAAGATTCCATGTCCAACTTGATACACTTGTTCATGAAATCAATGAATTTAATACTATCTTGTTTTGAAGCATCTATATTTAAATCCCCCACAACTATCATCGGCGTATTTTTACGAGAATACTAAATTGCCAGCAACAGCGGATTAATTTTTCAATACAAAAAATAACGGAGAAAAAAATTCGAAATTTTTCAAATTAGAATCTATCAGACTGTAGAACTACACTAAACTGACTATATTCATTTCCGATTTGCATATTTTAACAGATAAGTAATTCTGATAGTTCTATAGAAAACATTTAGAGCAATTAGAAGGGCTGATTTTGCTAATGTTGCCCAAGGTTGTTCACTTTTCGTTGTATTTTGCTCCAATGCAAACGATCAGCAGCTCCTGTTTGAAGCGTTTGGAGTGAAACTGGCTTTGTGAACGAACCGCGATACATCCGCTCGCAGTGCGGATGATTCCAAACTGAATCAATTTTACTTAAGAGATTTCTTTTTACATGATTTCGTTTGTAGCTTTTTCACTAATGAGCGGTCCTAACGGCTATAAAAATAGCAACATATAGAATTTTAATGTCGATTATTTCATTTTGGATTTGCATTTTATTGAAAGAAACTATCAGGATGCTGTACGGGATTCATTCCTGCCTTTCAGAAGAATCAAATTGTGGAACTCACTACGATATTAAGCACTGTTCGGAACGATTTGTTGTACAGCAGCAGATATTTTGTTCTTTTCCTCAGAATGCGTTCTGATTCGCTGGTGCTAACATGGTGGCTTTAGCAAGCAGGCTTTTGGTGTGGTTCGCTTCTGACGTAGTGCCTGGGCCCGACTTCATTCCATCGTATTGGTCTCCCACAACTTAACTGAGCAGCGCTTTCGAGACGACTGATCCCTTCTGGTGTGATATAGTTGTGTAGCCGGCCCGGCTGGATCTGGATTTCGTGAGGTCCTCGATGTTGCTCTCGTGTGTGTCTTGTTTCGGCAACTGTTGCTCAGCAAACGGTAAGAAAAATGAACTACACAACTTTTATATGGATATCTCGCGTTCTGATTGGCTGGTCATGGGTCAAATCAGACAGGTTTTTCAATAGTGTACTATTGAAAAACTTCAATATACGTTGCAATACACGTTCAAGTTGAGAATTTTCGATAGTATTGGTAGTTAGATTATATAAATCCTTCCACAGATCACTGAGCTAGGAGCTTTCAAAATACGAGAAAGGCAAATGTGCCTTATGAATTATCCTCTTTGATACTCGTTTATACCAAACATTTCAGAAAAGTTTAATGTTGAATTTTTTGAGATTATGTCACACAACTGAAAATTTCATCAAAAAATTGTGATCATATTTCCGATGGCATAGCAAAAATTATGTTGATTCATTAGATACAACAAGAGATATTCACGATCAAAAAGTTATCACTCTCTCAGAGGGTAAATTTTGAAAAGGCACCCCATAGTAAAGTAAGTCGCATTCACGACAAAAATCGAAACAATATGAACGGAGCATTAATGACAAATGTCTAACCTTTTGAAACGACATCAGCTGTTACTGTTCAATATTCATAACAAGTCATCTTTTAAAAACAGAGCCTAAATTTATTGATATCGTTTAATTCATATACAAAAAATTGAGCGGTAATAGGTTTTGACATTTACGTCACTGTTACCATTATATCTCCGAAACAAAATATTACAGCCATTTTATCCTTGAACTTGATTAAAGGTTCGATAGAAGTTTGTTGAAATCGGTCCAGCCATCTTGCATCAAACATGAATAAAAAACACCAAGCAGATTTTATTTAAAAAAAAAATGATATTATTTCTTGTCCATAAAGTGTCATACACCAGTCAGTAAAGAACAGTATTTTAATAGGAAATTCGTGCCAAAAAAAAAAAAAACAAAAGGTTTGTACTAACAATAGTAAACTCGGACCGCCGGACAACCGTCATTAAAGTGGCAGCAGTTCCAGTTCCGATGCCCCACTGATTGCACTGTTGGCAATAGCGGTGAAAATTTTGCCCAGACTCTGCTCGAATGCCGGCCGTACCTCCTCCAGTAGCACCAGCGGATCCTCGTTGATCACATTGTTGCCAACCTGGCCCAGCGTTGGATCACCGTTGAACAGATTCTGCAGATTGAAGCGTCCCTTGACAAACTTCAGTCGCACCTGGATCGGTTGGAACTGGACGGATTCCTTACCGTCAGCCCCGCGGGTGAAGAAATATTTCAGCTTCAGATTGCAGAGAGTATCATCTGAAATTGAAGAATCGTTTCAATTGGGGTTTTTGGGGATTATGAATGTTGGCGCTGACTTACCCAGGCGCAGATTGAAATCTCCCTGACCGGTGATCCTGAGTAGCAGCAGTTGCATGTCGAGGGTGTACTTTCCATCGACCACCATGCTAGGAAGTTTCACGCTCACATTGAAAGCCTTCTCCGCCAAGTTCAGACTGTGTTGAAGTGTTGAAGTAGACATTCGTTATCAGTGAAACCAATCCTGAAATTGTCCTACCTTATTCTTCCGATCAGAAATCCTCCGGCACCCTTGATCGTCACGTTGGACATCTTGGCCCTAAAACTCGGTCCATTATCGATGAGCATCTTATCGATGAAAATCGGTTCCAAGGCGGGGGCCTTCGGTTGACCCGGACCGTAGTTTCCCGACGCGATGTTGGGTCGAATCAGCTCCACGACGCCCTTGACGCATCGTTCGAAGTTCGGGTCGCTCCGGGAACAGGTAGTCGGCAGGATCGAAGCTGTAAGTACATTATTTGCGTGTAATTAGCTGTGGATTCGCGTCAAAGAGTAGTTCAATGCGGTCTTTTAGGTGCGAAGAGACCGGGTGTGAATTGAATGAATGAGCAAACATGCAAATATGGGAAACGCAACTTTTGTATTATTTTTGATTATAAATTTTTCGATATCGCAACTCCAATTACAAAAGTCGTGTTTTTGTTTTGCTTTTAGCATACCAGTAACCGAATTCTGGTTGCAGAAATTTTTTTCACAATTTTCTTTAAGAGAGCAAAATCGAAAAATGTCTTTCTCTTCACAAAACTGTCCTTCCTTCTCAACCAATTTATCAGCTGAGGTCCGATCACAAAATGTATAGAAAGAAAAACAAAATTGCAAGTAGATTTTTCCTATTTTCCAAATTTTAAATTCTACACTTGAGAAAGAAAAACGAAAACAATATTCTTTTCATCATTTTTGCGAAAGAAATTTTGAAACACTGAAATTCTTCGAGCGATAAAATTCAGCAGAATTGTTAAAACATTATTACGTAGAAGCAATGGAGACCAGAGCTTAAAACTGTCACGAATTCTCAATGAAAGATTCCAATCCAACAGCCTCATATTCGATTTTCATTCAAATAACTTCAGGCAGGGTTGCAAGAGTCAGTGAATCCGAAAACTGTCTGCAGGCTTCAATTTCTTTAGAAAGTATGATACGTTAAACTGACTTTGCGAGCAAAAATAAAAATTTTCGGTCTGTAAATTTTGATGAAAATTTTTGAAAAACTCGATTTTCAAAAGTCTGCAGCACTATATAAGAAATCTGCAGACTTGGCATCTCTGATCGCATCCAAAACAAACTAAAAGAAAAGAAGCATTTTCGTCTCTCATTGCAAAAAAGAGAGTATCAATGTTAACGTCACTTGTTCTCCTACACCCTCATTCAACATAACTCAAAATTGAGTGACACGCCACTCAAATTCACAAAAAGTGCACGTACCCTAAACTTGAGTTACCAACTATCTACTCATTTTTGAGTTAAGAGAGGAAGCTTTCAAAATTTGAGTATTTTTTACTCAAAATATCGAAAAAAATATTTTTTTCCAAAATTGAGTCAAAACTTGAATTCCTTGCACTCAAAATAAAGACATTCTTATTCGTAAATGTTTATATGCAAAGTCATTCTTCATTCTTTTTAATGGAAAGCCCAGAAGAGTGATTCCAAACCTTTTGACCGGTTTGGAATCAAAATTGAACGATGCTGATATCCTTATGTTGTACTTCTCACTTAGCATAATTCAAACCACAAAATTTCTATTGAAAACATCTATGATTGATAATTTATGGTTTCAAAAACCAGATGCAGAAACAGCAATGAAAACCGACGTATTCTTGCATCCTCAAATTCGATATCAATATCCCGATAAAGAAAACGCATTGAATTGCTAGAAGTTTTTTTTTCACTCAAATGTTTGAAAACTCAACGCTTACTCTATTGTATGAATAAATGCGAGAGAACTCATGGCCTGAGCAAATTTTACTCAAATCGATACTCAAAATTTGACATATTGTTCCAGTTTATGAACTTGAGTGATCGGAACTCAAACCATGAGTTATGTTCAAAGAGCGTGTAGGACAAGACGAAACCAAACTAACGTCTCCAGGGAGCAGAGATGCCAGAAATGCAGATTTGTCTGTAAATCTGCAGATTTCTTAAATAGTGCTGCTAACAAATTTTGTTGCAGACCATTTTGTAGACATCTGAAAATCGAGTTTTTCGCCAACTTGCTTAAAAATTTACAGACTTTTGAAATGGCCACATCGTTTTTTTTTGCTCGCCGAACAAGGTTTTGTGTTTCATACTTCATAGACACATGAAGCCCACAGACTTTTGCAACCCTGTCTGACGATATTCACAACTATTCGAGTTTCGATTCGGTATTCTGAACGGTTTGCTAATATCCTATAAAAATCGATGGTGGTGAAGCAGCTTAGTTTTCTTTTACCGGGGGTAATTCCTTTTCTTTTGCTGATATTATTGCACGAATAATGACTTCATAGCTCCTATGCAATAACTTTTTAATAGTTTAGCAGAATTTTATCACTCAATCAGAATTCTCACAAAAATGTTAAATATATTAATTTCTTTTTCTTTCTCCAGTGTCAAAGAACTGACACAACATTCTGTAACTTGACGGGAATTAAAATCTCTTTGTAATTTCCTTTACTTTCAATAAATAAATTATTGTAACCCGAATTCGGCTGCAGGAGTTTCACAGACTTCGGAAAAATAAAGAAGGGGGGGGGGGGGGGGAGATTTACCGAATGACCACAAAATTCCAATTTCCTCACCAAGAATTTCGAAATTTTTGAAAATTTTATGGACTTGGGAATATTATTGAGTTAAAAGTTGTTTAAATGCATTAACATAAAGAATGTCCCAGAAAGTATGGACGCAAACAAAAACCGCTGCCATTTCGCAGTGGTTTAGAATCTGTCAACTTTTATGGCTGCGTCCTGTTGTATATACTTTTCTCTAACCACTTGTGCAGTTGTTTATTCGTTTTCATTAGTTTGTTTCGAAATGCGTGGACTTTCAGCAGAACAACGTCGAAAAATTGTGTACAAATGGTGCACAGAACGCGGACGGTCTTTGAGAAAGATAGCAAAAATGGAAGGAGTAAGTGAAAAAGCCGTGCGAAATGCAATCAGGAAGTTCGGTGAGGATAACACCTTTGTAGGATAAACCGAAAACGGGTCGAAAAAAAGGTCCTGCTAACCCTCAGTTGGATGAACGTATACTGAAGGCGTTCGAGTAAAAGAAGGAGGTTTCAGTTCGGGATGTGGTCAAAAAAGTGGGCACTTCGAAGTCAAATTTTCTTCGTGCTAAAGAACGTTTGAATCTACGGACCTATAAGAAGCAGAAACAACCAAAACGTAGTCCGAAACAAGAAGCGTCGATCAGGCCGAAGGTTCGAAAGCTGTACAATACGATTCTTGCTGGAAATTTGGACGACGAAAGCTACGTGAAACTCGATTACAAATCCTTGCCGGGACCACAATATTATATGGTGCGAGAAGGGGAAAGGGTTAAACCAGTCCGAGACATCGATTGAAGTCGAAAAATTTAGTAAGAAAGCTATGGTCTGGCAAGCAATTCGTAGCTGCGGTAAGATTTCGAAACCCAATGAACAGCGCAATATACATCAAGGAATGTTTACAAAAACGATTTCTACCCATGATTCGAAGCCACAAGGATCCTGTTGTCTTCTGAACAGATCTTGCTTCTTACCACTACTCGAAATCAACGGTATAATGGTATACTACCAAAAATGTCACTTTCGTCCCAAAAGATATGAATCCACCAAATTGCCCACAACTTCGCTCAGTAGCTAATGGCTAAGTAGCAAATGTTGATAATAATATTGTGTTGTTGAATTTAAATATCTAACACTTGTGAATTATTTACAGCGAAATCAAAGTGCGTCCATACTTTCTGGGACAGTCTTTAGCAAAAATAATCGCATGCCTAATGTGTTCATTAGAGTGCCAATATTTTAGGGTCATCTCTAATTTTATTACGCGGTAATGCTCAATAGGTTAAGCGCCTCTAAAAGAAAGTCTTTATGGAAAATTTGAGCAAAATCGGATATGGGTCCCAATCAGTGCTGTAGTTGCGGTTAGTTACAGTTAGTCAATGACTAACCAGTTCATGAAACTGAAACATCTCAGAAAATGAGACAATTGGTTTTCGGAAATTTAAATAATGACTGATTCAAGTAAACACGAAAGGTGCAAAAGTAATTTAGAATTTTAAAAGAACGTGTTCATGGAGGTAGAATTCAAAAGGGCGCTTATATGTTATACTTGATTCCAGGGCGCAGAGTGAAAGTATTTTTAAATACATTCAATATTCCTACTGAGGGCGCAAATCATTATGTATTTTAAAACTAGATAAAAAATCTTGTGAGGAAAATTTGAAAGGGCGCCTAAAGAATGATTCCAGGGCGCAGGGTGGTAATATTTTTGAATACATTCAATACTCCTACTGAGGGCGCCAATCATTATTTATTTTCAAACATTGACGAAGACTACAAAATTAGATCGGGACTGGTATGTGTATTTTAATTATTACACCTTCGTGAAAGTGTGATGAGGTGACAGTGGACAGTAGAATTCAATGAAAGAAAGTAAAATTGATTCTTAATGATGTTGAATTCTCACCGTTGACTTGACTGACCAAACCAGTTTGTTTATCCCTTAAATAACAACACTAGAATTTGAACATGTCCTATAAAAATGCCCCAAAATAAAATATTAATTTCAAAACATTGTTATTAGATTCAAATATTTTAGGAGAGCTTACAAGTTATTATTAATTCGACATATAAAAGAAAACATATCATTGTTTTTCCGCATATAATTTGATGATTAATATATTAGTCTTTTGGATTCGTTAAGGTTATTCTAACAATTTTTGTAGCTAAATATGAATAAAAAGAAATAAGAGAGTGCTTGAGCTTTATTCGATTAATTAAACAAAGTCCTGATTTTTTTCAATAAATGTATTAAATTCATAGTGAAATGCGAATAACTTAGAATCTGATAGTTCTTCAGTTTAAATTCGAATAAATTCATAATTGCGAAAAACAATTTTAAACAAAATATGAGTTTAAGGGGGGAGGAAGTTCTCCGGGACACGGTGCCAAGCATCTGCATCTCAAATCAAGTTTAACAATTGCAGCTGAGTGCATTTCACTAAACACTGTAATAGAAACGCATCGTGCAGAAAAATCTAAAAAAAATTCAAAATTCGTCAAAGACAAGTTCAAAAAACCCTTCTTAATCCACCTAGTGGTGTGATAATGCCTTTCTCTTCTTTCATATCAGTCTCATGAAAATATATTTCATACTTTTATTAAATAATTTCGGATACTAATTTTCACACCAATTGATTCAGATTGATTCGAGTAGTTCACAAAAACATGCTTCAGTGTTTATGTCACACAGTCAGTATCATTTTTCCAAACTAGTGCTTGACATTTGCGTTGCCTATTTGTATGAGAACAGTGATGCTAATCTAAAATGAGCGCGTTCAAATATCTTCTAAAAGTGCACACACACACACACACACACACACACACACACACACACACACACACACACACACACACACACACACACACACACACACACACACACACACACACACACACACACACACACACACACACACACACACACACACACACACACACACACACACACACACACATACACATACACACAGACATTTTCCGATCTCGTCGAACTGAGGCGAATGGTATATAACACTATGGGTCTCCGAGGCTCCGTTCGAAAGTCGGTTTTTCCAGCAATTCTAATACCTTTCTATAGAGAAAGGCAAAAAATAAATTTTAACTTCAACCAATTGAATTGCGCCCCTGCGCCAAAGAAATTATGGCTTCAGGAGTTGATTTTGGAGCTTTCATGTCTTCAGAAGAATTTCTGAAGAGGTAGAGCATTTATGTCTTTCAAAAAGTTGTAGATCATGTTTAAACAAGAAAACATACCGAAGATATGAATACTTTAAAATGCATTGGTACCGACATATAATGTGTTGTTTATTGTGGACATACATTTTTAGAATTTTCGATTGTTCTACAATTATATTTTAATTATCAAAATACATTTTTTTATCAAAGGTTACATACTTTTAAGTTCACAAACTAAAAGTGGTCAGGAACACGGGAAAAATACCAAAAAAAACTGACAAAACTACCGCTTCAGGGGTGAAAAAACAGTCTGTTTTATATATGGGACATTGTGTATTTAATTATCTGAAAATCACGAAAATCAATAGTTTTTTATTGGGACTCAATGCAATTAAGTGTTAAATACAAAATACTACACATTCAAGTATGAATATCTCGAAAATATGTGCAAAAATTTTCGATAAAGTTTGAAAGTATGATCAAAACACTATTAGAAAAAATAGTAGTGACAACTTAACACTTTTAGAAAAGCATGTCCTAACATTCTCCAAAATATATGTCGCACCCTCACATACAGTATTCACTAACCCTGCACCTTAAATTTAATATTAATTAAAGTAAACGAAAAAATAGGAGCAATGGAAAATTTCAGACAGAAGAAAAAAGAATTTCCGAAACTTAGATGAATTTTTCAATGTTTTCTTCAATTAAATATTGTTAATCTGTTCAGTGGTTTTATTGGAAGGAACGCTGTATAAGGAAACCTTTCCTTTCTTTCATGTTTCAGAACATTGTGGAAAGTTGTTTATTTTGTTTTTGTCTGCTCCTATTTCCTCGCTTACTTTGATCAATATTGAATGTAACACTCCTAATACCAAGCCTCAAAAAAAGTTGGAACGGTAACTTTGAGCTATCATAGCTCAGTTGTTACTTGACCAATTTCGATAAATGTTACACCCTCGAATTTTGTGAATTTATAAATATATATGAATTTTTGATTTTTTTCACATGTTTGTATATAACTCGAAAATTAAAGCGATGACATGTACATTTTTTTTATTCAGAATATTGGAATCATTACCAGAAACAATGTATTGATGATCAAAATTATATATCCGTTCAAAGTATCTCAAGAAATTTGGTACAAATTCAGAGAATTTCTATTATTGGGAAAATTTTTCCAAACAAAATCAAAACAAAACTTTTAAATTATATGACATTTATTTCTTTATTATTTCAGTTGGAAATTTAATATGAACAAAAATTACAAAAAAAAAACTGAAACTTGGATTTCACTGAAAATCTCAAAAATTTTGGTAAATATACCTAAACTATAAAAATAATTATAGTTTTGTATCGGACAAATAATTTAAACAATTTTTATGCACAACTCAAACGCAATTGATAACTACTAAAATTCATCAGTTCCACTGGAACTATCGGGCTGATCGGACGCAAGTTCGTGTTTCTCCAGTGGTGCGGTAAATTGTTTTATTCCGCTTTCAAGGTCATTTCGTATTCTATTGTCTGAATCAGTGCGGTCGAGTGATAGTTCGAATTAATCCGTCTTCAAGGTCAATTGTGAGTTGTGTAAAGCAGCACTGCGTGTGGTACCGTTAGCCAGCGCCAGCGCTGGGCGCTGCGTATATATCGTTGTACATTAGAAACAGTGATAAATATATATAGTGATAAAAAGATTGGTTTCATTGTACAGTGCAGAAAGAGACTGCAAAAAAGTGCTTTTTCCTCTAGGAGGTTTTTTGCACTTTATTGATCAGGAATATCCACCGATTGCCTAGGACCGGGCCTTGTCTGCCGTTCACCCTTTGAGAGCTAAAGCTAAGTATTTTTGCCTTTTTCTTTTTTCCCCCTGTTCTTCAATACCACTACATTTGTCCTCCAATATTTACCCGCACGGACACATCTCCGTGCCATGACAGAAGGCACAGAATTGCCTGACCTCCCTCCAGATGACAAAATGGAATCATCTTATAGCCAAATATCTCGTGTAAAAAATTATCCCGATGGACTTGCACTCCCGGCCGGACCGTATGCGGTTTACATCCGGACCAAAGCCAACGGTAAAAAATTGAATCTTCTAAGACTTTCTGAAGACCTGTCCTCGCGATACAATACCGTACAAAAAATTGAAAAAGTACGCCCGGACAAGCTTAGGGTCTTGTTAGCCAGTGCAAAACAGGCTAATGAGATCGTTCGAAGTGAGCATTTCACGCGGGAGTATCGCGTATACGTACCAGCTCGCGAAGTCGAGATAGACGGCGTGATCACCGATCCGAGTCTGACTTGCTAGGACGTTCTTAAGCATGGGGCAGGCGGTTTTAAAAACCCCTTACTCAAGAACGTTAAGATACTGGACTGCAAGCAATTGCGTTCAGTATCGACCGCTGAGGATGGCACTAAGTCCTATATCCCATCAGACTCGTATCGGGTGACTTTCGTTGGCTCGGCTTTGCCTAACTACGTCCTCCTGGACCGAATTCGTTTACCTGTTCGCCTTTTTGTGCCGCGGGTCATGAACTGCACTAATTGCAAACAATTGGGACATACAGCATCCCATTGTTGCAATAAATCCCGGTGTATAAAGTGTGGAGGGAGTCATGCGGATAACTCCTGCAGTGGAGACAATGAAAAGTGTCTCTACTGTAAGGAGGGGCCGCATGACCTCTCTGATTGTCCCGCGTACAAATTGCGCCAGGATAAGATGAGGCGTTCACTTAAGCAACATTCAAAGCGTTCTTTTGCTGAAATGTTGAAGAGTGCTACGCCTCCAGTAAACCTGTACGCTTGTTTGGCAACTGACGAGAGCGAATATGATGACCCCCTCGAAGGTACATCTTCGGCTGTCCCTCTTAGCTCATCATACAGAAAGAGAAGAAATAAATCTTTTCAAAAGCTCCCTAGTAAGGGTTCGAAGATGTCCTCTGATGGGTCTCGAAAAATTACAACAACTGGTAGTGATGGCAAAAAACCAGAGAGAAAAGCTTCAGGCCTTGGAAAATTAAATTCCGAGCAAGAATTTCCATCACTTCCTGGGACTTCAAAACCCCCGAAAGTCCCTAAAGATCAGTCAGAAAATTTACCAAATACTGGGTTTGTTAAATTCTCTGATATTGTGGACTGGATCATGTCTACT
Organism: Malaya genurostris; assembly: GCF_030247185.1. Taxonomy (NCBI): domain Eukaryota; kingdom Metazoa; phylum Arthropoda; class Insecta; order Diptera; family Culicidae; genus Malaya; species Malaya genurostris. Next base: position 339,540,101 of record NC_080571.1, on the reverse strand, counting down.
TTCAATATTTCTGAACCTCTTAAAAGCCTGATAATGGCTTTTATTCCTACAGTTAAAACATTCTTGAAGCAGTTGACTGCAAAATGGCCCCTTCTTTCAGCGATCGTATCCTTCGATGGCTAAGACACCCACCGAGGTCACGGATACAATCACTGTTATACAGTGGAATTGTAGAAGTATCATCCCAAAAATAGATCCTTTCAAATTTCTAGTAAACAATCTGAAATGTGACGCATTTGCATTGTGCGAAACTTGGCTAACTTCTGAAATACCCTTAAACCTCCACGATTTTAACATTATTCGTCTGGATCGAGATGATTCCTATGGAGGAGTACTTTTGGGGATCAAAAAGTGCTATTCTTTCTATCGCATTAACCTCCCCTCGATACCAGGTATTGAAGTTGTCGCATGTCATGTTACAATCAAAGGCAAGGACCTTTGCATTGCTTCCATCTACATTCCCCCAAGAGCCTCGGTTGGGCATCGGCGGCTCAATGATATCATAGAGCTTCTTCCCGCACCGACGTTGGTTTTAGGAGACTTTAACTCACACGGTACGGGATGGGGCTGTCTTCACGACGATAACAGATCAACATGATCCATGATATCTGCGATAACTTCAATATGACAATCTTGAATACGGGAGAAATGACACGAATTCCTGCACCACCAGCAAGACCAAGTGCGCTAGACTTATCCCTTTGCTCGACATCGCTACGGTTGGATTGCACGTGGAAGGTAATCCCTGATCCCCACGGTAGCGATCATCTGCCTATCGTAATTTCAATCGCCAGCGGATTAAGACCATCGGAAACAATCAATGTTTTGTATGACCTCACACGAAATATTGATTGGAAATGCTACGCAAATTTGATATCTGAGAAACTGGAAACAACACAAGAACTTCCTCCGGAGGAAGAGTACACGCTTTTGGCTGGCTTGATTCTCGACTCCGCGATTCAAGCTCAGACGAAACGTGTACCCGGCGCGAAAACTAACATCCGTCCCCCCAACCCGTGGTGGGACAAAGAGTGCTCAGAATTAAACGCGGAGAGAACTTCATCATTTGTCGAGTTTAGGAAGAACGGAACACCTGATAATTTTAGAAACTACGCGGCATTAGACGCTAAAATGAAAAGCTTGATTAAAGCGAAGAAAAGCGGTTATTGGCGTCGATTCGTAGACGGATTATCGAGAGAAACATCAATGAGCACTCTTTGGAACACAGCCCGACGAATGCGCAACAAAAACACCACAAACGAAAGCGAGGAATATTCTAACCGCTGGATATTCGATTTCGCTAAAAAAGTATGTCCTGACTCTGTTCCGGAACAGACAATCATGCGCGTCGCTTCATCAAACAGAAACGAAACACCTTTTTCGATGGTCGAGTTCTCACTTGCGCTTTTATCGTGTAACAATAAATCTCCGGGGTTAGACAAAATCAAATTCAACTTGTTGAAAAATTTGCCTGACTCTGCCAAAAGGCGCTTATTGAATTTATTCAATAGGCTTCTTGAGGATAATATTGTCCCACATGACTGGAGACAAGTAAGAGTTATTGCCATTCAAAAACCAGGGAAACCAGCCTCCGATCACAATTCGTATCGGCCGATTGCTATGCTTTCCTGTATCCGGAAATTGTTCGAAAAAATGATTCTTTTTCGTCTAGACAATTGGGTCGAGACTAATGGCTTACTTTCAGATACACAATTCGGCTTCCGCAGGGGCAAAGGAACGAACGATTGTCTTGCGTTGCTCTCAACCGAAATTCAAATGGCATTTGCTCGTAAAGAACAAATGGCGTCAGTTTTCCTAGACATCAAGGGGGCTTTTGATTCAGTTTCCATAAACATCCTATCTGAGAAGTTGCATCAGCATGGTCTTTCAACAATTTTGAATAACTTTTTGTATAATCTGTTGTCCGAGAAATACATGTATTTCGCGCATGGTGATTTGTCGACAATACGATTCAGTTACATGGGTCTTCCTCAGGGCTCATGCTTAAGCCCCCTTTTATACAACTTTTACGTGAACAACATTGATGAATGTATCAACACATCTTGCACGCTAAGACAACTTGCCGACGACAGCGTTGTGTCTATTATAGGACCCAAAGCTGCCGATCTCCAAGGACCATTGCAAGATACCCTCGACAACTTGTCGACGTGGGCTCTTCAGATGGGTATCGAGTTCTCTACGGAGAAAACTGAGTTGGTTGTATTTTCAAGGAAGCGAGAACCAGCACAATTACAGCTTCAACTAGGGGGTGAAACCATAGCTCAGGTCTTCTCATTTAAATATCTCGGGGTCTGGTTCGACTCCAAAGGCACCTGGGGATGTCACATTAGGTATCTGAAACAAAAATGCCAACAGAGAATCAATTTTCTTCGTACAATAACCGGATCATGGTGGGGTGCCCACCCAGGAGACCTGATCAGGCTTTACCAAACAACGATATTGTCCGTAATGGAATATGGATGCTTCTGCTTCCGATCCGCGGCGAACACCCATTTTATCAAGCTGGAAAGAATTCAGTATCGTTGTTTGCGTATTGCCTTAGGTTGCATGCAGTCGACTCATACGATGAGTCTCGAAGTGCTCGCGGGCGTCTTACCGTTGAAAAACCGATTCTGGGATCTCTCATATCGATTGCTAATCCGATGCGACATCTTGAATCCGATGGTGATTGAAAACTTCGAAAGACTTGTCGAGCTCAATTCTCAGACCCGTTTTATGTCCTTGTATTTTGATTACATGGCTCAGAATATTGATCCTTCTTCGTTTGTTTTCAACCGTGCTCATTTCTTGGATACTTCTGATTCTACTGTGTTTTTCGACACATCCATGAGAGAAGAAATTCGTGGAATCCCGGATCACGTGCGCCCTCAAGTGGCCCCAAATATTTTTTATAATAAATTTAGAACAGTCAACTGTGAAAAGGTGTTTTACACTGACGGTTCAAACATCAACAGGTCCACAGGCTTCGGCATCTTCAATCAAAACATCACCGCTTCTCACAAACTCAATGATCCGGCTTCAGTTTACGTCGCAGAATTAGCTGCTATTCAGTACACCCTTGAGATCATTGAAACCTTGCCCAAAGACCATTACTTCATTGTCACGGACAGTCTAAGCTCAATAGAAGCTCTCCGGGCAATGAAGCCAGGAAAGTATCCCCCATATTTCCTGGGGAAAATACGGGAACATTTGAGAACTTTATCTGAACGGTCTTATTTAATATCGTTAGTCTGGGTCCCTTCGCATTGTTCCATTCCGGGCAATGAAAAGGCAGACTCATTGGCTAAGGTGGGCGCATTAGAAGGTGATATTTATGAAAGACCAATCTGCTTCAATGAATTTTTCAGTATCTCTCGTCAGAAAACTCTCGAAAGTTGGCAAACTTCATGGAGCAAAAGCGAACTGGGACGATGGCTACATTCCATTATCCCTAGGGTATCGACGAAACCTTGGTTCAGGGGGATGAACGTGAGTCGCGATTTCATTCGTGTTATGTCACGGCTCATGTCAAATCACTACACTTTCAACGCACATCTCCGGCGTGTTGGGCTTGCGGAGAGCGGTCTCTGCACCTGTGGCGACGGTTATCAGGACATCGAGCATGTCGTGTGGTCGTGCGTAGAGTATCGTGACGCCAGGTCGAAGCTACTGGAATCCCTTAGGGCCCGAGGTAGACCGCCTGAGGTTCCGGTTCGGGATGTGTTGGCGAGTCGGGATAGTTTATATATGCTTCTCATATACCAGTACCTTAAACACATTGATATACAAGTGTAATGTGTTATCCCTCGCTCAGAAAGTATAAACTCCACCTACAGGTTCGACACTAACATCCGCCCGATTCTCTCGATCCCCGTCCCTGTCCACCATCTTCATTGGAACTAACAAGATCTTTTTTTGTCACTAACTTTTTCGTTACCCCTTCCCTGTCTCTTCACCATCTCGATGGCAACTAATTAGATCTTTATCGTTTTCAAACATTTTGTTCCCACATCCCCTTTTTACCCCGTTTCCACAATATTTACTTTTTTTTTCATTCTCTTCCGTAACATCACCATCATCGTCCACGGAAGGCCGCCCCAGTCGAAAACCAGCATGCGGGCCACCCGCCGGGCCTTCGTAGCCTGGGGGTGTTTCCCGCGGACCCACACGGACCGAAGGATGCGGCCAACATGGATCTTCGCCAACGGCATATGGAAGACCCTCATGCGATATTCAATTCACCGGCCACTACCGATCGCTTCTCGAGAATCCGCTACCGCTACATTACATAATGATACTATTCTAGTTTTAAGTTAGTCGTAATTAAGATTAGTAAATACCCTTGGCATCTTAGAGCTTAAGCAGTGTGCCTTAAAATTATATTATAATATTGAATAAAAAAACTACTAAAATTCTGATTTTGTTTTAGGTTTGCCGTAAAATCTCAAAAAATAGGTAAGAGATAGGAAATTTTAAAATTTCCGAGTTAAATTGCATTGCACAGTGGTCCGGATCCACAATTTAGGGGGACAAAAACATTTGTGGCTTAACCTTATACTTTAGAGCTATGATGTCTTCAAAACAAATGATCAATGAAAGATAAGCTATATTTTTATGTACATGGTATTAGGGTGGCTCTTATTATTAAGGTGATTTAAAAATTATTTTGCGGATGTGTTGAGATACAGGACTGCATCCTTCGGCAAAATTGTAGATAAACTTATATCGAGCAGCTTTGCTGAAGACACCATTGTGGTATCTCCAACGGTTTTAGTCTTACAGCTATTTTCAAAGAGTAACTTAGGGTGTTCCTGAAAAAACAGATATTTTACTGTAGCATAGTTGTAAAAAACCACAAAACTCACATGGCCAATTTTCACAAACACAATTTTCACAAACTTGAAAGATCTTTCGGTCTTATTGAATCGGATCCCATAGAATTTTATTTGGATTCCGCCTCCCGATTTCGAAATAACAGGGTAAACCGTGTTAAATGTTCCAACCCTTTTATTTATAATGACGAAGCGGAACCAAGCACCATCAAAATTCAATCAATCTTCAGTCAAACAAACTTTCAAAACAGTTTTGCACAGTCTTTTTCCTATGCTCGATAGATAAGACCGACCCTCTCTGGTTAGTATGGCAAAAGATGCAAACGCATATCATTAGCTCGAGTTTCTTTTGTTTTTTTTTTTAAGCTAGTTCATTATCCGAAAAATTCAAATTATTTTACCTTGACCAGCGGGAAAAGAATATTACAAGCGTTTAGTTCTTCTCTCATTTCTGGATCCGGTTAAAACCGGACATATCTTTTGAATATTGCGTCGATTGGTTCTGAGAACTCGACTTTGCTGGGTGATAGAAATTCAAAAAGGATAATCAAGTTTTTTGTGAATATTCTGCTGTGACTTTGAACGTACCTAGCCCATAGGTGCATTAAAATATTCTCCTAAAAAAGTTAATCAAAATTAATTACAGCCTGCGTGATTCTCAAAACTAGAAAGAAATGAAACGTGATTTAAAAACGAGCAACGTTTTTCGAACTTGATAAAATCAGCTTTTATATATTTTTTGTTCGCAACACGTATAAGCATTCTGGCACTAAAAAATTCAATCAAGTCTTATTTCGAGAATTTTGTAAGTCCATTGAAGCATTAAATTTACACATCATCAAAACAGATTGTTTCGCAAGGAGAAGATCGATTATAAATTGCACTTCTACAACAACAAAAATCATGAAATAACTGCATTTTAGACCTGCTTGAAAGAACGTTCGTTTAGAATCTATTATATACCGGTTCGAAGCAATCAATACCCAGATAACCATGGTGCCACATCATGACAGCATACAATCGCTAATTGACATTTAAGTCGCTCTATAGATTTTAGTTTATTATGCTTATTTATGTCTTATGTGCACTCAGAGCTCCGAATGCAGATCGATTTATAACAGATAAGCTTTTAATATGCTGATTAAGAGCTAACATAACTTTCGGTGCTCTAATATTACTGCCCATATTAATGCTAATTGATAACATTTTTCTGATTTTTGAATACAGGTAATCTGTCTGTTTCTTCTGTTCCTGTATCGCTGTCTCCAGGGCATTTTTATACGCTGCCAACCGTTTTCAGCAGAACAACCTTTTTTAACTCCTTTTTTAAAGCTTCAAACAATCGGTTTGACTCATTCAGTAAAAACCATTCAAGCGAAGACGTTGTGTTTCGATTATACTGCTCGTGAGTTAACGGCTGCAGGTAGTTAAAACTGCTGGTGCTAACAGCCAAGGCAATATTCGGGGCGTTTCCCGACTGGAAAGCTAGCAACGAAGGCCATCCCATTCATACGCACAGAGGTGTAGAGACACAGAGGTGCTAAAGCAACCCAGTGCTGATCTACCAGGTACCAGAATTTGTACGTTGCGAAGGATCGAAAGAGACGACATATATCGCGAGGTGCTACACTGCAAGCATCACATTTGTTCGCCACCAAGAGCAAAAGCACTGTACCTGTGGTCAGGTACAGGTAGCACACCAAGTTCAGTGGTGTCCACAACGACGACAGAGCAACTGAGATAGCAGAAGACGGTACCAAGAGACTTCCTATTGGAAATCGTTGGATAAGCTTCGCGTCGTTCTTTACGATAGAGGAACAGAGACAACAGCAACAAGGTAGATTTAATTTAATTTAATTTAATTTAATTTATTTCTCTTATAACTGAAATTTCACTATACATAAGTTTTCATTTTGATATTATTAATTTAATAAACATTTAATGGAAGAAAAAAACAGTCGTGAAAGATCATCCGATTCCGGAATAGAAAGATCTTAAATACTCCAAGGGCTAAACATTATCCAGAGTGTACCACTGGGCCATGGATAGTCTATCTTCGAAAAACAGAAAAGGAATTAAATTTGATGCGAATTGACATCACATTTTTCAAAACTTGTTGAAATCTCTAAAGTTAATAGAGATAAAATTCGAGTTTTTGTTGACGACTTGAAACAGGCAAACGATATTGTAACCTTTAAATTATTTGCTGTTGAATATAAAGTTTGCATTCCATCGAAGGAGGTGGAGTTTGACGGTGTTGTGACTGAAGCAAGTCTGACAGCCGATGATTTACTTAAAAATGGAGTTGGTCGTTCCAAAAACTCCATGCTTGAGAGAGTTAAGATACTCGAGTGAAAGCAATTGTACTCAGCATCTATTGACGATGGAATTAAGTCTTATCGACCCTCAGATTCGTTTCGAGTAACATTTGCCGGATCAGAACCAATCCAGGAGCTAGCACAAGAAAGGACAATAATACAGTGGGCGCCATCTCACAGCCACCATCAGGATTACTGAAGTTTTCGGCAATTGTAGAATGGATTTTCGCAGCATTCAATATTTCTGAACCTCTAAAGACCATCATAACGGCATTCCTTCCAATAGCTAGAACTTTTTTGAAACAGTTATCAGCTCAATTGCCAGTTCTCTCAGGTTTTGTATCATTTGATGGATAATTTATCATGCGCCGCAAATGATTCAATCACTGTCCTGCAGTGAAATTGTCGAAGCATCTTGCCTAAACTTGATTCATTTAAAGTTTTGTTGCATAGTCCACGTTTGATTCTAGGAGATTTCAATTCGCACGGAATGATGTGGGGTTCCGTTTACAATGATAGCAGATCATCTCTAATATATAATATTTGCGACAATTTTAGCATGACGGTACTAAATATGGGTTACATGACACGGATCCCAAGACCTCCTGCGCGTCCAAGTGCATTAGATTTATCTCTTTGCTCGATTTCAATTCGACTAGATTGCACCTGGAAAGTATTTCCTGATTTACACGGTAGCGATCATTTACCAATCATCATCTCAATTAGCAGTAACAAAGGCATTGCTAATTCAGTTTATATTCCATATGATTAGAGAAAAGATATTGACTGGATTAAATACCAAAGTAATATTTCAAGTGTCTTAACTTCAATGACTTCCTCGTTTGTTCGATTCTGGAGGCCGCAGAACAAGCCCAAACCAAACGATTTCTTGGTCCATCGTCTAACAAAAGGCCTCCAAACCCTTGGTGTGACAAAGAGTGCTCAAATGCTAAGCACGCGAAACAAAATGCTTTCAAGACGTTTTTAAAACGAGGAGGAGGAACTCCTCAGAATTTTGAAAAATTCTTGACTTTAGAAACCAAATACAAGAGCATACTTCGGGCCAAGAAATGTAGCTATTGGAGACAATTTGTCGAAGGTTTGTCAAGAGAAACCTCAATGAGCACTCTTTGGAATACGGCCAGACGAATGAGGAATCGTAACGTAGGAAATGAGAGTGAGGAATACTCGAACCGATGGATATTTAATTTTGCGAGGAAAGTTTGTCCAGATTCTGTTCCTACACAGAGCATTACTCGGGTATCTCCTTCAAATAATGGTTTTATTAATAAGCCCTTTACAATGATGGAATTTTCCATAGCACTCATGTCTTGTAACAATAACGCTCCTGGGTTGGACAGAATTAAATTCAACTTGGTGAAAAATCTGCCCGACCTCGCAAAAGACGTTTGTTGGAATTGTTCAACAAGTTTCTTGAGCAAAATATTGTTCCACCTGACTGGAGGCAAGTGAAAGTTATCGCCATTCAAAATCCGGGGAAACCAGCTTCCAATCACGGCTCATAGAAACCCATTGCAATGTTGTCCTGCATCAGAAAATTGTTCGAAAAGATTATTCTTCGACGTCTCGACACTTGGGTCGAGAAGAACGGGTTGTTGTCTGATACTCAGTTTGGCTTCCGTAGAAATAAAGGGACGAATGACTGCCTTGCATTACTTTCGTCTGACATCCAAATTGCCCTCGCTCAAAAGCAACAAATGGCATCTGTATTTTTAGACATTAAAGGAGCATTTGATTCAGTTTCCATTGATGTTCTTTCAGACAAGCTCCACCAACATGGACTCCCAGCGGTTATAAATAATTATTTGCACAACCTTTTGTCAGAGAAGTGCATATATTTTTCACATGCCGATTTGGCAACAATCAGAATTAGCTACATGGGTGTTCCGCAAGGCTCATGTCTCAGTCCGCTCCAGTATAATTTTTACGTGAATGACATTGACAGCTGTCTCGTAACCCCATGTACACTAAGACAATTGGCAGATTATGGCGTGGTTTCAGTTACTGCACGGAACGACCGAAATTAGCTCTGCGCCTAATTCGTATTACTGTTTTTGAATTAGTTGATTTTAACAACAAAATTTCCAAAATAACTATAAAATTAGTAAAAATTGAGAATTTACTTTGCTGAAAAAACTCTTATTTTTAGAGAATGTGTTTAGTTGGTGAATATCCTGGATACAAACCAGCAATATTTCAATCCAACACGAAATTCTCATTGACAACAAATTTTGTTATTAAAATCAGAAAATTTGTTTCTATTTATCTATCACCATCATTACTGAAGGACAGCACAAAGAAACCAAAACTGAAATGGGTATTATTAACAAGTTTATTAGCCAAAAACTCATGAGAAGTGTCAAAGCAAAACAATCCATTAAAAAGCTAAAAAGGACAGTCTTATTGAAACTGCTTGAAAATTGTTTTGATGTTTTTCGCATGTATTCGATATATCTTTATTTAAATTTCTAAACCGATATTTAAAAATGTCGTAAACTGTTAGTGGAAATCGTATTTATTCAGAATTTGTGCGCACTTGAAGCGATTGTGCGTAATAATGTTTTTACGCGGAACAGTGAAGTGAATTTCGAATGTTTCACCCTAATTGTGATGAATTTTTTTTGTATCTTCAAACCTTCCGAGCTGCGCCGTCCGGTGTACTACTTGTATTCGGTTTTTGTTTTCCGAGTGCTAAATGTTTCAGTGAGAATGAAGAAAACAGTGATTTGGAAGAAAAAAATTCAAAAAGATGTTTATGTTTCGTTTATGTCTTTTTCTTGAATACAACATCGTATTTATACCTGCCAATATAGAAAAGACAACCGCGTCTGAAATTTTGTCGGCAGTAGTGTGCCATCTAGTGGCTAGTAGTCATTACGGTGTTACCGTTTCGGTGACAGGGCGCCATATAGCTGCAGATTGCAGAAGCCAATTCAACCATTCATATTGGTTGAAAATAACATTTTATTTCTTTAATTCAACTAAAAAATTAGTTGAATGGAAATGTAATGTGCCTTAGCTAAGAAATGACAGCACGTTTAATTTGTGAATTCAACTAAAAAAAATAGTCATTTCAACAAATATTTTATTATCATTAAGGGAATGAGAATAAAAAATCTAAATTAGCAAAAGTAAGATTTTTTTAGTTGTCTCAAAAAATAACTAACTAAAATCAGCAAATCAACTAAATTTTTCGCGAAAATGCTGATTTCGGTCGTTCCGTGTGGACCCAAAGCTATTGATCAGCAAAAACCATTGCAAGATACCTTTCGATAACTTGTCCGTTTGGGCTGCTCATCTGGGTATCGAATTCTCTGCGGAGAAAACAGAGCTGGTCGTCTTTTCAAGAAAGCATGATCCCGCGCAACTTCAGCTTCATATGATGGGAAGAATGATCCAACAGGTTTTGACTTTCAAATACCTCAGGGTGTGGATTGATTCCAAATGCACGTGGGGAGGACACATTCTGGTATCTGATAACAAAATGCCAACATTTTGGGTGGGGTGCTCATCCGGAAGATCTAATAAAATTGTATCAGACAACGATACTTTCAGTGATGGAGTATGGAAGCGTTTGCTTTCGTTCCGCTGCAAACTCTCATATTATCAAACTTGAGCGAATTCAGTACCGTTGTTTGCGAATTGCCTTAGGCTGCATGCATTCGACACATACAATGAGTCTTGACGTTCTGGCGGGAATTCTTCCATTGAAAGATTGTTTTTGGGAGCTTTCATCGCGACTACTAATAAGATGTGAGGTACTGAATCCCCTGGTTATTAATAATTTCGAAAGGCTAGTTGAGTTTCAATCTCAAACAAGATTCATGATAGTATATTTTAACCATATGTCACAGGAAATCAACCCTTCAAGATATATTCCTATCCGTGTCAGCCTCCTAAATGTCCCTGACTCAACTTTATTTTTCGATACATCCATGCAGCGCGAAGTGCGTGGAATCCCGGATCACCTACACTCGTTGGAAATCCCAAAAATATTTTCAAGTAAGTTAAGGCATTTTGGCTATTCTAAACCTTTCTGGAAACTTTCTAAGGTTCCTAAGAAACCTCAGAATCCAATTCCTGCTCTCAAGGAAGGAAATCAAATACTTCTTACGAATGGCGAAAAAGCTCAAAAACTTGCTCAGCAGTTCAAGAGTTTTAATTTGAACGTTGTGAGTCCTATTGAAAAGGAAGTCTCACTGAAATATGATCATATTTGAACCCAAGTGTTATCACAAGATGACATTATTGAGATGAATTTTGATGAAATTAAGTCAATTATTAGGAAACTTAGAAACATGAAGGCTCCTGGCAATGATGGAATCTTTAATATTCTTATTAAAAATCTTCCCGATGTTGCCTTGAGACTCGTGGTTAAAATTTTCAACAAGTGTTTTTCATTAGCTTACTTCCCAAAAAGATGGAAAAACGCCAAAAAAATTCCTATCCTCAAACCTGATAAAAACCCAGCAGAAACATCAAGTTATCGACTAATAAGCTTACTTTTTTCTATCAGTAAACTTTTCGAAAAAATTATCTTGTTGAGAATGATGTCTCATATAAATGAGAATTCAATTTTTCTACCAGAGCTGTTTGGATTTCGTCATGAACATTCAACTACTCGTCAACTTGTCAGAGTAACGAACATGATAAAAGCAAATAAATCTTCTGGGTTATCCACTGGAGTTGCTCTTCTAGACATAGAAAAAGCATTCGACAGTGTTTGGCACAAAGGTTTAATAGCAAAAATGTCTGATTTCCAGTTTCATATTTATTTGATCAAAATGATTCAAAATTATTTAACTGATTGTACTCTTCAGGTTAGTTATCAGAATTGTAAATCTGAATTCCTATCCGTACGAGCAGGTGTTCCGCAGGGTTTGAGCGTAGCTCCAATCTTGTATAATATTTTCACTTCTGATCTTCCAAAACTACCCGTTGGTTGTCAGAAATTGCTATTCTGTGACGACAGTGATCTACAGTCGCCTACAAAGAAGTTTAAATATTTTCAGTGATTATCTGTCAAAATGGAAAATTAAACCGAATGCAGAAAAAACGCATTTAATTATCTTTCCTCATAAGCCAAGAGCTTCTTTTATTAAACCAAACAATAATCACATTCTCAAATTGAATGGCTTGGAATTGACATGGTCTGATCAAGCTAAATACTTAGGTTTAACGTATGACAAAAAACTCACTTTCAAGGATCACATTGAAGGAATCCAGGCAAAGTGTAATAAATATATTAAATGTTTATATCCTCTTATAAACAGAAATTCTAAGCTCTGTCTAAAAAACAAATTGTTAATTTATAAACAAATTTTCAGACCAGCCATGCTTTATGCAGTACCAATTTGGTCAAGCTGTTGTTCCACCAGGAAGAAAACGCTTCAAAGGATTCAGAATAAAATTTTGAAAATGATTCTGAAGCGTCCTCCCTGGTTTAGTACAAAATGAGTTACACAGACTCACAAATGTAGAACCATTAGATGTAATGTCACATAATATTATAAGCAAATTCCGACAAAAATCGATGCGAATCGATTCGCTCTCTGTATTAGTTAGTAAGTTAGTATAAAAGTTCCTTTTCCCCATTACACAATACAAGTAGGTTTAGAATTTTCCCTACACAAAAATCTCAGAATTGCGGAAGCAATTGATGTCTTCATGGTAATAACCAAATCATATATGTAATAGAGCTGAAAAGTCACCACTTGTGGCTGAACACCCAATTTAAATCTTAATAATTTGATTTTAACTCATATTTCAATAAATAGTTATTTTTAAAGAAAAGTCCTTTAGATAGGTTTTAAATTGACGGTAATGTATCTAGCCTTTTTGTCAACTTTTGCTTTTAAAAAACACCTGTAAAACTCCTTTCATTATTTATAAATTAGCATTTTTCAGATAATTCGACGTATAAAACAAAATACGTCTTATGAGTAAGAGTTGGGTATGAATAATTTTTCTTTTCTTATTATGAGTATTTTATGTAGTAGCTTCTATAGGAAAAATTTCCAGATGTGTACAATATCATACTATGTCACAAGGATGTAATTGGCTGGTTCCGAAGACTAACTCCAAACTGGAGTATTGTTAAGATCGGAAAATATTAATGCCAAATTGAAGGACAAAAACTAAATATGCACAAATGACGTATTTGCAAGGGATTGAAAGTGTTTCTGTAATGTTTAAATCCATTTGAGGTCAACATTGCAAAAAGGCAGGGCTGATCGATGGACGGTGATTTCGGAACATGATTTCCCCTGAATACGAAATGGGTCATCGGAATTCGATTGAGTTAACACCGTCCTGAGTCCTGGACTAGAATTATTTGCATGTATAAATAAAACACATGGAAACATCTTTTATCTGTGAACCGCTGTCAGACAGAGGGTTTGGGATAGGTTAAATACGCTCCCACATTTCATCGAAAGAAAAGATTTTTTATCGTTTTCAGCATGGAAGTCGTCACAAATTGATTTGTTACCGATCCGGTAAATTACAAGTATCTTAAATGATTAACATGACTTAGCACAATATTTGTTCAGACCGAATGCACTTTTGTAAAAAACCCAATCAATGTTGACCATATTTTTTTTGCTATCACAACAAGTCATTCCGATTGTTTTCAATACGGTGACGTTTCCGAAAGATATGCAAACTGCAAAGTTTATTTGGCAATTAAGTACCATCGGATAACATTTACACACTGAAGCATCGTAATGATTCATCCGTTCGTTCGGAAACATTCCGACGATCTGTTCGATGATGTGTGAACGAAAACATATTTACGATTTGTAATAGCGTTCGTTGTTATTGATGGAATGATTAGGTATCTTTTGTTGTTCAAATTTAGCATTTATTCCGTCTTATTCTGAAAGAGATCGTTCGCATAAAGCAGCTGGTGTCAAGAATTGCTTCAAGGAAAATCTTAGACTCAGCTCAGTTTACTGAATGATCCAACGAATTCTTCAACACTTACGTAAGGTTCCAAAACTCGACTCTATCCTCAGTAGAACGCAAAAAACGAGACAATATACGAACTGCTTCATTGCTGCGGATCAGTACACTTTCGGTTTTTTGTTTATTAACTGAGATCGTTTGTTTCTGTTTTGCCACAATCACACCTCAACCACTTTCACTTTCTGTTCAGAACCAAAAACTGTTGAATTCTATTAAACGACAGCGTGTTTTTAATCACGCAAAAATTTCCCAATCGTCCGTCTTTCACAGCAGCTTCCCAAAAATTGACTACTCGGACGGTTGTGCAATCGGGCAGCTTTTATAGAATGTCTAACAAGTATTTTTTTGTTGTTGTTGCTCAGAACGACCGTAGAACTGATGTGATCCTGTGCGTAAAGCCGAAACGAAACAGGTTCATCAAAAAACAAAAAAAAAAACAAAATATTCTAAGCGCCGGCAGTAGCGGCCGCAAAAAAAAAGAAACAAAATAACCGACACCGGTTTCGGCAAACGCGCTAATCACCCTCGAAGACAGCCGACTCCTTCGCTTTCTACGCATGGTTAAACCACCCTACGACTACTCTGCGATCCAATACCTTCCGGAAACCGGGCGAAGTAGGCGGCGGAGACGGTGTTTGCTGGGTTGGAAACTTTTCTGAAGAAATCCTCTTCTGCTTGGGTTCGTCGCATCGCATCGCGTTGAAATCTTTCGACGGCTGCCGTTCATTGAGACCAGACCAGGCCAGTCGCGCTGAGACACGTGAAATCCCCGTCGCCATCGACGACAAGCACGAAGACACCGCCGTCTACGTCTGTGACGTATGTTTTGCTTGTTTTAGTTTAGTTGATCTCTAGCGAAACCATTTGGAGATCGCGCGGACGCGGTGCGTTGCGCCGCCGAACACCGCCGATCAGGAAACTCGTTCTAGGTTTCGTGATTCATTGCGTTCTGTCTGGATTAGCTGACGCAAACAAGAACACCGGCAGCCAAAAAAAAAAACTAATGAAATCATAAAATAAATAAATTTGGTTTTAGTGCCGTACGAATGCAGATGGCCCAAAACAGGATTGAGTGCGAATCTCTTAGCTGGCTTTTCGAAGTGTCTTTGTCTATTGAGACAGATCGAAGACGATGATTTTCGATAATCGCTTGGATGGAGTGAGACAGTAAATTTTACGCGTATTTCATGGGATTAGTTCTACCGGTAGCTAATTAGCAATCCAAAATATGTGACAAGGTAAACAAATCAAAGTCAGGTTACTACATTCCGATGCGGAACTTGACCTGCTGAGTGACAACAGAGTTCACAGCCAGTTTACAGAACAATTGCACGGCTTGTAGTACGAATCTACTGACACTCAGAATCCGAGGTCGCTGTGACTGAAAACAGGATCGCACTTAAGTCGAACATCATTTTTTTTGAGCGAGAATATTCTCAATGATGAATGATCTTCGATTCCCATCGAAAAGTATTGATTCTTCTTGAACAAAACCATCAGCTGCAAATCATCCTATTCAAGCACTAGCACTAGATAAGTACTGTTTATGATAATGAAGACTGCTGCTCGGACGAATTACACCTGCAAAAAAAAAGCCGAGATAAAAGTTCGAATCATTTAAATTCGGAATGTAATTTGCATTCGGCTACCAAGTGCCGCTGTATGGATTTATACCTAGCAGATATGTGCTTCTATGGCTCAGTCGATTACTGGCGTGCTCTGATCTCTAATGTTTCTCGGTTCAAGTCGCGCTGTTGCTATCGATGTTTTGTTTTTTTATTTTATGCTATTTCAAGCCATGTAAAATACACAATTTTACATTTTCTTGAATATAAATTTGTTAGAAATACGGCACTAGATTTTCGAACTGTGCATGGCAAAAATTAACGTTTTAAGGCCCCGATCGCTTCCCCATCCTCCTTATTTACCCGATATGACTTTCTCGAACTGTAATCTGTTCACAGCCACCTTTTAGAAATCGATGTGAATTTCAAATTTTCTATCACTACTTACGGAACCTGAATCCGGGAACCGGACAAATCACGTTTGTATGGTCATCAGAAAGCCTCGGTATTACATTCCTGTAGTGGAATTTGACCATCTGTTTCAACAGACTTCGCAGCCGATTCAGAGTGTACAGAACCATTGCATGGCATATTAGTATTTTGGTATTCATTAGTTAATCTAAACACTGTTTTTATCAAGCGATTTGCTATTTTAAATTTCATTCAATAAAATACATTTATTTTGTACATGATCTTATAACTATTTCAGGATTGTTTATATCAGTTCATCACTTTTATTCAACATAAGATAGTTGGCTATTGGTTGAACTCATGGAAGAGAAAACAGTCTAACATAAAATAAAATTTAAATTGGAACTCCAATGGACTTAATGAAATGATAAAGAAGTTTCATGTAAGAAAGGTCACGACAAGCAAGAATGTCGCGAACTGGGACTTTGGATAGTTTACCTTGAGTACGCAAGGAATTTATTAGTTGAGATCTGACGTCACGATACTCCACGAATGTCCAAACGACATGATCAATAACCTTCGCCACAAGCACAATGATTAGTCTCGGAAAGTCCAACTCGAAGGAGATGTGCATCTAACGTGTAGTGATTGGACATGAGTCTGGACATCACACGAATGAAATCTCTACTCACATCCAGTCCCCTGAACCATGCCTTTGTCGATATTTTCGGAATAATTGAGTGCATTCACAGACCCAGATCATCTTTATCCCAAGATGCTTGCCAGCTGGCAAGTGCTCTTTGGCGAGACGCGCTATAGAATTCGTTGAAAGCAATCGGTCTCTCATAAATCTCACCCTCAATAGCACCACGTTTGGCTAAACTATCGGCTCTTTCATTGCCTGGAATGGAGCAATGAGCCGGAACCCAAACTATTGTGATTTGATAATTATTATTCAATATGACGTTCAGGCACAGTTTTATTTTGTCCAAGAAAAACGGTTCATTTTTGCCAGCAACGTTTGAGCGAATGGCTTCAATTGCACTCAGACTATCTGTGAAAAGAAAATAATGCTTTGGAGATAATGTGCCGTTTACACTCAAGCTTTAATGAACTACTGCTAACTCTGATGTATAAACAGATGCATGTTCTTGAAGCCTAAATGAGGCCGAAACATTATTGTTGAATATACCAAACCCAGTAGCCTCTTCAATTCGTGATCCGTCCGTGTAAAATATTTTCTCAGAGTCAATATGCCTGAACTTACTTGTGAATATTTTTGGGATTTCCATCGAGCGTAGGTGTTTCGGGATTCCACGCACTTCGCGCTGCATGGATGTGTCGCAAATTGGAGTTGAGTCAGGGACATTTAGGAGTCTGTCACGGATAGGAATATATCTTGAAGGGTTGATTTCCTGTGACATATGGTTAAAATATACTGTCATGAATCTTGTTTGAGATTGAAGCTCAACTAGCCTTTCGATGTTATTAATAACCAGGGGATTCAGTACCTCACATCTTATTAGCAGTCGCTATGAAAGCTCCCAAAACGATCTTTCAATGGAAGAACTGCCGCCAGAACTTCAAGACTCATTGTATGTGTCGAATGCATGCACCCTAAAGCAATTCGCAAACAACGATATTGAATCCGCTCTAATTTGATAATATGAGAGTTTGCAGCGGAACGAAAGCAAACGCTTCCATACTCCATCACTGAAAGTATCGTTGTCTGATACAATTTTATTAAATCTTCCGGATGAGCACCCCACCAAGATCCTGTTATTGTTCGAAGAAAATTTACTCTTTGATGGCATTTTGTTATCAGATACCAAAAACTGTTGGATCATTCTTCCCATCATATGGAGCTGAAGCTACGCGGGATCATGCTCTCTTGAAAAGACGACCAGCTCTGTTTTCTCCGCAGAGAATTTGATACCCAGATGAACAGCCCAAACGGACAAGTTATCTAAGGTATCTTGCAATGGTTTTTGCAGATCAATAGCTTTGGGTCCAGTAACTGAAACCACGCCATCATCTGCCAATTGTCTTAGTGTGCAGGGGTTTACTAGACAGCTGTCAATGTCATTCACGTAAAAATTATAGAGGAGCGGACTGAGACATGAGCCTTGCGGGAGACCCATGTAGCTAATTCGGAATGTTGTCAAATCGCCATGTGAAAAAAGCATGCGTTTCTCTGACAAAAGGTTGTGCAAATAATTATTTATAATCGCTGGAAGTCCATGTTGGTGGAGCTTGTCTGAAAGAACATCAATGGAAACTGAATCAAATGCTCCTTTAATGTCTAAAAATACAGATGCCATTTGCTGCTTTTGAGCGAGGGCAATTTGGATGTCAGACGAAAGTAATGCAAGGCAGTCATTCGTCCCTTTATTTCTACGGAAGCCAAACTGAGTATCAGACAACAACCCGTTCGTCTCGACCCAAGTGTCGAGACGTCGAAGAATAATTTTTTCGAACAATTTTCTGATGCAGTACAACATTGCAATGGGTCTATATGAGTAGTGATTGGAAGCTGGTTTCCCCGGATTTTGAATGGCGATAACGTTCACTTGCCTCCAGTCAGGTGGGACAATATTTTGCTCAATAAACTTGTTGAACAATTCCAACAAACATCTTTTTGCAAGGTCAGGCAGATTCTTCACCAAGTTGAAATTAATTCTGTCCAACCCAGGAGCGTTATTGTTACAAGACATGAGTGCTATGGAAAATTCCATCATTGAAAAGGGGTTATTAATAAAACCATTATTTGAAGGAGATACCCGAGTAATGCTCTGCGTAGGAACAGAATCTGGACAATCTTTCCTCGCAAAATCAAATATCCATCGGTTTGAGTATTCCTCACTCTCATTTCCTACGTCACGATTCCTCATTCGTCATGCCGTATTCCAAAGAGTGCTCACTGAGGTTTCTCTTGACAAGCCTTCGACAACATGTCTCCAATAGTTACTTTTCTTGGCCCGAAGTATGCTCTTATACTTGGTTTTTAAAGTCAAGAATTTTTCAAAATTCTGAGGAGTTCCTTCTCCTTGTTTTGAAAGCATTTTGTTTCGCGTGTTTAGCATCTGAGCACACTTTGTCCCACCAAAGAGAAAATGTCATTTGCAGTTAGACCCTTTTGTCGTGGGACTATCGAATTCTGTAGCACCGCGGTTATTCAAACGTTAAATGACAGGACAAAACAAAAATAGAAATTATACATATATCCATATGGTGTTCTATCGAAAGTTAATAATATATAATTCGAAAAAAACATTACATTTTACATTTTACATTTTATTAGATGCACATAAATGGAGCATCTCAGTTCACGCAAATTTACGTGGAACATCATTCAATATTGTGATTCAGATTCTAAGACATAAGTTCATTGAATTAAGAAAATAATTAATACTGATTGCGACCACCATGCGACTTGAACCGAGAGCCATTGGATCACAAAGTACGTTTGTGATGGTTTTTGTCGTAAATACGACTTACTTTACTATGGCGCACCTTTTCAAAATTTACCCTGTACAAGAATGGGCAGAACTTTATCACGAATATCTTTTGATGTACCTAACCCAACAACATATTTTTTTCTACAAGCTATTGGAAATATAATCAGGAATTTGTGATTAAATTTTCAACAGCGTCCGATAACCATAAATAACTGAAAAACCAAGTTTTCTAAAACTTTTGGAAATAATGAGGAAAATTCATCACGCTTGCTTGCCTTTTTCGCACCCGGACGACGGTTTTGAGGTAGTCAAGCGCATATCAGTTCCGATTATCTCCTAAACGAGTATAAAAGGTAAACTTTAATTGAAAATCGTTTATTTCTTCTAGTGCTTCAGACGGAACTGGATGTCGAGGTGAGGTTCTCCCACCAACATTAGTAAGAACAAACCAAGTATAAAGCGTGATACGTTCAGGTCGTGTTCTCATTTGGACTTAGATCGCCAGGAGGAGTAGACGGCAATGAAAGCGCAGACGTTTTGCGTGGTACAAAACCTCAAACGCACAGACCGCAGAGCCAGTTTACCTTCAAAAAACATTGCGTCATCCTGCTGCTGGTCGTTTGCATTGGAGCAAAATACAGCGAAAAATGAACAACAATGGGGAACGTTATGCAAAATCAGTCCTTCTAATGGCTCCAAATGTTATCTAAAGAACTATAAAGATTGCTTTTTTGCAAATCGCTAATTAAAACCATCAGTGTAATGCAAATCTGGGATAATTTGATTGGTTTGCTGCAATTTCCGCAGTGCAAAATTCGCAACAGTTTTTAATATTTTACAGAATTGCATAATTTGGCCTTTTTGAATGCCAGAAATTAATCCCGTGCAGCCTTTTGAAAATTTCTTTCACTGAATTATTCAAGTCAAAAATGAAGTAATCGACATCAAAAAACTCGTCACTCTCCATCACGAACGCCTTCACAAAAGGTTTTTTGCAGATCCACCATTATTTTATTATAAATAACTATACTGATTTGCTTGTTATATTTAATTGTATGTCAGAATGTTTAATGTAACTAATCTGTACTTTAGTTTAGGTGTATCGTTTCTAGCAATGAAAAAGGGAAAAGCTTGCACAATTCACACAATCGATCAATTAATTGATATTCGGAAGTATAAAGAAAGAGTGTCAGTTTTATTCGTATTCACGACATCCAGTTATGTCTCTGACATTACAAACCCGTACTTTTTTATGCTCAGATCACAGCATGCTGTGCGTTTGGCTGTCAGCTTTCGTTTGTTTACTTGTTTGTGCGGTTGGAATTCTGCGTTTTCGAAATGTCGCGCATTGAAAAGGAAGTGAAAATTCAGGTTCTCGACACATGGCTATGCGAAAATGGGCGAATCGGTTTGGAATTTATCATGCCAGTGTTAAAACCATCATTAATAAGTAAGGGGAACACTATTCTTTGGAAGAGCTACCAGGAAGAGGCAGAAAACCCGGTTCTTCCAACCCGAAACTGGACCAGAAGATGGTATCTCTAATCACAAAGAACAATTCAATGTCTATACGTGATTTGGCGAAAAAAGAAGGAACAAGTGTCGGAATGCTCCAGCGTATCAAGAGGCGAAATCACTTGAAAACCTACAAGAAGCAGAAAATCTCCAAACAAAGTGTAGAACAGAAGAAGTGAGCAGCAACAAGGGCCCGGAAATTGTATTCGCGTCTATTGCATTGTCCGGATGCATGCGTTTTGATGGACGATGAGACTCAAAATCCCTTCCAGGTCCACAATACTTTACTGTCGTCGTTGGAGAGGATGTGAGCGATGCGGACAGGTCGTTAAAAGTGGAGAAATACGACCGAAAGGTACTGGTATGGCAAGCAATATGTTCCTGTGGTTTGAAGTCAACCATTTTTTACACTACCGGAACTATAAATGCAGAAATTTATCGATCTGAGTGTCTTCAGAAGAGATTGCTGTCTTTATATAAGAAGCATAGTACACCTCCACTATTTTGGCCGGATTTAGTGTCGGCTCACTATGCCAAAACCACTCAGAATTGGTTGCCCTCAGCTTCGACCCATCAAACGTTACTGGGCAATCGTGAAGAGGGTTTTCAAGAAGACTGATAAGGCAGCTGGGAACATGCAGGAGTTCCAAAAAATTTGGGCTCAAGCGTCCAAAAAATGCGATGCTACACTTGTACTTGATGAAGAGCGTTCGATTAAAAGTTCGAAAATTCGCTGAGGAATAGCTTATATTTCATCCGGTTTTCATTATGCTCAAGTTTAACCTCGTACAATAAAGGATCAATTATTAGTTTGAATAAAATATCGTTTTTTATCATAATTTGAAGGAAAAATTTGTGGATAGCTTATTTTCGATACACTCCTTAATCGACTGAGCTACAGAAACACATCTGCTTAGGTGGTAAAAGGTGCATTTAAACACAAAACATTTATAATGTGTTTCTTTGTTTCTTTTGACATTGTCGATAAAACAGTTGGATGAACACGCTCAAATAATTTTGAATTTTGTATTTTGCTGCAAAACTATAACAATACTTTTCGACTTTTGGCAGTGTAGTACCATCATATGCAAGTCTAAAGGCCTGGTTTAACGAATTTAATCGTGGTCGTAGTTCGCTTACCGATTAATTCAAAAAAGATCGTGTAAAATCAAACTCAATTCGAAATGCTCGAATCGAGATGTGCTAGGAAAATTTCAATAAAATGCAAATAATATTCCCATAAGTTCAGCTACATGCATGGAACGTTTAATGACTCGAAATTTAATGTCATGCAGAGGTGGAGTAAATTTTTTTTGCCGTTTTGAAGATGACCAGCTCCATGTGCTTCTGGTTAATGTTTCGTGAAATGGTTTTAATTACAATCTCACTTTTTACTGCACTTTGAATCTGTCGAGTGAAACACGTTGTTGGTTGAACTAATTATATTAAATAAGACGTGTTCGACATTTCATTACCCTTGCAGCCCATTTTTTTCTATCTAACAACCCGATTATCCCCTAACATCAACTAATTTGAGCTATAATCTGGATCGGAACAGGGTGGAGTGTGGTTTCCATCATTTCACGGTTCATCGTCAAATAATTAAAGTAGAACTAATTCCCGGACTGGTCGGAACCGTCTTTCAAGTATTTTGCTTTCGCATTGTCAAGCTGACGCAGCACATTTTGTGGTGATTGAAATAAGAGTTCATTTAGCGCTTCCCCGAATCGGTGGGAATGACGTTAATTCAAACATTGTCAGGTATGGTTAATTAGTGTCACAGTTTAACATCAGCCTTTGTTACATATTTTCGTGTTTATTTTTATTGTTGAATAAGATGATGATTGCATGCGGATTTGGAGACGTTAACAGTTAGGTTTATTCATATTAACTTAGAATCAAGTATCAACCAGTAGCTGTTGGAATCTACTTGAATCGAGATTGATACTTGTAGTACATGCTCGTAGTATTTGGCAATAAGTAGTATTTTGTCATTGGATGAAAAACAACTATCAACTATTTTCATTATTCTTAGGACATGAAGTTGTATTGTGAGTGAGTTGAAAGTTCGGGTGATATACGCATTATGCTGTCGGTTGGAAATATGAGATAGTGAAGATTTTTAAAACATAGTTAAAATCAATGGAACTTTTTTTAAAGCAAACATAAACTTTTTTACGAACTGATTCAACTTACGACGAACCGTAACCGTTTTGTTTCGCGAACGAATGTTTATCCCGCTTGCATGTGCCTGGCAGATTTCCCCCCTGACGACTGACAGTGTCTGCCAGAAGGTTTGGTACCAATGCAACAACCGCATCCAGTGGAGAATTTCGCCCCGCGGTAATTAACGGTTCTGCTTCTGTCGGATTTTTGCCACACACCGGTTTTTCATTTTTAGCGTCTTTGGTTTTATTTTGTTCATTAGAAGTTTAAATGATGGACATTATCATATATTTTGCACTACCAAACATGATATGCAAAGCTACTTCTCTCAATATAAAAGTATTTTCATTTCATTTACCTGGTCTCAAGACGCGTTACTATTTTCATTTGGTTACCGTTTCGCTTTCAGCTCATCAATTATGTGTACTTAGCACAAATCTGGTACCCACGCGGTACCAAACCCCTAAAAATCTACTATCTGTTGACGGCCGGAACGTCGTCACTTAATTTCGTTTCTTTCGGTACGTCAGTAAAGACATAGCGCTTCGGTGTGATAAGTGTATATCGAGATTTTCGGTAGTTTTACGATATGCTGAAATCATTACCGATAACTTGGCTGTTTAAATTTTGCCGTATTAACGCAAAGCCTTTTCGGTATGTTCACAACAAAATCTAATCATGGTGCACTAGTCACATCATTTTTATTTGTGTGCTAAGGTTGATTAATCCAAAACATTTCACCTGAA
The DNA here is from genome assembly GCF_030247185.1 of Malaya genurostris. Taxonomy (NCBI): domain Eukaryota; kingdom Metazoa; phylum Arthropoda; class Insecta; order Diptera; family Culicidae; genus Malaya; species Malaya genurostris. The sequence continues at coordinate 339,516,103 of NC_080571.1, read as the reverse complement.
ATAGGGCTAAAACCGGCCCAAACACCCTATTCTTTCGTTCAAGAAGCCAGTAAAGAGACCGGTAGTTCAGGGTGATTAAAACCTCAAGCAGGAACAAGAGGCAGCTTGAAAACAAGAGCATAATTTGACAGCGTGGTTATGATCATTGTCAAATTGAGCTTCAAGTAGTCTAGAGTTTTATATCGCACAACAACCAGGCAAGGTCGAAGGCAAGAAGCTGTCGAAATAAGTAAACGGTTTGGAAGGCTATTTGTAGTAGTAGTTTGAAGAGAAATATTTTCATAATTACAGGTGCGGTTAATCATCAAGTTCACGCTAACGAGTGTCTACAATATCGGCTGCACCTGTTCATCCAGAAGCGCTTGAATTCTGTGTTTGGTTAACCGGATTTGGCAGCATTATGCACAGTTCTGAAAAAATCATGTAAATTTATGTATTGAAAGATACAAATTAAAGAAGTATCAATCATGCCATTGACTTCTTGTTTGATAACCTTGGAACATATCTAGATTAGTTTCAGTGGAAACAACTTTCACGAAACTGAGTTGGGTTTTCACTCAGCAACGGTGATGTAAGACCACTCGATACAGGAATCAATGACAGCTTATGTGTATGAAGTGGAAGTAAACAAGCAAAAGCAACTTTTTTTTGATAAATTTTAAACCGTACCGTTTTCTTAGATTTCAGTTTTGCTGTTTGAAATGGTAAATACCAGTGTTTCTTAAAATCTTTGAAGATATTAATGAATATAAAATAATCGCTTTGAGCGGTGTCTATTTTCTCGTGTAAAATACAAGTGATGTGGAAAAAAGTAAAGATAATTTCAGAACAATATTTATGAATGAAAATCTACTGCTATTTTTGAAAAGGTGATACGTGCACTGTGTTAATTAACTTTTCGGATGTTTTTTAACTACGCTGCCGGAGGAAACCGTTCGAATAGTTGGAGTAGATGAGATCTACAATGATGGATTTGGCTTATTTTCGACTTGTCTACACTCCAAAAAAATTGGAATTTTACAGGTGACTTAATCCCTCATACGATATAATTTATAAAGACCTAATTTGTCAAATGACGGAAGGTTTTATTTGTAACGACTTAATGTTAGATGAGCTTGAATTTTACTGGTTTCGACTGTAACTTGCGTTCTGCTAGCAGGTGCGACTGTATAAATTTAAATGCACCTTTTACCAGCCAAGCAGATGCATGCTTCTGTGGCTCGGTCGGTTAACAGACGTACTTGCGATCCAATGATTCTCGGTTCAAGTCGCGACGGTTGCTATCAGTATTCTTTTTTTTTTTTTTTATTTCAACGAATTTCATGTCATGGAGTTTTAGACCCATTATTAATGTTCTCCCACGTAAATTTGCGTGAGCTGCGACGCTCCATTTATGTGCATCTAATAAGATGTAAAATCACACGGTTTTTTTAAGTGTGTACAGTAATCCTCTTCAACTGTTGAGCCGCACGCAGTAAAAGTTTGCACTAGAAGTGACCTTTCTGTATGGTTATTTTCATGTACTTGCAAAGCCAGTAAATGAAAATGCAAACATGAAATGGCTGTTTTGAATCATTTATATGGGTTTGTTTTTTTAACATCCGTAATTGAGATTACAAAATTATTAACGTTTGATTTTTTACAGAAAATCGACTTTATAGAACGATCAACATCCAACGACATTACACGAATGGCGTTTGGATATTCCAAACCTATAACATTTTAAGGACATTTGCCATTTATTCATTAAGTATATTTTATTGACAAATGAATAAATTAAATAAATATATAAGTAAACAAATTGGTGGGACGCATTGAACGACAATCGATGAAGACAACGGGTGCAGAAGAAGTCCTCAGAATTCCTCGTTTAGTTGTGTTGTTCATATCTGGGAAAAGAAAAAGAGCTACAGTTGTCTGAATTTGAGCTAGAATAATATTTGAAACTTACTTGGGGAAACGAAATTTATTTTCGTTGGCTCGATTTTCATTTTATTTACTAACTGAATTACCCGGCGTTGCTCGGAAATGTTTCGTGAAGGAAAGGCCGAAAAAAATTCTCGAAGTTGTCCTGCTTAGTGAAATACTCTGATTGTAGTGAAACATAACTTAGACGGCAACTCGATTGAACAATACTCCGTTCATGTTCAGATTGCGAATGAACAGTGTCCCATCTCAGATCTCACAATAATCATAATTTTCATGGTATTCTCGACAAACTGGGTCAGTTTTATATTTGAACCCTTTTGTTAGAAACATTTAAAACACCTTTCTCTCTATTAATACCTTTTTAGTAACCTCCGAGTTTCATATGTATATGTGCTTGTAACGTACTTCCGTACTTCCTCGTCACATTCAATCTACAATACCTTTGGTTTCCATGGATATAATCATTTGCTACTCCCTCCTCTTTATAAAAATTTTATGACATCATCAATTGTTCAAAATTTCCATTTGATAATGATTATTTTATAACGTAAGATTGTTTAACATCATAACTACATTCGTACTATAGAATAACATTTTTATATAATTTATTTTATCAAGGCTTTAATCATTTTGCCCGTTCAAAACTTATGGAATAATGATTCAGTTAATACAAATGTTGTTGTAAACTTATTTCCATTATCTTGAGTCGACAGTTTTTTCAATTTTCATAATAAAATGCACATTGGTTATATGATTTCGTCAATCCAGATCAATGTTGAGAATACTTATTCCCCCTCACTCTTGTGAATATTTTTGTGAACTTCACTTAGTTGCTAGAAACATACTGTACTCGTAAAGAAGTACCAATTTTTCGTAAAACCCGATCAATTTTCCCTTTCACTTTCCATGTTCGAGGCACTTACTCCACTCTCTCACCCTCTAAATAATCTTATAATCTATTTTTATTTAACTTACTTTTTGTCAGTGAACTTACTACAAATCTCCTTCATGATTACCCTGAGTAGTGTAGAAAGTATCTTTGCTTTTCAAAAAATATCAATTCCCATCGATGGTACATGTGCCAAACTTGGTGGCGATTCGTTTAGTTGTTTTGTAGTTAGGCTGAGACTTCAATACACTCACGTTCATAGGCCGACAAAGATTATTTTCCCTTAGTTTTTTGAATTCCCCGGCAAAATAGAACCAGATCTTTTGTAATTATTTAAAGAAAAATACGACCTTGAAATTCTTGCCACTCTCTTGTTTTATAAAAAATGGGAGATTAAAATTTATTTTCAAAAACCCCTCCTTCTAATCTAAATGTCGATTCTCTTCAAATTTCGTTATTGACCCTCTCCCCCCATGTTAAGGACACTTCCTACACACTGAAAATGTCCAAATGATCATTTCTGAAGAGCTTCTTTGTGCCAAATTTAATAGCAATCCGTTCAGTAGTTCCGGAGTTGCGCCGTTACAAACTTTACATCTCCTTTTTAGAGGGATGTACTACATCCACCCAACACGAATACCCCGAATAAGTTGCACAAAAAGTATCTATGGTCTTCAAAAAGTATCGGTTCTCGTCAAATTAAATAATTTTTTTCATGACCCCTGTTAATAATAGTTGCTACGCTCTCTCCCCCATGAAAATACACTTACAACTATCTCTGAAGAGCAAAAAGCAGCTATGCCAAGTGTGATAGCAATCCGTTCAGTAGTGTCGGAGCTATTCCGTTACATCCCCCTTTTTAAATGCACTTGCTACATCCACTCCTTATATCTATCATATCTAAGGTATGGAAAATGTTTGCTAATCTTCAAAAATAATCGATTCTTGTCAAATTTTATGATTTTTTTCATGGCCCCTCCTGTTAATGATACTTACTACGCTTCCTCCCCTATAAAAACACCTTTATGACTATTTCTGAAGAGCAAGAAATAACTGCACCAAATTTTATAGCAATTCGTGCAATAGTTCCGGAGTTATGCCGTTACAAACATTACACTCCTTTTTTAGAGGCACTTACTACACCCTCTCCCCACAGAATATCCTTATACTCTTATCTAAGTTGTGCCATAATTGTCTTCAAAAAGTACCGATTCTCGTCAAATTAGATAATATTTTTAATGACCACCTTAGTTAAGGACACTTCCCACGCTCCCTCCCCCCATGGAAATATTCTTATAACCATCTCTGAAGAGCAAGAAGTACATGTACCAGATTTGATAGCAATCCATTAAGTAATTTTGAAGTTATGCCATTACAAACATTACACCCCCCTTTTTAAAGGCATCTGCTGCATCCATCCCCCATTAAATTATATCTACGGTATGCAAAATGTTTCTAAGATCTTCAAAAATATCGGTTTGCATCAAGTTACATGAATTTTTTCATGATCCCTTCTTGGTTATGACACTTGCTACGCTCTCTCCCCCCATAAAAATACGCTTATGACCATCTCTGAAGAGCAAGAAGTACATGTGCCAAGTTTGATAGCAATTCGTTCAGTAATTCCGGATTTATTCCATTACAAACATTACACCCCCCTATTTAAAGGCACTTGCTACATCCACCCCCCGTATAGTCATATCTAAGGTATGCAAAATGGTTCTACGGTTTCGAAAACGTATCGATTCTTGTCAAGTTATATGAATTTTTCCATGACCCCCCCCCCCCCCCCCCTTTTGTTTATGACACTTGCTACGCTCCCTCCCATATAAATATACTCCCTAAACCATCTCTGAAATACAAGAAGTACCTGTGCCAAGTTTGGTGGCAATCCGTTCAGTAGTTCCGAAGTTATCGCGTTACAAACATACAAACTTACATCCATTTTTATAAAGGGTGATTTTTTAAGAGCTTGAGAACTTTTTTAAACAATAAAACGCATAAAATTTGCAAAATCTCATCGGTTCTTTATTTTAAACGTTAGATTGGTACATGACATTTACTTTTTGAAGATAATTTCATTTAAATGTTGACCGCGGCTGCGTCTTAGGTGGTCCATTCGGAAAATCCGCTTTTTTATCGACAAATTTTGTTCAGCGATGAGGCTCATTTCTGGTTGAATGGCTACGTAAATAAGCAAAATTGCCGCATTTGGAGTGAAGAGCAACCAGAAGCCGTTCAAGAACTGCCCATGCATCCCGAAAAATGCACTGTTTGGTGTGGTTTGTACGCTGGTGGAATCATTGGACCGTATTTTTTCAAAGATGCTGTTGGACGCCAAGATCATGCGATTTGACGCCTTTAGACTATTTTTTGTGGGGCTACGTCAAGTCTAAAGTCTACAGAAATAAGCCAGTAACTATTCCAGCTTTGGAAGACAACATTTCCGAAGAAATTCGGGCTATTCCGGCCGAAATGCTCGAAAAAGTTGCCCAAAATTGGACTTTCCGAATGGACCACCTAAGACGCAGCCGCGGTCAACATTTAAATGAAATTATCTTCAAAAAGTAAATGTCATGTACCAATCTAACGTTTAAAATAAAGAACCGATGAGATTTTGCAAATTTTATGCGTTTTATTGTTTAAAAAAGTTCTCAAGCTCTTAAAAAATCACCCTTTATATATATAGAAGATTATTGATACCTTACTTTACCAATCTGGAACATAACATACAATTTGGCTCAACAATTTGCATTTGTTGTTGTTCTCGTAGGCATAACAAACACTGTCAGGGAATGTTTTAGATGCATGATCTACAATATTCAGAGAATTTTTTTTTTCAGAGAAAAACTTTCATAGATAGCAGCCCTGCTCCTTCTAGGTCGCGAATACTGGCTTCAAATGAACGGTTAGAAATTGAAAATGACATACGATATGGCCTGCTTGGATTTACGTCATGTGCAATTTTCATTTTCTCTAATATCGTTTCTGTTTGATGCCAAACCTAACCCAGTTTTCAAATCGTTTGTTTGGAGCCAGTATCGAACCTAGTGCCCACGTCATTGAACTGAAATCAAAGTCAGTTTCGATATGATTCTTATGCTCTTTTTAATCGTGGGTGTGAGACGTTGCTAAATGCAAAACCAGCACATTTTCTTGAAAAGTGCTTGTTTTATGAAACTACCCAGGGTCCGTTTTGTTTTCTAAAGTGAAATCGACACAACACAGAAGTGATATGCAGGAAACAATATCCACATTGTACCGAAGAACTGAAATCTTCCAAACAGAAAAATAACGAGAAAGATTGTGCTTCCAGGCAGTAGACTGAAAAAGATTGTGGTATCAGAAATTGATTGATGGAAGTCGTCTTATACTAGGGGAAGATGTTCGGTTGCCGGCACCCTACCGTAACTTTTGACAGAAAGCAGATAGCGTCATTCCGACAAATGTCATGTGTGTGTAACAGCAGCACGTGCTTTTTGTGGCGAATACCAAAGCAAACAGACGCTTGTACTTTTTGGTACGCTCAAAACAAATTTTAATTGCGTGAAAATCAACACAAAAGTTTTTTATAACTTTTTTTATAGTGGCCCTTATTACCGGTGTCACTTCACGGTGAAAATCGAATGAAGTGAATTTAGGTCCTTATTACAAAAGTCGCTCTAGAGACAAAAGTAAATACTTGGATGCACTTGATATTATTATTACTATCACGCTACCAACATTTTGTTGAAAAAATTAGTTTTTTTCCACCACAGTGATCACTTCACTATGCGTGATACTGGTAATAGGTAAAATAAAGTGAAGTGACATGTAAGTAAAGTGAATGTAAAAGTGTAAGTGAGAACGGTAATAAGGGCCAGTATCATAAATTGAAAAGCATCAATCGGAAAGGTGAGTGGATTGAATATTTATGAGGTGAAATCGATCTATTTCTGTGATTTTATACTGGATGCTATCAAAATTTTCGCAACCAAAGATTTGTTTTGTCATTTTCAAAATGTCTACCGATTTCGATTACCGACACCCCATTGTTAGCGATATGCAGGCTGCTGTCGAGACAAAGCAAGCCAAAGTTTCAGCCACACATTGGTTATACAGCAGATGCTCCGGCTAAGAAAAAAAACGTGGAAGACCGGCCAAATCATCGACCAAGAGAGCCCAGGTGAAGTCACCATCAGACAGTGAAAACTTTTGTCCAAAAAAATTGTATTTTTCTGAATAACTGCAGTCTTTACATATATTATTCCATTTTTAGTGAAATTTTTTAGGGTGCCGGTAACCGAACACCTTTTTTGAAATGGCCAAAATTTATCACTTTACTAAATTTATAATAAAATTTTTCAATCGATTGAATCAACTTAGTTTTTTATTCAGCTGTTAGCTAGGCATTTTAGCTTTCCATTGATGTATATATGTTCGCATAATGGGCACTTAGTCAGAAGTTATAAGCTATAATGAAAAGGGTTCCGGTAACCGATCACTCTCCCTTACCTGTGCGCATACCTTATTCAGTTGCTTGACTTCCATAATTCAACCTGTTGTTGATTGAGTTTTCGGCTAAACATTTTTCTCAAGCAAATAATATTTCATCTAACGATTACGTTTATTTCTTGTCACAAGGGAAAAATTTCCAACTCCGTTGCCCCGCTAACCGCACTGTCAGCCATTTCGCTGAAGATTCGGCCCAAATTTTCCTCGAACGCCGGTTTCACTTCATCGAGTAGAACGAGTGGATTCTCGTTGATGACATTATTTCCGATTTCCCCCAGCACCGGATCTCCGTTGAACAGATTCTGCAACTTAAACTGTCCCTGGTTGAAGCGTAGTTTCACCGGAATCGGATACATCACAACCCTGTCCTGGCCATTTTCGTCTGCCACCAGATGATATTTCAGTCGCATGTTGGCAATGGTGTTATCTGAAATTTATTTGGGAGCTCAGATAGTTTAATTCTATTGCAATTAAAACTGTTCAACTCTAGCTCGTCAAAAAAAAACAAATCTGGTTCATTCGTTCCTGAAAAATTTCTTTCTCTTACATTACATTTCTCTTCATGCTCTCTCGCAAATGTGCAAAATGACTCTCGATGTGGCCGGGTGGCCAAGAAAGTTTTGATATTTTCGGTTACAAGTTTACATAACATCTGTCTGTATCCAATAAAGCTACCACTTGTTTGGCAGCCTTGATGAGCCGATTTTATTTCTCTCTCATGTTTCGTTACGTTACCAGGAAACTGGAATGGCGCTTGTGTAGAAATCGACTTACCTTCACAAAAAAACATTTACTTCATTTTTATCGCGACAGACTTTCCCGACCGCTAAAGTCAATGAATCATTCTGAAATTTTCACATTATAATCTGAACTGATTTTCTAAGAGATTGTCGGTTGGGTTTTTTGATATTCGTCACCGTTTCTGAGAAAATCAGATTTGAACACGGAACGACCGAAATTAGCTCTGCGCCTAATTCGTATTACTGTTTTTGAATTAGTTGATTTTAACAACAACATTTCCAAAATAACTATAAAATTAGTTAAAATTTAGAATTTACTGAGCTGAAAAAAACTTTTATTTTTAGAGAAAGTGTTTAGTTGGCGAATATTCTGGACACAAACCAGCAATATTTCAATCCAACACGAAATTCTCATTGATAACTAATTTCGTTATTAAAATCAGAAACTTTGATTCTATTTATCTATCACCGTCATTACTGAAGGACAGCAGTGTCAAAGCAAAACAATCCATTAAAAAGCTAAAAGGGACAGTCTTGTTGAAACTGCTCGCAAATTGTTTAGATGTTTTTCGCATGTGTTACGATATATCCCTATATAATTTTCTAAACCGATATGTAAATTGACGTAAACTGTTAGTGGAAAGTGTATTTATTCAGAAATTGTGCGCAGTTAAAGCGATTGTGGGTAATAATGTTTTTACGCGAAACAGTGAAGTGAGTTTCGAATGTTGCACTCTAATTGTACACGTCAAATGATGTTTTTTTTGTATTTTCTCATTCCGGGCTACGCCGTCCGGTGTACTACTTGTATTCGGTTTTTGTTTTCCGAGTGCTCAAAGTTTTCAGTGAGAGAGTCGATTTCGCGAAGTCGAATGAAGAAAACAGCGATTTAGAAGTAAAATTTTCAAAAAGAAGTTTATGTTTCGCTTATGTCTTTTTCTCCAATACAACATCGTATTTATACCTGCAAATATAGAAAAGATAACTGCGACTGAAATTTTTTTCGGTAGTAGTGTGCCATCTAGTGGCTAGTAGTCATTACGGTGTTAACGAGCGCCATATAGCTGCTAATTGCAGAAACCAATTCAACCATTTATGTTGGTTGAAAACAACGTTTTATTTCTCTAATTCAACTAAAAAATTAGTTGAATGGATATGAAGCGTGCCTTAGCTAAGAAATGACAGCACGTTTAATTGGTGAATTCAACTAAAAAAATAGCCATTTCAACAAATATTTTATTATTATAAAGAAAATTAGAATTAAAAAATTTAAATTAGCAAAAGTAAGATTTTTTTAGTTGTCTCAAAAAATAACTAACTAAAATCAGAAAATCAACTAATTTTTTCGCCAAAATGCTAATTTCGGTCTTTCCGTGAAGCAGTGTGTTTTAGGATGGCTGAGGTTAGTGTGTTTCAGAGGGCTATTTTCACGTTTCAAATCTGATTTTCTCAGAAACGGTGACGAATATCAAGAAACCCAACCGACAATCTCTTACAAAATCAGTTTAGATTATTCTGTGAAAATTTCAGAATGATTCATCGACTTTAGCAATCGGGAAAGTCTTTTTTCTGACGGAAGAATTGCATAGCTGAAAACGCCGTATTTGAATTTGTTCATTGAATATCTCACCTTCAAAAGCATGGATCAAAAATCTATCCTGACAATGTATAAATATTTTAACTTAGATGCGATTAGTGCATAAAAAATAGATGCTGTCGAGATAAAAATGAAGTGAATGTTATTTTTGTGAAGGTAAGTCGATTTCTCTGCAAGCACCATCCAGTTTCCTGATAACGTAACGCCAAACAAGCGGTAGCTTTATTGGATACAGACACATGTTATGCAAACTTGTAACCGAAAATATCAAAACTTTCTTGGCCACCCGGCCACATCGAGAGTCATTTTGTACATTTGCAAGAGAGCATGAAGAGAAATGTAATACGCACAGCGAGCCACGTGGTTTTACGCGACCTACTGGCCTCAGCCCTTAATGGCAAACTAATGCAAAATTTCTACACACATTAATAAGAACATACTTAGCTGTAACTCGAAATCTCCCTGTCCGGTGACTTTCAGCAGCACTAGTTTCATGTCCAGAGTATATTGCCCTTTGACCAGCATGCTAGGAAGATCCACGCTCACGTACATCATTTTCTCGTCTAAAGCAAGCCTGATTCCAAAGCCGATGCCGAAATTAAATAATGAAAATTTTTACTTTTCTCAGCGCCTACCTCGCTTCGATCCTCTGTCGGATCGACTTACCTAACCCGTCGGATGGAAAAATCTCCGGCTCCTTTGATTGTCACATTGCTGAGGACGGCCTGAAAACTGGCACCGTGATCGATTTTCATTTGATCGATATAAATCGGTTCCAGGGGTGGGGCCGACGGTTGTCCTTCGCCATAGTTTCCTACCGCAATGTTGGATCGGATCCGCTCCACTGCCTGCTTAACACACTTCTCGTACTCCGGATCGGTGCGTGAGCATGCCGTCAGAATTGGGGCTGAAAGTAACGATAAATGACGTGTTGCTGTAAATGTAAACTGGTACAATCTCGATGGGACTTGTCTAATACATTAGAACCAGGGCGGCCTGCAAAGGTTCCAAAAGTGAACATCACACTCTGTCACACTGTTGACGCGGTTAGTAAACTTTTTTGTTGATGTTTAGTTTCTTTTTAAGTTAGGAAAATTAATTTAGATAATTAATCATTTCCATCAACTCATCCGATCCGATCCCAGTCAACAGATGATAATTTCAATAATAAAAGACTAATTTGAATCCGCTATTTTATTTTACACATTTGTCTCTCATTCATGACTAAGCGTACCAGGAAACATTGCAATATCGAATAAATTTATCCAAAGTGTTCTTCATAACAATAGCTCTTTAGAACAAAACCGACGTCTCTTTGATTTATTGCAAAAAATAAGCTTCAAAGTTCATTCAGTCGAGTACCGATTTGCATTATTCATAGGAGCAAGAGCATGCCTCAATTTGAAATGTCTATGTGATTAAACCCTGTTCGGTGATCCCATTCCGATGCCCAAACATCGGAATTCCAACCAGAGCTAATAAAAGTCATTTTCATTGACTAAAAATAGACGAAAATGACAGGAAATTACTGTCACTCTCAGCTTAGCTTGCAAACATGAGAACGAAATCCATGTCTAGTCAATGACATAAGCGGGACAGTAGTTTAAAAAATGTGTTTTTTCTTTCATTTGCTCTTTCAGTCATTTGCAGTTTTCATTGAAAATCCCATAGTATGCAGAGTCGATATTCAACCGAAGCTGTGAGAATTGAAAATGACAGAAAAAGGCTTGACAATAACTTTTACCTGTTGGTGCTCGAATTTGTAGTAGTTTTAGTTTCCAATGAGGTTATGGGATGTAATTACTTCGATTTGCCATATTTTAGTAACTTTTTATAGCCAAGCGTCACAGATTTTCAATACATCGGTGAAAAAATAAGAATTGAAATTCTTAGTTTGGTTTCGTCTTGTCATAGAGAAGAGAGTGACGTTGGCAATTATACTCTCTCAATTTTTCGATGAAAATGAAAATGCTTTGTCTCTCTTTGTTTGTTCTGGTGTCGATCATTTACGAATGAGACAGTAAAACATTGAAAATGAGACTTTTGGAATGGTTTCTTTCATTGAGAATGTGTGACAATTTTAAGCTCTGATTCCAACAGTAAATTACCGAATGTTTTTCGATGGGCGCAGGTAATTACAGTATTTTCTTCAAACCAAAATTAAACTTTCTTATGTAATAGCACAATGAAAAATATTGCCGATTAGTGAAACGTCAGATAACACATTAGACACTTATCACACTCTCTTCGAGCTTTATCTCCTTACTACGCATTTAACGGAACTTTTTCCTACCTTAGTCTTGAATGTACAAATATACTAAATTATAGCTGGCACTCATATAGAATTCAAGATGAAAGACATTTTCTGAAAAAGGGCTCCCAAAACCACTTTTTGCAAGAAAACTATTTTTAACAATACATGTGAGATTTGCATGTAACAGAAACTTGTTCGTTATAGTTAAAATAAACCACTTTTTTTAAGGTACTATGCCCTAATGAACTCAATTTACCGAGATCGAGATATTTTTCAATTCCATATTGACATGAATACCTTCAAAAGTAACAGATAAAACCATCTAGAAATGAGAAATTCAAGAAATTGACAGCAGAAAAACTAGTAAAATCCGGATCGACTTGTTCCAATTTGGATGAAACTTTGTACTCATCTTCAGTATGACAAACCATTTTTTTATAACAATTTTGTTCAGGCCAATTTGCGTATATATAAGCTTTACGTGGCCGATTGACCCATGTTTTTGTTACACAATATTATTTTTTTATTGTTGGATCTCATTATCACCCTTCTTCTGATGGGAGAGGAGCTTCCATTTCCTTCAAGCGAAGATTGGAGGTCACTTTGTCCGTGGCTCATATCATCCGTTACTACATCGTTGGAGTTGTGAGTGGTTTCCGTTTCCTTGTTTTCATTGTTGATCGCAGTCTTGGGTTCATTGCTAGTTTGTACATTAATTGCAGTTGATATTTGGTTTGATAGTGAAAGTGTTTTTGAAAGAGGAGCACTGCATTCACTAGTTTCCGTTGTTGAGCGGTTGTCCTTGTTTTTGTTTGAAGATGTCCTTTTCGCAGTTTCAGTGCAAGGTTTACCGTAGTGTGAAGGTTGTTCACAAAACTGACATGTAACCAGTTGATTTTCATACGTAATCAGCGTTTTACACGGATGTATCCCGTCTTGATCACAAATGATGTAAGATGGAATTGCTTTACGTAGTTAAATACGTACCACTCGCACGCCATTCCGGATACCCGGGAAAAAATTCCACCATACTTTCCTTTCGATGGAAAGAACTTCACCATACTGCGACATGATTTTCCAACGGACTGATCGCTGGTCTGCGGGGGAAGGTCATGGACGCGTACTTTTATGGCATTGTTCATCAAGTACACAGGGATTTTATATTTCACATTGTCATGATCAACACTGTGCACCCCGTTATTAACCGAAGCAAATGCAATTGCACCTCTTTCACGTTTGAACATAATGTATACACAGTTAGACGCCTTGTTGAACTGAATTTCACTTACATCATTAACATTTAGATGCCTTCGTTCCTTAAGCAAGATTTCAATTTCCGTTGCTGCTGATCTAACTTTGCAGCGCTTGAGATCAATACAAATTGAATTTTGTCTTGTAGGCCAAGTTTCAGGCTTTGTTTTTTTTACTGGAAATACAAATTTAATTTTGATACAAATTCCGCTGAGATTCTATTTATTCATGCGTTGATGTGCAATTTATTATTAACATAAAGTGGAGTCCCAGTGGAAAAGATTTCCTTCCAAGAGTTCCACAATTTAATTACACTAAGGTCTCTTTTTACACGGGAGTTACGTACCGTGTTAAAAAAAAATCCGTGCAGATAAAACACATTGGATGATAAATTAAAATTAGAACACTTAGAAAACGCGTTGTACGACAAGCAAATTAATCTAAATGGCTCATGCCTTCTGTATAATGCATTCAGTTTTCAAAAGAACGATATAACGTACAATTTAGAACGTTCAACTAAAGAAGTGCTAGTAATACCACCAATAAAAACTTTCACTGCAAACAAAGCTTGAGAATAAGTTCTTTTCAATTCCGAAGGTGCGATGTAGATAACACTAACGATCTTAGCAGTCATTTTCAACTAAACTGAGTGGGAAGACATGGGTATTGGATGAAGATCTATGCACCCAGAGACAGAAAAAAAGGGGAAGACTTCATAGAGATGAATATAAATCAAATTAGAAAAGTTGTAATAATATGTGTAACGCTCGTATATTTTTTTACGAAAAACAGTACATTTGGCGTAAACATCAAGGAAATACAGTACATCGACTTTGAAAATATAGTACATTTTACAGTACGCTTTTTTCTAAAAATAGTGAATAAAAAACAAAAGCAAATAAATTTGATCAGCATCTTACGAGGAAAACAGATTGAAAAAATGGCATGCGAAAACAACTATGTAATGAAAACCGCGAAAAAGCCACCGCAGAGATGGGACTCGAACCCGTAGCAAGCCAAATACGGATAAATCGTTTTGCCTATTAAACTATCCTACATGTGAGACACACATACAAACAGTCTAACTGAACATAAGAACCGAGCATGTTCAGCTCTAAGACAAGACCTGACAACTGGCTTCTTATTCTTCCTTCCGAATCATCCTTCTCGTCATTTTCGTCCTGTGGAATGAATGCCAACGTATCGGCTACAGTGCTTTAAATTTAAATTTTTAGACCCGGTTTTATTATTATATATTAATGCTTAAAAACAATTAATTGAGCTTTGATGACAAAACACGAAATATTTGATTACAAAACACGAAAAATCGAGTCCATTGTTGACGTATTACCGGATCTTTTGGAAACCGGAAAAAATCAAGTTTGGATATAAATGCTTAGTGTGACCACAGTGTGGAACACAACAGTTCATTCTTCTCGTAAAACACACTTTCGAGTTTACACCAATTTAACAAATCTTTTTTAGAAACACTTCATTTCACTAAAGAGAAAAACGGCTTGATACTAATTTTAATTACACAGTGCTGCCTCTAAACATTTATTACAAATGAGATTGGAAAAAAGTGAAAATTTTCATTTTCATTGGTGAGCTAAAATTATACATTACAATAAACTTGTTTTCTGATTTTCTTTATACTTGGCATCGTTGCTCGCGTACCCTCCAAAGGTTTTTTTTTCACAATGTGTGCGTAGCAACATCAAAATCAGCCAATCAGAAACTGGTCCATTTTGGAACAAAAGCAGCCCCCCCAGTTGTCAGGTCTTGTCTTAGGTTCCTGTGCTCGGGCCCTACGGCGTTTATTTTTAGTCATTTCTCAATAACAATTCCTCCGCAAGGTGTTTCAGCCCTCAATTAGTCCGTTTTTTTTGTATGTTTCACATGCAGGATAGCTTAATTGGCAAAACGATTTAGGAGGATAGGAACTATTATCGGGTTCGAGTACCGTTTCTGCGGTAGCTTTTTCGCGGTTTTTATCACACAGTTGTATTCGCATATCATGTAAAACTTACTCAATACGGCTCTACGTATTAACAAGACTAAAGAACTCGTTCAAAGCAAGTTCATAAACTCAATTATTTTTTATTTCCTTTTTAGGGCAGATCGAAATTCGATGCGTTGAAGATTTAAAATTCTGTATTAAATTTAAGTGTGAAAAATACAGTACATTTCAGTATAAAAATACAGTACAAATTAAAATAGGGATAGGATTTGAGGGTAAAAACAGTACACAGTATTTGAGTCGAAAATACAGTACAATACTGTAAAATACAGTACGGATACGAGCGTTAACTATGTGTCATGCTGAAGTAACTCATTTCATCGGCGTAAATCATAATGCTACTAGAGCTATATCATTCAAATGGGTATGAAATACTGTACTGCTCGATATGATGAAGGGTTGAAGTAAATTTGACTAGTTCTTCAACGCTCCGAAATTCTCGATGATATCAATGATGATGCTGACATCATACACCACAACTGAGCGGAAGAGACGTTGTCGTATAATTTACGACAGGGGTTCAAGATCTGAAGACTGATTAATCATTTTATGGAACGACAGTCAACACTCCCGTGAATTGTTGAATGAATGATTTTAGTTAACTTTCAAACTTTTAATTAACTCTCATAATCGTTTTCTTACAGACAACCTGTTCCCTTTTTTAAAATTTTTCCAAAAAAAAACAAATGACAGTTCTTTTTATATTCTCATTAGAAACCGTGTTAATTGCAAAAACCGTGTAAATAAAAACCGTGTTAATTCCGGAATCCGTGTAAAAAAGCCGTGTATAAAAAAACCGTGCGAAAAAAAACCGTGTAAAAAGAGACCTTAGTGTACTACATAGCGCTGGAAAGAAAGTACAAATATATTAGGAAATCAGTTATTAATATGAAATACTGTTGACGATAAATACATTATAAAACAAAAAACTACATTAGCTCGTTCAGTATGTGCTTAGAATGGTACTTTAGTCTAGCCGCAAATGTGGCACGGTTAAATCGTATTTGCCCATTTCGTACACTCTATTGTTCACTGTTGACTGTATTGTTTTTGTTTCTGTCGTCTCGACCGTAAGAAATTTTCGACTGTGTCGGATGAGATTCGAGCACGAACTGACAAACCATTTGTTTTGCACGAATGAACCGATCAATTTGACGTAGGACTGATTTTTGAAAAGGAGGTTTGTTTTTTTTTTGCGTGAACATTTCTTCAAATCGTTATAACTCGCAAATTGTTACTGATAGTTGGATTGTATCGAGAAAGAAGTTCCTAGAAATTGAGAGATTGAGAGCTGCTAAAAATATGTACACTGAAAAGCTGTTGTCGAATTGTCGAAAAATTCATCAGAAATTAAATTATTAACCGAAAAAATTGTATTTAAAATGTCCCTTCAATTTATTTTTATATAACTTTGTTTTAAACCTAAAACATGTATTTTAACAGCTCTAAATTTCGGATAAAAAATAGTTACTAACCCGGGAAGAAGTGATTTGCAAATCAAGAACAAATTTTATTTTCAAAACTAAACAGTGGTAGAAATTAACATTATTTAGTTCGAAATAAGAACAAAAATATCCAAAATCATAACCAAAGTCCGCATGAGAAAACAGCCTACTTGATTCACGTGTTTCTTTATTTCGAATCACATGTTCAATTAGGTAAGGGCGCCAAATGAACAGTATACAGGTTTCCATTTTCCGATATATAAATTTGGGTTCAATACCGTGAAGTCAAATTATAAAGCGACTCTAAGAAAAGAAAGTATTTAACTTTTTTTTTATGGTTCATTGTTTCACTAAAACTCCAAAAATGTGAATCTTATCTTCTTGATAGATATAATTATTGCTGTCATAATGCACTGAGACAACAGGATTGAGGTGTGCTGCCACTTCAAATTAAGACCGTTAACTCAAACACCAAAACTGTCCGGCTGTCTACTTTTTGGAACAATTCCATTCCAATTAGAAAGATGTTTTCTGTTTTTATTTCGACTTAAATTTCCCGTGCTATACCTTCGAAGGATTTTTTGGACGGGATTTTGTGAAAATTTTTCTGGAAACGATCTCCAAATTTCGTCAATTGCTTCAAATTGCAAGTTCGGTTATTTATTTGAGTCCAAACGTCTTCAATTGGCCCAAACGCGATTCGAATTATATCAACTCAGAGTATTCCGAAATTTCAAATTCAATTCAAATTCCGAATGTAATTTTTGTATCCATCATAGGGTTTATTTGAAAAAAAAATTATGTCATCGCATTATTTTTCCAGATAATTGTGAAAGATCACAAAAACACTCATTTTTCAGAGGTATTTTTGATAATACTCGGAAAATCCTCCGAACGAGAACGAGAACATGTGTTGAAACTTCGTAAACCGTGCCGTGATGAAACCAATTTTTTCCCAACTCTAGTGATAAAGACTGTTAAAGGAACATTCCTGAAAGTTACCAATTGACAATTTTCCCCAATTTGAGCACCTTCATGCATATAAATTGACAAAAATCATTTATGTACATGCTCCTTTGAAATTCCTTATCACCCATCACTAAACATCCCAAAGATAAAAAATTGGCAATTTTCCACGATTTTAAAAGTCTCATTGACACGCGTTATCCTTAGTTAAAAATTCCTGTATGATTACTGTTGTCACAAGTTTTCACACCCCTCATCGGGATCAACGATTTTAGACGTAAATCAATCGGCACTCATGTCTGATCTTGCTCATATGTGATGTTCATCCACAATGCTCAAAGCTGATCGAATCGTCCAGTAATTTCATCTTACAGGAATCACTGATAATAGTAGCTCAAAATCACTACCGATTTTGTGTGACGGAATATCAGGATTGATTTTGATCAATGTGATTCAAAGATCACTTATCAACTGATCTTAGAAAGATTAGATCAGGAGTGATCTTTATTGGGAAAGGTCACAAGCGATCATCTTCGCTAGTGATTACGATTTGATGATTTTTAGATCTTGATTTTTCCAGCCCTGATTCAGTATTCAGTATTCAGTATCTTCGAAGTTAACTGTTTCACTGTTTGTAAAGTTCAAGAATTCTACGGCAGGATCTTTTACATATGGGTATCGTTTTCTAATTAGAAGCAAACATTTGAAAAATGATGTCTAAACTACTCGTAGATTCTCAGCAAAACGATCCATCAAATGAGCAGAAAAACTTGACATATTTTTTGAATATATTCGTGATTCTGTTTATATATTCGACATAAAAGGTAATTTGAAATGTATGTGTGAGGCCAGTTTTGAAGATTTAAGTACGATTCACACGATCCGGTTTCCTATCCGTGTCCGTCATGTCATTTTCTTACACGCAGAATTTGAGGAACTTAGTTTCGCACAATTTTATTCCACTAGTACAAAATCTAAGAGCTTTTGAAGCCAATCGATCTGTTCAGTCGCGTATACAGGGGGGTGTTTTAGGGGTTCAAACCCCTTCCGAAACTCAAAAAAGTATTATATTATGTAAACTCTTTTTTTCAAATAAGTAAATAATAAAATGAATAATTTTCAACAAACGACTTCACAATAAAAAAAAATCAAATAATTATATATAAAGTTCCATTTGTATGGAAAATGATCAACATGTTCTGAAACACCCCCCGAAATTTTTTTCTGGGTACGCGCCTGGATCTGTTGTTTTCCTACCTTTTAATCGAATAAATAACTTTCAAAATCAACTAGAAAAAGGAAAAAACAAAACAATCAGTTCCACTCAACAACGTAACGTACTTTACAAATGTACTAATAAGTTTAATTACTTATAAGTGGAACATTTCGTATAAGAATGGGATCTTGACACCGAATACATACATAACAAACGTCAGCTCAATACCGTAATCATATGAATCGTGCATGTGTCCGATAATCACAGTCCGTCAAATATTCTTTCGGAGAAATGTTTACGGAGCTTGCCGTTGACGGACGTTGACGTTCCGGATCTCTGCTGGATCGTGCGCAAAGGGAAAATTCATTTGACAAATTTTGACGGAGGCTGACGTTCCGGTGACGGAAGAAGTCGGATCGTCTGAATCGTACATTATAACCTCTTTGTGTTCATTTATGTGCCAGTTTTAATTTTATTTGGTGAAGCTTTTCTGACCCCGAGAGGTAAACAACCATAAGATTAAAAGACTCATAATTCTGGAAATGTAGAATGGGAAGTTGGTTAAATTCAATTCATAATAACTTCGTTTTGAACCGTAAGTAAGTTGTAAGTTCGTGAAAATTGATCGATACCAGTTCCATTTTGAATTTATTTAATATTAGACTTTTACATCGTGATTGAAAAGAGCGACAATAACAAAAAATAATTATTATCCTGAATGAAACAATAATTTACAAAGCTTTTTATCAAAAACTCTCTGTGTGTGATACTGTTCGAAACATAGCAGATTTCCTAAAGTGATTGAGCGTTATATGAACGACTGATAAGTGCAACTTATCGTTGAAAGCCCCTTTTAGTAGTTTTGAATACGAAAACCGATATAATATTTTGTGAGCAGAATACATTTGAAATAATTTTTAGTGCAAGAACCATGCAAAAAACTTTGAATAGGATGACCGGACAACATCTTAGCCGGTACTGTCAGAGCAAATGTGTTGATTTTTGCATGAAAACTTTCTACGTGTTTCCCTCGGCTGCGGGATTCATTACACATATTGAATGTTATGTATTTTATTTAACAGATTCAAAGTCGTTTGCTGTATTAATTCAACGTATGCGCTTTCATCCCACTATTTAACCTACAACTTTTTTGAGTTCTGAAAGGTTTTTAAAAAACAGGATACTGATGACGAACCTTTTATTTCAATCTAATTGTGTAGAAATCTGATATTGTTATTTTGACAAATTAAGTTCGATAGTATATGTTAAAATATTTTTCGGAATCAAAATTCATTAGTCACATACTTAATGTTTCGTCTTCGTGTCAAAAATTATTTTAACTATCCATACTATCAGGTTTGAAAAGTATTTAATTATAAATGAAATTACTAACAGAATTACTATATTTAATGCTAGACCGTATTTGAAAGATTTTTATGTACGATGTCTGTTCAAAAAGTACCCGGAATTCTCATTTTTCTAAAAAAATATTTACTTATTCGTCTATATCTATATGGTCCCCTTCAAAGTAATCCCCCTAGATATAATACACTTATGCCAGCGTTTTTTCCAGTCTTCGAAACACCCCTGATAGTCACTTTTTGTAATGCTCTGTAGCACTCTCAGCGATCAGTCCTTTCATGAGTCTCTTCAACTTTGGTAACAGGAAAAAATCACACGGAGCGATATCTGGTGAATAAGGAGGTTGGGGCATGATTAAAGTATGGTAATGCGTTTGTTTTTTTGATCAAAATTCAGCAGTTTTGGAACGAATTTTGCTGCCACTCGTTTCATGCCCAAAACATTTGAAAAAATATGATGGCATGAGCCAACTGATATGCCAACTTCATCAGCAACTTCTCTAATAGTGACTCGGCGATCATCCATAATCATTTTTTCCACTTTTCCCACATTTTCATCGATTATTGACGTGCTGGGTCGACCGGAGCGTTCGTCGTCTTCAACGTCTTCGCGGCCATCTTGGAAACGCTTATACCACTCGTAAACACTTGTTTTTTTCATAGCAGACTCACCGTAGGCTTTCTGTAACATTTCGCACACTTGGTTACACTTTATTTCTTTTTTCACGCAAAATTTAATACAAATTCTTTGACTCTTCAATTCTTCCATTGTTTAAACTAACAAAAATCGCCGATCTAAAAAAAAACACGTCTACACCTGCCGCTACAAGACAGAATGTAAACAATGAATACAGCTGAAAATTTCACCATACATTAGGGACATATGTACCAACACAATAAAAAAAAATTTTGACCACCGGACTCTCCAGACGCGCGCAATTAAAAAATTCCGGGAACTTTTTGAACAGACCTTGTATGACAACGCAAACAATTTTTAATAAATTTTAAGGTGGTATTGAACAAGATCGCATCAGGTTTTTCAAGAAGTAGATGAAAAATTTAGAATGATTGAATAGTTACAGACCATTTTTCCCACTTTTGATAGTCTAATTGTTAACAATTGAGCCGTACGCCAAGGAAAGTAATTAAACAAGCCTCAGAAAACACAACTGGCAAAAAATGTAGGGTTTGATATTCTCGGGGACTTATCGGAGAGTTAAGTCACTCGAACTTCGTTCTTGGCTAAATGTGCTAAAACCGTACGAAACGTTGTACATTCATTTCTGCCGCGATACAAAAATGCGCAAACGAGTTTTTGAGAGATCAGCTAAAGTTCTGCGCTTGCGCTTGGTTGTCTTCTAAGAAAGAGAACAAATTTGTCTAAGCGCAATAAAAATAACGCGGTATGCTGCTACTTTGACTCTGTGTAATATACAGTTTCCACAATTTAGAAAAAATAATTTCAATTTTACTTTTGTTGTCCAATTTTTTAATTCACGGTGTACGGTTTTTTGATTCACAATCGGAAATCTTGATTCACATTTTCGTGCGCAAAATGGGTCTATTTCCATCTCTGGTTTGAGTCTTACTGACGATGTAGCGCTCCTGTTACTTCTATGAATCAAATTCATGCTAAATAGCATTTTATTGGGTTTAATCTAAATAGTTCAGTGTAATCAGCCAGCTGGAATGAAAACAGCCTTTCGTCGCTATAATCACTATTTGGAATGTGTCAAAATATGTTTGTTCATATCAATCACCCTACGTGCATCGAAAATATTGCAGTCATTATTTTACAGTTGCGGCTCAGTTGCGAATTTATTCAGTAAAGATTTTTTCATTGAAGAAAATATAAATCTTGCACGAATCACTTCGGTGTCGAACTGAAGCGTGGTGGAAATTTAGCATCGAAGTATCATCGGAGACTCTTCTCATTTTAAATTATCTCTTTAGCGATATTTCTTTGGGTGAAAACTCGTCATCAAGTTTCGCTGACACAAAAAAATCTCTTGTGAACTTCGAGGTTCAGAGTTTTGTGGATGTTTGTTTCACCAAAGAAAATATCGGAAGTGATTTTTTCAGTCATTGAGTTTTTTCAGAGTATCTCTTGAAGTGATTTTTTGCCGAGTGATAGTGAAATGAACTTTTTTTGATCATTATTTTCCCAACAATGGTCTTGATCAATAACGAAGTAACACTATTTAAATGTCTGTGTCTTCATGGTGATGTTTGAAATGGAACACAGCATAGCTATTTTCAATACTGTACATAGTTGTGGTTTTAACAGATACAACTTTGACGTGACGTGATCTCATCCCAACACCGAAATCTTGGCGAACTAGTATCCTATCAAAAACTCCAAAAATATTACACTGTCAAGTTATGTTTGATTAATTATACTTCAACTACTACTACTACTCAAATATTGAAACTGACCAAGTCGAGCACAGCAAAATCCAAAGTGTAAAAAAACAAGCACCACAATCACATCGAATTTCATCCTGACTTGGCAGTAACCGTTAATGCACTTGCAGTACACCGGTGAACACTAACCGTACGTTTAAATAGTAGTACAAAACTAATCCGAGCGTATCCCCGTAACAATCTTTTATATATAGCACTCAGTTGTCACTGCTCATTGCCAATTGTTATTTGATTGTGACTGTAGGATTCAACGTTTGCCGTCCAGGTACTTGATCTTTACCGACCTCACCGCCGACGGCCAACCTAACTGCAATAAACAGACGTCATCACTTGGTAAATTAGCAACAATGAACATTCTCCTCTTCCCGATCGAATCCGTGTGAGTATCCAAATCTTATTCCTTAATCATCTTAGTTGGGATTATTATTTGGGTGGACCTACAAAATTGACTCGAACAAGAATCATCCCACTTCTCAGACACTGAGGAATAGCTCCACTCGAAACTAATGACCTCCTGCTAATTGAATTGCACTGACTAGCACTAGTCACTAGCCGACAGACAAGTACTATCTCACACGACGATCTCGGTTAAACACGTGCCGCATTTTTCACAAAGAGAAAAAAAAACTTGACACGTTTCTACATAAATATTTATATTATCCCATTCATCACAAGCATAAATCGCTACTGATCTAATCGCTCAGTCGTTTCTACTCCGGGAAGATTTCCTTCAGCTCGGAATCCTTCACCAGACTGTTGGCGATGCCGGTGAACTTCTCCGAGAGGCCCTCCTCGAAGGACGATTTCACCTCATCCAGCAGGACGTGCGGATTCTCGTTGATGGCATCGTTGCCGACCTTCTCCAGCATCGGATCACCGTTGAACAGATTCTGCAGGTAGAACGAGGCCTTGTCGAATTTAAGCTTCAAATCAATCGGCCGGAAGCGAACGAGATCCTTCCCGTCGACCTGTTCGGTGAAGTACTGCAGGCGCAGGATGGCTTTGGTGTCATCTGAAATCGAAGAATGTGTTGATTTTGAGTTAATAGGTGAAAACAATTGCTGAGTTGACAAAACAACTAACTGAGCTGAACGTTGATGTCGCCCTTTCCGATGATGCGCAGGACCAGAATGTTCATATTTAGGGCGTACTTTCCTAGCACATCCAGAACCGGCAGAATCACACTGACATTGATCTGTTTCTGCGACAGGTCAGTCCTGAGAAATATGAGATTGACAGAAAAAAACACTTGATCGATAGAAACATTTGCGCACTTACTTCAGCTTTTTGATGATGAATTTGGAAGACCCGTTGATCATAAGATCGGAAAAGTTAGCCGAGAACGATGGGCCCCGTTCGATGCGGATCTGCTCGAGTATCATCGATTCAATCCTGGGATGCTGTATCTCGGAACCGTAGTTTCCCGAGGCGATACTGGGTCGGATGCGTTCGATTATTTCGACGATGCATTTGTCAAGGTTTGGATCTTTCGCCTTGCATACCGACAGGACAGGTTCTGGAATTATGAAGGAAAACGGACTTTTAGACTTGGTGATTTCAGGAGATAGATGAACCAAAAATAAATAATAAAGACATACATGTACCTACAAAAATTAAAACAAAGTAGATGTCGGAAAACGAAACTTGAACTTGTTTCAATATCCAAAATGGTGACTTCCGGTTCATTGATGTTTCTCAAAACGCGTAACAAAATGGATATTTCCGGAACGGGTTTTTTTTTTGAAAAACCAAACTTTTGCTCGGAACTCGGAGACCCTTAGTGTTATGTACTTTCCGGCTCAGTTCGGTGAATTAAAAAAAAAAGTTGTTATCTTCCACTACGTATATATGTAACACAGGGTGACTGGTGATAGTAGACCTCATTTGCAGTCAAAAATTGTACCAGAATGTAGATTAGCGAATTACACCTAAATGCGTTATTGCCTATATCAATTAATACTGACTTACATAATTAAATTTTGTTTTCAATCGAAATAGAATATGGAAATGGCATATTTCATTTTTGTTACATTTTTCCTTGCAAAAAGGTAAGTAGAACATATTTTGCATTCAAAATCATAAGTGTTCGACGAAAAGTGTTATGTAAATATACACATCTCATCATAAAAATGCCATTGAACCATACCATGTTTCATTACTGCAGGGTTTGGATGAACGAAGCAGTGAAGATGAGTATACATGCTTCACGGCGTGTGCTATTCATGAATATATCTGCTTTACGAACTATGTCGCTTTTGAGGAAACGTGAGCCTTGTTACTTCATTGGAACAACTGTCAATGCACGGGAATGGAAGAGAGCGAAACATGTTTACGTATACCACCGTTTCTCCTTCTCTCGGTAAGAGAGAATGTCTCAACCCATAATTCATAGCAAACAACTAGCCTTACCAGACTTGGCAGTGCTAAGGATTGATTATTCAGTTTTCGCCAAAACACTGATGATCGTCAACTATCAAATGCTTCTGCACATTCATGTACGATTCAGACGATCCGGCTTCTTCCGGCACCGTCACCGGAACGTCAGCCTCCGTCAAAATTAGTCCAATGAGTTTTCCCTTTGCACATTCACACGATTGGCATATTGTCGCAAAACTGAAATGTAGAGGAGCTGCTTGTTTAGAGCTGTCAAATCGGTAGGAAAATTTCTAATTACTCCATCTTTTTAACGATTTCTTATGAAAACGGGCAAATTTATTTGAAAAATCATAGTAGTAGTTGAAGAAAATGTTTTTACTCTGAGGTGGTAATGTTTATTCAGAATAGAGCATTGATACCATTTTTCAAATGCCTGGAAAGAACAAATAAAGTATCCAAAATAAATAGAACTCGATCGCTATACATTCTAATACTCGAGAAATCAACATTACACTGGTTTGTGTTTAAAAAATGTTGAGCTTGAGCTTGAGCGACCACCCCTGGTTGCTACTCCGTTACTGATCGGGATTAGCTGAAATTGTACAGGGAGTTTTTAGATGATCCGACCCGCGACTGGTAAATCATCCTTCAATGTACATCTTCTGGTATTCACAGAAATCATTGATCAGTATCGGCGCCGGCCAGGCCCGAACGTATATCGTCTAATGGGAATGGGAAGGGATGTTAGTCCAACACTTGTTGTTACTAGAGGCCGTTTATACTACTGCGCACTCCACAAGTGACACGGGAGAAAAGGATATTTGTTAGTACAAATTTCAGTATTGGTGTTATTCGCTTGCGACTCAGTATGTTCCGGATGTTCAAGATGCTCGGATGCACCACTAAACTCACTAACTTCCCGAGTGAACGTTTCAACAATATCATATATTGAAGTCCCGGGAATTCTTGATTAACAGCTCTTATTCGAGGAAACTGAAGAAAAATTTGCAATATTATCGCGTAAAGAATAAAAACTTCCCTATTTTTAATAAATGAAACTACGTGATACAAAATAAACGAGTGAATAGGATTTAGACAAAAAAGTTGATTCATTGCATTGACATTGAGATTTCACACGCGTCTTGATTCATTATTATTTTCGCTTTATTATTTTAATTATTTATTAAAATTATTATTTGGTTGTATTGGTTGATCTGGGCAGCCGACTACCGAAAAAAATATTAATTTATTGTTTGAAATATTAATAACAAGTGTTTTTGCCTTTCTCATATAGAAAGGTTATGCAATCACTGTGAAAACCGAATTTGGAACCGAGGCCCGGAGGGCCGATTGTCATATATCATTCGACTCAGTTCGTCGAGTACGCAAAATCTCTGTGTGTGTGTATGTGTGTATGTAACGTTTTTTTTTTTGCACTAACGTTTCTCGGCGATGGCTGAACCGATTTTCACAAACTTCGATTCAAATGAAAGGTTTTGATGTCCCATAAAAAATTCCTGAATACTATTTGGATCCGACTTCCGGTTCGAGAGTTATGGGGTAAAATGTGCAAAAAAAATATGTGTTCTAACTTTTCTCATAGATGGCACGACCGATTTTCACAAACTTAGGTTCAAATGAAAGGTCCTGTAGTCCCATACGTAATTCCTGAATTTCATGCGGATCCGACTTCCGGATCTGGAAATATAGGGCAAAGTGGGTTAAAAATTGTATACCATCACTGAAAATGGGGAAAAACTTTAAAAAAAATTCTAAATCGACCTCAAATCTTTTCCAATTGACAGTTTTTATCAGTGACGGTCAAACAAACCGATTTCGGTTATTCTTTTAAAAATCGAAGAAAATTATTTTGAAGAATACCACAGTATTCTATATGAGAGTATGATTGATATGAGAAAGGCATCATTACACCACTAGGTGGATTAAAACAGGTTTTTACTATGTATTCAATATACCGATATATGTTATCTCTGTTATTAACTTTGTAATATAAACGGATTTGCGCAATGGTTGATTTTCATCATTCTTTTTATAATCCTGAAAGAAATCAATAACATGGAAGAAGAAATCATTCCTAATAAAACTTTTCTCAGAAGCTAAACGGAAATTGATAGGTTGAATAAAGTGATAATTTAGTAAAATAGAGTAATCAGAAGTGAAACATTGAAAATATCTGATAACTGGAAGGAAAAAGACACTCCTGCAATTGTCGCCTTTTGCGGTATGGAAGTAGGAATCCAGCGGATCTATTCTTGGTTCATTTTTTTCCGCCGGATTCCACACGGCATCTAGGCTGGTACAGTCCGGAGAGAGCTAATAGGTAATCACTTTGAAATCGATTTTCTTCTACTCCGAGGTACTTTTATTGCTGATATCTATTTGTACTATTGAACAGAGCTTAAAAATTTCACGCATTTTCAATGAAATAAACCGTTCCAGCAGTCTCATTTTTAATGTTTTACTGTCTCATTCGTAAATGACCGACACCAGAACAAACGAAGAGAGACGAAGCATTTTCGTTTCTCAACGAAAAAATGAGAGAGCATAATTGCCAACGTCACTCTTTCCTCTGTGACAAGACGAAACCAGGTAGCCTAACGTCTTCAGGTAGCCACAGTAGAATTTCAATTCTCATTCTTTCATCGATGTATTGAAAATATGTGACGCTTGGCTATAAAAAGTGACTAAAATATGGCAAATCGAAGTAGGGTAACGGCTCCCTATTTCATCTGAGCTCCTATTTCCATCTCAGCCCGTCACCTCATTACTTTGAACATGAATAATATTTTAGAACCTACCTGAACCAAACTGTGAAATGTTTTAAAATGATTATAAAAGCTATTGTCACACTTTCCTATTGAAAGAAATGGTTTTAAGTTCTTCGGTTATCGTTTTTTTTTTTCATTTCAAATAAACTCACTTTTCAATTTAGGACACATTTTCGTCTCAAGATTTACAGTTCGTCATGTTTCTGAATATCTACTAATCGATTCGTCTCAAAACATGATCACTTTTTCGCACAATTACACTACCATTGAATGCTGGATGGCTTCATAATTAGTAATGTTCACTTGCCACTTGTTTAGTTAACGATTAAAAACTTCAAAAATTACCCGACAAGCAATAAAAGTCTTCAAAAATATGAGATGAAAGTTTTTCACTTGGTTCACTTGATTGCGCTTTGTTTTCATCTCATTTGGTTTCGCAAAGTTGCCAAGTTATCTCATAATGTTACAAAACAAAAATTGTTTTTCTTCTTCAAAATCTCATCAAAAAGTATGTTTTTTGGTATCCGTGACATTAGTTTAAT
The DNA here is from genome assembly GCF_030247185.1 of Malaya genurostris. Lineage (NCBI taxonomy): Eukaryota > Metazoa > Arthropoda > Insecta > Diptera > Culicidae > Malaya > Malaya genurostris. The sequence goes on along the minus strand of NC_080571.1, from coordinate 339,487,810 downwards.
TATATTATTGATATTAATATTTCAATAAAACTGTTTTGGCTTCGAATATTACCAGGAAGAGCATGTTAAATACTAATGAATAAACCATTGTGGCAAATCTAGTAGCACTGGTTTCATTCCGCTATACGTCAACATAACGCTGTTAAGTGTATGTGTTTCATTGGCTGTGCACAGAGATGCCAGATATTTTCATAGAAAATATGTATTACGTTGCGTAGAGGCTCTGTATCTGGTCTGTCTGTTTTCACTAGTAAAATGATGTTAAATCTGTTTCCACTAATAAAATCTGTTAACATCATTTTATTAGTGAAAACAGATAGACCAGATATAGACTTTCTATGCAACGTAATACATATTCTATGAAAATATATGGCTTCAAATAGTTCAAATTGGTTCCAAATTTTAATATAAATGTTTGTCAGTGTTCATAATCAATTATCTACATAAAAGATTTCCACTTTAACATGTCCGTTGATTAATAAACTTTTAAAGAATCACCGCAATCAAATACTAATAGATACTCAGAGAGAAAAGTCTAATTTTTTACTTCTTTCTTTCTATGAACCTGTACAAATCTGTATTAAATTTAGGAAATCTTTACAAAATCGGTACTTTGATTTAAACCAGTATGCGAACGCAAAAATCTATACAATACAATAAATCTGTATAAATGGCATCTCTGGCTCTACACTTTGTTTTAAGAAGGGCTAATGAATAAATAGTAACAATCACAGTTTTGTTTTTATTTAAAGTAAAATTTTAAATTTAAAGCGAAAAGTAACGGAAACGACTGAAAAATTTTTAAACGTTGAAATGATTTCAAACTGGTTCTAAAAATATCGTATATTGTCTCATAGTTGGCATTAGGCCGTTTTCAAGAAGAATTCTGACATTTTGAACCTGAGAGTGTAATAGTGGAATATTTTGTTTTGATTGCTGTCGCCATTGCTGATTTATAGGATGAATAAAAGATCAACGATAGGATGGATAAAAATCCATTGAGATGAAATTAGGAGCAGAGTAGTGAACATTTCATAAGTGTTTTTTGCTGTTTCATGAACATTATTTTAATTTCCAAGGAATGTGAATCAAATCTCAATGTGGAGCAAGGCGAATGAAGCAGTAATATGAAATAGTTATAGTGATTTTAGTGGCTAAATCGAGGTTTGAAGGCGACGTCCTTACAAATGAGATGAAATAGGGAGCCCTTACCCTAATTACATCACAGAACTTCTTTGGAAACTAAAACTACTACAAATTCGAGCACCAACAGTTAAAACTTATTGTGAAACCTTTTTCTGTCGTTTTCAATTCTCACAGTTTTGGTTGAATATCGACACTGCATACTATGGGATTTTCACTGAAAACTGCACATGACAGAAAGGGCAAATGGAAGAAAAAACACAATTTTGAAACTACTGTCCCACTTATGTCATTGACTGGACATGAATTTCGTTCTCATAGTTTGCAAGCGAAGCTGAGAGTGACAGTAATTTCTTGTCATTTTCGTCTATTTTGCAGTCAATGAAAATGACTTTTATTAGCTCTGCTATTGAATAAACGAGAAAAATGTTGCAAATCACTACTGCCAATATGAAAATTTCAGAAAGAATCCTCCTTTTCTTGGTTCCAGTTTTCATTGGCAGGTGTCGCTACCGGTAAATCAGCTTTGCGACAATGTGCCAATCCAGCAGAGATCCGGAACGTCAACGTCCGTCAACGGCAAGCTCTGTCAACATTTCTCCGAAAGAATATTTCGACCGTCCCACGACAAAAGGGCCTAACTGCAAATGACAGTTTCTCCTTGCGTACTTTTTCTTTCACGATTCACCGAACTGATTTTATATTTGATACTTCACTCTTCACAAAACTTTCAAGGTAAAACTACAAGCTTTCGATTTATATTGGAAACTTTAGAGAATTTGTAATAATGGCTCCGTAATAATCAAAAGAGAAGGTAAACAAAGAGAGGCTCTCATCTGCAGTTAGGCCCTTTTGTCGTGGGACTATCGATAAGTAATTAAACTTATCAGTAGATTTGCAAAGTACGTTACGTTGTTGAGTGGAACTGATTGTTTTGTTGTTTCCTCTTTCTAGTTAATTGTGAAAGTTATTTATTCGATTAAAAGGTAGGAAAGCAACAGATCGATTGGCTTCAAAAGCTCCCAGATTTTGTACTAGTGGAATAAAATTGTGCGAAACTAAGTTCTTCAAATTCTGCGTGTAGGAAAATGACATGACGGACACGGATAGGAAACCGGATCGTGTGAATCGTACTTTAATGAATATAATGAACCAACGAACAAAGAAAAAACGAAACTTGAACCAGATGAGGATGAGTTCATGTGCCTGTATTTCAATGAAACTTCTCATTTAAGCCATGTAGTGGTGATTTCATTATGTGGCTCTGTATGCGGTCTAGAAGTAACATTATCGTTTAAATTTATTGATAGTCATAGTTATAGATAGTTATTCCGCTCCTTCATTGAAAATGAAGATACTCGGAGTAGTGAAAGAGATTAAGGCAAATTTGTTTTTAATGTGGAACACATTTTTGTTTTCTATATAGCGGTGCAAACTAGAAACTCAAGAAAAATACACGTAGAATGAATGTGGTCAGGTTTTGAACAATTACAGCGCAGTCAATTTTGTATCAATTATTAATATTATGTTATCATTTGATAGGTAATATTTCTACGTATTGATTTGAAAGTTCATAGCCATGTATTTTTAATTGTATATCATTCAAATGTTGATTAATAGCTAGCAGTGTCCTATTTTGGCTGCAAAAAATCTCCGGCATACCCGGATTTCCCTGCCATAGTCGACGGTTTCGAAGGAGTAAGCGATATATCAAAGGGAAAGCAGCGCTCTGATTGGTCAATCAAAGCAAAAGCAAAGCTGTTGGAAACACGCGAATCTACAAATAGAAGCGAAATTATAGCTAACGTTTCAGTCTTATGCGTAGCTTGCTAGAGGTAGGTTGTTGCTAGACAGCAAGACAAAAAGTGCCATAAAACGATTTGAAGCTTTAATTGGTATGCTCTGATCTTGTGTCATGCAAGCTCGGATGAAATTCCATGTTATGTCGTTTCGCCTGAGAAATTGACAAGTTCCCAGGGTAAATGAGTGATTAAGATTAATTTCTAATTTTTATAAGATGAACTCGATTTATAATGAGAAAAGGTTAATCGCTTTAACCGAAATCGCAGAATGGTAGAGAAACTTGACGCTATAAAAATAACTGCTTGCATACCAAACTTGAACACAAGCTTGGCGAAGAGAAACTTAAATATCGATATCCGTATCGTGTACAAACATATAATTGCATACATTTGGGCTATTGGTGTAATTTCGTCGGCTACAAAACAAACACAAATCACGACAAATAAAGTCTATATTCTGGGTTCGCGTGTTCGGTTTTGGTTCAATCTAAGCAGACTCTCGTGCATTTGCGAATTCAAAAGTGTGACGATTGATTGAACTGTTTGATTGTAGATCATTAGAAATTTTGGTTACCTTGTTCCACATCAACGGCTCGATCCTTGTAGTTTTTTTGTAGACGTTTGTAAAAAATTTCAGACTTTTGAAATCGCCGCGGTCTTTTTTTGTTCACTACACCATTTCCTTACATCATTCTTTGAAGAAAACTTGGAGTTCGCAGAGTTTTTACAGACTTCTTCAACCCTGCATGAATATATTCAAAATGTTTACTTTGCGTCTCTGGTCTGCTAATACAAAGTATACAAATTTAAATTCGTCATTGGGAGTGATGATGCAACAACAGAAAAACCTTCTTAGTAGCGGTCAAAAACTCCAAAATGGAACTCACATAAATTTCTCAGAGATAACTAGGACGATTTGCACAAATGTAAGAATGGATGGTCTTATGAATACATAGACTTGTATGCTATTTTAACCCATTCCGGCTACCGGTTTCGGAACAGGTCCAGAAGAAGCGGTCAGAACTCCTAAATGAAGCTGACACTCCGAACTTGTGTATCTGTGCATTGTCTCGAAAAACCGATTTCCAATCGCTCCAATAATGCACACTCATACTTACTGTCGAAAGTGTTTTTCTTTGTTCGAGGTAGTCCACGAAAAGTATACCGAGACAAACCCAAAGAACCGACTTCATAACCCTTCCGCCCAATTTAGCCTACCTAGGTCGCTTCGATATTGTCGGTTAATCATTCTGTTCTCTGGTGTATAATAATGGATCCAGACTTCGTCAACAGTAACTAACCGACACCATCATCATAGGCGGACATGCTTCCGAAGTGTGCTCGCGTTCATCGTTTTAATCCTGAGTATGCAAGCGGCAGGCCATCTTTTTCATTCGCAGATTCTTGCTAAAACTATCATTTTGACATTGATTGTAATCACTGTGAAAACCTATTTTTGAGCTTCGAAAAAAATTCGATTGTGTTATATGAAACTGGTTGGTAAAATCTTCTAATTAACAAATCTTGTTATTTGATGACCAAAAAACTCATTTCTGTTCTTGATTCCGGAAATAGTGGTTATGGTGGCCCGTACCAAGGATCTCGTTTCGGAAGGGGTCCAAAGATAGAAAATAATGTTACTGAAGATTGCTTATGTACCTAATTTTCGGTGTGGCTTTTACGGGTGTTTATAAAGACTGTCCCAGAAAGTATGGACGCAACCAAAAACCGCTGCCATTTCGCAAAGGTTCAGAATCTGTCACTTTTTATGGCTGCGTCCTGTTGTTTACACTCTTCTCTAACCACTTGTGCAGTTGTTTATTCGTTTTCATTAGTCTGTTTCGAAATGCGTGGACTTTCAGCAGAACAACGTCGAAAAATTGTGTACAAATGGTGCACAGAACGCGACTGTCATTGAGAAAGATAGCAAAAATGGAAGGAGTAAGTGAAAAAGCCGTGCGAAATGCAATCAGGAAGTTCGGTGAGGATAACACCTTTGAGGATAAACCGAAAACGAGTCGAAAAAAAAAATTTAGAGGGTTGTATGCAAGACACGACCGATTACGATTACATTAAAAATGAAATAATTCTAAGGTACCCATAATTGATACAAAAATAAAGATGATGGTGGATTCATTAGACAGTGAAGAATTACAAACTTACTCTACTTTTAATGTTTACATTTTTGGCGAATGATTCAAATGACAATTAGATTCTTTCAAAACAATTGATTCTACTCTATTTTATGTCTTCAACAAATTTGTACATTTGACAATTTTTGGAAAATATCCTTTGAATGAAAGTCAATTATAATGATTTCAAAGTTACTTAAAAGATCAATTACGAACAACCTCAGGATATAAATCTGGACAAATGAAACGATTTTATATCATAATAATTTTCAAGACAGATAACTTACAAACTCAATCATTTTATAAACAGCGATTAGAGAAGATATTAATTATTTTGATCGAAAAATGTGAATGTGAAAAATTTGAATAACCGTCAACCAATAAACTCAGTATAATAGTATAATTTTAATGATCCTTCGTTAAAAAGCGTCGATAATCCTCGGAAAGTGTCTGAAAATAGAATGGCAGCAATACAAGGAAGAAAATGACACAGTCCGCAAGACATATTTTGTTACTTACATTGATTTTCACTTTTGCATATTAAGGAACCGATGCACATGCAACCAAACTCCTTAATTTTGTTGTATTGTAACTTGATTTTATTATTACATGAACGAATTTGTCATTGTTACAACGCATGTAGTGATAAGACACTTGTTGTTTTGATGTAAATGATAATTTAACTGAAACTGGCGGTGACCCGAGTTTAGTAAGGATTTAAATGATACATGTAAAATCGCAGATCAGCTTGTCTTGAGTTTACCTCTAATACTGTATTTTATTGCATTTGATAATTCTATATATGTGAGTAGGTGAAACTTATGTGTACTAAGTTCCAAATCTTTTGAAGCGTTTTATTCCTGGTGGGACAACAGCTTGTTCAAATCGATACTGCATAACGATTTGCATTGCATTATTTTTGCTACACTTAGTCTGGATCCCTTCTATAAGATTCTTGGAAGCAAGATTAGACCAAAATATTATACTTTATACTTCAATTAGGTTACACGATTATTGTTTGGTTTAATAATAGGGTCTGAGGGATTATGCTGAAAGATAGTTCTTTGTATTTAGCCATATTTAATGAAAAAGAATTATCTATGATTATCATCATAACACAACTTTATACTGAATTTATTTGCGCGCCACCGTGTTGTTCGTATGTAAATGGAGATTTCAGTAGGCAAACTACTCGTTGATAAATTAAAACATGTTTAAACTTTTTCGAATCAAGTGCTTCAAATTATGTTCGAAAAATCTATCGCCGATAATTCTAAGTTGGCCTGCTAGTTACCGGAGAATCAAGATAAGCCATGGGTAAACTAAAGCAGAAATTCATTCGTGCATATATTTTTAGATTCCCTTTTGTGCTGTAGTTCATACGGCGCAAATCGGACGAGAGTTTGACATCATTCACTGAGACTGTCATTGGCTCGTGAAAACATAGGTCAATTCAATCCAATTTTTCAATGGTATGCAATTGAAATACTTAAATGACGTTACCGCATAAGTTTAAGTTAAATGTTTTCGAATCGATTGGGAGTTAAATTATATAAATTCATCAACAAATGACTTAGTTCTAAGCGTTCAAAACTATGACAGTAAAAGGTTACGCGGTTATTTTTGTATTTTTTTAAATTGACACCCAAGCCTCGTACAGTGAAGATTCAGCAAAAGCGACAAACCAACGAGCGAACGCATATACAATCTAGTCATCACCTCACTGGACGAGCTACTTGTTTCATTCACAGTCAATCATCAACTAGACAAAGAAATATTGTGCAGCCTATATTTATAGATTTCTATTCATACTACGCAGAACGATGCGGTGTTTTTTATGCATGACGCAAAGCCCTCTATGCCGAACAAGAAAATGACGTCAATTTTGTCAGCTGGGATTGGTGAATGAAAACATAGTTCAATTCAAACCATTTTTTCAATAGTATGCGATTGAAATACTGAAACGACGTTGCCATACATGTTTAGGTTAAAAGTTTCCGATTCGATTGGTTGTTAAATAATATCAATCCATCAACAAATGACTGAGTTATTAACGTTCAAAATTATGACGAAAAAATGTTACGCGGCTGTTTTGGAAACTTTTAATTGATCCCCGGCCCCGTATAGTGAATAGTAAGGCATTTTTAATTCCAAAAACGTCCTGCTAACTCTCAGTTGGATAAACGTATACTGAAGGCGTTCGAGCAAAAGAAGGAGGTTTCAGTTCGGGATGTGGCCAAAAAAGTGGGCACTTTGAAGTCAAATGTTCTTCGTGCCAACGAACGTTTGAATTTTCGAACCTATAAGAAGCAGAAACAACCAAAACGTAGTCCGAAACAAGAAGCATCGATCAGACCGAGGGTTCAAAAGCTATAAAACACGATTCTTGCTGGAAATTTGAACTGCATAATCTTGGACGACGAAACCTACGTGAAACTCGATTACAAATCCTTGCCGGGACCACAATATTATACGGTGCGAGAAGGGCAAGTGTTAAACCAGTCCGAGACATCGATTGAACTCGAAAAATTTGGTAAGAAAGCTATGGTCTGGCAAGCAATTTGTAGCTGCGGTAAGATTTCGAAACACTTCATCACCACTGCTTCAATGAACAGCGAAATATACATCATGGAATGTTTACAAAAACGACTTCTACTCATGATTCGAAGCCACAAGGATCCTGTTGTCTTTTGGCCAGATCTTGCTTCTTGCCACTACTCGAAATCAACGATAGAATGGTATACTACCAAAAATGTCACTTTTGTCCCAAAATACATGAATCCACCAAATTGCCACAACTTCGACCAATTGAGGAATTTTGGGCATTAACAAGGGCACATCTTAGGATGTCATGTCTCGGCAGCCGAAACCATTCAACAGTTCGAAAAAGATTGGAAAAAAGTGTCAAAAATTGACGCCAAGAAGTCTGTACGGAATTTAATGAGAATCATTCGCAAGAAGGTGTGCCAGCTAGTCTACAATGGCTAAGTAGCAAATGTTGGGAATAATATTCTGTTGTTGTAGTCTAATATTATCAGTATATCGAATAAAATTTGAATATCTAACACTTGTGAATTATTTACAGCGAAATCAAAGTGGGTCCATACTTTCTGGGACAGTCTTTAACAGACACTATAAACTTTTCCACTGGAACTGTTATTGTATTACATTTCTTTACGTTTACTGTCTTGTTTTTTCTGTAACACATGTCTGAGATCTTCTAAATAATTATATATCTGGTTTTGATTTCGGGAGGGGCCAGGGCCCCTCGGGCTCCCCCTTCAAGTACGTGACTGGATCCAATATCTGACGAGGAAGTCGTGAAAAGAAAATTGAATTGAAACCATCAGGAACATCAGAATTTACGAAAAGCGGGCATCGAGCTATATGATGAAGATATCAAAAACACGTATTCTAGGTGGTATACTGAATTGGGAAGGGCTACGTGATCTCGTAGATACCCAATTAGCGCCATTCGGCGTAAAAATGAACAACAAAAACATTGCCGAATATGTAGGTGTCACGTGCGATCAGAAGTGGATAAAATCATTACCAAGGAAGTAAAGCACCAAATGATTTCGATCAAGTTTGATACAACAACAAAAAACTACAAAAGTGTCCTTGGAGTGAATGTGCAATTTTTCAAGGGAACACAACTCGTTAAACGCACTCTTGGTAAGTATCAATGTTCTAATGAAGTGCGTAAACCATTCGATAATCCAAAGCATTTTTTTCGTAACCTATTTTAATAAAATATATAGTCTTGTAATGTAAGTTTTGGTAGGTTTTTGTAATGTTTTTTTTTTCTAAATTGTATTCTCATAATTATTTGTCCGTGATTTCATCAACATCATTTTGAAAAAAATATTTGTCAATATTATACAAAAGTTATCTGTTTGTGCTTTGTATTACTAGTCTTAATTATTTTATTAATTATGAAGTTCGATTTGAAAACTTTACTATAAATAAAAGCTTTACTTTGAAAGACGAACAGTTTTTTAAATCAGTGTTGTAAAATACTGAGATTCTCTGTTTATTTGTTCAAACATTAATGAGTCATGTTGATTTGCGTACATCTAGTACAGAGTAGCAATATACCGCTTTATGATACATGTTTCTTTAAAGGGATGATCGAACTACATGAAAAACATACGGCAAAAAATTTGAAAATTAAGATAGAAGAAATATATCGTAAATTTGAAATCGAACCATGCAAATTTATACGGGTACTGTGGATAATGCTCGGAATGTTTGTGCAACAGTAAAAAAACTTCAAGAATCACAGCGTGAAGAAAAAAAGGTATGGGTGGAAGAATGTGCCGAATGTTTGGAACAAGAAAATATGACTGATGAAGAAATCACCTCGCACATCGAAATGTACAATAAGTTGTTAGGTGATCATGAGATGCTTTGTATTAGATGCGGAACTCACTCGTTGAATTTAGTTGTGGGCGATATTACAAACGAATTGAATAATGAGGAAACAGGTCGAATTATGCCAAATATAATTCACATTGTAAAAGCTTATCGCAAAGTTGACTACAGAGAAGCATTTAATCTAAACCAACAAAAATTTCCACCGATTCCAAATGCTACCCGTTGGAACGTTCATTATGTATTGATGCAAACATAAGTTATAAGTTCGTTAAGCTTAAAACCCATATAAATTAGCTCATTCAGAACTCATTCTTAGATCTTTCACAATACTGGGATTTCATCAGCGAGTACTGTGATGCTTTCAAAGCCTATACGGGTTCAAAAGTAGTTTTGTCCGCTAAGTCAGTTTTATTTAGAATGGCTGATGATTCATGTTGCCATGTTGCTGCACTTCCCGGTAACAACCGGTTCAAAGACGGCATTCAACGGTCTATGAAGCGCAGAGAGATGACTATTTTTAAAAACGACGCATATCGTTCGGCTATTTATATGGATATTTGTATACAATGGATCCAAAATGTTTACCCCAAATGAGCGTGAAAATATCATAATGAGTATTTTGAATATCATTTATTTTCAACAAGAATTCAAAACTAGCCGCGCAATCTTTTTCTGTATATCGTGATGGGTAAGTCCTATCACGCAGCCCACCTAGGTTTGATTCCTAACCCCGCACATAGGGTCTGAAAGTTATTCTGACCCGAAGGTTAAAACCTCTAATTTTAAACAAAAAAATACTTTTTCTGTCATAGTGTTGAGCGCTCATAAGTCATTTGTTGATGGATTAATATAAATTAACAACCAATCGACTCGGAAACATTTAACTCAAACACCTGTGAATCGTCGTTTAGATATTTCAATAGTACATCATCAAAAAAATCGATTTGAATTTACCTGTGTTATCACGAGCCAATCACAACAATCCGAACTTTCGCACTAAACGCATAAAGCCAGTAGATAATAGAATTGAAAAGTCGACTGTCATATAAGAAGTTCTGGAAATGCTAGAATCAATTATTATGAAAGAATCTATTCGTAAGTTTTTTTGGCAAGTAGTTATACAACATACATATGAAGACTTTTGTCCAAAACGCTACCGAAAAGAAAAAAAATTCTGTTTTTTTCTTTGAGTAACTGCCGTCTTTACTTATATTTTTCCATTTTTAGTTAGAAATTTCTTGGGATGCCGGTAACCGAACACTTTTTTTGAAATGGCCAAAATTTATCGCTTTACTAAATTGATAATATTTTTTTTTTCAACCAAATGAATCAGCTTAGTTTCTTAATCAGTTGTTAGCTTTCCATTGATGTATAGATGTCCGCGTATTGTGCAATAAATCTATGAGCTTAAAGTAAAAAAGGGTGCCGTTAACCGAACACTCTCCCCTATAATCTAGCTCTATGACCGAGACCATCATCTTTTCATCTAATCAAAAGAAATTTCTGTGAGCATAGGTAATTACGAAATGAACACAGAAATATCGTTTTAGCAGATGGGAACATTTGACATTAATATCCTCTTTTATATAAGTTTTATTCTCATTTTAAAAATTTACACAAAATCAGGGTAATTGGCTTTACTTCGTGAAAAAATAGTCCCAATATTTAATACATTTTAACTCGAACGTTATTCAAGCCTTGATTGACGCTACAAAAACCTGTAAAATATGTATATACAGAATCTTGGTCACAAATTTACCTGAAAAATCTAAAAAAACAGATTAATCTATATATGTGGTAACCCTACATCTTTTGAAAACGGACCGAACTAATTTGTACTCCCAGTAGTAGTTTTATCTGATATCAGAGAGAAAGTAGGAAGTAATCATAGCTTTATTAGCTCGAAAAAATAGTTGCTACATAAACATAATGTTTGTAGTCTCTCGGCATTGAAGATTTCATCTTTCAAATATTGATTTTTGCTACCAGATAGAGTTGATGTTGATAGTAATAATTGCACTAGTTAAGTTCAGTGGAATTAAGAACAATAATATACATAAAACTTTCACACGATTTTTTTTATTCAGAATAACTAGTGTATAACTAGTCTAAACCAGATATCATACCTTAGTATAGTATAGAGTATGATTTAATCAAAGCAATCCACCTTACTCGGAAGGTGCTTGTTACTCGATTAAACGCCTACAGGTAGATAACAAACCTAGCCGACCGTTACTCCGGCCGGTAAAGTTTCAGCTAAATTTGCTCTACGCGTTCACCGACCCAGCGTGTAACTTGACAAGGCGCGATCGATGATGATCTTGACCACGAAATATATATAGTATTATTTCTCACTCATTATTTGTCACACCGGCTACTCTGGTATCGATTGATTAAAAAAAAGCAGATTGACAATTATCTCCGCATCTGCCTAGAAGCCGCATCTGTCGCTTCTAGGAAGTAAAAACGATTAAATCTGTGTTCACTAGACTATATTTCTAATAATCGATCATAAACGGCGATGAGCGGCCGACTTGATACGAACAAATTACACACAACCGTGTTTGTTTGGATGTTGCACGTTGTTCGCTAATAACATGGTCAATGGATGTAGTTCATGTTTTGCATTGCGTGCGATTTAGTTTCTGGCGAAACTGTTCCTATTTTGGACCCAGTTTCCAAATTACGTTTAATTATACGAAACCATCAGTAGAAACAGAGCATGTACACATGATTAAATTACAGCTATGAAAAAGAACTACAAACTTTTGCATTCAATTTGAATTTTTACATTGCATAGGATTCCACAGCTCTCAAATTATTTTTTTTTTCAAGAATTTAGTTTTTTTCGTTAATAAACTATTAGGAAATAACTCGGGCATACTAATATGACGAAGACAGGTACAGTTGCCCGGTTGTGATGATGGTAAACGATTTGTTCCATTGATTCTGCTAGCATAACCCGTTTATTACATTTTTCCCATCCCACTCAATTGCAGTAGACATGATAAAACCATGTAATCTTAGTACTTGCGTGACGCGTTAGCATGCTTGGCGCGTTAGCAAGGTTGCAAATCCTAATTTGAACCGGCCATCTAAACACCGGGTCACTGTTTTAAAAGTGATGTTTTTTTACTGCTTCAAGCAACCTCTCTCATTATCTGTTTGTCTCTGAAATTTTGCGAGTTCTACTGTGATTGTGATGGGTAAAGTTAGCAAATTTTGCGTATAATGAAACTTCGAAATCCGGAACTCATAGCGTCATAAAATTAAGAAACATTTCGAACCCATGATTAAATGTTGAGGCGTCACAAACTTTTAAGAACATTGTGTGTTTTTGCCTTTCTCTATAGAAAGGTATTGAAATTGCTGAAAAAACCGACTGTGTGTGTATGTGTGTGCACTTTTCGAAGATGTTTGAACGCGTTCAATTTTCTCAGAGATGGCTGAACCGATTTTAACAAACTTGGGCTCGTTTAAAAGCTACTGTCGGGCCATTGATCAAGTTCATGAAATTTCCCAAATCGAAAATTTTTTTTGATGCCGAAACTCTTAAAAAAATAATATTGATGCCAAAAGGCTTAGAATTGCATGAAACGTCGAGATTTAGTGTCATCTCAAAAAAATTTTTTTTGAAAAAATCAACTCCTCACTTGGGACTTGGAAAAATTTTGATAAGTCCCAAAAAGTCGATTTTTTCAAAAAAAATTTTTCGAGATGACACTAAATCTCGACGTTTCATGCAATTCTAAGCCTTTTGGCATCAATATTATTTTTTCGATTTCGAAAATTTCATGTATGGTGATTTTTCAAGATATACGAAAATTACACTAAGTGGACTAAGAAGGGTTTTTTTTTTTATTTTAGATTAGCCTCACTGTTCTCATATAAATAGGCAACGCAAATGTCAAGCACTAGTTTGGAAAAATGAAGCTGACTGTGTGACATAAACACTGAAGCATGCCTTTTGTGAACTACTCGAATCAATCTGAATCAATTGGTGTCAAAATTGGTATCCGAAATTATTTAATAAAAGTATGAAATATATTTCCATGAGACTGTTTTGAAGAAATAGAAAGGCATTATCACACCACTAGATGCATTAAGAAGAGTTTTGTAACATATAAAATTTGATTTTTTTTTGCATTTTTATCAGACATTTCTCTTGTCACTTGCAGTTGCTCCCTTTTCCTCTGTTCAAGATATTAGTCAAGAAATAGGCAGCCGTTGAAAAGATCTTTAAAATGTGCAGTTTTTCATTTTTTTTCATGAATGCTTTATTTTAGGTTGCCTTTTCAAATATTTGATCGCGATTGTCTTCTGTTGTAGCGAACGTAACATAGTCTGTATTGATCTATGCCATAGAAAAATATTTTCAACAATTTACGATACAACTTTCTAGCCGTGCGAAATAGTTATAAATATTGCAGAATCTAAGTTTCAACGAAATTCAATGAACATCAAGAAGAAAAACTCTTGACGCGATCTGGTCATTCCGGCGATTTTATTATTTAATTGAAAGTATCGCATGATTCAAGGAACCTGTTCCAATCTACTATGTAGTATAATGATGCCGATCAGGCTACGGTTTTATACGAGAAAAATCCCACACAAGATCCATGTTGACATTTTTGACTTTGGCTTGACGATGTGTTTGGAACAGGAAACTGGGGACGGGTGTAACATAGCAAAAAAAGTTTATATGGCTACCAACTAACAAGAATTATAGATAGAAATATTTTTGAGAGTTTTACAAATTATCGTACCGTTTTTTTCGACGGGTGTAAATATTTAGCTCTTATCAACCTGCTATTCCGGAACCGAAAGTCCAATTCGAATAAAATTAAACGGGATTCTATGGGATTTTACCAAAAATGGTTTGATTAAAAGCAAGAAAGTTTGTTTGGCCGGTAACCAACATACTTACAGAATAAAACAGTTATGCTACTTTATGCAAGTTTCAATGGAAGAAAGAAGAATCCTTTGGTAATATTTATGAAAATATGACTACTATGAGAATGGCATCATCACACCACTAGATGGATTAAAACAGGTACAAGGAAATCAAAAACCACTTAAGGATCAAGTGTAAACCAAATTTCCTGATGTTCAGGAATCAGGAATCAGAACAAATTGGCTCAAATGGCACGTTCCCCTTGATATTTGGAGATTTGTGCCTTGCCATCAATTTGTTTTTAGCATCATTTTCCCGATATATAAGAGGGAAGGATTGAAAGGAAATGGTAAGGGTTGGACTAGGAGGATGGGAAAAATTGACGACACAAAAACACATAAAAGCAGAAGTAAATTCTGCACCCCTAAGGGATGCTGAACAATCTGCTGAGGATCACATTTAGTGGAAGCAGAAGGAAATTCTGAACCTCTACGAGGTCCCGAACAGTCTGCTGTTAATAAAACCTCCAACCCCCGAGAGGATTTAGAGATCTTACAAAAGCGACACCATTCTGCACTCCCGGAAGAATGCAGAACGACTCGCAGTATGTACGAGCAGAAGTAAATTCGGTACCCCCCAAAGGATGCCAAACAATCTGCCAAACCCTATTTAAGGTGAATACAGAAGGGATTCATTCACTCCAGGAAGAACGATGAACCCTTCTGTCTATAGCTCCTTACCACATTGGGTGAGAAACGAGAGAATATCCTTCAATTTTAGCTCCGCATACACAGACTCAACCATGTATGGAGAACCAAAAACCCGGATACGTAGCTGCGTCAATGCGGGACAGTTACATATCAGATGATATGAAGTACCATAATCGCATTCACACAAATCACACGAATAATACTCAGCACGTTGAATAGTAGCCATGTGATAATTGAGTTTGCAATGTCCAGTCAGAGCTCTGACCAGAATACTTCAATGATACTTGGTAAAATGCAGTAGACACTTTGACATTTTTAGATTTAAATCTGGTAGAAATGCTTTTGTCTGAGCGCAAGTTTGCAAGCTGCGCCAGTAGCTGGCATGTTTGGATGCAGCCCAAGAACGTATCTTGTGCTTTATCCAACTAGTTGTAAGTGGTAAAGCTGGTTCAGGACCAACGAAATCATTCGTTGCACCAGCTCTAGCCAACTCATCAGCCCATTCATTTCCAGTAATACCAGAATGGCCGGGTGCCCATACGAAGTAAACAGCATTTGAAATGCTGAGGTCTTCAATTTGAGTTCGACATGCGATCACTAGATTCGACCGTGAGTCATTCGAACTGAGTGCTTTTAAGGCTGCCTGACTGTCGGAACAAAAATAAATACGTTTACCACAGATCCTCTGCTGAAGTGCCGATTGTACTCCACACAGAATTGCGTAGATTTCTGCTTGGAACACAGTACAGTATCTACCAAGTGAATGAGACTGCTCCAGCCTCATTTCACGACAGTAGACACCAGCACCAACACGACCATTCAACAGAGAACCGTCCGTATAACAAACTATGTGTTCATCAAGTTGTCGTTCCAGACAACCAGACAACCATTCCTCACGAAAAGGATAGCTCACATTGAATGTTTTGAAAGGAAAACTGCATGTGAGAGTTAGGTCACTAGGAGCGAGTAAATACTCATCCCACGTAACCATTTGAGACCACAAGCGAGTGTGACTGGTAGCATAATCTAATGGGTTACTGTTCCAAAGCCCTGCAACCCTAAGACGATATGCACAAGATAATGCTTCTTGTTTTAGGAACACATGTAGTGGTTTAATGCACAGTAGCGCCCCTCTAGAGTAGCAGTAGGAGTTGTCGTGAATGCTCCTGTCATCGCCATTAGGACCATCCTTTGGAGATGATTTAGCTTTGACTGAACTGTCGCGACTTCTCCTTTCTGCCACCATAAAAGACATCCATATGCTAAAATTGGTCTAACAATAGTTGTGTAGATCCAATGAATATATCTGGGTTTGAGTCCCCATGATTTTCCAAAAGCTCGTCTGCATTGGCCGAAAGCCATGCAAGCTCTTTTAATCCTGAAGTCAATGTGAGCAGACCAATTCAGTTTTGAATCAAGAATACCTCCGACGTATTTAACTTGATCGACCACAGTGACCTCTGAACCGAAGAACTGTAACGGACGAGCTCCTGTAATTATCCTACGATGAGTGAAAAGCACCATTGATGTTTTACCCGGATTTACAGATAATCCAACCTGACAACACCATTGTTCAACAGATCGCAGGGCTTGCTGCATTAAATCAAAGAGAGTGTTAATACTTATACCGGTCATCAATATATGATAATCGTCGGCAAAACCATAAGTCGGAAATCCAAGGTTATTAGGTTTCCTCAACAAACCATCAGCGACTAGGTTCCATAAAAGTGAGGATAGTACACCACCTTGAGGACACCCACGGACACTCGGCTTTCTAATCTCTGGCCTGTCGAAGCGATGATCAAAGAAGTTGATTGCTAAGCATTGCGTGTATCCAGTAAGGGAAAACCCCAAGATATTCCGTTCACGACTGCATTGTTTAACCTCCTGCAGCCATTCAGCCATCGGCACGGAAATACACCTTGGCTTAGGAGTTCCTATTTTTGTGGCCTTTTACGACATGGAACAGGAAACCAGTGGATCAATTCTTGGTAAAAAATAATTCCGCCGGATGCCACACGGCTTACCTGTTTGGTGGACTTATACCACCGGTACAGGTGGACCGTAGCGTTATTCTTAGCCAGTTGGGAAACCGCTACCGACACTACACGGCTATCTAGGCTGCTCAGAGAGGGAAGTTAAACATTGATGGTCAACTTCCATAGATGGCCGAGCAGCCGTGATCAAGTGTAAACCAAATTTCCTGATGTCAGAAATTTGTGTATCACGTACTTCATATCTGATACGTATATCATAGATCGACACCCCACACCACCAAAATAAAGAAGGTACAATTTCTTGTCTTTACAATGGGTAGTATGGATAACAATGAATACAATCAAAGTTAATTTTTAAGTGATGAAGATGATGGTTATAGGTAAAAATAGTCGTAGATCTTGTTCCGAACAAAACAGAATACTGTAGATTAAATTTTGGAAAAAATATTGATAAATTTTGCAATGATCACCCTGGGCCAATAATATTAAATTGCGCATTCTAGCATGTTGATGTAAGGTCTTTGAATATATGATACACGAAATATCATTAAAAATATTTCCTGTTCCACAATATTCTTTTAACTCTATCACAAGCGCAGTCAGTTTTTTCATCGCAACATTTGTATATAAATAGCTTCATGTATAAGCTTACGCCCGAAGAAAATTATACAAGAAAGATGCAGCTACCAGCTGATAAATTTAGTGGTGTAATACTTTTTTTTCAATTACAGCATGGGACACCTCCACTCATGTGATGCAACCGGTACTAGTCCTGTTGATTCCGCCGAATTGATATGTTCAGTGCAACCAGTTTATCAAAGACGCGTTTACAATGTAATTTCAAATTTCAATTCAATATGGTCAAATAAATGTAAAGCATGATTTCATATTGAAATATGAATTTTGATCAATATTTTGTCGATGACGATTTTCTCATAACAGTCACTCTACGGACATTATGCTCCACCTTCGATTCAACAGTATGCTGCTAGTTAAACTATTGTTTTATTGTTGTAATTAGTTGATTATGCAATTGATTTCTGATGCAAAGAATATCTTCTTTATCTGCTTTTCTTCTATAACGACATTTCAAGGGGCATATTGCATCATTGTTGTGGGGTATTCCACCGCTTTGTTGTGAGGCATATTATACGGTTGCTAGGTCATTATGTGGTCGTTTTGGAAAATGTGTTTGTATCAAGCAATTCTCATCACTTCTACCGAAATCATTGAAAATTTTTTTGCTCATAAGTATTGCAAAGAAATACCTACATTCTCGAAGAAAATATATCAGTACATTTAGAAATATCTCAATGTATTCTTAAGGGGGGAGGGGGTCATATTATAACACTTTAACCTAATACTATGTTCACACCGGCCGAAAATAACATGTTTTAACGATAGTAATATAAAGTTAAAACCGCACTGTTCACACTAAGAAAAATGGTTGTACCTATCTGCGTTGCCAGGTCATTTTTCCGAAAATCTGTATTCGGCGCAAACATCTATCTGTATTACATCGGTATCAGAATCTCTTCTACATAAGTAGTAGAAAATGTCACCAAGAGATGGGCAAAAAAAGGTCCCACGACAACCTTTTCTTATGTCTATTCAAGCTAAAAACCAAAATCGGTACTTATCTGTGTGATCCGTGAATTATCGGTATTTTGGGAGTACATATCTGTATGGTGGTATGGAGGTCAAAAATCTGTATAAATACCGAGAAATCGGTATACCTGGCAACGTTGATACCAGTTTTCAGTTTTGTTATATTATGATTACATGGCTACTTTGATGGAAAACCGCCGTTGTTGAACAGCTTGTCAATTGACATAGTCGAAAAGTGAAGGAAAATGCTAGCAGGGTTGTGCTTTACTGACAATTATATCATGTTATTTCGGGAAAACATGTTTTAATGTGACATTTATGAATATGAAATAACGCACAAGTAAAATATGTTATTTCGCTTAAAACATGAAATCGGAGTTATAACATGTTTTAACTCATAGTGTGAACATACCCAAGTAACAATTTTTGGTATGCTAGCTTATTTGTGACTAGTTTGCAACCAGAAATTTGAGTTTTTGTTACTAACATCTAACCACTTGCGTGACTCAAAAAGCGCAGTTTCTACTAGTTTCTATGTCGGTTAAAAATAAGTTGTCGTAACGTTGTAATGCCATATTGAAATAACTTATTTTCCATAACTTGAATATAACTTATTTTCAAGTAAACTAGTTAAAACTTTGTTACCATCGACATTATAAACATTTAATGAATCCATAATGTTTTTCTATCAACAATAAAAAGACAGTATAGTATATATAGTACTTGAAAATAAAAATTTAATACAAGGTACAATTTTCACAACGATTATAAAACTGTCGAGCGGAATTCAATTTTACTTAACTGTTTTTTATGCGCCGTCAATCAAAATCTGTTTATAAAGATATAAAAAATAAACAACAAAATAACCCTATGTTCAGAATGCTCAAAATTGTTCCAAGTAGAGTGATTTCTCATCATTTTAAATTCATATATCATGAGAATTATAATATTATCACAAGCGATGTTTAATCCCTATATTATTTTCTTCGTGTTTATGACAGTGCATAGAACAAAAATGACTATTCTGCCTTTCAAAAAAAAAAAGTAGTTTTGAAAAAAGTAATATCCTGGTTTTATTTACGTTTCATACACTTCTTGAGACCCCATATTGTGTTCGCCATATTCAAGCCAATAAAAGTTTTTTGGTTACATTTTCGTTATCATAACGTTGGGAAAACCTACCGATAACTATCTGAATCAATGCAGAAATTGTATGTTATAATCTTATAATATCTAAGTTATTGCTACATCAATTAACCGTAACGATTTACATATACGCTTACGTATTTGTAATGGTTTCGCAACCTTTTTTCAACTAGTAGCTAAAACTATAGCTGTGATTAAAGATATGTTAGAATCAAGTAACGATAATTTACAAATGATAGCTAGTTTAATGTTTATGTTATAAAGAAACACTGCCGTCACCTTGTTTTAACCAACATAACATAAAAAAAACATGTTCGTGCTCTTGTTGCAACATAGTTGGGCTAAGTGGTATCAGAACTAGTTACGGGTTGCTAATATTGGAGTCAAATAAACTTATTTTCAACTAGTAGCTAGAAGCATAGTTGTTATTAAAGATATGTTTGGATTAAGTAACGATAGCTTATAAATTATAATTAATTCAATATGACAAAAATATGTGGTGATTTGGAACCTAAATAACTATTTTGTAACTAGTTGTGTTATGAAGAAACATTGATGTCACCTTGTTTCAACCAGTATAACATAAAAAACATATTCGTGCTCTTGTTGCAACATAGTTTGGACTTAGTCGCATGATAACTAGTTGCGGATTGCTACTCGGGTAGTATTACTCTCAGCGAGTACCGAGTCTTTCGGAACTCCTCTTCAAAGTGAATGTTGATAGGTGCCTTATTGACCGTTGTCACAAATGTCTAGACTCATAATATACATAATTTGATTTGATACTTTAACGTGTACGCCTGTATGTAACGTTGAACCACTCACGCATTTTATTGTAATATTATCATCGACCAAATGCTCCAGCATTTGTATTGTCAACCAACTCTTTTGTGTTCTTATAAATAGTATGTAGCGCTGCTCTCACCAACACCAACAGTGCATATTTGGAGCAGGAAATTTAATATGAAGTTACTTCACTGTGCTTCATTTCTTCGATATCCATTAAAAGTAAAACTAAGCGTCAATATAAATAAATTGTCATATTCATTTGTTTATTTGGAGCAGGGAAAAGCCCACTGAAGCTGAGCATCACCAAATTTTAGCTCTCTCTCCAGCAGGCATAAAACCTCTCATCTTTTGTACCAACAGATTATAATTATCCAAATGATACATTTTCTTAAATGACATTGGTTACTACTACACACAGCACCATTCTTATTTCTAATACTAATACTAATAGCTAGTTAGACAAAAATCTTAGAAACAAATTCTTTATGCTGTTTATGAGTTAAGTGAAAATCGAAAACATTTCAGCAACGATTAAACAGACGGCACATACTAACGAAAGGCTGGTTGTAACCGTAATTGGTTCTAGCGGAAGGAAGAGGGAGAAAAGTATGAGTTCGAAGAACACGACGGCGAATATTGAAGTCTAGTGAGCGTAAGAGTTCAGAACAATCGATTCGAGATTGAAGCAGATCTGTGACGAAAGTCGCCTTAAACACGTCTCTACGAACAGACAATAGATCAAGACCTATGAGTGTGCAACGGTCTGTGTAAGTCGGAAGATTCAGAGGATCTCTCCGAGGAAGTTTACGAAGCGCGAAACGAATGAATTTATGTTGGATGGCTTCTATACGCTGAATATCATTTTGATAATAAGGTGACCAAACAACAACGAGTGTAGAACGAACCATAGTACAATATAGCGGTTTTTCGGCAATGTATATTCTCGAAGCATCTCGTAACACGAAAAATAAATCTGAGTTCCTTAGAAGCTTTGTTGATTGTGTAATCCACATGCTGCTTGAAGTTCATTGTTGCATCCAGGATAACTCCTAAGTCTTTAACGAACGATTCTCTTTTAAGAACGGTTTGTGAAATAGAGTTGTCGAATTTAACTACTGAGTGTTTTCGTGTGAACGACATAATTGAACATTTCGAGGCGTTTAGAGTCATTCTATTTACTCTGCACCAATTTGTAAAGATGTCTAATTGTGACTGCAGAAATATAGCATCGTTGGTAGTTTTGATTAGATGGAAGAGTTTGAAATCGTCAGCAAAGGATAATTTCATGCATTTCAGCAAAATATTCAAATCATTTAAGTAGAGCAAAAATATGAATGGTCCTAGGTGACTACCCTGTGGAACTCCGGAGCTGACAGCAAACGGTGATGTGAAGCAGTCACCAATTTTCACTGACATTTTGCGCCCTATTAGGTAAAAGAGCCATTGAAACCAAATCTACTTAGTTTGGAAATGGCAATCTGATGATTTATCTTATCAAAAGCCGCAGAGAAATCGGTGTATATGGCATCTACTTGTAGTCGTGCTTGTAAGGATTGAATGATAAACGAAGTATATGATACAAGATTTGTAGATGTAGATCGTTTAGGTATAAAACCGTGTTAGCTCTCGGATATATAATTTGAACAGTTATGCGTAATAAAGTCCAAGACAATCCGTTCGAATGATTCAGATACTGCACATAATGCCGCTATTCTTCGGTAATTGGAAATTTCGTTTCTGCGCCTTTTTTTAAAAAACTGGGAAGATGTATGATTCTTTCCATAATTCGGGGAAAATTGCTTCTCTTAAGGAGTTGTTAAATAATATCGATAATGGAACTAGCATTGAGATTAATGATATCCAATTTAGTTTTACATCGAGGATGGTTTTGAATCGATTTTTTTTATTCAACTAATGTCCATTCCATAGTACTATTTGTTTAGAAATCGTGTAAATTTCCTTATTTTTTTTAGTGTATGGCTTAATTCATAAGAACGTATTTGATAATGGTGTAAGATATCCTTGAAATGAATAGGATTGGAATTAAAAGAACGGATGAGGAATATCCTATTAGAAGGATGAGTACAACTTGTTGAAATTTAATGCGCACGTTAACATGCTTCTTTAGTTTGATCAATACACCATTGCACCAAAGCTACACTAACGACCGATTTCAATTTTTTAATATTTCCTACAAAGCTCCTTTTATAAAACCAAAAATAGAGGTTTTAGTGAATGTTTTTGCTAAGAAAAAGTTAAAAAAGTACTCTGTATTTCGTTGTCTTATTTACACAATTTAAATGGGCCACGCTACACACTTCGTAACTTTATATAACTTGATTTAAATAAAAAAGTATATGTATGTGCCTTTTGGTCTGCGGCCCTATTTCCTATTAGTAGTTAAAGTTATATAAAAGTTTAAATGTAAAATAACTTTTTAAGGAAAAGGCCAAACCGTGCACAGCCTTCAACAAAAATGTGTAATTTTACGTTTTTAGTAATTGTCTCCAACATAGTAGACACTGAAAATAATTGTGGAAAAAGTTATGTACAAAAAATTGATTTTAACTGATTTCAAACGAAATTGCTTCATATATCCGAAACTTTTTGCGTTAGGCCTATAGTTTCTTCGGCAAAGTTTTTTCTCGTTAGAAGTTCTAAAACTTTGTAGAAGACATCGTTTTTCTATCTCTTAAGGGGAAAAAGTTGTTAAAATGAACTTTTATCGTAGTAGGCTTTGCACATTTTTTTGAGATGAAATCACGAGGTATATTTTTGTGAATGAGTTCTCCAAAGGAACTATCTATATCGGATCAACGGTTTAGCAGCTAGGGAATTAAGTTCACGTTTTTGTCGACTCAAACCACTGTGCATCGCTGAGAAAAGTGAGTTCGTTCCATTTTAGAGTTCATGATCGATATTTCCGGTGCTTCCGGAACTGAAAGTCGAGACTGGTATAGCCGGAATGAATACGTTCGCCCGCCAAACGACAAGGCCTATCGATTGGCACTGATTTGAGCCCCCAGCAACCCCATTTTTCCTTGTTTTTCATCACTGCTCTGTATAGCTGCTTGAAATATTCAACACTCTTTATATAGTTATTCCGGAATTGGAAGTCGGATCCAGATGAAATTCAAAAGTTTTGTATAGAATTCATTTGAATCTAATTTTATGAAAATCGGTTCAGCAATCTCCGAGAAAAAGTAGTTCAAAGAACGTTACATAAATAGTTGATAAACCAATTCAAAATATGTTAAATTAACAGGTAAATACGACAAAATATCTAGTTGGACCCATTCAGTAATAGCCGTTCAACCGAGAAGGTTGTGTATAGAAGCGTACAGTTTAATAACGCTGGTTAGTTTACACGCGTTAAATACGACAACGGTTGAACTACAGGTAGAGACCTGTTGGCAGCAGCCGTTAAAACGTATAGTCGTGCTGCATAAGAGAGCCCTAGTGCTGGGCCAAGCTGGTGAAGGAAACAACAAAGGGCGTTTCCCAAGCTCTACCCAGGCCACAATATACAGCCACAAGTGCTGAGCAGGAGAGTGCAAAGGCACATTGAAGAAGAAGAGTGCAAAGGCACACAGAAGCAGGAGAGTGCAAAGGCACACCGGTGCGAAGGCACTTCGGTGCAGAAGCATATCGGTGCGGAGCACAAGGAAGAAGGAGACAAGACAACTCGGTCTTTCCACTGCCATAAAACACGCAGGTATACACCGGTGACCTGCGCTGGTTGCACCTGGCGAAGACAAAAGTAAATCGGAAATCGAGTGGTGCTTGATGTCAGGTAGCAGTAGCATCACATCCAACAATCAGCATCCAACAAGAACATCTAGAGCAACGAGGATCTACACGGCAGTGCAACGGAGATAGACAACAATTTCAAGGTAGAAGTTTTTTCTTTTCCTTTTGATTGAGTACTGTGTAGTGTTGGTTTCAAATTTTATTTTAAAGTTTAGTTAAAAATTTTAATGTAATGGATGAATCCATGGACGTAAATCCTAGCATGAATCCGATACCCCCACGAACGAAAAAATATCAGGAGAGCTCTTCTGGGCCTTGGATAGTCTTTTTTAGACGTATATCAAAGCCATTAAACATTTACCAAATTTCTAAAGGTTTGACATCACGATTCTCTTCAATCAAAGAGATCATAAAAGTAAATAACGATAAAATTCGTGTTGTGGTAAATAGTTTGAAACACGCGAATGATATTGTCTCTTCGGAACATTTCATTAAAGAGTATAAAGTTTACATACCCTCCAAAGATGTCGAAATTGACGGTGTTGTTACCGAAGGGAGTCTTTCGGTAGATGATTTACTCAAGCATGGTGTTGGTCGTTTCAAGAACTCTATGCTTGAGGGTGTGAAAATACTGGAGTGCAAACAACTGTACTCAGTAGTTTATGAAGAGGGAAAAAAAGTTTATCGCCCATCAGACTCGTTTCGAGTGACATTTGCCGGATCTGCGTTGCCGTCCCATGTCTATGTCGATAAAATTCGCCTCCCTGTTCGGCTTTTTGTTCCAAATGTAATGAATTGTACGAACTGCAAAAAATTCGGACACACAGCTACTTACTGTAGCAATAAACCAAAATGTATTAAGTGTGAAGGGCCTCATAAAGATAATGATTGCAACAAGGAAATTGAAAAATGTATTTATTGTGGGGAAAGTCCTCATGATGATATTTCAGTATGCACTGCATTTAAAGTGCACAAAGACAAAATTAAGCTTTCTTTAAAAGCACGGTCTAAGCGCACATATGCAGAAATGCTTAAAACGGTCATTGATGTCCCCCCTTTGGAAACCGAAAACGGGTTTTCAAATCTAGAGGAACCAGAGGACTCTGACTCTGACGAAAATAGTGAAGGTAATTCGTTTATCACTACCCAAGGGTCAGTTAAGAGAAAGAAGTCTTCCTCCAAATTACCAAAAAAGACACCTAAAATTTCATCTTCAAAAAAAGATCCCCGTGTTAAACAAAAAAAGTCAAAACCAAAGACTGTGCCTCCTGGTTTGTCAAATTCACAAACCAATCCAGGATCTAGCACAGAAAAAGGTAATAATCCTGTGGGCTCCATTTCACAGCCACCAACAGGATTACTGAAGTTTTCGGAAATTGTTGAATGGATTTTCTCAGCATTCAATATATCTGAACCCTTAAAGACCCTCATAATGGCATTCCTTCCAATAGCTAGAAATTTTTTGAAGCAGTTATCAGCTCAATGGCCAATTGTCTCAGGTTTTGTATCTTTTGATGGATAATTTATCACCCGCCGCAAATGATACAATCACTGTCCTGCAGTGGAATTGTCGAAGTATCATGCCAAAACTTGATTCATTTAAAATTTTATTGCATAGTCAAAAATGTGATGTATTTGCTTTATGCGAAACATGGCTTACTTCAAACATAGCTTTAAATTTTAATGATTTTAACATTATACGTCTCGAAAGAGACTCTCCGTATGGTGGAGTACTTTTAGGAATTAAGAAATGTTATTCCTTTTATAGATTAAACATTCCTTCGACTTCTAGTATAGAAATTGTTGCTTGCCAAATAAACATTAAAGGCAAAGATATTTGCATAGCTTCGGTTTATATTCCTCCAAAAGCACAAGTTGGACAGCAACAGCTTAATGAAATGGTTGAAGCCCTTCCTGCTCCACGATTGATTCTGGGGGATTTAAATTCGCACGGAATGATGTGGGGTTCCGTTTACAATGATAGCAGATCATCTTTAATACAAAACATTTGTGACAATTTTAGCATGACGGTATTAAATATGGGTAGCATGACACGGATCCCAAGACCTCCTGCACGCCCAAGTGCATTAGATCTATCTCTTTGCTCAACATCAATTCGACTAGATTGCACCTGGAAAATTTTGCCTGATTTACACGGTAGCGATCATTTACCAATCATCATCTCAATTAGCTGTAACAAATGTATTGCTAATTCAGCTAGTATTCCATATGATTTGACAAAAAATATCGACTGGATTAAATACCAAAGTAGAATCTCTAGTATTTTGAATTCAATGGAAGAGCTCCCTCCACTTGAAGAATATGACTTCCTCATTTGTTCGATTCTGGAGGCAGCAGAACAATCCCAAACTAAACGCTTTCCTGGGCCAACGACTAACAGAAGACCTCCCAACCCCTGGTGGGACAAAGAGTGCTCAGAGGCTAAACTCGCAAAACAAAATGCTTGCAAGACGTTTCTAAAACGGGGAGGAGGAACTCCTCAGAATTTTGAAAAACTTATGGTTTTAGAAACCAAGTACAAGAGCATACTTCGAGCCAAAAAATGTAGCTATTGGAGACATTTTGTCGAAGGTTTGTCAAGAGAAACCTCAATGAGCACTCTTTGGAATACGTTCAGACGAATGAGGAATCGTAACGTGGGCAATGAGAGTGATGAATACTCGAACCGATGGATATTTGACTTTGCTAGGAAAGTTTGCCCAGATTCTGTTCCTACGCAGAGCATTATACGGGAATCTCCTCCAAATAATGGTTTTATTAATAACCCATTTTCAATGATGGAATTTTCTATAGCACTTTTGTCTTGTAACAATAACGCCCCTGGGTTGGACAGAATTAAATTCAACTTGGTGAAGAATCTGCCCGACCTCGCAAAAAGACGTTTGTTGGAATTGTTCAACAAGTTTCTTGAGCAAAATATTGTTCCACCTGACTGGAGACAAGTGAAAGTTATCGCCATTCAAAAGCCGGGGAAACCAGCTTCCAATCACAACTCATATAGACCCATTGCGATGTTGTCCTGCATCAGAAAATTGTTCGAAAAAATTATTCTACGACGTCTCGACACTTGGGTCGAGACGAACGGTTTGTTGTCAGATACTCAGTTTGGCTTCCGTAGAAATAAAGGGACGAATGATTGCCTTGCATTACTTTCGTCTGACATCCAAATTGCCTTCGCTCAAAAGCAACAAATGGCATCTGTATTTTTAGACATTAAAGGAGCATTTGATTCAGTTTCCATTGATGTTCTTTCAGACAAGCTTCACCAAAATGGACTCCCAGCGGTTATAAATAATTATTTGCACAACCTTTTGTCAGAGAAACACATGCATTTTTCACATGGCGATTTGGCAACACTCAGAAATAGTTACATGGGTCTCCCGCAAGGCTCATGCCTCAGTCCGCTCCTCTATAATTTTTACGTAAATGACATTGACAGCTGTCTAGTAACCCCATGTACACTAAGACAATTGGCAGATGATGGCGTGGTTTCAGTTACTGGACCCAAAGCTATTGATCTGCATAAACCATTGCAAGATACCTTAGATAACTTGTCCGATTGGGCTGTTCATCTTGGTATCGAATTCTCTGCGGAGAAAACAGAGTTAGTCGTCTTTTCAAGAAAGCATGATCCCGCGCAGCTTCAGCTCCATATGATGGGAAGAATGATCCAACAGGTTTTAACTTTTAAATACCTCGGGGTGTGGTTCGATTCCAAATGCACGTGGGGAGGACACATTAGGTTTCTGATAACAAAATGCCAACAAAGAGTAAATTTTTTTCGAACAATAACAGGATCTTGGTGGGGTTCTCATCCGCAAGATCTAATAAAATTGTATCAAACAACGATACTTTCAGTGATGGAATATGGATGCGTTTGTTTTCGTTCCGCTGCAAACTCTCATATTATCAAACTTGAGCGAATTCAGTACCGTTGTTTGCGAATTGCCTTAGGCTGCATGCATTCGACACATACAATGAGTCTTGAAGTTCTGGCGGGAGTTCTTCCATTAAAAGATCGATTTTGGGAGCTTTCATCACGCCTGCTAATAAGATGTGAGGTGCTGAATCCCATGGTAATTAATAATTTCGAACGACTAGTCGAGCTTCGATCTCAAACAAAATTTATGACAGTATATTTTAACCATATGTCACAGGAAATCAACCCTTCAAGATATCTTCCTATCCGTGTCAGCATCCTAAGTGCCCCTGACTCAACTTTATTTTTCGATACATCCATGCAGCGTGAAGTGCGTGGAATCCCGGATCATCTACGCTCGACGGAAATCCCAAAAATATTTTCAAGTAAGTTCAGGCATATTGACTCTGAGAAAATGTTTTATACGGACGGATCGCGAATTGAAGAAGCGACAGGGTTTGGTATGTTCAACAATAATGTTTCGGCCTCATTTAGGCTTCAAGAACCTGCATCTGTTTATATAGCAGAGCTAGCAGCAGTTCATTATAGTTTGAGTGTAATCGTCACATTATCTCCCAACCATTATTTCCTCTTCACAGATCGTCTGAGTGCAATTGAAGCCATTCACTCAATCGCTGCTGGCAAAAACGAACCGTTTTTCTTGGGTAAAATAAAACAGTGTCTGAACGACATATTGAATAATAATTATCTAATCACTATAGTCTGGGTCCCGGCTCATTGCTCCATTCCAGGCAATGAAAGAGCCGATAATTTAGCCAAACGTGGTGCTATTGAGGGTGAAATTTATGAGCGACCGATTGCTTTCAACGAATTCTATAGTTCGTCTCGCCAAAGAACACTTGCCAGCTGGCAAGCTTCTTGGGATAGAGATGATCTGGGTCGGTGGATGCACTCAATTATTCCGAATATATCGACAAAGGCATGGTTCAGGGGACTGGATGTGAGTAGGGATTTCATTCGTGTGATGTCCAGACTCATGTCCAATCACTACACGTTACATGCACATCTCCTTCGAATTGGGCTCTCCAAGACTAATCATTATGCTTGCGGAGAAGGTTATCGGGATATTGATCATGTCGTTTGGACATGCGTGGAGTATCGTGATGTCAGATCTCAACTAATAAATTCTTTGCGTACCCAAGGTAGACTATCCAATATCCCAGTTCGAGACATTCTTGCTTGTCGTGACCTTTCATACATGAAACTTATTTATCATTTCATAAAGAAAATTGGAGTTTCAATTTAATAAAGGCCCCTTTTAAGACTTAGTTCTGATCCCAGCTGCGTCCATGAGTTCAACCAATAGCTAAATTAGAATAAAAATTATGTAATGATACAAACAAACTCGAAACAGTTTATGAAATTATCAACAAAATGTCTGAAAATAACAGCTTATTTTATAATTTTTAGAAGTTAATCGTTTGGTTCAAATAATATTTCCGAGTAGATTTCATAGTTAATGACGAGTTACCTAAGATGATATTTAAGCTATAAGAGAATATGTTTTAATAAATGCAAAACGTTGTGACTATGTTAGAATTAAATTAGGATAAGAATATTATGTAAAAGTGATGCTACGGCGAAGAAAAACTTATGTAACTGCCTTAAGAAATAAACGTATTTATGAAAAAAAAATCTAGTTGGACCCATCTGTCAAACGGAGGGTTAAATATGAAGTAATATGACGATTAATTGAATTGTTTGATTGTAAATATCGATCGTCTAAAATTTTGGATGCCTTGTTCCATCACCAGCTCAAATATCGTCATGAGGGCTGATCCTTGTAGATTTTTTCTGAGGATTGTGTTTGTCTTTAAAAATTGTATTTGTTCAATTTATTAAACTTATAAAGTTACTCCACTCGTAGTTTCACATAATCACACACTAAATTTTAGAATTTTATGTATCAAAGTGGAACTAATATATATTTACGTCCAAAGGAGATTATTGGATTGATGCAGCAGAGTAAAAGTAGATTTAGGATGCGCAACCTACTCAAATTCACTAGATTTAAATCCTTAATTTCAATCAATTGTTCCGCTTCCTTCAATCCTTCCAGTCGTTACCCAGCTACTCACCCAAATAGGCGTAACTGAATCCTAGATTCAACACCAGCAGCAGCAGACCGGCAAAGATTAACCGTGTCATTTTACTCGAATGTTCCGCACGAATCTCCTCTCCGGATGCAACACGAACTGGGGCCACTTCCTAAGTGTTAACCGATTGAGCACACCGCGATCGCAAAATTAAACCCGAACGGTCAAGTTCAACTGTGGAAACCGGTTCACCGTAAGTGACGACTACTAGGCGTTCGGTAGCCGACTATTCCGACTTTTGTCCGATCGCGAGAAAAAGGATACTTCAGTTAACTGCTAACGACCGTCTGACCGCTGTGCCTCCACCTCCACAAAAGCTGTGAACTTGACCGGTCAATTACTCTAACCAAACTGATCTCGGTGCGATCGAATTCGCCTGGTTTTTATATTTGTATCGCTGCTACTCGCGAAATCATCGAAGTAAGTACAAACATCTTTTTTCTGGTTGGGCTTTTTTGTTCCAAGTCGCATGTTGCACTAGCTCTCAACCGATGCGAGCGCCTTCGTAGCCAGCGCAGCAGGTTTGCAGTTGCGGGACCAACAAACCCCCTCACATTTGCCTACATTTGACCGTGCAAAAACAAAACAGTTCTGCACGAATGACTCGGATGCCGCATGTTGGTCGGAAAATTGTGTACTTCTGTGGGCTTACGCAGTTCGGGATGCTCATCAAGTGATGGCGGGTTTTCAGTTGACCGCAGAGGAACCTTCTAGAACTCGGGCTCTGGGTAAACTAGGTAAAGTTCGACATCGCACAAATTCTTACTTCACTAACAGATGATGATGGACGCATCGCATGGGCAATTATGAGTGTACACAGTTAAATTTATTTTTTTCCGACTGCCGGAGATTTCGATGCTGGGAGCAACGAACCCTGGAAATGGTGATTGGTATTCAAGATTCGATTGTTTTTGTTTTTTTTTTTTCGTTGATGGGAGGAAGATGTTTTTTCATGTGCGTTATTTTTTTTCAATAACAAATTCTGCGTAATATGATCTCAGAAGCAATTGTTAAATTTCGTTGTCATCATATCCGAATATTGCGCGTTGGAGTACAGACAGTAATGCAAATGAACGGTGCAATGTGCGAACTTTGTTGCCATTGACATACTGACGTGTTTAGGTCTTATGGCTTGAATATTAGTTTCGTTCGGTCATCAATGAATGGTGGAACGACTCTTGATTTTTATTTATGTTTGTTTCGAATGTGTGGTATTCGACATCGGTCATTCTAAATTCTATATCTTACCTCAAATAATCGATACGGCCCAATTCGATCGAGCTAGAATCAAATCAAAGTCAAAGTCTTACCGTTCCGCTAGGTATCGCGTGGTTGGCAGATTGCCGATTCAGAAAACATTCCGTTTCTCCCGTCTGAAAAAGATAATCAATCAATCGAAGTACATCCGAAATGGTAGTGCGTGCATCGGCAATGCGAATTCATTAACCATAAAAACAAGTTCGTTCCGTCGAGGACCGCATAACCCTACAGAGAGGTACCGATTCGTGCGCGCGCAGAAACAAAAACAGGCTGCCGACAGGTCGACTGTTGAGCTGAGGCGGACAACAAAGGATAACTCGCAAACTTGCGGAACTCAATGCCGATACGCGGCATGGTAAATTCCCGAAAAGAAGCAGAAAACAAACAAGCAGGCGAACCTCTTGGGAAACAAAGCAATCCGCGATGGGGTTAACCCTTGATGATCCGTGGCGCGGTATTTTCGAAAGGAAAGGAAAATAAGCGTCATACGTCGTACGTTCATTCGACCGGTTGTTCTCTATTGGCCACGGGACCTGGACCATGTTGGCAGAGGACTAACGCGCCCTTAGTGATTTCGACAGAAACTGTGGACCATCTATGGCAGAGTACAGATGAAAGACAACTAAAGTTTGACGGCTATGATGGGCTGGACATGTCATAAGGATGCCGGATCATAGTCCAGTGAAAATGGTTCTTGAATCTGATCCAGACGGAACAAACAAAAAGGGGAACAAAGCGAGCATGGTGAATCGATCAAGTGGAGGATAGTTGATTTAAGTTTATATTTCGTCAAGCAAATGTAGACTACATAAAAAAACTACAAGGATCAGCCCCATAGGGTTGTTCCGGCCATTGATGTGGAACAAGGCAACCAAAATTTTTATTGATCGACATTTTCAATCAAAGAGTTCAATCAATCGTCACACTTTTAAATCCGCAACTGCACGAGAGTCTGCTTAGATTGATTTTTTTAGGAACCAACACCGAACACGCGAATCCAGAATATAGACTCTATTTGTTTTGATTTGTATTTGTTTTGTAGCTGACGAGATTACATCAATATCCCAAATGTATGCAATCATACCTTTGTAAATACTTGCAATACGGATTTCGCGTTCAAGTTTTGTATGCAAACAGTTATTTTTATAGCGTTAAACCTTTTGTCATTATTAATCGAGTTCATCTTATCTGAATTAGGAATTAAGCACTCAAACCCTGGGGTAGTTGCTAATTTCTCAGGCGAAAACGACATAACATGGAATTTCACCGAACTCGCATGACACGAGATCAGAGCATACCAAGTAAAGCTTCAAATCGTTTTATGGTACTTATTGTCTTGCTGTCTAGCAACAACCTACCTCTAGATATAATTATAGATTCGCGTGCTTCCAACAGCTTCGCTTTTGCATTGATTGACCAATCAGAGCGATGCTTTCTCATTGATATATCGCTTACTGCTTCAAAAGCGTCGTCTATGGCAGAGAAATCCGGTATGCCGGAGAATTTTAGCAGACAAAATAGGACACTGCTAGCTATTAATCAACATTTCAATGATATATAATTGAAAATACATGGCTATGATCAGTCATATCAATACGTAGTAATATTTCCAATCAATTGGTGAGACAATATTACTGATTGAAACTAAACTGACTGAGCTGTAAGTGTTTAAAACCTTACCATATTTCTTCTTGTATATACCCTTGAATTTTAAATTTGCACCCCTAAGATGTATTCCACATCAATAATTCACAAAGTTCACTTATACTACGCACTATTTCTACGATGCAGTTAGGACTTATTTATTTATTTTTTTTGATAAAGTAAGCTCAAGATTATTACAAAATTGATTATAGTGACGCAGTTTTCAGTTGACTAGACTATTCTTTGCATAATTTGTTCTATTGTGTCTTTCTAAATAGAGTTTCCAAGTTCGTGATTGACGGTCAGGTATATAAAAATTTAATTGTTTCAATAGTGACGTTGATTGTACGCGTTGAGAAATAATGTCGTTAATAAAATAAATCATTGCAAGAATACGACGTTCTTTATGTGTTTATATATTGATCAGCCTGCAGCGTGCTTTATATGATGGTAGAGGAAATGCTGCCCGGTTTAGTTTACGAAGTTTATATAGAAGAAATTGTTGTTGGATAGATTCAATAAAGAATAGTATATGAATTCGATATATAAAAACTGTCTCAGAAACTCTTCTCTAACCACTTGTGCAGTTGTTTATTCGTTTTCATTAGTTTGATTCTAAATGCGTGGACTTTCAGCAAAACAACGTCGAAAAATTGTGTACAAATGGTGCACAGAACGCGGACTGTCACTAAGAAAGATAGCAAAAATGGAAGGAGTAAGTGAAAAAGCCGTGCGAAATGCGATCAGGAAGTTCGGTGAGGATAACACCTTTGAGGATGAACCGAAAACGGGTCGAAAAAAAGTCCTGCTAACTCTCAGTTGGATAAACGTATACTGAAGGCGTTCGAGAAAAAGAAGGAGGTTTCAGTTCAGGATGTGGCCGAAAAAGTGGGCACTTCGAAGTCGAATGTTCTTCGTGCTAAAAAACGTTTGAATCATCGAACCTATAAGAAGCAGAAACAACCAAAACAGACAGAAACAAGAAGCATAGATCAGGCCGAGGGTTCGAAAGCTGTACAATACGATTCTTGCTGGAAATTTGAACTGCATAATCATGGACGACGACACCTACGTGAAACTCGATTACAAATCCTTGCCGGGACCACAATATTATACGGTGCTAGAAGGGCAAGTGTTAAACCAGTCCGAGACATCAATTGAAGCCGACAAATTTGGTAAGAAAGCTATGGTCTGGCAAGCAATTTGTAGCTGCGGTAAGATTTCGAAACCCTTCATCGCCACTGCTTCAATGAACAGCGAAATATACATCAAGGAATGTTTACAAAAACTACTTCTACCCATGATTCGAAGCCACATTCCTGTTGTCTTCTGGCGAGATCTTGCTTCTTGCCACTACTCGAAATCAACGGTAGAAGAGTATACTACTAAAAATATCACTTTCGTCCCAAAAAACATGAATCCACCAAATTGCCCACAACTTCGACCAATTGAGGAATTTTGGGCATTAACGAAGGCACGTCTTAGGAAACATGTCTCGGCAGCCAAAACCATTCAACAGTTCGAAAAAGATTGGAAAAAAGTGTCAAAACTTGTCGCCAAGAAGTCTGTACGGAATTTAATGAGGAATGTTCGCATGAAGGTGCGCCAGCTAGTCTACAATGGCTAAGTAGCAAATATTTAGAATAATATTCTGTTGTTGTAGTCTAATATTATCAGTATATCGAATAAAATTTGACACTTCTAACACTTGTGAATTATTTACAGCGAAATCAAAGTGTGTCCATACTTTCTGGGACAGTCTTTAATAATTTAAATGTATTAAAAAACATTACATTTTGAAATTTAAAAAAACCAGTACATTTTTCAGTAGGCATTTTACGCAACAATAGTGAAAAAAAGGAACAAATATGCCTTGTTGTATTTGTTCTTGAAAATTTATTTTCAATAAAAGTACGGGTGTGTAATGTCAGAGACATAACTGGATGCCGTGAATACGAATAAAACTGACACGATTTGTTTACACTTTCGAATTCGAATTGATAGTTGATGGATTGTGTGAATTGCGAAACTTTCCCCCTTTTCACTACTAAAATTTTCAACGAGTTTTGACGTCGATTATCTCATTTCGGATTTGCATATTTCATTGAAAGAAACTATCAAGATGTTGTACAGGATTCATTTCTGACTTTTAGAAGGACCAAATTGTGGAGTTCTCTACGATATTTAGCACAGCTCGGAACATTTATCTCAAACGATTTTCGCACAGCGAAAAGTGCACGAACCTAATCAAATTATTTTGGGTTTTAGAGCCATTAGAACGGCTGATTTTATATAATGTTGCCACTTTTAGTTTCTTGTTTTCTTTCTCTTCAATGCAAACGACCAGCAGCTGATGCAATCGTTCTTGCTTGAATTGAAACTAGCTTTGCGAACAACCCGACACATACGCTCGCAGTGCCAAATGATGCGAAACTGGTTAA
This sequence comes from Malaya genurostris, assembly GCF_030247185.1. NCBI lineage: Eukaryota > Metazoa > Arthropoda > Insecta > Diptera > Culicidae > Malaya > Malaya genurostris. Next base: position 339,452,060 of record NC_080571.1, on the reverse strand, counting down.
TGCGTCTTCTCGCCTTGAAGACCGGAAGCAAATGAGAACTACGACCTGAGCGTTTGAGGTTTTTAACCACGCAGAAGGTGCACTCTCCGAAGCTGCTGGTCCCACGACGTCTGCTTGCATCCAACGCACAAGAAGAAATGATCGAATTTCGCATTTTTTTTTTTTTTTGCATAAATATCTGTTTATTAATCTTATTTTTGTGTATTACATCAACATTTTACAGTACAAGTGTTTTGACCCTTTGGCCTTTCATCTTTGTTGTTCATACGATTCGTTATTAATAATAGGTGTTTTAGTTACTCTTGTTTTACATACTAATGTTTAATCATAATATTTATTTTAATTATTTATAAAATATCTACCTACTTATAACTATCCCTAACCTAATACGTACAAATTTTGAATTATTTGTATTTCAGAGATTGAGCACCTCTCTTCAAATTTCGTGCAGTATTGTTCGTATTTTTGTTCTAGTATATCCAGGGAGGCCATCTCATGTACTTCACTAGTCCTTGTCCAAGGGGGTAGATTTAGAATCATCTTTAAGATCTTACTTTGAATGCGCTGAAGCCTAAGTTTGTGTGTTCGTGCACAGCCTCGCCAAACAGGGACTGCGTATTCAATTGCGGGGTAGATGATTTGTTTATAGACAGCCATCTGATTCTTCAGGCAAAGTTTAGATGTTCTACAAATCAGCGGATACAGAGACCTAATGATCGAATTTCGAAAACGGTTCCCCTTTTATGCGCAGTCAGTTGAAGATATGTGCCTGACTACCTCAAAATCGTCGTCCTTGCGCGAAAAAGCCAAGCAAAAGTAAAGAGTTTTCCGCGTTGTTTTCAAAGTTTGAGAAAACTTAATATTTGAGTTGGTTGTGGTTATTTCACACTGTTCAAAATATTATCCTAAATTCCTGATCATATTTTTGATGAAATGGTAAAAGAATTATGTTGCTGCCTTTAATACAAGTCGAGATATTCACGATTAAGTTCTGCCCATTCTTCCATAAGGCTAATTTTGAAAAGGCACCCCATAGTAAAGTAAGTCGTATTCTCATAGTAAAGTAAGATTTATTCTCGTAATTTCAATAGTTTATATTAATTTTCTTTTTTCAATTCAATAAAAACTTTAAAAAATACACGAATGTTTGATGAGAAACGGACAATTTTGTATTTAGAGTATTCTATTTTTCGTGGAGCCATTTTTTCAAATTAACAAAATTTTACAAAACTGTTCTGACGCGCTCTGAACGAGAATGAATAATGAAAAAATCTTGTTCAAAAGGAGGATCAGAATTCGTAAGAAAAAAGTATAGTAAAATGAAAGTTTTCGTCAATTTTTTTAGAAAGAACTTTCACAGATCGAAAATACAAGAAAATTAAATTTAATATTTTTTTTTTTCATTTTATTGCTATACAATTTTTGAAAACAATTAATTTTTTTCCAATGTTCTGGACTTTTCAAAAATCATGAAAACTGCATCATATTCCAATAGAATATATTAGAATCTATCAGAAGCGCAGTCTCGGCGCGGTAAGATTTCTTGTCTTTGCGTCATACCAGAAAGACAAATGATGTGCTCCTGTTACTTCGTGTATGAAATTGAGGTAACTAGTTGTAATATTTTTGAATTATCTGCATGAACAAGCTTTGTAATTGAATTTCTCCAGCGTCCATGATCTCATCAACTGTCTGGTGTACAGCTACCACTCGAACTTCCTCAACAGATGCATCTAACTCATCTACCGTGTTTGATTGCTTGGGTCAGCGAAAGAATTTCGCCGACTCGGAAGGACACGAACGGGGGATAACGACGACTGTCAGAGCGAAGCTAGGCTAGAACCACTGTTGAATCCCTCCACAGAAAACGTCTTCTTATGTTGATCGTGAGTGCAGAGCATACCGTTTGCATCAATCGAGCTCCCATCATAGCTGCTTGAATTTCCAACCTAGGAACCGAAAGCGGACGAATTGGCGCAACCTTTGTTTTTGCTGCTACTAGCGAACACCAACTACTGCCGTTATGCGACATCCTTAAATATGCTACGCAAGCGCACGACGACACACTGGCATCGGTGAACACACGAAACTCGATTTCCTCCACCTCCTGAGACTGAAGACCACCGAAATAACATCGAGGTATTCTTACTTCGTCGATCATATCATACAACTAGATCCATCTACTCCATAGATCGTGCAAGCTCTCCGAAATAGGTTCATCCCAGTTCGTTCCTGTGCGCCAAATCTCTTGCATTAAGATTTTTCCTTGGACTACGAAAAATGCTTTGACGTTTTCTCGTGTCTGCTAACCTTTCCGGTCCAACTCAGCCATAGATGATCAGGTTCTCCTTCTATGCCAAGCTGTGCAGCGATTCCTTCTTCAAGCAGTGTACACGATGATCCATCATCTAGGAATACGAAGGTTTTTACTTGTTTTCCATTCCCATACAAAGTAACTGGCAAATAACGGAATAACGAAAAGGATTTCGTATGATGATGGTTCTGATGAACGACTTCTCCGGACCTGTAACCCTCACTGGTGTCATCGCGACTACTGTGTAGCAACATATGATGTCTAACTCGACACCCGTCTTGCCCGCATTCTTTCTTCGATCGACACGGCCAATTGCGATGCGGAATCAGGCACAATCGTCACAAGTTCTTCTGCCGAACTGCCTTCCAGCGACCTTCCACGTCCTACAACTGCGACAATTTAGAATCTGATGGTTGTTTTTCTCACGGTAAGAACACGCTTTTGATGTGGATTCCTCGACTGAACTGTTCATGTTCGATTTATTCGGCGACACGCTTACGTGAGTGAAAAGCTTCTCCTTTTGATTTTCCGTTCTTAGCGACTGCTGATAGTTTTGAGCGGAAACTACGTCAATACTCAGCTCGGAAGCTAGTCCCGACATGAAATCATTGAACGTCGCCAAGTTGACGTTTGTGTACGCTTGTTTGAACGTACCCCATTGCATCTTCAACGAAGTGGGCAAGTTATCGACCAACTCTTGAAGTAACATCGGATTCGACAAATGCGCTTACTGCTCAGCCAAAACAATATGATCAACGAGATTTTGTATTGCTAGCCAGTAGCAGATGATGGAACTAAGGTTTTCCTACTTTGGCGGTGGAACGTTTCGCACCTTCTTCAGAAGAGAACTGATAAGAATCTCGGGTCTACCGTAGAGCTTTTGTAGTGTTTCCATCACGTACGGAATGGATGCTGGCAAAAGTAAGCGACTTCTTACTGCTTCCAGAGCGGGACCTCCTAAACAACGCTGCAATCTTGCTAGATTCTAGGCGTCGGTGTATCCACAAACATCCGTTGTGTTCTTGAATGAACTGTAGAAAATAGGCCACTCTTGAGGATCTCCGTTGAACTTCGTTAATTCGCGTGGCATAACCTGCCTAGCCGCCAACTGAGCACTATTAGGCCCTACGCTAACTGGAACATGGTTTCCATTTCCGTACATTCCTAGCGATGATGGTACTGCAGACGATATCGCTCCTGATCCTACAGTAGAAAAGGGCACGCTTGCTGGTGGATAAAGATTCAAAACGGGATATTCCGGTAGCCAAGGAACTCCGGAAACCGCCGCAGTAGAAGTAGATGGGTACTGGACTGTTGATTATACACCTGTATTCGAAGAAATAACAGGTCTTGAATTGGTCAGATAACTGCAACGAAGGCATCGAAGTAAAGAACTGGAGTCCTTGTCCAGTGCTCATTCTCGGATACGAATAGACAGGCGTTATATGCATTAGAGTATCCGTAATACTCGGCAGATTCGAATTTGGAAACGTAGTAGATACTGGTGCATGAATTGATGAAACACTCGTTGACGCAGTAGCGACCGTCGTGATACAATTTCCGCTTATCGTAGCTACTGCTGTATCTGGAACTGCCTTAGAAACCAAACATGAATTTAACGTCGTGTTTCCCGGTATCGATGCAAACAATTCGATTTCGCCAAAGCACCAAGACTTCCACTGGAAACTGGAACTGCTGGATTCGGATGAAGGATATCCGGAATAGTCGAAGTACAAATGGTCGAGACAAGTGACGTTGGCTTTGATACCGGAACTGTAGGCAAACGACTGGTACTGGCCGGGTAACTTCCTGTTCTGACATTGTAGGTTTAGACTGTCCCGTTTTGTCAACTTGTGTTCCCTTATTAAGCCAGTTCTACAGCAGTTCACACCTCCTCTTCACACTATTTTCCCTTTTCCGACTCGATCTGCTAGAATCCTTATCCTCTTCAATCTGAAGTAGCAATGCATATCGTTTCCTTAAATACTCCTGCTCTTCATCGATTTGCTTCAGCTTCGCTTCTTCTTCCAACTTCCGGGATTTCCTCTCCTCTTCTGCACGCCTCTTCTTTAATTAGTAACGGTAAGTTTTAGGTTAAGTTTTAACACGTTTGAGGTAAGTATTTGTCAGCAACTTTTCAGGTAAGTGTAATTCAATTATTCAGGTAAGTAATCTAAGCAAATATCCGCAATTCACAACGTACCTCAAATGAACTAGTTTTTCCACTCACTACGCGGTTGAATCAATTTAGATTTAATAATTAAACAATCCAAGAAATAAATATAAATTTCACTGCGCGCTACGAAACTGCTTACGATGATTGATTTCTAATTTTCTCTTTCACTCCTGCTGTCGTCTGTCAAACATGAGCATGAGTCACGTAACTTTTATTCCCTGTGGTAACTTTCTTGCGAGGGATAGGGAAAATGGTTCACAAGTACTCTTGACGACAAATATCGTTAACAGTCTGCACAAGTCTTTACGCAACGAAGCTAATATATATCGAAATATTGTCATTTTGGTATATATCAGCTTTGTTGTGTAAGAACTTGTACAAGTATTCAAAAAGTGAAACAACAAAAAATATTTAATTATTCAAACTTTTGCAAAACCTAAAAGCCTTCGCACTATGTTTTCTTACAAGTATTTACCCAAATTCAAAATGTTACTTGGGACAACCTTACAGAAAAAATGACACATGCTCGCCTTCATGGTGTTTGTGAAAAAATTGGCGAGAGCGAAAATTTTAGATATTAGCAAATAAATGTGCTGTTGAAAATAAATTTCCTACAGATTTAGTCCATTTAAGGGTTTAAACAATCATACGTTCTTTGCGTGCAAAATTTATACCGATGTTCTGCTTGAATTATTATTTTACCTCGTCTTCTTTCTCGTTCGTCTCGTAAGTGCAGCAAGGGTAATCATTTTAAGTGATATTTGCCACATTCTATCATCGAATGGGATGTGAAACATTTTTTTCCAGACTTCGTAGTTGCTTGTTTCCCTGTCGTTATCGTTGTTTGTTTATGACCTAGGGATGACTTGCGGTTCAGCGAGTTCTATTCGAGAAAGACATCACAACTATGGATTGACGTAGTAAAAGGTCTTCTAGAGAATGGTTAACTGTAGGCGAAAGGAATAACGAATCCGAATAAAATTTTGACTAATCTATGGTCGCCACGATAATTTCACCTACCTCAGCACAGCGATGCCAGATCTATAGATATTTTCGAGAGAAGTAAATCCTCTGATTCCCACAGTAATAGACACGGAAAAGGATTTTTAACCAACTATAATCCTCAAATTGTAATCAAATGATTGTGTTAAAGAAAATTAGAAATGTTTTATCTATATTTTAAGACAGGTCATTTCTTTTATTATTTTTTATTTCGAAATGAGTTGAATTTGAATTGTTAAGATTTAAACAAAAATAAATAATAAAGACATGTATGTGCTTACAAATACTAAAAAAAATCTGGTCCGTTCCCGGTACCTTCTAAAATGACCGCACTCACCGCTTGGTGGAGCGCGAGATTAATTGCATCGTTATCATTTCGACCAAAGTGTGCCATGAAATCTCAATGTACACAAATGAGCTACCGAATCGAAAGGGTTCTCACGGTTTGACATTTGCATTAGGAATGTATGATGGGAGCTCAACAGTGCAACCAATTTATCACCATTGGTTCCAGTTTCACGGAGGACTGGCTTCTTGTCTAGAGTAAGACGTCCAAAATAAATTTTACAGCTGAATTTCATTCGATGCTAACCTAACGCACTGTTTATTCTACTGTGAGCCTAGGAATAATTTGAATTACCTCAGGATTCGCTAAATTCAAATTGTTTATTTCTTCGAATTCTCTATAATAAGTTCGACAGGTTACAAGTAATGGTAATCAGCCCGTTTCCAATATTTTTTATATCAAAATCTATTGTTAGTTGATATTCCAACCAAAAAGCTTTCCTAATCCAGTTAACGATCGTTTGAACTATATTTGCATGTAAAATAACACAGCGTATATCACAAAAAGTTGAGTCAGTAGTTTAACCTAACTTTCTCTTCTTTCGCATCTTACTTAACTTTCTCCGCTTTCTTTTCATTGTCAACCTTCTTTTTGTCGACATTCTCCGCTTTGTTGGATTTCTTATCTTCGTCGATTTTCTCTTCATTTCCGATCTTCTCCACTTTGTTCACCTGCGTCATTTTAACGTTTTTCTGTTCTTTGTCAACTTTATCATCTTTGATGACTTCTTTCACTTTTCCATCTGTATCTTTTTTGTCGATTTTCTCTTCTTTCTTGTTTTCTTTCACTTTGTTGATTTTCTTATCTTCATCGTCTTTATCCTCTTTGTCGTCCTCCTTTTCCTCATCCTTTTCGTCTTTGTCGGCCTTCACTTTTTCGTCCCGCTTCACGTTGTCAACCTTTTCCGGGAGCACTTCGTCCAGGGTTGCCGTCTTCAGCAGTTTGTTGACGATGGTCGTGTAAATTTTACCCAAATTGCGCTCAAAGCCCGGAATCATTTCTTCGATGAAAAGTCCCGCATTATCGTTGATCACCGCATTGCCGATCTTTCCGAGTGCCGGATCGCCACCGAACAGATTGCCCAGCTCGAACCTGCCATCGCCGACCTTCAGCCGTATGCCAATCCGATGGAAACGAACGTACTCTTTGCCGTCGATTTTTTCCGTGAATCCTCGGATACGGATCCCCATGCGGACATTGGCTGGAATTGAAAACAGAATTGAATAAAAAAGTTGAAAAGTATAATTGGCAACACTGCACAAGCACGAGTAGATGAGTGCGAAAATGACATAGCCTCACAAAATGAGCTTGATGAACACCGTATGACAGTTATCATACGTCGTATTAGAATTTCGTCTTAGAAAGAATTTATTGCGATACACTTACTAAGCACTCCCGTGATGTTTCCTTTGCCTTGCACATCCAGCAACAGTATCTTCATTTTGAGTGCATATTATCCGGTGAAGTTGAGTTTTGGCATCGTCAACGAAATGTCGAAAGACAAATTGTTCGGGTTTGAGCTAAAACCAATGAGCAAAGTTCATTCATACCGACAACAACGGTAACAGAAAAAAACCAACTCACTGTACTCGTTCGATCTTGAATTTGCTGGCATTGTAAATGTAAAACTTGGAGAACGTCGCCTGTAGGTCCTTGCCTCGTTGAATTTTCATCTGGTCTATGTAGAACGGTTCTATCTTGGGTACCTCGAACTCCGGACCGAAGTTCCCGTTCGCCAGGTTGGGCCGAATGTGCTCCAACGCGTCGATAACACACTTTTCCATGTTCGGTTCATAGCGGGAGCAAACTTTTATGACACTTGCTTTATGGAAGAAGAAAACGATCTATTACTCGACTTAACAAAGATCATACGCCAAAAAAAAATAACTCTTAAAACTAACGTTTTGAACAGATCCTTTTAAAAAAGGAGCAAAATACTGGTTTCAGAGTATTGTAGTTCGCCAAATGTAAACTTATTCTTTCTAGGAATAGACGAAAATCACATCCACAGTAGTTCAGTTGGCAGAACGATTTCTCCGGATTGGATAAGGTTGCCAATTATTAACTAGTCTTCCAGTTTTCGTATTTCGTTACTTTAATTTTACGGAAATTTTATCTTTATTTTATTCGCAAAGAAAAGTTCTACATTGGGAATGTTGTTGAATGTGTGGACAAAACTGTGTACCTCACTTAGATGATTTTCTAAAATTTAAACTTGAACTCTCTCCCAAAAGTAACTTTTGCAACATTTTACTTCTTGTGTGTGAGAGGAAAAAAAATTCAAAATCAAACAGTTTATTTACGACTTGGAGTTTTCCAAATGGAAAATTGAGACAACAGTTTTAATAGAAATTTTGTTAGTGTTTGATTGCATGATTGTTAGAGAAACTTATAAATCCAGTAATAATTAGGCGATTTCTCAGTCGGTGTTGAACAGTCGTTCACACCCCACGCGTATAGCTTTTGGTTCATGGAAATTTTTTCTGGCTACATAGGGTTTCATCGATTTAAGGCTTCAGTCTTTTTCAATGCTACCTGAATCACTAACAGTCTTTCTAAAGCCTTTCTCAATGCTATACAAAGAGTGATATTCTAATATAATCAATCTTTTTCAAGACTAGGAAATTTATCAGCCTTTTTTAAGGCTAGCTATTCAAAGAACTATTCTTCGAACTAATAAGTCCTTATTAAGACTACCACAAAATCAGTCTTTATCAAGACTTTTCCACCTAGGAGTCTAATCGAAGACTAATTTAGCCTAGTTAAGTTAATATCAAATTTCATTCATTTCAAAGATGCCTGCGTCCAACCGGAAAAGGCAACAAGCCTAAGGCTAATAATAATTCAATACGAAATAAATCACAATCCGTTATTCAACATTTTTCTAATAACATTCACGATCTTATAGAATCCGAATGTAAAAATAAAAGACAACGGACGGATTTCCCTTCCGTTGATCCTATGCCGTCTAACAATATTTACGAGATTCTTCCTGAATCCGATTGTAGCGACATAGAATAAAATTCTTCAAAAATTCCCAAAATGAACGCTTGTCGTTCTGGGAAGAAACATCAATCTATGCCACCAGTGACGGTGATGATTTCCGACTTCAAAGCATTCCGTACTGAGCTTTCTACTTTTCTCCCGGAAGTAAAAGTCTCATTTCAAATCGGACGAAGAGAAGAATATCGAGTCTTGTTTGATGGATTGGAAGATTACGAACGTCTTATTCGATATTTGTTCGAAAAACTTCATAAATTTTATTCATGTGATATAAAATCAGACAGACCCTTCAAGGCTGTCTTGAAAGGCTTATCAAATGATCAAAGTACTGATGAAATTAAAAATGAACTAAAAGAATTGCTTGGTTTTGCCCATTCCCACATTAAAATTCATTGGGAACATTATAAACGGCATAACCGTATTGCAAACTTAGCGCAATGTCGTCGTTGCCAATGCTTCGGCCATGGAACCAAAATTTGTCATATGGATATACGGTGTTTGAATTGTAGTAAATCATTCGAAAGACGTTTGTTCTATGAATGAAACCACTGATAAATTTTTATGCTCAAATTGCAATGGAAATCAAAAATCCAATTATTTGAAATGTCCTGTCAGGGAAAAACTACAAGGATCAGCCCCATGGGGTTGTTCGAGCCGTTGATGTGGAACAAGGCAACCGAAATTTCCAATCATTGACGTTTTCAATTAATCGTCACACTCTTGAATCCGCAAATGCACAAGAGTCTGCTTAGATTGATCCTTATCAACACCGAACACGCAAACACAGAATATAGACTCTATTTATCGTGATTTGTATTTGTTTCGTAGCGGACGAAATTCCATCAATAGCCCAAATGTATACAATTAAATGTTTGTACATGCTTGCGATACGGATATCGATATTTAAGCTTCTCTTCACCAAGCTTGTGTTCAAGTTTTGTATGCAAGCAGTTATTTTTATAGCGTTTCTGTACCATTACTACCATTCTGCAATTTCGGTTGAAGCGATAAACTATTTCTCATTATCAATCGAGTTCATCTTATATAAATTAGAAATTAATCTTATGCACTCAAAATTTACCCTGGGGTAGTTGTCAATTTCTCAGGCGGAACGACAAAACATGGGATTTCATCCAATCTTGCATGACACATGATCAAAGCATACCAATTAAAGCTTCAAATCGTTTTATGGCGCTTTCTGTCCTGCTGTCTAGCAACAACCTACCTCTAGCATGGTACGCGTGGGACTGAAAGTTAGCTATAATTTCGCTTCTATTTATAGATTCGCGTGCGTCCAACAGCTTCGTTTTTGCATCGATTGACCAATCAGAGCGATGCTTTCCCTTTAATATATCGCTTACTCCTTCAAAACCGTCGACTATGGCAGGGAAATCCGGTATGCCGGAGATTTTTTGCAGACAAAATAGGACACTGCTAGCTATTAATCAACATTTGAATGATATACAATTAAAAATACATGGCTAAGAACTTTCAAATCAATACGTAGAAATATAACCTATTAAATGGTGACATAATATTAATAATTGATACAAAATTGACTGAGCTGTAATTGTTCAAAACCTGACCACATTTCTACGTGTATTTTTCTTGAGTTTCTAGTTTGCACCGCTATATAGAAAACAAAAATGTGTTCCACATTAAAAAAATTGAACGTTCGTTCGCTTAGACAACAAGTCAAATCAGCGACCTTAAATTTACAGAGCATACCTGTAAATCAAAAAAACCGTTACAAATGCCACGCCTAATTCTTCTAAGGCACTTATTTCTTCGAATTTAAAACAAAAAACAGATACGCCTTCCAATTCGTCTTCTAACGAAAACAATTTATTGACAGGTAGATCGACCTCTTCATCATCTTCTTCTAATGACAGTTACGCTAGTGTCACAGGTAGAAAATTACCACTAAATTCTTCTAATGTAAATAATCAAAGCTAAGGAACGCCTTGCAGTTCATCTTCTAACGAAAACAATTTATTAATAGGTAGATCGGAGAAATCATCTTCTTCTAATGGCAGTTCTAATGGCAGTCTACCTACAAATATTCCTTCAATGCCATTCGCTTCTTTAAATGAAGTTGATTTAGGCGATATAACTGAAAATAAAATCATCTACCTACAAGATCAAATTTTCCAAATGATCATCCGAATGAATTCGACTTCATCACTTTTTGAAGCATTTTAAATCGGATGGCAATTTGCAAATAATATTATAATGAATTAGAAATTTAACAGTGATGTTAAATAATTATTTGAATATTTTAAATTGGAATGCTCGATCTTTGAAATCGAGTGAAGATGAATTTTATAATTTTCTCAAAGTTCACAAAATTCATATTGCCATTATGACAGAAACATTTCTTAAACCAAGTGTAAAATTGATTCTGAAAATGATTTTGAAGCGAAATTCTGAAAATGATTTTGAAGCGTCCTCACTGGTTTAGTACAAATGAGTTACACAGACTCACAAATATAGAACCATTAGATGTAATGTCACATAATATTGTAAGCAAATTCCGACAAAAGTCGATGCAATCTTTATTTGAATCGATTCGCTCTCTAGTTAGGGGCTGTCCATAAAAGACGTCACGCCGCAAGGGAGCGGGGAGTGTTTCATAAAACGTGACCTTTTGTGACAGGGGGAAGGGGGGGAGGTTTTTGGAATGTGACGTCCAATATTTTCAATGAGCGCATTTTTGAAATACCTAATTATATTATTGCTTTGCCCTATTTCCTGAAAAAATCTCCACAATAAACGTTTACATTCTATAGGAAAACGTGTATTTGTTGATGTAAAAGCTTCTTCTTGTAAATTCGGAAATGAATGATGCAGGAAATCATTTCTGTTGTGATCAGCAGAAGTGCACGGAGGAGCGAGTATATTAGCGAAATTAATAAATTTTGCCTAATACGAGTGAAAAAGAAAGAAATGCCTTCAAACGGTTTAAGTTAAGCTATGCACTGACAATTTTTTCAGTAAGTTGATTTTCTAGCATTGATAATAGTATATCATAAGAATTTCTCTTATCTGATTCTGATGCAGTTTACTCAATTGTACTCCATTTGAAAAAGGGCGGGAGATCAACGATTTCAGAAACAGATCATGTCATGTCTTATCTTGATCATATGTGACTTTCCTCCACCAACATCAAAGCTTATCGAATCATCCAATGATTGAACTTACATGAATCTTGAATCATTCTAGCTCAAAATCACTACCCATTGTGCGACGGAAGATCAGTACCGATATTGATCGATATGATTTAAAATTCACTGATCAACTGATAATGAAAAGATTCTCCGGTTTTACCTAAAACAATAATATATCTGTGTACCCCTAGGAGAAATAAAACAGATGATTTAAATGTTTCATCAATTCCAACCAAATACTTTTGTAAATTTATATAATTGATATTAATAAAATAATTCCGATGATTTCGTAGTTTTAGGGATATTTTTAAATCTAATGACAGCATGTAATAAATCGATTTTTCCCTCATATTTGTATGGTTTGTCATACATATTGAGAATGTATTGAGATGAATTTTATTTATTTTGAATTCGTGACATGTGACATAGGGGTGGTGGGGGGTCTTTGCTTCTGTGACAATTTGTGACAAAGGGGGGAGGGGGAGTAAAAAATCGTCAAAAAAGCGTGACGTCTTTTATGGACAGCCCCTTAGTAAGTTAGTATATAAGTTCCTTTTCCCCATTACACAATACAAGCAAATGATGTCCTCATGGTAATATCCAAATCATATATATAATAGGATTGAAAAGTCACCACTTGTTACTGAACACCCAATTTAAATCTATAAAGAAAAGATCAGAATTTTTTTTCAACAATGTTTCATAGACAAGAATATATCTAGGGAACCCAAGAAACCAGTAAACACTAATAATAGTTCTAAAATAGCTTTTTTTATCTCCGAAACTTCTTATAGCTTTTCATCTGTAATCCAAAAGTTCATCTGCTATAAATCAACCACAATTTAGCTTCCAGAATGCACACTAGCCATAAATAAGCATTATCTAAGCATAGCAAATCTATATTTTGCCACAGTTGACCCTAACTCAGTCTCAACAACGATTTTAATGCTAGTTGGCGATTATTAGATGTCATAATGTGACATTAGTATGTGAACTACTGAATCCAATTTGAAATATCGACAAATATCGATACAAAGACCCATAAAGTTATATACCATTCGACGAGATCGGAAAATGTCTGTGTGTGTTTGTATGTGTGTGCACTTTTCGCTGATATTTTTACCGCTCAATTTTCTTAGAGACGGCTGAACCGATTTTAACAAACTTAGACTCGTTTGAAAGCTACTATTGGGCCATTTATCAAGATCGAATATCAAATGACTGTGACTTTTGGTTCCGGAGATATGATGGTATAAGTGACGTAACCGACAAAAAACGTCGTTTTTACCGCTCTAATGTATATAAGGGTGTCAATCATTTGGGATCACCTCTAATTTCGTAAAGCGCAATTGTTCAAAAGTTTAAGCACCTCGAAAAAAGTCCTCATGCAAAATTTGAGCTAAATCGGACATGGGTAAGGGGTGCTGCCCGGCGGTTAAAGATTGAAAATTTTCGATCTTGAAAAAGCACCACAAGGAGGAGTACATGAAATTTCCGATATCGAAAATTTTTTTTTGTGCCGAAAATCTTAAAATTGCATGAAACGTCGAGATTTAGTGTTATCTGAAAAAAATTTTTTTTTGAAAAAAATCGACTTTCTGGGACTTTTGCTATTTTTTCTAAGTCCCAGAAAGTCGATTTAAAAAAAAAATTCGAGATGACACTAAATCTCGACGTTTCATGCAATTCTAAGCCTTTTGGCATCAACAATTTTTTTTCGATTTCGAAAATTTCATGATGATTTTTCTAGATATATGAAAATTCCACTAAGTGGACTAAGAAGGGTTGTTTTAGATTAGCATCACTCTTCTCATACAAATAGGCAACACAAATGTCAAGCACTAGGTTGGAAAAATGATGCCGACACTGAAGAATGCTTTTGTGAACTACTCTAATCAATCTGAATCAATTGGTGTCAAAATTAGTGTCCGAAATTATTTAATAAAAGTATGAAATATATTTTCATGAGACTGTTATGATAGAAGAGAAAGGCATTATCACACCACTAGGTGGATTAAGAAGGGTTTTAATTTTATTATCACTTCTCGATTGTGGAAATGGCATTTAAGAAAATTTTGCTTGTGCATCGCGAAAATCCATACTACTCGTTCGCAAAGCAGTCGAAATTGATGAATCTGATCAAATTAACTTGAATTACTTTCATAATAGTATTAGGAGACCGTTTGTCGAAAGCTAGTAAGTCCAGATCGGAAGGAAAATAGAAACCGGATGAGCCAAACCCAGTGGGCTGTTGGGACCACTTTGGGAATCACTGCTTTAGAGTCATTTGGCAGACAATTAGTTGAGAGCTGCTCCTCCAGGGGCGCTTCGAAAAATGTATGAAAAAAAGTAATTTGCTCACAAAAGACAAAACGATTTGAGCTTCAAGTATCTCGTAAATTATAGTACTTGTGAGAATACGGGGATTCAAAATTTGTCAAACGGAATATGTTTTAACTAGGTGTCACTCCATCAGATGTAGTTAGTGTGCTTCAATACACATTTTAATTATCAGAATTATGCTCTTACAAAAAAAAAATCAAGGATCATATCAAAGACATCATATTAACAAGATATCCAGCTCTCACATTTCCCGAACAAATAATTGGCAACAACATTTTTTGCGAGCATGGCGCCCTCAGGCGAGTCCGCATCGAATCTCGTACACAGAAGTAGGGGAGAGAAATGTCAAATTCGTGCGCGCCAAAATAGTAGCACTGCGCACTCACACAATTGACATCATATGTTGAATGTGATGCCGTGCGATGGCGTTTCTGAACTGAAGATTGATTTCGCTCCAAGCTGACAGGGTCTGATTATATGTAAGTCACGACCGAGCATAATTACATTAAAAATGAAATAATTGTAAGGTTCCCATAATAAATACAAAAATAAAGATGATGGTGGATGCACTGAACAAATGACAAATTACAAAATTACTATACTTTGGGCGCTTAGATTTTTGGCATTAAAAATGCTTTACCCTCCACTATACGGGGACCGTAATAATCAATAATAATAATTGAACGTCAATAGCTCAGTCATTTGTTGATGGATTGATATAATTGAACAAACCAATCGATTCGGAAATCTCTTTGCTCAACATCAATTCGACTAGATTGCACCTGGAAAATTTTGCCTGATTTACACGGTAGCGATCATTTACCAATCATCATCTCAATTAGCTGTAACAAATGTATTGCTAATTCAGCTAGTATTCCATATGATTTGACAAAAAATATCGACTGGATTAAATACCAAAGTAGAATCTCTAGTATTTTGAATTCAATGGAAGAGCTCCCTCCACTTGAAGAATATGACTTCCTCATTTGTTCGATTCTGGAGGCAGCAGAACAATCCCAAACTAAACGCTTTCCTGGGCCAACGACTAACAGAAGGCCTCCCAACCCCTGGTGGGACAAAGAGTGCTCAGAGGCTAAACTCGCAAAACAAAATGCTTGCAAGACGTTTCTAAAACGGGGAGGAGGAACTCCTCAGAATTTTGAAAAACTTATGGTTTTAGAAACCAAGTACAAGAGCATACTTCGAGCCAAAAAATGTAGCTATTGGAGACATTTTGTCGAAGGTTTGTCAAGAGAAACCTCAATGAGCACTCTTTGGAATACGTTCAGACGAATGAGGAATCGTAACGTGGGCAATGAGAGTGATGAATACTCGAACCGATGGATATTTGACTTTGCTAGGAAAGTTTGCCCAGATTCTGTTCCTACGCAGAGCATTATACGGGAATCTCCTCCAAATAATGGTTTTATTAATAACCCATTTTCAATGATGGAATTTTCTATAGCACTTTTGTCTTGTAACAATAACGCCCCTGGGTTGGACAGAATTAAATTCAACTTGGTGAAGAATCTGCCCGACCTCGCAAAAAGACGTTTGTTGGAATTGTTCAACAAGTTTCTTGAGCAAAATATTGTTCCACCTGACTGGAGACAAGTGAAAGTTATCGCCATTCAAAAGCCGGGGAAACCAGCTTCCAATCACAACTCATATAGACCCATTGCGATGTTGTCCTGCATCAGAAAATTGTTCGAAAAAATTATTCTACGACGTCTCGACACTTGGGTCGAGACGAACGGTTTGTTGTCAGATACTCAGTTTGGCTTCCGTAGAAATAAAGGGACGAATGATTGCCTTGCATTACTTTCGTCTGACATCCAAATTGCCTTCGCTCAAAAGCAACAAATGGCATCTGTATTTTTAGACATTAAAGGAGCATTTGATCCAGTTTCCATTGATGTTCTTTCAGACAAGCTTCACCAAAATGGACTCCCAGCGGTTATAAATAATTATTTGCACAACCTTTTGTCAGAGAAACACATGCATTTTTCACATGGCGATTTGGCAACACTCAGAAATAGTTACATGGGTCTCCCGCAAGGCTCATGCCTCAGTCCGCTCCTCTATAATTTTTACGTAAATGACATTGACAGCTGTCTAGTAACCCCATGTACACTAAGACAATTGGCAGATGATGGCGTGGTTTCAGTTACTGGACCCAAAGCTATTGATCTGCATAAACCATTGCAAGATACCTTAGATAACTTGTCCGATTGGGCTGTTCATCTTGGTATCGAATTCTCTGCGGAGAAAACAGAGTTAGTCGTCTTTTCAAGAAAGCATGATCCCGCGCAGCTTCAGCTCCATATGATGGGAAGAATGATCCAACAGGTTTTAACTTTTAAATACCTCGGGGTGTGGTTCGATTCCAAATGCACGTGGGGAGGACACATTAGGTTTCTGATAACAAAATGCCAACAAAGAGTAAATTTTTTTCGAACAATAACAGGATCTTGGTGGGGTTCTCATCCGCAAGATCTAATAAAATTGTATCAAACAACGATACTTTCAGTGATGGAATATGGATGCGTTTGTTTTCGTTCCGCTGCAAACTCTCATATTATCAAACTTGAGCGAATTCAGTACCGTTGTTTGCGAATTGCCTTAGGCTGCATGCATTCGACACATACAATGAGTCTTGAAGTTCTGGCGGGAGTTCTTCCATTAAAAGATCGATTTTGGGAGCTTTCATCACGCCTGCTAATAAGATGTGAGGTGCTGAATCCCATGGTAATTAATAATTTCGAACGACTAGTCGAGCTTCGATCTCAAACAAAATTTATGACAGTATATTTTAACCATATGTCACAGGAAATCAACCCTTCAAGATATCTTCCTATCCGTGTCAGCATCCTAAGTGCCCCTGACTCAACTTTATTTTTCGATACATCCATGCAGCGTGAAGTGCGTGGAATCCCGGATCATCTACGCTCGACAGAAATCCCAAAAATATTTTCAAGTAAGTTCAGGCATATTGACTCTGAGAAAATGTTTTATACGGACGGATCGCGAATTGAAGAAGCGACAGGGTTTGGTATGTTCAACAATAATGTTTCGGCCTCATTTAGGCTTCAAGAACCTGCATCTGTTTATATAGCAGAGCTAGCAGCAGTTCATTATAGTTTGAGTGTAATCGTCACATTATCTCCAAACCATTATTTCCTCTTCACAGATAGTCTGAGTGCAATTGAAGCCATTCGCTCAAACGCTGCTGGCAAAAATGAACCGTTTTTCCTGGGCAAAATAAAACAGTGCCTGAACGACATATTGAACAATAATTATCTAATCACTATAGTCTGGGTCCCGGCTCATTGCTCCATTCCTGGCAATGAAGGAGACGATATTTTAGCCAAACGTGGTGCTATTGAGGGTGAAATTTATGAGCGACCGATTGCTTTCAACGAATTCTATAGCTCGTCTCGCCAAAGAACACTTGCCAGCTGGCAAGCATCTTGGGATAGAGATGATCTGGGTCGGTGGATGCACTCAATTATTCCGAAAATATCGACAAAGGCATGGTTCAGGGGACTGGATGTGAGTAGGGATTTCATTCGTGTGATGTCCAGACTCATGTCCAATCACTACACGTTACATGCACATCTCCTTCGAATTGGGCTCTCCAAGACTAATCATTATGCTTGCGGAGAAGGTTATCGGGATATTGATCATGTCGTTTGGACATGCGTGGAGTATCGTGATGTCAGATCTCAACTAATAAATTCTTTGCGTACCCAAGGTAGACTATCCAATATCCCAGTTCGAGACATTCTTGCTTGTCGTGACCTTTCATACATGAAACTTATTTATCATTTCATAAAGAAAATTGGAGTTTCAATTTAATAAAGGCTCCTTTTAAGACTTAGTTCTGATCCCAGCTGCGTCCATGAGTTCAACCAATAGCTAAATTAGAATAAAAATTATGTAATGATACAAACAAACTCGAAACAGTTTATGAAATTATCAACAAAATGTCTGAAAGTAACAGCTTATTTTATAATTTATAGAAGTTAATCGTTTGGTTCAAATAATATTTCCGAGTAGATTTCATAATTAATGACGAGTTACCTAAGATGATATTTAAGCTATAAGAGAATATGTTTTAATAAATTCAAAACGTTGTGACTATGTTAGAATTAAATTAGGATAAGAATATTATGTAAAAGTGATGCTACGGCGAAGAAAAACTTATGTAAACTGCCTTAAGAAATAAACGTATTTATGGAAAAAAAAAATCGATTCGGAAACTTTTAGCTTAAGCATGTTTGGCAACGCCGTTTCAGTATTTCAAAAGCATACTATTGAAAACTTGGTTAGAATCTTAGACTTATGTTTTCATCCACCAATCCCAGCTGACCAAAATGATGTCATTCTCTTGATTTTTCGTGCACGGCCGACGGATTCGATCGTTGGTCTACACCTCGGTTTTCAGTTAGTAGCAAATAGGATGGTTTTGTTTATTGGAAATAAGTGATGATATAGAATGTTAGTATATCCGGAGTTCAAAAAAGATTAAATAGTATAAACAGTAGTAGACATTAATTTCACTTGGTGGTGCTAGTGTAAAGCTCGCTTCATTTAGAATTGGAACAAAGACAATTGCCTGTATTTCAGTTATTTATTATTGTATTCAAGATCTTTTTTTATACAAATGTAGCGTTTTCTTCATACTTTTAAGAAAAAATACGGATAAAATTATTCGTCACGGTTTCAAAGGAATTCTCGATTTTTTCCTGTAACACGGCTCAGTAGGCGGCGCACACCTTCTTCGTCCATCGTTTTAGCTATCTTATTCCACCAGGTCGTCATCTGATTGATGTCTTTGACAACGTTTCCCTTTGCCTTGAGTCTCCTCTTCATGATTGCCCAGTATTTCTAAATAGGGCGAAACTGGGGGCAGTTGAGTGGGTTAAGGTTTTTCGGAACAAACTGGACCACTTTCTCTGCATACCATTCTTAAACGGCTTTGCTGTAATGATAGCTTGCCAAATCTTGCCAAAACATTACGGGATGGTCGTGGGATCGAATGAACGGCAAAATTCGTTTTTGGAGACACTCTTTTTGGTGTAGTTCCGATGTCATTTGTCTTATTTGTAACGAAAACTTTCGTTTTTTTGCCGCAGGTGCAAATGCCCGACCAAATCATGAATTTTCTTGCAAATTTGTCGGCAAAAACAAATTTAAATTTGGCTGGAACATCCCCCCGAGCCGTTGCCAAGTAAAATTTTTGACCTGGGATTTGACCGAAGTCAGCCTTGACACAGGTTTCATCGTCCATCAGAAGACACCCGTTGAACTTGGTCAGCACCTGGTCATAAAGTTTCCGAGCACGAATTTTGACCACACTATTTTGTTTCATGGTCCGATTTGGCTGTTTGCTAGCTCGATACGACTTGATGCCTTCCCGGAGTCGAGTTCTCCTCACGGTACTATGGGCAGCACCGAATTTTCTGGCCAGATCACGGTCCGACAGATTAGGATTCCTCTTAATCGTCTTCAAAATCTTACCACGCAATTTCCGGTCGTCAGTTCGACTCCGACGATCGGCTTGAGGCTTCCGAATCGTCGTCAATGTTTTCTTATACCGTTTGATAACGCGCCATACGGTATTTCTGGGCAATTTCAGCTGTTTAGCTAGCCTAGATGCAGACCACAATGGATTTTCCAAATAACTGTGCACAATTTTTTTTCCTTCTTTCGGCTTCCATGTTGATTGTTTACAAAGTACAGTCGATTTTCGGAATGTCAAAAATCATACGTGAAGCTGACAAAATTCTCGACACGTGGGCGCCAAGAGCTTCCAAATCCGTCCACCAGGAGCGCCACAATATGAGCAAAAGTTTGTTCCAATTCTAAATAAAGCAAGCTTTATAATTATATGTAGAAGATTCCTGTTAATCAAAATCGTGTTGATTCATTAAGATCGTTTCTTTTGGAAGGTGTTTCAGGGTTTCAAAACTTATTAGATGATTGAAAAAACCGCTGCCACCTTTTTAATTCTTAAGTGCTAGGCTCAGTTATAGGATTAGTGTCAAATGACAGTATTAAGTCTATGATCATTTCAATTATGTATCGGTTGGGCTATGATAAATGTCGACGAATTACGATATCCCAAGGTGAAGAGATTATTTGACTGATAAAGAGCGAGACTATGAAATTTTCACTTCATCGGGCTTTTCCCTGTTCAATAAGAAATAAAAATAAAAATTATACTAAATGAAATAAGCAATACATGCCACGATTTATGTGCTTAACATTATATCTCACTATATAAATAATCAAAATTTTAATATGAAGTACGAGTTTCACTCTATAAAGTTCTTCAGATTTCAGATGTCGATATTTATCCTAATACTCCAGTAGCTTACTAGCAACTTCTCGTTTAACGCGGATTCGTTTTGCACGCCCCCAGTGAACCGCGTTATACGAGACCCTACTGTATTCTGCAAATGGTTGAGATATAACGGCTATGACAAGACATTTCGCAAGAATCTTCCGTTGGCGGAACATTTCCGATATATTGAATGTGAAAACTTTTTTCTTAAATATCATCGAGAAGAATGTTCGGTAGTAAGTTTTCCACAACTGATTTTCTGCCACGTGCGATCAGTTCCAGTGCTAAAATAAAATAATTCACTTACGCAAAGCACAGTCAACTTGTATCACAGTTATTAGACTAAGCACGCTACTAGAAATAAATATGAGCTCTAATCGACCCATTTTGTACTAAAATCACTCTTTAGCGATTTTCCACTTTCGCGGTTGGTTTTCCCTGTCACTTTAATTAACCAATTTCACGATCCAAGTAGGCTGGTTTCTATGCTCCTGCTACCGAACAAAGCCCGCTTCACCGGGAGCAGCTCCACCGTGCATCGGAGAAATTCTTCTTTGGTCAACTGGAATAGGTCGTATCCTGAGCTAATCTATTTATACTATTATTATTCGATGGGTATCGACATTCTCACCTGTTGGTAGAGGTAGAGGGTAAAACACACCCTGTGGGCATAATGTAATGCATTGCTTTTCTCGAAAAGTTTTATTTTCATAGCTATGAAATTTTCATTTAGGGATTATCCTAAGTTTGTGTCTAGGGCCGAAAATTGAGGATAACCCCTAAATGACCATACCTGAATCGGCTAGTATTAGCCGAAAAAGACGTCGGTGCCAATTGATAAAGTGTTTTGCAAAAAGTATTAAATATTCATCTGCTTACCGGTTCAAATTGAACTGTTTAAGTTTGCACTAAGCAGTTCAATTTGAACTGCTCTGCACTGACGAGTCTAAGACGAAACGCAAAGAAAAGTATAAAATTTTGGTAACTATAAATGAAGCGTACCCAGAAATATAAACCCAGTATTATTACCAAATATTATCGATTTCATTTCCTAAAACCGATTTTCAAGCTCGCAAACTGAATTATGCTGATTATTCAGTAATCAACAGCCTTTTTCCAAGAATTGTGAAAAAAAATTTACTTCTTTTCCGATATCGCACATCTTTTTACTGTTCCTTAACATAGGAGAGTTTTCAACAGCTCGAAATTTTGTATGTGGGGTGGATAGAATTAAACCCAGAAAGATAGTTTTTTTCAGTCGAGCAGCTCTGATGTCAAAATTAAAAATATATTCGAAAAAAAAACAAGTGTCTTTTGTTATTATTTTCAGACTTCAATTATAAAATTGTCATAAACTAAGTAGGGTTACGGCTCCCTATTTCATCTGAGCTCCTATTTCCATCTCATCCCTTCACCTCATTACTTTGAACATGAATAATATTTTACAACCTACCTGAACCAAACAGTGAAATGTTTTAAAATGATTATAAAAGCTATTGTCACACTTTTCCATTGAAAGAAATGGTTTCAAATTCTTCGGTGATCGTTTTTTTCATTTAAAATAAACTCACTTGTCAATTTAGGACACATTTTCGTCTCAAGATTTACAGTTCGTCATGTTTCTGAATATCTACTAATCGATTCGTCTCAAAACATGATCACTATTTCGCACAATTACACTACCAATGAAGGCTGGATGACTTCATAATTAGTAATGCTCACTTGCCACTTGTTTAATTAACGATTAAAAACTTCAAAAATTACCCAACAAGCAATAAAAGTCTTCAAACATATGAGATGAAAGTTTTTCACTTAGTTCACTTGATTGCGCTTTGTTTTCATCTTATTTGATTTCGCAAAGTTGCCAATTTATCTCATAATGTTACAAAGCAAAAATTGTTTTTCTTCTTCAAATTATCATCAAAAAGTATGTTTTTGGTATCCGTGATACCTAATAGATACTCAGAGAGAAAAGTCTAATTTTTACTTCTCACTTTTTATGAACCTGTACAAATCTGTATAAAATTAAGGAAATCTGTATAAAATCAGTACTTTGATTTAAATCAGTATGCGAACGCAAAAATCTATACAACACAGATAAATCTGTATAAATGGCATCTCTGGCTCTGCATTTTGTTTTAAGAAGGGCTAATGCCTGAATAGTAAAAATTTCTCTTTTTTTATTTAAAATTCACCAAATTAACTTTACAGTCAAAATTTAAATTCAAAGCGAAAGGTAACGGAAACGATCGAAAAATTTTTAAACGTTAAAATGAATATCGTGTGTTGTCTCATAGTTGGCATTAGGCCGTTTTTAAGAAGAATTCTGACAGTTTGAACCTGAGAGTGTAATAGTGGAATATTTTGTTTTGATTGCTGTCGCCATTGCTAATTTATAGGATGAATAAAGGACCAACGGTAGGATGGATAAAAATCCATTGAGATGAAACAAGGAGCAGAGTAGTGAACACATCATAAGTGTTTTTAGCTGGTTTATGAATATTAGTTATATTTTCAAGAATTGAGAATCAATTCTCAACTTTGAGCAAGGCGAATGAAGCAGTAATATTAAATAGTTATAGTGATTTTAGTGGCTAAATCGGGGTTTGAAGGCGACGTCCTTACAAATGAGATGAAATAGGGAGCCCTTACCCTC
The DNA here is from genome assembly GCF_030247185.1 of Malaya genurostris. NCBI lineage: Eukaryota > Metazoa > Arthropoda > Insecta > Diptera > Culicidae > Malaya > Malaya genurostris. Next base: position 339,428,704 of record NC_080571.1, on the reverse strand, counting down.
TCTAAAATTGGGATACTCCAGAGCATATTCTAACAATTCATCAGAAAATTTCGAATATGCCAAAATCTACGAGATTTCGAAATGTCTATCAGTTTTTTCGTTTCTAAACAAAGTTTTTGAGCAGTATTTTAAGGGGTAAAGCCCCCTTGGAACTTGAAAAAAATCAAATTTTTTTGTGAACCTAAAATTTTCATCTAGATTGCGAAAGAAAATGACTTGTGGTCAAACCGAATCTTGAACTAGTTGTTTACGACAGTTTGCGAAAGCGTTTCGTACATCTTGAGACAACTTTAAACGCTTTTTTCACGAAACACGATCTTTCAAATCGGGTGAACTCGTAGCAGCTACAAATCTTTATCGTTTCCAAATTTTGAGAAGACTTTCATGAACACTTTATCGAGTATACCACGGAGAAGTTTCTTGATATGTTGTAATTTTTTTTTCACGAGCAATACAATATGCAATTTTCATGTAAAAAAGGCGGGTGGGTAATATCAGAGACATCACTGGATGTCGTGAATACGAAAAAAACTGGCACGCTCCCATCACTTTTTCGAATATCAGTTAGTTTATTGATTGTATGAATTGTGCAAGCTTTCCCCTTTGTCACTAACAGAGTTTGAAGCGATGCACCTACATTAAAGTACAGATTAGTTACATTAAACAGCTACTATTCTACAACTATAGATTCCAAACTTGAAACAATTCCTTTTTAATTTGCCAATATAGGAGGCTAGGTACGACAAATTTGTAGTTTATTTTTTTATTGAAGCTATGAAGTTCGATGATATCTGATTCTTCTCGAAATTTCAGTACGAGACAATTGCAATGGCCTGGTCTGAAATGTATCGACGATCTTCGGTAGGCAAGAGTAATTTTAATAATAATAATAATAATAATAATAATAATAATAATAATAATAATAATAATAATAATAATAATAATAATAATAATAATAATAATAATAATAATAATAATAATATTAATAATGATAATAATAATAATAATCATAATAATAAGAATACAGATCAATCTGTATTGCAACCCTGTTTTGCATGGCATATTTTCACACAACCCCATACTAATATAAAGATGAGTTCAACATCGTCACTTTCGCTTTCGCATTGCCGTTCGTAATTGAATGTATTAGTGACGGTGCAAATTATTTTAACTTCCATCTTGATGAATGTTTTGGTAGGAAATATTGAAATTGTGGCACTAAAAAGTGCCTTGAATTGTCACAATCAACAAGATCTGAGATGGTTCTCGTGTGTGTCTTGTTTCGGCAACAGTTGCTCAAAAGATGGTAGGAAAGCGACAAAATTCAACTAGTTCTTTATGATTATCTTTAGCACTGAAAAGTGCTTTGAATGGGCCTTGCTGGACTTTCTGGCTGCCTTTCTACCGGTTTTCGGTGCCATCGTGCTGACGGTGTCTCGTATGTTCAGAGTAGCTGCTTTAACTTAAATGACACTATTTCTCACATCACAATTTATTTTATACCTGCTACTGGCAGCGGTGTACGGACATCCCCTTTGCCAAAATTCCTTTTCCTGTTCGCAGAACGGGAAACAGTGAGACGATTTTGGTAGGAAAAATGAACCATTCAACTTTTATATGGATGCTCTTGTATACACGTTCAAGTTAAAAAATTTCGATTCTATTGGTAGTTAGATTATATTAATCCTTCCACAGATCACTGAGCTATGAGCTTTCAAAATACGAGAAAGGCAAACGCGCCTTATGAATTATCCTCTTTGATACTCGTTTATACCGACCATTTCAGAAAAGTTTAATTTTGAACTATTTGCGATTATGTCACACAACTGAAAATTTTATCATAAAATTGTGATCATATTTCCGATGGCATGTAGGAAGAATTATGTAGATTCATTAGATACAACAGGAGATATTCACGATCAAAAACTTATCACTCTCTCAGAGGGTAAATTTTGAAAAGGCACCTCATAGTAAAGTAGGTCGTATTCACGACAAAATTGAACTTTTCATTTATACACAAGTGGTATCCTAGTTAATGATAGGTATATACTTAAAAAAGAAACTTTCGTTCTTGTTCCAGCTTTTAATTTGTAGACACAGCCGGCTCACCCATTTTGGACCTCCCGGAAAACTATCCGCAGCAACATGATCATAAAGAGGCTATTTTTTATCGGAGTTATGCAACAATTACAATATGCATATATTTCACTATATTTCCGAAAAACGTATTTGAAACTTACCCCTTAAATCTATACTGTTTGGCCACGCAAAATGTTTATTTCGTATTTGTATAACACATGGATCAATAAGTCCCGAGACTAAAGCAGAGATGGCGCTCGCAGTAAACCAGTAACCACGTCTTTCTAAAGTACTAACTTTTGCTTGAAACGGGTCAAAATTTTAAGTCGATCCGACCAGAAACAGCTGAGTTATCGAGGTTGAAGTAAAGTCGTTTTGTAGTTTGTTGAGAAAAATGGAAAACACCGAGTTTCGTGTTTTGATAAAACATTGTTTTTTAATGGGTAAAAAAAACAGCGTGCAAGCGAAACAATGGATTGAAAAATGTTATCCGGACTCTTGTCCATCAAAAGCAACGATTTGTCGGTGGTTCGCCGAGTGGTCGTACCGACACAAATGACGCGGAACGCTCGGGTAGACCTGTGGAAGCCGGAAAATGTGAGTGAAGTGACAAAAATTATAATGAAAGATCGTAAAGTAAAGCTCCGTGAGATTGCTGAGATGACACAGATATCATATGGAAGTGTATTTACTATCCTTCATGAAAAATTTAGCATGAAAAAGGTTTTTTCCAAGTGGGTGCCGCGATTGCTTTCGATGGAACAAAATGCACCCTGCCACAAGTCGATGAAAACAATGGCGAGTATTGCACGATTGCACGAATTGGGCTTTGATCTGCTTCCCCACCCCCCATACTCGTCAGATTTAGCCCCCAGTGACTACTGGCTCTTTGCTGATCTTAAAAAAATGCTCCAGGGGAAAAGATTTGGCTCAAATGAGGAGGTCATCGCTGAAACTGAAGCTTATTTTGAAGCGAAAGATAAATTTTTTTATAAACATGGTATTGAAAAATTGGAAAAACGTTGGAACCATTGTATCACCCTAAAAGGTGATTATGTTGACGAATAAAAAAAATTTTGTAAAAAAAATGTTGTTTCCATTGTTAGTCTCGGGACTTATTGATCCATGTGTTAATTATGATTTACTAATGGTGCTTCAGTAAACATTAAAAAGGCACCAAATTACAACACATTTCCATATGGATTTCATCTCGCAGATTTTGTTGTAAAATAAAGATTTACATACCTCTGCGAAATAGGAACCTTTGTTCCAAGAAGCCAAAGGCAGTAGATATAGCAGGTTATCGTAAAACTCTTTATTTTTTCAGAAAACTGCTTTTAAACAAAACATGCTTATTAGTTTTGTGTATTTTGTATATCGAAATCGGATACAGATGTACTAAAAAAGTGTAGCTAAACTTTCTACTAGATAGCAAAAAAAAATCAAAAATAAAAAACGTATGCAAGTTTCCATCGAACATTTACGAAAAATGGATCAAAAATTTCAATATCGCAAACCAGTAAGAAGGCTTTACAGTTGTTTGAGAATAAACTATTGAACAAGAAAAACGGTAAATGCAATTGTGCATGCAAATTTGATCAACTGGCTGCCCTGAACATATAAATTCGACTGAATCTGTAGGTGTAGCGCGTACTGCATCACGTGAGTGTTAGTGTCCTCTGCTGTATGGGGAAACAAAGTATCACACCATCAAAGTTATCAGTTGGTTGTTGCACCTTCAATTTAAAATTGTCTGATCGCTTTCCTTCAGGTGTAAGATTGTTTGTTTTCCAACTTTAATTTCGACCCGGTTTCAACGTTATTATGGTCGTTCGTCGGGTTTTGTAAAATTATACTTTTTGTTTTGTTATTTATTTACGAGATGAAAATACTAGTAACTCTTGTTATAGAATGATTTTTTTATTGGCCCAAGGAGAACATTTTGAATATATAAAGATTCTGACAAGAAATAATCTGCTATATTTTTTACATTCAGATCAAGATACTTCTCTTCAATTGTATTCATTTACATCAATACTACTTATTGTAAATTCAGGCATTATCACAATCTTCATTTTTGTGGTATTGAGAATAGATCTATGACTAAATAAAAAGTACGCAATACACAAATTACTAACACCAGCATACCGATTCTTGGTGTGAACAGTAAAATTTTTAAAAATTTCAAAAGGTTTTGAAAAGTTAGATATTTTCTTAGGAACAAATGCAAACTTTTTCGTAAATTGATGAAACAATTTTGATTGAAAACAATCAACCAAATTTTCCCTATTATTGTTCAGTGTCTAAGATTTAGTGATATTTCCTTAGGGGGTACGTTTTACCCTCTCTTTCATAACTGTTATTTATGAATTATCAAAGCAAGATAACTGCGCCTAACATCGAGCTGCGTCTAGTCACTGTTTTTTTTTTCCTGCACATCTCTCATATTAATCAGCATGTTTATGGAAATTCTGCCGGTGATGAGAGCCGCACGGAATTGCGCAGGGGTTTGCGTGATTTTATGTTGTAAATGCTGTTCCAAATAATCGTCTCATCTGGCTGAAATAGTTGTCTTATGTTGTTAGTAAGGTAGAAGAATCCTTAAGAAAAAAAATTATAACTCTGAATAGGATAGTGACTAGTGCGAAGGAGATTTACCATCTCAATCCGTACGATACTGAGACTCACTCTGGGTCGTAAAAAATATATCTATAGCCAATACTATTATAATCATCAACACTTTAAAGTATTTGAAAAAGATAGGAAAACAAACTGATTGCTCAACACGTTTCTTTCAATAAAGATAAAAGATAATTGGCGTTATTACTCTATTATTCCAAACCAATTAATTGTGAAGACGGCAAAAAAACGTTGCATACAGACTAGAGAAAATATGAATGATAACAACGACACCATTCAAATCGTGTGAAAATCTTTCAGCATAACTGTTGCCCAAATGCGACATATCAATAAAATAAAACAACATTAGTTTCACAGCAGTTCCCACAAGCATTACAAGTGGAATAGCTTATCGAAAGTAAACAAAAAAATTAGAGGGTTGTATTCAAGACACGACCGAGCACAATAACATTAAAAATGGAACGTTTCTAAGGTCTTCATAATATATACAAAAATAAAGAGATGATGATACACTAAACTAAAAACTTTTTCAATTGACTAATTACAAACTTGCTCTAGTTTAAGCGCTTAGATTGTTGGCGAATGATAAAATTGACAATTAGATTTTTTCTTGATAATTAATTATATTCAATTTTGATCCCTTTCCACAATTTTTTACATTGTTAAAATTTTGAATAACGTCCTTTAACTAGAATTCAAAGTTACTTGAAAGCTCAATTTTAGATACAAACAACCTAAAGATTTAATCCTGAACAAATGAAACTGTTTTATTTTATGACAATAATCTTCGAGAAACATACAAACTTATTAATTTTATAAACAGTTAATCGATCCAAGAGAATATTTTATTTATTTTAACGAAAAATGTTGTACCAGTAAGCTCAGTAATAGTGTAATTTTATTAATCCTTCTTCAAAATCGTCGAACAATACGAGGAAGAAAAATGTGAAACAGTCCGCATAAAATATTTAGTTACTTACATTGATTTTCGTTTTGGCATATTAGGAATATACAGAATGGATACGCAACAAAATTCAGAAATTTTGTTCATATTGTAACTTGATGTTATTAACACATGAATGAACATTGTCATAGTTACAATGCGTGTTTTGAAGCAAATAATAATTGAACTGAAACTGGCGGTTAACCAAATTCTACGAGGGTTGCTATTCAAACGATACATGTAAAATCGCAAGTAAACTTACCTTTAGTTTATCTTTGATACTATATGATATTGTATCTAATTGTACTGTATATGTGAGCCTGTGGAACTCATTTATACTACTAAACCAAGGAGACCGCTTTTAAATAAGTTTCAGAATTTAATTTTGAATCTTTTAAAGCGTTTAATACCTGGTGGGACAACAACTTGTTCAGTCACATATAATGAAGAAGAAGTTTCTATGATTATCATAATAACACAACTTTATACTGAATCCATTTTCGCACCACCGTTTTGCTCGTATGGGAATGGAGATTTAAGTATGCAAACCGATCCGTTGACAAATTAAAACATTTTTAAGCTTACAATATTGAAGCTTTGGAATCATTTAAATGAGGAAATTCCATTAACAAATCATCAAGGAACAAGCGCTGTAAATTAGATCCGAATTAGATCTATTGCCGATAATACTAAATTAGCCTGATAGTTACCAGAGAACCAAAAAAAAATACTCAATTCAAATAAATTTTTCAAATATATTCAAATGACGTTTTCTCATAAGTTTAAGTTAAATGTTTCCGAATCGATTGGAATGTTTCCGAATCGAATTATATAAATCCATCAACAAATAACTGAGGTATGAGCGTTCAAAATTATGGCAGAAAAATGTTACGCGATTAGTTTTGCATGTTTTAATTTGACACCCAGCCTCGGGAAGCGAAGTGTAAGGCATTTTTAATGGCAAAATCGACCAACAATTTGCTAAATACATGGGATGTTTCAAAAGAACCGATAACCATGCTGGTTCGGTTTTTCAATAGCTAGATGATATATAAGATATTCAAGCGAACACGAAGCGGTGTTGTGCAGACAGCAGGAAATTTCACCAACACATAATGCAAAAGCGACAATCCAGCAAGTGAACGCATATACAATCCAGTCATCAGCTCACTGGACGAGCTACTTGTTTCATTCGCAGTTTTAAATTTTCCAACTACTGAAAATTTCTTCCTACACGAAGTAGGGATTTTTTTTTTAATTTTTTTTTAACTCTCGTTTTCCCTTGTGGAAAACGAGCTCCTTCCAAACGAAGGGATTTCTTTCTTCTCGTCAAAAGAAACACGAGTTGTTTCCTAACTAAAAACAGACTACTTTATTATTTCCATCTTACATCTATATGTACACTTTTCTTATTCTATTACTACACTTCAAACCTCAAAAGGGACAGACAAATATGCTAATTTCACCTGCTGATTTACCTTTATCTTTGCGCGTCTCAATAGAGACCAATTGATATGGGTTTTCCCATTCAGAGGAGATGCAAAAGAAATAATATATTTATTTCCTGTCTATACTGTGCGCCGATTTTGTCTAGACGCTACATCCTAACAAAACATTATACAAATTTTATAACTCAGCCTATTATTCTAGGATCGGCCTGATTTTACGATTCTACTTACGGCCGTCTCGTCAGAAGAAATCTTCCATAAATATTAAAATTAATTCGAGCGTCCGCGACATTCCGGGGCCCGTAAATCATCCGCGTGGTGATTTACCGATTTAACTCAATTGTTACATGATTGATTCTTCATTTAGATTAGATCTCCTCATTTGTAGCATACTTATAAGTGACTGTGGCATTTCTAACATGTTTTGTTGATTATTACTATTGCTACTCTGTCTTCTATTTCTTCTAAAATATATGTAACAGAATATAATGATTAACGTAATTATGATTGTACTAGTCGCTCCTCCTAAAGCATATAAATGTTTTTCATATGGACGGTTTTCTAAAACCCTTTCATCTATGATATTTACTTCTTCATACGGATTTTTAGGTAACGTCATGTTACTTTTAACTAATTTCTTTTGATTAACTTCAATTTCGTAAGGTAACTGATCGATAGATTTAAAGAATGATTTAGTTCTATAGTTTACGCCTGTCATTTGTGCATACCAAATCTGCTTTTTTGCCAAAATTTTACAATCGGAAGTTAATTCCACCATAGCAACCTTGTACGGCGGATTTATAATCACATTATCACAATGAACAATTATGTTCCTTGGTTCGTTTGTTATATAAACAACCGTATTTTGATTGTTCATTGGTATTAGCTGAACATAAGTTTCATTTAGCTTTTTCGACAAACATTTTTCTTTTGTAGCCTTATGAAGGATGGCAGCCGCAACGCAGTCAACTGTTTTTGTCAGTATAGGTTGATTTACCAGATAGTGGCTCTCGTTAAATTGAATCAAGTTTTCATTGATATAAAAGAATTCTTCCAAATGGTTGATAGCGATTATTGGATTATCTACTTCAATCACGCTCCCATTACTTGGAACTGGTATAACTTTGAATACTTCAAAGTTATCCTTATTTATTATTACATTCTCCATTAAAATATTTATGGAGTTATTGCAAAGTTTTACTCCGAATTTAATAGCAAGTGGGTCCCGCAGGATTGTATAACCCGCAGGTAGCTTTTTCTTAATACTGTTGTACACTTCCTCCAATTCGTTTTTATTCAAAGGATCTTGACGAATTGAACGATATTTTTGTATTATTCCTTCAGCTAACTGAGATGCTAACATCGTTGCTTCAAGAAGTTTCCTGGAGAATACTTCAATCTGCGTGATAGAATACCGTTCTTTTAAGGATATCATGCCTGTATTCAAATGGTATATCCTTTGATTCAGATCGTTGCCCATAACCTTTGCCTTTTCGTTTAGAATTTTCATCGTTTGAGAAATTTCATGAAGTTTCTGTTCCTCATGAATTCGCAACGATTTCAATTCTTCTTCCACATCATCGCCCCCAAAAAGGAGATCTTTAAGGAATCCGAGTATTCCTCTGCTTCTTTTTTGACGCGCGATTGCTTGAATTTCAAGAATAGCGTTATCACATTGTCTTTCAATAGAAGCTGCTAGCTCCGAAAGTGTTTTATCCTTAGTTTTATTTTGCGTAAATTCTAGTGCTTTCTTTAGATTCGCTTGAATATGATTTAACAGATCAATGTCTTCAATAGGATATATGTTGGATACAATATTTGTTCTCCATACTCCTCTTTTAACCATACAAGTTCCCATGTGATCAAATATTAATCCGCCGTCTGGTACTGGCTTTATATTCAAAGTATTTATTGCGTTTGACAGAGATAATATTGTCATAGTAGCTAGAATAATCTTTTGTATTGTGCCAAACTGCTTTATTTTAGGTTTTGACTTTTTATCATAGTCGATATTTTTTGCCATATCTAGATTTGATATGCTTCCTACAAAATTTACCGTTGATGATCCTATTTTGCTACTATCTGTAGTTTTTTCGGGATCTTCGGATGAGGACGAATCCTCTTCTTTTCTTACGTCCAAAGCAGCTAACTTGACAGCAGGTCGATCATATTGTCCTTTGTTAGTTTTAACGGTTGCCGATCGAACTTGCCCGTCTTTGGCAATCATTGTTTTAATTATCCTTCCCTTAAGCCAAATTCCTTTTTTCTCTTCGTCGGCAAACACTACAATATCTCCTACTTCTAACGGTTTAGCTCTAGTTTGCCACTTACATCTTTTTCCCAACGTTGGGAGGTATTCCTTGACCCATCGATCCCAATAATTTTTGCAGACCATTTGGGCTCTTACCCACTGTCTGCGAGTTACCTCTGCCTTTGATGCTTCATTAATAGAGCAAACGGCTTCTCCTGCACAACCTATTAAAAAGTGGTTAGGAGTGAGTACTTCATCGTCCTCGTATTCGAGTGGAATATGAGTTAGAGGTCGACTGTTTATTATAAACTCAGCCTCCGTTAATGCTGCTCTAAGAGTATGTTCTGGAATAGTGGGTTGAGCATTGTTTAATAAGCTTTTAACTTCCTTTACCATTCTTTCCCATGCACCACCGAAATGTGGTGAAACAGGAGGATTAAAACGCCATTTAATTCCATCATCTGATGTTCTTCTTAGCATTTTTCTAAATTCATTGTTAGCTCCAACGAAATTGGTTCCGTTGTCACTAAATAATTCTTGCACTCGTCCTCTTCGAAATTGTAAATTTCTCAGACAAATAATAAACGAGTCTGCACTCATATCTTGAGCCAACTCTAAATATACGGCTCTAGTTACCATGCACGTAAATAGACATCCCCAGCGCTTCTCAGAGCGTCTACCAATCGTTACATTATATGGACCAAAATAATCTGTTCCTGTAAATGTAAACGGTTTGCAATAAGTTGTTGTTCGGAAATCCGGCAAGGCAGCCATAATTGGTGGGAACGGTTTCGCAGACATGTTATTGCAATACTGACAGTTTCTCCTGACTGTTTTAATTGCAACTCTCATATTTGTTATCCAGAATCTTTGGCGGACTGCCGCGATAACTGTCTCCGTCTTTTTATGATGATATTTCTCATGGTAAAAACGAAGTATCAGCGTGCTTATATGGTGTTTATAGGATAAAATAATTGGTTTCCTTGCCGATATCGGCAAACATGTCGCATTTTCTATTCGTCCTTTAGATACCATAATTCCATTATGAAGTCTTTCAGGATTTAGATTTCTGATTTCACTTTCTTTATGGACATTTTCACCACGCTCGAGAGTATCCATTTCTTTAGGATATGATTCCCATTGCGCCTTTTGAATAAGGATGTTCTCAGCATAATCTAGATTATCCTTGTTTATATATTTGCTAAATGATTTTTTACCTATTTTCATTCTTAAATAGTCAATATATTTAAAAATGATCGCAACCGATCGCCTTAGTGTCTTCCAATTTGAGCACCAGTTGGTGTGAATTGATCTAAAGGCATTAATACTTTTATCCCGTATAACATGTAACGGTTTTAGTTCTAAAGAAGTTTCCTTAAACTCCTTTTCTTTAGGCCAGTTTTCCTCTGGTTCGTATAAAAAGTTTGGTCCTTTGAACCAAATAGATTCACGGTTTATAGTTTTTGTGGCTTCATCTGCTGGGTTATCCTTACTATTAACCCATTTCCATTGGTTAATAAAAGACTTTTCTAGAATTTCCCCAATTCTAAGTGCAACAAATTGTTTATATTTACGATGTTCTGATCGGATCCATGCTAAAACTGTTTTTGAGTCAGACCAGAAAACTGTTCCCTTTATTGGAAGTCGTAACTCGTTTTCAACGGTTTTTGCTAATCGTGTTCCAAGTACCGCAGCTTGTAATTCGAGTCGGGGTATGGATAGCATTTTTGTAGGAGCAACTCTTGCCTTTGCTGCTACTATGTTTATGTAAACAGTTCCTTCGCATATACTTCTCAAGTATATAACTGTTGCGAATGCATTTTCGGAGGCATCCACAAATACGTGTAGCTCCTGCTCAGTGGGATTCGGCAACTGACAGTAAGAACGCGGTATTCTTAATGATTTTACTTTTTCGAGTCTTGTTAACCAATTTTGCCAGTTTTCCTTGATTTTCACTGGAACTGGTTCGTCCCATCCTATTCCGGTTTTCCAAAGTTCTTGTATTAAAACTCGTGATTGGACGGTAATGTTTGACAGTAGACCTAAGGGGTCATAAACGCTCATACTTTGCGAAAGTAATTGACGTTTAGTAAATTCTTGTTCTTTAGGAATTTTGACCTTGTATCTAAGATAGTCGGTATCGGTTTCCCAAAATACTCCTAACACTTTCTCATATGATTCTTCATCATTTCCGAGCAACTTTGTTTTATCGTCTGATCTATTTTCTTTCGGAATATTTTCCAGCAGCCTTTTCGAATTTGAAATAAAGCTGCGTATATTGAAATGCCCATGTCTATGGATTTCAATGACCTCATTTATCACCTTTGATGCTGCTTCAACACTCTCGAAGCTATCGAGATAGTCATCCACATAGTGATTCTTTTCTATTGCTCTGACAGCATCTGGTTTTGTCTCTTGAAAAATTCGTGCGTTTGTATTTTTTACAAATTGCGCACATGCTGGTGAGCAAGTAGCCCCAAATGTCATTACTTGCATAACGTATATATGGGGATCAGCTTCAAAGTCTGTTCTAAATAAAAACCTTTGAGCGTTTTGATCCTCTTTTCGTATTCTTACTTGGTGAAACATTTCTTGTATATCACCGGTTATAGCAAAAATACCTTCTCTAAACCTTATTAGTATTCCTAACAAGGAAGCAGTTGCATCAGGCCCGGACAATAATTTTGTGTTCAATGATTCTCCGTTTACCTTCGCAGCCGCGTCAAACACCAATCTAGGTTTTATTGGTAATTTATTTTGATTCACTACTGTAAAGTGGGGCAGATAAAAAATTTTTGGATTATACTCGCCTGCCTCTGACAGCGTAAGCTTTCGCGCATAACCTTTTTGTACATATTCTTCTATTTTGTTTATGTACCAATTTTTTAACTCAGAATTCTTGAGCATCTTTTTCTCTTGATACTGTAACCTTTTTAGGGCAGCATTAAAACTGTTTGGGAATTGGACATTGTCATCCTTCCAAAGTAAGCCAATTTCATAGCTTCCTTCTTTATATTTTATTGTGTCATTCATGATGGAGCTAGCTCTACTAGTTTCCTTTGACACTAATGTCTTCTTCGGCACCATCACTCCGAATGCTTCTGTGCTAAAGTATTCTTCCATCTTTCTGTTAATAGATTCTACTGTGATAATTTCTTTATTCATCATAACATGATTGTTACGATTTGGTTTACCCAGTACCCGTCCTGATAAAATCCAACCAAGCTTGCTCTTTTGTGCAACTGGCTCATTGAATTTACCGGTTTTAATTTCATCTGAAACTATTAGGTATGAATGTGGCAAACCTAATAGTAACGTCGGAGTAGCATTATTGTAAGCCTGCAAATCAATATCACTGATGTAAGGATATCTTTGTTTTAGTTCCTGAACCTTGAGCGACTGTGAAGGAAGACTTAATTCCGATACACTCCTGATATGTTTGAGGATGTATGGTTTCTTATCTTTCCCTGATATTTTCACAGATATTTCTACACTTTCCATTTCTTGTTGTAATTCCCCATTTGTCCACGAAAGGGTTAATGGATTATTTCTCCCTTTAATTTTTAATTTTGTCCTTATATCGTCCCGAATTAGGCTTACCGATGATCCAGGATCAATAAAGGCGAAAGTGTGAACCTTATTATTCTTGTTTTCTAAAGTAACTGGAATAATTTGGTATAAAATTGAATCTTTTGCCTTCGTATGAAGATTAACTCGGTCCATATTCATGGCGTCATTATTCAAGTTCTTGTGTAGTAATGAATGATGTCTTTTTTGACATTCATTCGTGCCACATTTTTTGAACAATTTACATTCACTTGCTTTATGATTGTTATACGTACAACAAGCGTAACATAATCCGTGTTTGTTCACCAAGGTGTATCTCTGATGAATGTCCATCCCCTTAAATTTGGAACAATCAACTGTTCTATGTTTGTCTTTACATACAAAACATAGAACAGCTCTTTTAACCCGCGAAATTTCGCTATTATTTGTTTTCTTTTCATGAACGAGTATTCGTTCATTACGTATTGGCTTCTCACTTTTTTCAGAGAGTAGCATTGTCGCCAATCTTTCATGGGGTTTCAACCAATCGTTGAAATCTTTTAAATTAGGGATGAAAATATTATCATCACTTAAATCTTTTATATCAGCAATGTATTTCAACCATTGTTGATGTAGATTACTTGGCAACTTGGCCACTAAATCACGAATTAATCTTGGATCGTTCAAATATTCTTCGTGTTTTATTACAATCATATTATTAACCAATCGGTCAATAGACGTTATAAAGTCTATGACAGTTTGAGGTAATTCAAACTTCGGATTCCTTTGAGTAAGGACATCACTTAGTAGATTGGAATAGATAATTTCTGGACTTCCGAATCGCAGATTTAATTTTTTCATTATCAGCTCTGCATTGCCTTTATCAATGAGCAAGGTACTCACTAATTTTAAGGCGTCTCCTTTCAGATATTTTTGGAGACGATTCAAATTTTCTAATTGAGAGAAACCACCTTCTTTTGTGGTTTCTTCGAATGTGGCTTTAAAACGAGGCCATACCTTGTATGAGCCATCGAAATACGGCAGCTCCATCAAGGATTGCCTTTTGAGAATACTCAAGACATTATTCTCTTGTGGTTCAATTTTCATTTCTTTAATTGAATCCACCAAATTTTTCATTGAATCCCTTTGGATTCTCAACATTTCTTCAAACCCTGAATGGGGAGAAGAGTCTCTTTTTTTTAAGCTAAGAATTTCTGATTCGATGGTTTTGCATTTAATACATAACCATCGTTCAGATTTTCCCGGTCTTCTAAATAGTTTAGCACATGACAAATGAAACCAACGGTCACATTCGTCACATGCCACTAAATCTTCTTTATTGTCGGGTTCATTGCACAATCTGCAATGCCCGTTCTTATTGACTACAAATGGATGCGTCATTTTAGTAGAGCAGTTACCTTACGAAGGTTAATCTCTACTTTTTCAATATTATTACAAAAAGGAAAAACTGATATTTTTTTTTTCTAGCTTTCGAATTGAGATTCGAACGAAACCTGGCTTCCTAGCTTAGATACTTTAATGTAAACACATACCTCTACTTAATTTATCACCCGCCGTTTTTGTCGGTCGAATATCTCCAGCCGTTTGCCGGTTGAATTCTCCAGCCGTATCTCGGTTGAATATCCTTCACCAGCCGTTTGCCGGTTGAATTTTATTCACTACCCGCTGCCGATCCTATTTTTCGCAGGCCGTTTGCTGGTTGAATTCACCAGCCGTTTGCCGGTTGAATATCCTTCACCAGCTGTTTGCGGGTTGAATTTTCTTCACTATCCGCTGCCGACCCTATTTTTCGCCAGCCGTTTGCTGGTTGAATTCACCAGCCGTTTGCCGGTTGAATATCCTTCACCAGCTGTTTGCTGGTTGAATTTCACTCTTGCAACTACGAACTTTCGCGTAAAGAGCACATCAAACACTTGTCACCGCATTGGAAGTATACTTTCCAGGATTGCCGAATCACGTCGGAATTTTCACTCTTGCAACTACGAACATTCGCGTAAAGAGCACATCAAACACTTGTCACCGCATTGGAAGTATACTTTCCAGGATTGCCGAATCACGTCGGAATTTTCACTCTTGCAACTACGAACTTTCGCGTAAAGAGCACATCAAACACTTGTCACCGCATTGGAAGTAAATTTATATACTTTCCAGGATTGCCGAATCACGTCGGAATTTTCACTCTTGCAACTACGAACTTTCGCGTAAAGAGCACATCAAAACATTCGTCACCGCATTGAAAGTATACTTTCCAGGATTGCCGAATCACGTCGGGGTCACCATTTAAATTTTCCAACTACTGAAAATTTCTTCCTACACGAAGTAGGGATTTTTTTTAAATTTTTTTTTAACTCTCGTTTTCCCTTGTGGAAAACGAGCTCCTTCCAAACGAAGGGATTTCTTTCTTCTCGTCAAAAGAAACACGAGTTGTTTCCTAACTAAAAACAGACTACTTTATTATTTCCATCTTACATCTATATGTACACTTTTCTTATTCTATTACTACACTTCAAACCTCAAAAGGGACAGACAAATATGCTAATTTCACCTGCTGATTTACCTTTATCTTTGCGCGTCTCAATAGAGACCAATTGATATGGGTTTTCCCATTCAGAGGAGATGCAAAAGAAATAATATATTTATTTCCTGTCTATACTGTGCGCCGATTTTGTCTAGACGCTACATCCTAACAAAACATTATACAAATTTTATAACTCAGCCTATTATTCTAGGATCGGCCTGATTTTACGATTCTACTTACGGCCGTCTCGTCAGAAGAAATCTTCCATAAATATTAAAATTAATTCGAGCGTCCGCGACAGCAGTCAAACATCAACTAGGCAAAGAAATATTGTGCAGCCTATATTTATAGATTTCTCTTCATACTACGCAGAACGATGTGGTGTTTTTTATGCATGACGCAAAGCCTCCTATGCCGAACAAGAAGTTGACGTCATTTTGTAAAGCAGGGATTGGTGGATGAAAACATAGGTCGATTCCAACCATTTTTTCAATAGTATGCTATTGAAATACTGAAACGACGTCGTCATACATGTTTAAGTTAAAAGTTTCCGAATCGATTGGTTGTTAAATTATAACAATCCATCAACAAATGACCGAGTTATTAACGTTCAAAATTATGACACAAAAAGGTTACGCGGCTATTTTTGAAACTTTTAATTGACACCCGGCCCCGTATAGTGAAGAGTAAGGCATTTTTAATGCCAAAAAAACTTACCGAATACCGCTATACTATGCTGGAATGGAATTGATTTATAAGCATTTGCACACCAAGCGAAACTCTCCAATCGCTTTTGACTCAGAGTCGTTTGAGGTACCAGAAAGGAATCATAGACTGTTACGCCCTTTGCTGAAAAATCCTCGTTCTAAGTTTGAAGACAGTTGCGGTCATTTGTGACTGTAAAGGTGAAAAAATCTACAAATAAAAAGAGATGTGAGTAGTGAACTAATTCAAAAATATCTTATTCCTATAAAGAATTGAATCTCTATTAGAACATTATTTGAATTTCTAGCAGATCCTTTCTCCACCAGGGATTCACTCGCTTACAATGGATAAAATGGGTCAGACTCGAAATATCACAATTATCGAACAAATATTGGTAAGCAAAATAGAGAAACTCAGTATAAATTTTCCAAACGAAAATTTATTCCTTCACGAAGTAGGGATTTTTCTTTTCTTATAACTCTCGTTTTCCCTCGAAGGGATTTTTTTTTATCGTAAACAAAGACACGCGAGTTTTTTTAATTCAATATTATAATATAATTTTAAGGCACACTGCTTAAGCTCTAAGATGCCAAGATGTAATGTAGCGGATTCTCGAGAATTCAGCTTTCAGCTGGCGATCGGCAGTGGCCGGTGAATTGAATATTGCATGAGGGTCTTCCATATGGCGTTGGTGAATATCCATGTTGGCCGCATCCTTCGGTCTGATTGAGTCCGCGGGAAACACCCCCAGGCTACGAAGTCCCGGCGGGTGGCCCGCATGGTGGTCATCGACTGGAGCGGTCTGCCGTGGGCGGTGATGATGATATTGCCGAAGAGAATGAAAGAGAAGTAAATATTGTGGAAAACGTGGTAAAAAGGGGATGTGGGAACAATATGTCTGAAACGACAAAGATCTTATTAGTTGCCATCGAGATGGTGAAGAGACAGAGAACGGGGAACGAAAAAGTTAGTGATAAAAAAAGATCTTGTTAGTTCCAATGAAGATGGTGGACAGGGACGGGGATCCAGAGAATCGGGCGGATGTTAGTGTCGAACCTGTGGGTGGAGATTATACTTTCTGAGCGAGGAATAACACATTACACTTGTATATCAATGTGTTTAAGGTACTGGTATATGAGAAGCATGTATGAACTATCCCGACTCGACAACACATCGCGAACCGGAACCTCAGGCGGTCTACCTCGGGCCCTGAGGGATTCCAGTAGCTTCGACCTGGCGTCACGATACTCCGTACACGTCCACACGACATGCTCGATGTCCTGATAACCGTCGCCACAGGTGCAGAGACCGCTCTCCGTGAGCCCAACACGCCTGAGATGGGCGTTGAAGGTGTAATGATTTGACATGAGCCGCGACATAACACGAATGAAATCGCGACTCACGTTCATCCCCCTGAACCAAGGTTTCGTCGATACCCTAGGGATAATGGATTGTAGCCATCGTCTCAGTTCGATCCAAGAAGTTTGCCAATTTTCGGGAGTTCTTCGACGAGAAATACTGAAAAATTTATTGAAGCAGACAGGTCTTCTATAAATATCACCTTCTAATGCGCCCACTTTAGCCAAAAAGACCACCTTTTCATTGCCCTGAATTGAACAATGCAAAGGGACTCAAACTAACGATATGAAATAAGCGTCCAAACAAAGCTCTCAAATGTTCCTATTTTTTCCAGAAATATGGGGGATACTTCCCTGGCTACATTGCGCGGAGATCTTCTATAGAGTTTAGACTGTCCGTGACAATGAAGTAATGGTCTTTGGGCATAGTTTCAATGATCTCGAGGGTGTACTGAATAGCAGCTAATTCTGCGACGTAAACTGAAGCCGGATCACTGAGTTTGTAAGAAGCGGCGATGTTCTGATTGAAGATGCCGAAGCCTGTGGACTTGTTGATGTTTGATCCGTCAGTGTAAAACATCTTTTCACAGTTGACTGTTCTTAATTTATTATAAAAACTACAAGGATCAGCCCCATGGGGTTGTTCGAGCCGTTGATGTGGAACAAGGCAACCAAAATTTCTAATGATCTACAATCAAAAAGTTCAATCAATCCGAACCAACACCGAACATCATTTGTCTTGATTTGCATTTGTTTTATGACCGACGAAAATACATCATTATCTCAAATATATGCAATTATATCTTTGTACATACTTGCGATTTCGATAATTAAGCCTCTGTTCGCCAAGCTTGTGTTCAAGTTTTTTATGCAAGCAGTTTTTTTTAACGTTAAGTTTCTCTACCATTCTGCGATTTTGGTTGAAGCGATAAACTATTTCTCATTATCAATCGAGCTCATCTAATATAAATTAGAAATTAATCTTAAGCACTCAAAATTTATCCAGAGGTTGTTGTCAATTTCTCATGGGGAAACGACATAACATGGAATTCCGAGCTTGCATGACACAAGATCAGAGCATACCAATTATGGGCTGAGACCAGTGTTTTTTAGGGCGTTTTAAAGGGCTATTTTCACGCTTCAAATCTGATATTCTCAGAAACGGTGACGAATATCAAAAAAACCCAACAGACAATCTCTTAGAAAATTAGTTTAGATTATTCTGTGAAAATTTCAGAATGATTGTTTGACTTTAGCGGTCGGGAAAGTTTTTTTTCTGAATGAAGAATTGCATAGCTGAAAACGGCAACTTTCAATTTGTTCATTGAATATCTCGCCTTCAAAAGCATGGATCAAAAATCTATCCTGACAATGTCTAGATAATTTAGTTTAGATGCGATCAGAGCATAAAAACATATATGTTGTCGCGATAAAAATTAAGTGAATGTTATTTTTGTAATGGTAAGTACGTTTCTATGGCGGCACCATTTTTTTCTGCTCTTGTATCCTGGGACGTAACGAAACATGAGAGAGAAAAAAAATCGGCTCATCAAGGCTGCCAAACAAGCGGTAGCTTTATTGGATTTTATGTGATGTAGTCAAAATTGTAATCGAAAATATCAAAACTTTCTTGGCCACCCGGCCACATCGTGAGTCATTTTACACATTTACGAGAGAGCATGAAGAGAAATGTAATACGCACAGCGAGTTTTTAAAGCTTCAAATCGTTTTATGGCGTTTCTCTCTTGCTGTCTAGCAGCAACCTACCTCTAGCTTGCTACGAGAAGGACTGAAACGTTAGCTTTAATTTCGCTTCTATTTATAGATTCGTGTGCTTCCAGCAGCTTCGCTTTTGCATCGATTGACCAATCAGAGCGATGCTCTCTCTTTGATACATCGCTTACTCCTTCAAAACCGTCGACTATGGCAGGGAAATCCGGTATGCTGGAAATTTTTTGCAGACAAAATAGGACACTTCTAGCTATTAATCAACATTTCAATGATATACAATTCAAAATACATGGCTATGAACATTCAAATCAATATGTTAGGGCAGGATCGTAGTTTCCAACGGATTAATAATTGGATATCACACTCGGCAACGAACGAATAACACCGCCAAACGGAAATGGTAATTATGAAATGAAACTCGTCACTACTGAGCACAAAATTGATCTATTTCAAAACGATCTGGTTAACTGAACGGTTCGAGCAGAAAAGAGAAGCTTTATTTCTCAGCTAAGCCTATTTAAAACCTACGTTGTGAATTTGGAAAGCTTTTCTAAGGAACTTAATTATAGCAAGTTGGGCTGACCACACTGTCTTACAGCTAAACTTTTCATACCCATAATATTGAGAACTGTCACAATACGTAGAAATATTTCCTATCAAATGATGAAATAATATTAATAATTGATACAAAACAGACTGAGCTGTAAGTGTTTAAAACCTGACCACATTTCTACGTGTAGTTTTTCTTGAGTTTCTGATTTGCATCCCTAATAAAGATGTGTTCCACATCAAAAATATTTGAGGGCGCACGTGATCCGGAATTCCACGAATCTCTTCTCTCATGGGAGTGTCGAAAAACACAGTAGAATCAGAAGTATCCAAGAAATGAGCACGGTTGGAAACAAACGGAGAAGGATTGATATTTTGAGCCATGAAATCAAAATACAAGGACATAAAACAGGTCTGAGAATTGAGCTCGACAAGCCTTTCGAAGTTTTCAATCACCATCGGATTCAAGATATCGCATCGGATTAGAAATCGATATGAGAGATCCCAGAATCGATTTTTCAATGGGAGAACGCCCGCGAGCACTTCGAGACTCATCGTATGAGTCGACTGTATGCAACCTAAGGCAATACGCAAACAACGATACTGAATTCTTTCCAGCTTGATGAAATGAGTGTTCGCCGCGGATCGGAAGCAAAAGCATCCGTATTCCATCACGGACAATATCGTTGTTTGGTACAACCTGATCCGGTCTTCTGGGTTGGCACCCCACCACGATCCGGTTATCGTACGAAGAAAGTTGATTCTCTGTTGGCATTTTTGTTTCAGATACCTAATGTGACATCCCCAGGTGCCTTTGGAGTCGAACCAGACCCCGAGATATTTAAATGTGAAGACCTGAGCTATGGTTTCACCCCCTAGTTGAAGCTGTAATTGTGCTGGTTCTCGCTTTCTTGAAAATACGACCAGCTCAGTTTTCTCCATAGAGAACTCGATACCCATTTGAAGAGCCCATGTCGACAAGTTGTCGAGGGTATCTTGTAATGGTCCTTGGAGATCGGCAGCTTTGGGTCCTATAATAGACACAACGCTGTCGTCGGCAAGTTGTCTTAGCGTGCAAGATGTGTTGATACATTCATCAATGTTGTTCACGTAAAAGTTGTATAAAAGGGGGCTTAAGCATGAGCCCTGAGGAAGACCCATGTAACTGAATCGTATTGTCGACAAATCACCATGCGCGAAATACATGTATTTCTCGGACAACAGATTATACAAAAAATTATTCAAAATTGGTGAAAGACCATGCTGATGCAGCTTCTCAGATAGGATATTTATAGAAACTGAGTCAAAAGCCCCCTTAATGTCTAGGAAAACTGACGCCTTTGTTCTTTACGAGCAAATGCCATTTTAATTTCTGTTGAGAGCAACGCAAGACAATCGTTCGTTCCTTTGCCCCTGCGGAAGCCGAATTGTGTATCTGAAAGTAAGCCATTAGTCTCGACCCAATTGTCTAGACGAAACAGAATCATTTTTTCGAACAATTTCCGGATACAGGAAAGCATAGCAATCGGCCGATACGAATTGTGATCGGAAGCTGGTTTTCCTGGTTTTTGAATGGTGATAACTCTTACTTGTCTCCAGTCATGTGGGACAATTTTATCCTCAAGAAGCCTGTTAAATAAATTCAATAAGCGTCTTTTAGCAGAGTCAGGCAAATTTTTCAGTTGAATTTGATTTTGTCTAACCCCGGAGCTTTATTGTTACACGACAAGAGCGCAAGTGAGAATTTTACCATCGAAAAAGGTGTTTGTTCGGCGACGCGCATGATTGTCTGTGCCGGAACAGAGTCAGGATATACTTTTTTAGCGAAATCGAATATCCAGCGGTTGGAATATTCCTGGCTTTCGTTCGTGATGTTTTTGTTGCGCATTCGTCGGGCTGTGTTCCAAAGAGTGCTCATTGATGTTTCTCTCGATAATCCGTCTACGAATCGACGCCAATAACCGCTTTTCTTCGCTTTCATCAAGCTTTTCGTTTTAGCGTTTTCTTTGTCCCACCACGAGTGCTCAGACGGATGTTAGTTTTCGCAACGGGTACTCGTTTCGTCTGAGCTTGAGTCGCGGTGTCGAGAATCAAGCCAGCCAAAAACGTGTACTCTTCCTCCGGAGGAAGTTCTTGTGTTGTTTCTAGTTTCTCAGATATCGTATTTGTGTGAGGTCATACGGAACATTGATTGTCTCCGATGGTCTTAATCTGTAGACGATTGAAATTACGATAGGCAGATGATCGCTACCGTGGGGATCGGGGATCACCTTCCACGTGCAATCCAACCGTAGCGATGTCGAGCAAAGCGATAAGTCCAGCGCACTTGATCTTGCTGGTGGTGCAGGAATCCGTGTCATTCCTCCCGTATTCAAGATTGTCATATTGAAGTTGTCGCAAATATCATAGCTGATCTGTTATCGTCATGAAGACAACCCCATCCCGTACCGTGTGAGTTAAAGTCTCCTAAAACCAACGTTGGTGCGGGAAGGAGTTCTATGATATCACTGAGCCGCCGATGCCCAACCAAGGCTCTAGGGGGAATGTAGATGGAAGCAATACAAAGGTCCTTACCTTTGATTGTAACATGACATGCGACAACTTCAATACCTGAAATCGAGGGGAGGTTAATTCGATAAAAAGAATAGCACTTTTTAATCCCCAAAAGTACTCCTCCATAGGGATCATCTCGATCCAGACGAATAATGTTAAAATCGTGGAAGTTTAAGAGTATTTCAGAAGTTAGCCAAGTTTCGCACAATGGAAATACGTCACATTTCAGATTATTTTCTAAAAATTTGAAAGGATCTATTTTTGGGATGATACTTCTACAATTCCACTGTATAACAGTGATTGTATCCGTGACCTCGGTGGGTGACTTAGCCATCGAAGGATACGATCGCTGAAAGAAGGGACCATTTTGCAGTCAACTGCTTCAAGAATGTTTTAACTGTAGGAATAAAAGCCATTATCAGGCTTTTAAGAGGTTCAGAAATATTGAAAGTAGAGATAATTCAGTCCACAATATCAGAGAATTTAACAAACCCAGTATCTGGTAAATTTTCTAACTGATCTTTAGGGACTTTCGGGGGTTTTGAAGTCCCAGGAAGTGATGGAAATTCTTGCTCGGAATTTAATTTTTCGAGCCCTGCAGCTTTTTTCTCCGGGTTTTTTCCCATCACTTCCAGTTGTTTTAATTTTTGGAAACCCACCAGAAGATACCATCGAACCCTAACTAGGGAACTTACTAGAAGATTTATTTCTTCTCTTTCTCAAGTTATGAGGGACCGCCAAAGATGTACCTTCAAGGGGATCATCAGCATCGCTCTCGTCTGCTAACAAACATGCGAAAACATTCACTGGAGGCGTAGCACTCTTTAACATTTCAGCAAAGGAATGCTTGGAATGTTGCTTGAGTGAACGCCTCATCTCGTCTTTGCGCAGTTGGTACGCGGGGCATTCCGAGAGGTCTTATTTTATTAAGTTATTTTTTGGTTATTATATGTATTGACAAAATATAATAGAAAACAATTTTAAATGCTTTATAAAAGAATCATGCAAGACACGTCATCGCAAAAAAAATCTGCTTCCAGTGAAACATCTTACCTCGGTGCGTATTGACAAAGAATTTATTTCAATAACTATTCCATCAATTCGCTATTTTGTGCTTGTCTTGCTAATCTCGAGTATCACCTAGTCCGATTGAATTAAAATATTTTACGAGTAATAGTTTCACTCGATATCATCAAAACCTACAAGGAATTCGAAATGGAATTATTTTATTAAATTCTGTTTTGCAATAAAATTTTGAACCACATCTCCATTCCAGTGTTTCAAACCTCTCTACTATATTTGCAAGTAAAATAACACAGCACATATCACAAAAAGCGCGATGCATGCGCAAATCACCACCTAATGGTCCTCACTCCTTGGCTTTCTCTGCTTTCTCATCTTTCTTCACGTTATTGTCTTTTTTTGTTTTCTCGTCTTTCTCCTCTTTCTTGGCTTCGTCGTCTTTTTCCTTTTTCTTGGATTTCTCGTCTTTCTCCTCTTTCTTCAATTTCGCGTCTTTCTCCTCTTTCTCCTCTTTCTTGGATTTCTCGTCTTTCTCCTCTTTCTTGGGTTTATCGTCTTTCTCCTCATTCTTAGCTTTCTCGTCTTTTTCCTCTTTGTTGACTTTGTCTACTTTTTCGGTTTTCTCTGCTTTGTCGACCTTCTCGACTTTCTCCGGGAACAAGTCGTCCAGGGTAGCCATCTTGAGCAGTTTGTTGACGATCCCGGTAAAAGTTTTGCTCAGGCTCCGCTCCAAGCCCGGTATCATTTCGTCAATGAAAATTCTTGAATTTTCATTGATCACCTGATTGCCGATCTTGCCGAGTGCCGGATCGCCTCCGAACAGGTTGTCCAACGCGAACCTTCCGTCCTCGACCTTTATCCGTAGGCCAAGCCGGTGGAATCGCACGTAGTCGGTGCCGTTGACATTCTCCGTGAAACCTCGGACCCGAAACCCGATGCGTACCTTAGCTGGAATGAAAGAAAAGGGAATGTTCGGTTTAGTTTTGGTTGACATTCATGATGATGGGATGAGCAATGGTTGTCAGTGTCATCAAGTGTGCAATTCTTGTACTAATAATTGGAGATCATTCCAATCAATCGTTGGTAACCAGAACGACTATTATTGAATGAGGTTTGAGTTTAAACTGGATATACACTGAACTACAAGGTCTGTTAAATTGTACCTCTACTACATTTGTTACGTCGAGATGCATTCGTTATTTAACAAGAATTCAATAAGATTTTTCCATCCTGATAATAAAACAAGAACTGCTGCTGACAGCAAGCTCAAGCTTTATTTAAACTATTTCCATTTCAAAGGCAAATTACAAAAAATTAAATACTGTTGATATATCTCAGGACCTTAATCAATAGCGAAGGTTCGTAGTATGAGAGGTTAACTACGGTTTTGGATCTCTCGAAAGAAGCAATGGAAAGAATCTCCACCGTAAAAAGTAGATCCGCTTAACCTCTTGGCATGTCTTGCCTTTTTTCGATTTCGGAAATCTTAAATTTGTTTTTAAATCTTAGGAAGTTATTAAAAAAAAAATTTTTTTATGGCAATAAATCTTGAAGATTTATGTAATTCTAAGACTTTTGGTATCGAAAAAAAAATTTTTTTTCGGTTTCGAAAATCTTAAACTAGATATTTAAATCTCAGGAAGTTTTTTTTCTAAAAAACCTTTTACCTGAGATGACATTAAATCTTGAATCTTGAAGATTTATGTAATTCTAAGATTTTCGGCATCGAATTTTTTTTATTGATTTCGGAAGTCTCAATTCGGAATCTAGCACAAACATAGGCTAACCCCTAAATGATCATACCTACATCGGCCAGAATAAGCCGACAACAACGTTATCGTTCGGCACGTCAAGAAAGACGTGGTACTTCGGTACCAAATATAGAAGTGTTTTGCAAATAGCATTAACTTTACGTCTGCTTAGCGGTTCCAGTTGAACTGTTTAAGTTTGCAATAAGCAGTTCAATTTGAACTGCCATGCACTGACGAGTCTAAGACGAAACGTAAAGAACAGTAAAATTTGTATTTTTATGTCGCAGAAAATCGATTTTTTCAAACAAAATTTTTTTTTCGAGATTTTCGACTCTAAATCTTGCCTTTTCATGAAATTCTAAGACTTTTGACATCTAAAAGTTTTTTATTTTCAATTTCGGAAATGTCAATTTTTTTTAAATCCCACAAGTCTATGTTTTCAAATAAAATCGGTATAACAGACTTTTGACATCGAATTTTTTTAAGTTCCAGAAAGTCATTTTTTTTTCAAATTTTTCCAAAAAATGATGACACTAAATCTCGACGTTTCATGTAATTCAAAGACTTTTAGCATCGATTTTTTTTCGATTTCAGAAATCTCGTCTCAGAGAGTCCATTTAAAAAAAGAAAATGACTCCAAATCTCAACGTTTGAAGAATTATGACATCGAAGTTTATTTTCGATCTCGGAAATTCCACATTTTTTAAAGTCCCAGGAAGTCGATTTTTGACATCGATATTTTTCAAGTTCCAGAAAGACATTTTTTCAAATTTTTTTTTTCGAGATGTCACTAAATCTCGGAATTTCATGAAATTCTAAGACTTTTGGCAACGAAAAATTGTTTTTCGAATTCGTAAATCTAAAAAAATTTTAAAATCCAAGAAAGTCAACATTTTATTGAATTCTAATACTTTTGGAATCGAAATTTTTTCTTTTAGATTTCGGAAATCTAAATTTTTAAGTACACCAAATCCTCCGAGTTCACATACCGCATAAAAAAAACCCGCATAACTCTGAAAATTCGCATGAAAAAAACGCTTAAAATAATACCGCATAAAAAGACCTTAGTGTACATATAAAAGGCGCGTAAATTAAGGGTTTGATGTACCAGGAAGCCGTTTTTTTATATTTAGAGATATTATATTATTTAGGCATTTCAGGAAATTCCAAAACTTTTGTCTTCACACTTTTTTTTCGAACAATTTCTTTTCAGGCTTTAAGTTTCGACGTTTCCTGTAATTGGAAGAATTTTAGCATCGAAAATTTTTTATTCGATTTCGAAAATCTCAATTTTTCTGTAGGTCCCATAAAGTTGATATTTTAAATCTCAATTGTTTTTTAATTCCAGTAAGTCAGTCTTCTGAAAAAAAAAAATCTTTTTCCTAGATTACATTCAATCTCGATCTTACATATGATTCTAAGTCTTTTGGCATTGAAGAATTGGCTCTCGATCTCGGAAATCTCACATTATTTTTAATCCCAGAAAGTCTATATTTTCAAACAAAATTTTTTTCAAGATAACACTAAATTTCGACGATTTAAATAATTATTTATCATCAAATTTATTATCAAAAAAAAAATGAAACCCTGATTTATTTTTATTTAACTTTTTCGGATTATTTTATAATAATTGAGAAAAAAAATCAATTTTTTTTCAGTGTATATTTTGTTTAGAGTGCCCAATCGTTTCCCTACAACTTCTTCCTGAACGCCATTTTTGTACAATTAACGGTTTCCGAGTTACAACGATTTGAAAAAGGCAATTTTCGGGAAATGCAAAAATACATACACCCTTTTTAAAAATCAGTCGTGAGTCGGATTGACCTCTCCAACGGTTCAAAACTTATGGTTTGCCATACTGAAGCCATGTGCAAAGTTTCATCCAAATCGGAGAAGGTCGAGTCTGATGATCTGCTAAGCATTTCTGGAATTGCTCTATAGCTTACTATTATGACTTACTCGCAGCGAGTACCTAGCACTCCTAATACCAAGCCTAAAAAAGTTACGCGAAGCACCAAGCCTCAAAAAAAGTTGGAACGGTAACTTTGAGCTATCATAGCTCAGTTGTTACTTGATCAATTTCGATAAATTTTTCACCCTCGAATTTTGTGAAGTTTGTAGATTATTTTAAGTATATCATTATTGACGATCGTTTAGGAAAAACTAATGAAAATCTGATTTTTCCTGTTCCAAGTTTTTTTTTCAAGCTTAAAATGTGCCCTATCTGCATTCATGCGGCACCTGCATCGCGAATCGGGTATTGAGAACTTCAACTTTACCGAGTCTTAACTTTGTTGTTAGTCAACCGATCTTCAAAATTTGTTCACCATTGGAAAGGTAATACTTCCAGAAATAAAATGCACTGAAAAAAACTAAAAATAGTGTTGTCTACCCAAAGTTATAATGAAAACTGTAGATAGATGACCTAAGAAAAGGTGAGACTTTTTACAATGATCGTAAATATCTCGAAATTCAAAGCGATGACCTATATATTTTTTTACATCGTTCGATTGCTAGTGATACCCGCTACAATTCTCGCTCAATTACCATTCCTACACAATCAGAAGAAAACATTGAGAAATCGATGAATTTATAAATATATATGAATTTTTAATTTTCTTTCACATGTTTGTATATAAATCAAAAATTTAAGCGATGACATGTACATTTTTTTGATTCAAAATATAGAAATCATTACCAGAAACAATGTATTGATGATCAAAATTATATATCCGTTCAAAGAATCTCAAGAAATTTGGTACAAATACAGAGAATTTGTGTTATTGGGAAAGGCCTTAGAGATTTTACAAAAGCGACACCATTCTGCATTCCCCGAAGAATGCAGAACGATTTCTTCCCGAATATGCACTTGAATTAATTTGACACTTTAGAAGACAAAAATACCTTATATAGCTAATAAATGACTGATACGAATATTTTTCAATGAAAAAACCCAACGTATGAACATAATTTAAAATTTTTTTAAAAAATGTCTCCTCCGCCTTTTTTTATAAACATGCTTGAAAATTTTTGAAATCCAAGTTTCAGTTTTTTTTGTAAATTTTGTTTATAATAAATTTCCAACTAAAATAATAAAAAACCCTTCTTAATCCACCTAGTGGTGTGATAATGCCTTTCTCTTCTTTCATAACAGTCTCATGAAAATATGTTTCATAATTTTATTAAATAAATTTAGATACTAATTTTGACACCAATTGATTCAGATTGATTCGAGTAGTTCACAAAAGCATGCTTCAGTGTTTATGTCACACAGTCAGCATCATTTTCCCAAACTAGTGCTTGACATTTGCGTTGCCTATTTGTATGAGAACAGTGATGCTAATCTAAAAAAAGCCTTCTTAGTCCACTTAGTGAAATTTTCGTTTATCTTGAAAAATCACCATAGGGGGGAGTACATGAAATTTTCGAAATCGAAAAAAAATTTTTGATGCCAAAAGGCTTAGAATTGCATGAAACGTCGAGATTTAGTGTTATCTCGGAAAAAAAATTTTTTGAAAAAATCGACTTTTTGGGACTTAGAAAAAATATGAAAATTTTTTTAGAGATGACACTAAATTTCGATGTTTTATGCAGTTTTAAGAGTTTTGGCATCAAAAAAAAAATTTCGATTTTGGAAATTTCATGTACTCCCCCCTATGGTGCTTTTTCAAGATCGAAAATTGTCAAACTTTTACCACCGGGCAGCACCCCTTAAGCATGTCCGATTTAGGTCAAATTTTGCATGAAGGCTTTTTTCGAGGTGCTTAAACTTTTGAGCACTAGAACTTTACGAAAATAGAGTTGATCCCAAAATTTTGGCACCCTTATATATGTAAGAGCGGTAAAAATAAACGTGTTTTGTAGGTTACGTCACTTATACCATCATATATCTGGAACCAAAAGTCACAGCCATTTGATCTTCGAACTTGATCAATGGCCCGACAGTAGCTTTCAAACGAGCCCAAGTTTGTTAAAATCGGTTCAGCCATCTCTGAGAAAATTGAGCGCGTTCAAATATCTTCGACAAGTGCACACACATACACACACACACATACAGACATTTTCCGATGGTCTATGGGTCTCCGAGGCTCCGTTCGAAAGTCGGTTTTTCCAGCAATTCTAATACCTTTCTATAGAGAAAGGCAAAAATATATGTCATAAAATTTCAAAGCTTTGATTTGTTTTTTTTTTTTGCAAAATTTTCCCAATAATAGAAATTCTCTGTATTTGTACCAAATTTTTTGAGATTCTTTGAACGTATATATAATTTTGATCATCAATACATTGTTTCTGGTAATGATTTCAATATTTTGAATCAAAAAAATGTACATGTCATCGCTTTAATTTTTGATTTATATACAAACATGTGAAAGAAAATTAAAAATTCATATATATTTATAAATTCATCGATTTCTCAATGTTTTCTTCTGATTGTGTAGGAATGGTAATTGAGCGAGAATTGTAGCGGGTATCACTAGCAATCGAATGATGTATAAAAATATATAGGTCATCGCTTTGAATTTCGCGATATTTACGATCATTGTAAAAAGTCT
The DNA here is from genome assembly GCF_030247185.1 of Malaya genurostris. NCBI lineage: Eukaryota > Metazoa > Arthropoda > Insecta > Diptera > Culicidae > Malaya > Malaya genurostris. Next base: position 339,399,035 of record NC_080571.1, on the reverse strand, counting down.
CACCTTTTCTTAGGTCATCTATCTACAGTTTTCATTATAACTTTGGGTAGATAACCCTTTTTTTCGTTTTTTTTCAGTGCATTTTATTTCTGGAAGTATTACCTTTCCAATGGTGAACAAATTTTGAAGATTGGTTGACTAACAACAAAGTTATGACTCGGTCAAGTTGAAGTATTCAATATTTTCTATGCGACGATTATGCCAAAGGAAAGAAAATTGGAAAGCAGATAGGGCATATTGGGCGCGTGAAAAAAACTTGGAACGGGAAAAATCAAATTTTCATTGGTTTTCCTTTGCCAATCGTCTGCTACAAAGTTTTGGAATCAATCTACGAACTTCACAAAACTCGAGGGTGTAAAATTTATTGAGATTCGTTGAAAAACAGCTGAGCTATGACAGCTCAAAGTTACCGTTCCAACTTTTTTTGAGGCTTGGTATTTGGAGTGCTAGTCTTTCGGAATCCCTCTTCAAAGTGAATGTTGATAGGTGACTTATTGGACGTTATCAAGCGTCACCTATTCATATATTCGCAAAACTATGTTCCAATAGGAGAGATACTCTCTATCGAAAAATAAAAGTGGAAGAATTTTAAAAAAAAAAACATTCATTTGAGTTTTTTCCTCCATGCTACTCATTAAACCCATTCCGAAAATACCCATGTTGTAGTAATTTCCATGGAATATAAATGAGCGGGAAATGATTTCATTGTATGCAAAAACCTCTTTTTACGAAGTAGGTTCGTAATAAAAGTTTACGTTATTTGGGATTTTGTTCGTAAAAAGAGTTACGTGAAAAGAGGTAACGTAAAAAAAGTATACGAAAATGGAGGTTTGGGTGTATTGGAATTTCAGAAGGTAAATCTAATTACTTTGTCAGTTGTCTCCAAATATAGATTTTAGTCAAGAACGTTGGCTTAACCACAAATTAGTTACGTTTCTCGGAGAGTGTCAATTCCGATCTAAGTAGAACTGACTATTATTGAATTCAAATCGTTTCCAAAAAAATGTGTAAAAGTAAGAAGAGATCATTCAATCATTATGCGAAACTTGTACATTATATTTTGGCAGTCACGTACCCAGAGGGGGGCCCCTCCCGAAATCAAAAACAGATATATTATTATTTAGAAGATCTCAGACATGTGTTACAGAAAAAACAAGACAGTAAACGTAAAGAAATTTAATACAATAATAGTTCCAGTGGAAAAGTTTATAGTGTCTGTTACAAACACCCGTAAAAGGCACACCGATTTATGTTTGAGCCCCTCCTGGGTACGGGCCACCATAACCACTATATTTAGAATCAAGAACAGAAATGAGTCATCAACTTACAAGCTCTATTAATTAGAAGATTTTACAACCAGTTTCAGATAACCCAATCGAATTTTTTTCGAAGCTCAAAAGTCGGTTTTCACAGTGATTACAATCAATATCAAAAATAAAGGAAATGGTACGGGATGACCAGAAAGTGCCATGATGATTAGTACTGAGAAAATAATCATACTTTCGGCAAGATTCTGCGAATGAAAAAGATGTCCTGCCGCTGGATGCCGCACTTGCATACTCAGGATTAAAACGATGAACGCGAACACACTTCGGAAGCCTATGCTGATGATGATGATGATGATGTCGGTTAGCTACTGTTGACGAAGTCTGGATTCATTATTATGAACCAGAGAACAGAATGATTAACCGACAATAGACTGAATTCGGCACGAGTGCTCCGAAGCGGCTTAGGTAGGCTAAATTGGGCGGAATGGTCAAGTCGGTTCTTTGGGTTTGTCTCGGTATACTTTTCGTGGACTACCTCGAACAAAGAAAAACACCTTCGACAGCTAGTATAAGTGTGCATTATTTGAGCGATTGAAAATCGGGTTTTCGAGACAATGCACAGAGTCTATGAATCCATAAGGCATTCAGATCCATTCTTACATTTGTGCAAATCGTCCTAGTCATCTCTGAGAAATTTATGTGACGTGATGTGATTTTAACAACAAAATTTCCAAAATAACTATAAAATTAGTTAAAATTGAGAATTTACTTTGTTGAAAAAAACTCTTATTTTTAGTGAATGTGTTTAGTTGACGAATATTCTGGACACAAACCAGCAATATTTTAATCCAACACGAAATTTTCATTGACAATTAATTTCGTTATTAAAATCAGAAAATTTGTTTCTATTTACCATCATTAACAGCACAAAGAAAAGAAAAATGAAATTAGTTTTATTAACAAGTTTATTAGCCAAAAACTCATGAGAAGTGTCAAAGCAAAACAATCCATTAAAAAGCTAAAAGGGACAGTCTTGTTGAAACTGTTTGCAAATTGTTTAGTTGTTTTTCGCATGTGTTACGATATATCCATATATAAGTTTCTAAACCGATATGTAAAAATGACGTAAACTGTTAGTAAAAAGTGTATTTATTCAGAATTTGTGCGCAGTTGAAGCAATTGTGGGTAGTAATGTTTTTACGCGGAACAGTGCAGTGAGTTTCGAATATTGCACTCTAATTGCATATGTCAAATGATGTTTTTTGTATCTTCCAACCTTCTGGGCTACGCCGTCCGGTGTGCTACTTGTATTTGGTTTTTGTTTTCCGAGTGCTCAAAGTTTTCAATGAGAGAGTCTATTTCGCGAAGTCGAATAAAGAAAACAGCGATTTAGAAGAAAAATTTTCAAAAAGAAGTTTATGTTTCGCTTATGTCTTTTTCTCCAATACAACATCGTATTCATACCTGCCCATATAGAAAAGACAACCGCGACTGAAATGTTTTTCGGTTGTAGTGTGCCATCTAGTGGCTAGTAGTCATTACGGTGTTAACATTTTTTCGGTGACAGAGCGCCATATAGCCGCAAATTGCAAAAGCCAATACAACCATTCATGTTGGTTGAAAACAACGTTTTATTTCTCTAATTCAACTAAAAAATTAGTTGAATAGAAATGAAGTGTGCCTTAGCTAAGAAATGACAGCACGTTTAATTGGTGAGTTCAACTAAAAAAATAGCCATTTCAACAAATATTTTATTATTATTAAAGGGACTTAGAATTAAAAAATCTAAATCAGCAAAAGTAAGATTTTTTTAGTTGTTTCAAAAAATAACTAACTAAAATCAGAAAACTAGTTTTTTCGCCAAATTGCTGATTTAGGTCTTTCCGTGTGAGTTCCATTTTGGAGTTTTTGACTACTACTACTAAGAAGATTTTTCTGTTGTAAATTCATCACTCCCAATGACGAATTTAAATTTTTTACTCATCACCCTGTATAACCAGACCAGAGATGCAAAGTAAAATTTTTAAATATATTCATGCAGGGTTGAAGAAGTCTGTAAAAAGTCTGCGCACTCTGCGAAATTTTCTGTGCCATTTTTAAAATCTGTGCAGAAAGTTGAAAATCTGTGGATCACAGATTAATCTGTGAAACTGGCATCCCTGGGTCTGACATCTCTGAACCAAACACGGAAGATGACTCGATGAAATTAAATAGAATCATGCGGAATTATAAGGCACTTCATTTGAATATAAATTTATTTAAATCAACAAATTTTGTAAACTAGAAGAGCTTGAATAGTTTCAAAATATTTTTTTCTTTTTACATCGTGAACACATAATAACATCCTATTTACATAAAACACACCTTTAAAATTGAAGGTTTTAATACTCATCACTCAGTTTTTCCGGAACCAGAAGTCGAAGCCGAACTATGGGACTATATGAGAAAAGAAATGTAAAAAATCGATCCCTTTCCATTGACACATATAATTTCTTGCTTCAATCCCTCATTGTCCAATCCAAAATATGTGAGTACAAATTTACTTAAATTTATAATTACTTGCACTCACACTTCAAAACAAAAAACAAAAACTACTTAAGACACAAGAATCATCAGTTAAATGCATTATTTCTTATGTGTGGGCCCCTCCCGAAACGAAATCCTGGGTACGGGCCTGTATTTTGACTAATTTAAGATAATACTTACAGAGCACCCCGGTTATGTTTCCTTTGCCTTGCAAATTGAGCACCAGTATCTTCATTTTAAGTGCGTAATTTCCGCTGAAGTTGAGTTTCGGTATCGTCAATGCGATGTCGAATGACAAATTGCTCGGTTTGGCCCTAAAATCAAAAAAACAAAAAAAAACAAAAAAAAGCCCGCAGATTAAGATTGTCCACGACAAGTCCACTGAAACCAAACTCACTGAATTCGTTCGAGCTTGAAGGTGCTGACGTTATAAATGTTAATCTTGGTGAACGTCGCCTGAAGATCCTTGCCTTGCTGTATTTTCACCAGTTCCAGGTAGAGCGGTTCTATCGACGGTACCATAAATTCCGGCCCGAAGTCTCCGTTCGCCAGGTTGGGCCGAATGTGCTCCACCGCGTCGATGATGCACTGCTCTAGCTTGGGTTCATCCCGAGCGCACACCTTCATGACGCTTGCTGTAGGAAGAAAAACAGGTTGAAAAACATGTAAGATCGGATGGGATTCAACATTCAGTTCAATTTTATTATTACCCTAAAGAGAAAAAAAAGGCGGGTGGGTAATGTCAGAGACATAACTGGATGTCGTGAATACGAAAACAACTGACATGTTCCTTAACACTTCCGAATATCAATTAGTTGATCAATTGTATGAATTATGCAAGCATTCCCCTTTTCCACATTTTTCGCAAAAACAAAGAAGGCTTCATTTGATCTCGATTACTGTGAATTTCACACAGCGAAAAGTGCACAAATCTAATCAAACTGTTCTAGATTTGCACTAAACTGAGGATATTTCCCTTCGATTTGCGAGCAAGAAATCCTAATAGTTCTTTAGAAAACTTTTAGAACCATTAGAACGGCTGATTTTGTGTAATGCTCTCCACCGTTGTTTTTTCATCAATGCAAATGACTGACAGCTGTGACGTAAAGCTTGCTTCAAATAGAATTGGAACAAAGACAATTGCCTGTATTTCAGTTATTTATTATTGTATTCAAGATCTTTTTTTATACAAATGTAGCGTTTTCTTCATACTTTTAAGAAAAAATACGGATAACATTATTCGTCACGGTTTTGAAGGAATTCTCGAATTTTTCCTGTAACACGGCTCATTAGGCGGCGCACACCTTCTTCGTCCATCGTTTTAGCTATCTTATTCCACCAGGTCGTCATCTGATTGATGTCTTTGACAACGTTTCCCTTTGCCTTGAGTCTCCTCTTCATGATTGCCCAGTATTTCTCAATAGGGCGGAACTGGGGGCAGTTGAGTGGGTTAAGGTTTTTCGGAACAAACTGGACCACTTTCTCTGCATACCATTCTTGAACGGCTTTGCTGTAATGACAGCTTGCCAAATCTGGCCAAAACATTACAGGATGGTCGTGGGATCGATCGAAATGGTATAGTTCCGATGTCATTGTCTTATTTGTAACGAAAATTTTCGTTTTTTTTGCCACAGCTGCAAATGCCCTGCCAAATCATAAATTTTCTTGCAAATTTGTCGGCAAAAACAAATTTAAATTTGGCTGGAACATCCCCCCGAGCCGTTGCCAAGTAAAATTTTTGACCTGGGATTTGACCGAAGTCAGCCTTGACACAGGTTTCATCGTCCATCAGAAGACACCCGTTGAACTTGGTCAGCACCTGGTCATAAAGTTTCCGAGCACGAATTTTGACCACACTATTTTGTTTCATGGTCCGATTTGGCTGTTTGCTAGCTCGATACGACTTGATGCCTTCCCGGAGTCGAGTTCTCCTCACGGTACTATGGGCAGCACCGAATTTTCTGGCCAGATCACGGTCCGACAGATTAGGATTCCTCTTAATCGTCTTCAAAATCTTACCACGCAATTTCCGGTCGTCAGTTCGACTCCGACGATCGGCTTGAGGCTTCCGAATCGTCGTCAATGTTTTCTTATACCGTTTGATAACGCGCCATACGGTATTTCTGGGCAATTTCAGCTGTTTAGCTAGCCTAGATGCAGACCACAATGGATTTTCCAAATAACTGTGCACAATTTTTTTTCCTTCTTTCGGCTTCCATGTTGATTGTTTACAAAGTACAGTCGATTTTCGGAATGTCAAAAATCATACGTGAAGCTGACAAAATTCCCGACACGTGGGCGCCAAGAGCTTCCAAATCCGTCCACCAGGAGCGCCACAATATGAGCAAAAGTTTGTTCCAATTCTAAATGAAGCAAGCTTTAATCGCTCTTGTCGGAAGCGAAACTAGCTTTGCAAACGATACAAAATATATCTGCTCGCAGTGGCGATAGAATCCAAACTGGTCCTATTTTTGTTAAGAGGTTTCTTTTTACGTGATTTCGTTTGCAGCTTTTTCACTAATGAAACTCACTACGATATTCAACACTTTTCGGAACATTTTTCTCGTACAATTTGTTGTACAGCAGCAGATTTTTTTTTCTCTTCCTCAGAACGCGTTCTGATTGGCTGGTGTTGACATGGGTCAAATGAGACAGGTTTTTCAATACTTCAATGCTTTTGCTATACACGTTTAAGTTGGAAAATTTCGATTCTATTAGTAGTTAGATTGTATAAATCCTTTCACAGATCACTGAGCTATGAGCTTTAAAAATACGAGCAAGGCAAACGAGCCTTATGAATTATCCCCTTTGATACTCGTTTATACCAAACATTTCAGAAAAGTTTTATTTTGAATTATTTGAGATTATGTCACACAACTGATAATCTATATATATAAAAATGGATGTAAGTTTGTATGTTTGTAACGCCATAACTTCGGAACTACTGAACGGATTGCCACCAAACTTGGCACAAGTACTACTCGCATTTCAGAGATGGTTTAGGGAGCATTTTTATAGGGGAGGGAGCGTAGCAAGTATCCTTAACAAAGGGGGGGGGGGTGTGATGGAAAATTGTGTCTAATTTGACGAGAATCGATACTTTTTGAAGACCATAGAAACATTTTGCATTCCGTAGGTATGGGGGTTGAATGTACCTTTAAAAAGAGGGGTGTAATGTTTTTAACGGCATAACTCCAAAACTACTGAACGTATTGCAATCAAACTTGGCATAGGTACTTCTTGCTCTTCTGAGATGATCATTAGGACATTCTCAGGGGAGAGAGTGTGTAGCAAGCGTTCTTAATTTGAGGAGGCCATGTCGAATTTTATCTTATTTAAAGAAAATTGATACTGTTTAAAACCATACATACATTTTGAAAAACTCTAATATGGTTTTTAAGGATATTTGTGGGGGGATGGATATAAGGAGTGCCTCTAAAAAGGAAGTTTAAAGTGAAGTTTATAGAATTTTCCATAAAACGATACTTCTTGCTGAGTACAGATATTATTTGCGCTTCAGATGATCCTAAGAGGAGTCTCATACAAAGGAGGAGCATTTTCTTATTCGTCGTAAAACAAGATAGGGGGGCGGATTCAGACTAGGAGAAGAGAAGGGCAAGAATGTCAAGATTGTGATAGATAGTATTGCTATCGTTAATTTGAATTAAGTAGTACTGCTATTGTTAATTTTAATGAATTAATCGATACTTTTTGAAGAGCACAGATACTTCGTACACTACTAAGAGGTGGTCATAAGGGTTATCATGGAGAAGAGCTGTAGTAAGTTCACTAATAAAAGGGGTTCAATATAAAATTTATTCTACGAGAAACGATGCATCTTGACAAATATAAATACTACTTTTATGTCAATGTAGATTAAAAGGTTATTTTAAGGGAGATGGAATGCAGAAAGTGCACCAAACATGGGAAGTGTAAGGTAAAATTGATTGAATAGCAACATAAAACTGCTCAGAGTGTTACATTAAGGCTGTAAACCATTTCACGGTTAATTTTAACTTTTGGTTAAAATCTGACACTTGAGTGGTTATTTGGTGTCGAGTAGTTAAATTTGACTAAAACTGTGGCCCATTTCAAAATTTGACGGACGGAAAGTTATTTGGGTTTATTTTCCACTGGAAATAATTTCAACTAAAGAATTAGTATTAGAATTTTCATTGCGAGATTTTTTTCAGTGTTGGAAAATAACTATCGATCTGTCAAAAATAACCATGCCCTCGAGCAGGGTTATTTTTGACAACATCAAATTAACCACTCGAGTGTCAGATTTTAACCAAAAGTTAAAATTAACCGCGAAATGGTTCACAGCCTAAGTAGGACAACTTCGGGAATTTTGTTCGCCCTTTTCTTCCCGAAACATTTCCGAGCAACGCCGGGTCAGTCAGCTAGTTTTATCATAAAATTGTGATCATATTTCCGATACCATGTAGTAGAAATTATGTTGATTCGTTAGATACAACAAGAGATATTCACGATCAAAAACTTATCACTCTCTCAGAGGGTAAATTTTGAAAAGGCACCCCATAGTAAAGTAAGTCGTATTCACGACAAAAACATCAGTTTGAAGGAAGTTCACTTTTGAACTGCTCTGCACTGACGAGTCTAAGACGAAACGTAAAGAATAGTAAAAACGGTTATGTGCCCTAGGCACAATTAACTTAAGTTAACGCCTAAATGAATTTGAAGGAAGTTTTGGATCATGCGACAACGGCATTAAACTTTTCTGAAAACTTTGACAATCAATAAGCATCAAGGAGTCGGATTGTCATCATCTCATTCAATTTCGTATAAATCATAGTATCTAGTTTAAAAACATTCAATTTTATGATCACTACAAACATTCATGAATGTTATTTGATGTGAGAAAATTGTAATTTTCAGAAAGTGTCGTTACGTTATTTACGACGAATCCCAACTACGCATTATTTTTAATTTTCAACGATGTAACATTCGATTTGAGATTAATCGGATTTCCATTCGTATCTCAAACGTCTCAAATGTCAAGGTAAAAACCGTTTTTAATCCACCTTTTCCATATTACTTATATTTTCAAAAATATCACTAGTAGAGTCTTTCAAGAATTATAAAATAAAAAACATTCTTTGGGTATGAACTAACATAACCTTTTCAATTTGTAAACAGTTATTTCAATAAAAAAAATCGTTATTTTGCATCAATTTTTCAAGTGATTAAGGAGTGTATCGAAAATCTTGTACGCATGTATTTGTGATGGTTTTTCATGCTCAGATCACAACACGCTGTGCGGTTGGCTGTCAGCTTTCGTTTGTTTATTTGTTCGTGTGGTTGAAATTCTGCGTTTTCAAAATGTCGGAAATTATTGGCAAAGGAAGTGAAAATTAAGGCTCTGGACACATGGCTTAGCGAGAAGGGTATAACTATGCGAAAATGGGCGAATCGGTTTGGAATTTATCATGCCAGTGTTAAACCATCATTAATAAGTTCGGGGAACACTATTCTTTGGATGAGCTGCCAGGAAGTGGCAGAAACCCCAATTCTTTCAACACGAAACTGGACCAGAAAGTTCATAAATTCATAAAGAACAAATCAATGTCAATACGTGATTTGGCGAAAAAAGTAGGAACGAGTGTCGTAATGATCCAGCGTATCAAGAGACGAAATCACCTGGAGGCCTACAAGAAGCAGAAAATCTCAAAACAAAGTGTAGAACAGTAGAAGCGAGCAGGGCCGGGAAATTGTATTCGCGTCTTTGCAGAGTCCGGATGCATGCGTTTTGATGGACGATGAGACTTATGTAAAGGAGGACTCAAAAACCCTTCCAGGTCCACAATACTTTACTGTCGTCGTTGGAGAGGATGTGAGCGATGCGGACAGGTCGTTAAAAGTGGAGAAATACGACCGAAAGGTACTGGTATGGCAAGCAATATGTTCCTGTGGTTTGAAGTCAACCATTTTTTACACTACCGGAACTATAAATGCAGAAATCTATCGATCTGAGTGTTTCCAAAAGAGATTGCTGCCTTTATATAAGAAGCATAGTACACCTCCCCTGTTTTGGCCGGATTTAGCGTCGGTTCACTGTGCCAAAACCACTCTGAATTGGCTTGCGGAAAAGGGTACAAATTTCGTTGCGAAAAATATCAATCCACCGAATTGCCCTCACCTTCGAGCCATCGAACGTTACTGGGCAATCGTGAAGAGGGTCTTCAAGAAGACTGGTAAGGCAGCTGAGAACATGCAGGAGTTCAAAAAAATTTGGGCTCAACTTGATGAAGAACGTTCGATCAAAAGTTCGAAAATTCGTGAAGGAATAACTTAAATTTCATTATGCTCAAGTTTAACCTCGTACAATAAAGGATCAATTTTTAGTTTCAATAAAATATCATTTTTTATCATAATTTTAAAATTTGTGGATAGCTTATTTTCGATACACTCCTTACATGAACTTTCTTTATGAGAAAGGCAAGACTTTTATAGTAAAGAATCTTAATCATGACTTTGTGACAACACTAACAAATCGGTACAAATTTGAATTTATATTTTGTACCGGAAAAATATTATAGATTTAAATATGGCAACCAAGTACGCTATACTAAATTAAACGGAGCAAATCTGGTGGTGTTTTCTTCTTCCGTACGCGTACCGGTTTTGCATCGTCATTTTTGGCATTAAAAATGCCTTACTCTTCACTATACGGGGCCGGGTGTCAATTAAAAGTTTCAAAAATAGCCGCGTAACCTTTTTGTGTCATAATTTTGAACGTTAATAACTCGGTCATTTGTTGATGGATTGTTATAATTTAACAACCAATCGATTCGGAAACTTTTAACTTAAACATGTATAACGACGTCATTTCAGTATTTCAATAGCATACTATTGAAAAAATGGTTGGAATCGACCTATGTTTTCATCCACCAATCCCCGTTATACAAAATGACGTCAACTTCTTGTTCGGCATAGGAGGCTTTGCGTCATGCATAAAAAACACCACATCGTTCTGCGTAGTATGAAGAGAAATCTATAAATATAGGCTGCACAATATTTCTTTGCCTAGTTGATGTTTGACTGTGAATGAAACAAGTAGCTCGTCCAGTGAGCTGATGACTGGATTGTATATGCGTTCACTTGCTGGATTGTCGCTTTTGCATTATGTGTTGGTGAAATTTCCTGCTGTCTGCACAACACCGCTTCGTGTTCGCTTGAATATCTTATATATCATCTAGCTATTGAAGAACCGAATCAGCGTGGTTATCGGTTCTTTTGAAATATCCCATGTATTAAGCAAATTGTTGGTCGATTTTGCCATTAAAAATGCCTTATATTTCGCTTCCCGAGGCTGGGTGTCAAATTAAAACATGCAAAACTAATCGCGTAATATTTTTCTGCCATAATTTTGAACGCTCATACCTCAGTCATTTGTTGATGGATTCATATAATTCAACAACCAATCGATTCGGAAACATTTAACTTAAACTTATGAGATAACGTCATTTGAATAATTCAATTGCATTCCTTCGAAAAATTTATTTGAAATGAGTATTTTATTTTGGTTCTCTGGTAACTATCAGGCTAATTTAGTATTAACGGCACTAGATCTAATTCGGATCTAATTTGCAGCGCTTGTTCCTCGATGATTTGTTAATGGGTTTTCCTCATTTAAATGATTCCAAAGCTTCAATATTGTAAGCTTAAAAATGTTTTAATTTGTCAACGGATCGGTTTGCATACTTAAATCTCCATTCCCATACGAACAAAACGTGACAATGTGACTGAACGAGTTGTTGTCCCACCAGGAATTAAACGCTTCAAAAGATTCAAAATTAAATTCTGAAACTTATCTAAAAGCGGCCTCCTCGGTTTGGTAGTATAAATGAGTTCCACAGGCTCACATATACAGTACAATTAGATGCAATATCATATAGTATCAAAGATAAACTAAAGGTAAGTTTACTTGCGATTTTACATGATCAAAATTGAATATAATTAATTATCAAGAAAGAATCTGATTGTCAATTTTATCATTCGCTAACAATCTAAGCGCCTCAACTAGAGTAAGTTTGTAATTAGTCAATTGAAAAAGTTTTTAGTTTAGTGTATCATCATCATTATCATCTTTATTTTTGTATTTATTACGAAGACCCTAGAAACGTTCCATTTTTAATGTTATTGTGCTCGGTCGTGTCTTGAATACAACCCTCTAATTTTTTTTATCACGGTTTGAATGTTTTGACACTTATCGCCCTATAATTTCGGAACCGGAAGTCGGATCCGGGTGAAATTGAACGCTAATTAGAATCATGATGTGTGCAAATCGGTTCAACCATTGCAGAGAAAGCGGAGCGAGCTCCATTTCGGAGTATTTTTTCACTAACTTTGTCCCGCCCAAAACTTAATTGTTCAAATTTATGTTTTCGGATAGCCAAATTGTTATGCGATTAAGTGGTAGAAACGTTAACCATTATTTTTCTGATTACTTAACTTACCTTATGATCAAAAAAGAACCGGATTATTATTTAAAAACGCAAAATTTCAATTTTTAATAAATTTCTTTATTATCGCCTTGAACGTACTCTCCTCCTGCGGCAATACATGCATGCCAACGCTTGATCCAATTTTCCATACAAGTTTTATAGGCCGCCGAAGGTATGGTCTTTAGTTCACGCAGCGAATTCTCTTTTATGGTCTCTATGGTCTCAAAACGCGTTCCCCGCAATGGTAATTTGAGTCTGGGAAAGAGGAAAAAGTCACACGGGGCCATATCTGGAGAGTACGGTGCTTGGTTGATGATATTGGTTGAGTTTTTGGCCAAAAACTGCGACACAACCACAATCAACACGACGCTGTTTTTGAATGAAATTCAGCATTTTTGGCACCAACCGAGAAGCGACGCGTTTCAAACCCAGAACATCAGTTAAAATGTGTTCGGCTGATCCGTAAGAGATGCCCAACAACACAGCAATCTCTCTAATCGGTACAGAACGATTTTGCAACACGATTTGCTTCGCCGATTCAATGTTTTCTTCAGTAACAGATGTTGTTGAGCGGCCAGGGATCTCATCATGATCCAAGCTTGTACGACCACCTTTGAAGCGTTTATACCACTCGCATGCTTGTGTTTTTCCTAGACACGATTCACCAAAGGTCTTTTCTAACATTTTCAACATTTCGGAACACTTAAACCCATTTGCAACACAAAATTTGATGCACGCACGTTTCTCTAAATTTTCATCCAATATAAAAATCGCCACACGAAAATTTTTCAACTTCTTTGACGCCAAACAAAAACTAATGGTACGATATGCGTCAAAATTTGACCGAATGTGTATAAAAGTGTTACCACCGTTGAGAGAATAAAAGTTTACCGATTGGACAAGCGCGGGAATTTTAAAATGAAAATTCCGGTTTTTTTATCATAAGGTACAATCAACGGAATTCGACGCACAAATTGAGCAAATGGACAGATTGTCATCTCATCCTTTGAGTCAATGCACTGAATAGATATCCCTCTCTAATGGCTTCGACATAATGGATATAAGGTACCACGTTTTCCGTTCCAGATGTGACTATTGCTTCCGGCAATCGATAAAAAAGCTCACTAACCAGAATTTTGTATTGAGCCAATTTTCTTCACGGGCTAAAATATGCAAAATGAAATCAAACTCAAACTCAGTTTTCACAGAGACCGCTCATCCAATTTTCAAAATATAAAGTCTTACGACTTCGTGTAACATAATTAAATTTCATTCGGATACTACTTCCGGTTCCGGAATTGCAGGCTGATATCAAAATAAAATCAAAGTCAAGCCAAATACATGCAAATAGACGTACAATTCTTCAATTGAGCAGGAATGGTTAGTTTATGATCAAATACGTTGAGTATACCGGATCATCGTTCCTGGTGCTGAAAAGTGCTCGTGTGCTCTAACCCGGAAATCAGTCCAATTTCTCAGAAACAGCTTAACCGAATTCCGCTTAACTCAGATTCAAACAAAAAGAAAAATGTTTCCATAAGTTAATGTAGAATTTTACCTAAATCCTTCTAAATTTTGTTCAAAACTATTTCAATTTATAGGTTATGATAGTTACTGGCCAAACGAATCGATTTCTGCTATGTCGGTTCCCAGCACCGGGTTCAGGAAGTACCAGAAATATTAGTTAAAAACAGAACTCCCTTCAATTTCCTTAGAAACAGAGCTGAGTCGATTTTCACAAACTAAGACTCAAATAAAAGGGTAAACGTATGTAGAAATAGACTGCTTTTGACCATTGTTTGGATCTCACTTCCGGTTCCGGAACATCAGAGTGAGATGTGTTAAACAATTTTAAGCCGTCATTCAGAGCGATGAACAAAACGTCGAAGAATTCTTATTATTGTACCGTTTTGCAAGTAAAATATTGAAAGTTTGCATATTTTACACTATCAATCATTTAGTACGTGTGATATTCGGATGTGTGGAAAAAGTATGTCACTTTTATTCGTATTCAGTTATGTCTATAATTTTACCTTACTTTTCGAAATCCAAGCGTCGGACGTAAAATTTTCGTTAATGCGAACCCATTAAATTCACTATTAGTGAAACTGTCATCCACAACACCACACACACACATATTGACACTACACATTTTGTGAAAAAAGTTCTATTAACAACAATGTTTGAAAGCAATATTTAGAAATGTGGGCATTGCTTAAATAATTGGAGCGAGACAATTATTTTATTTTTGTTAAATTGCAATTCAATTAGAAAAGCAATGGTTAGGCACAAGTTCTGCTAACTAGTCAGTCCAAGCAAAAAGTTTTTTGAAAGCTTCACAATCGAACTACAAACTATTATATTACTTGTCAAAAGGGAAACTAATTACAGCTGTCATGAAACATGTAGTCATTGCTGAATTAATTACAAAACCCTTAGAAAATTTAATTAAAACTTAAAGGCATTCGAGTCGTTACTAGGGAATGAAACACTACAATAGATAGTCCGTTAGGTTTGTTCGACCTGTTGACGTAGGACTACACACAACTATTTCATAATGTCACCCTTGATCCTGACCCCAAGTCGTTCAGCACCTCGAATGCGAAAAATCAGATGAACTCCGACAAAAATCATTCCCTCTCATGAAAGTCGAACGGCGCATAAAAATTCACAGAATGCCTGCTGATGAGAAAGAATCCATTTTCACGGTGTTAACGAACCGCACAGAGTTCAATTCAGTTTGAATAATCGCGCCAATGCTATGACAAATGCAAAGAGATTTTATGTATATGAAATTGTTTTATCTACTGGAATCGATACAACCTGACCTGAATTCGCAGTCCCATATAGAAAACAAAAACGTAGTCCTACGTCTACATGTGCGATAACAGTGCAGATAAGTAGTGCAGAAATCTATACACAGAATTTGCGTTGTGGTAAGTCCAAGTATACATTCACAATAAAGAAGAGAACGTCTCTTGATTATGAAAAATAATTGGTACGGTCGTCGCTGAATAGTGGTTCTGTATTCTAAATGGCAGTAGAGTTGCACTTTCATGTAAATAACTGATAATGATTGCGGCGGCATCACACCGGATTTTTGTAACAGAATAACACTAATCTGCAATTTAATTTAATTTAATTAGTTCTTCCAGAGAATTTAAAAGAAATTATTTTCTTGATAAACTAATTGTACAATGATATTGTACTTGAATTCTAAGTTTGTGAAGTCGGTCTTGTACTTCAGTTCTCTCCGGACGGAATTCGATAGGAGGTCATGGAAATATAAAAGCTTGCATTTGAATTTTGCAGTTTATGGAACTTGGTCCACAAATCTCCGAGGGTTGAATCCAATGTTACACACATTCTTTTTTTTAAATAACTATTTAATGGAATATGAGTTAAAATTAAATTATTAAGATTTAAATTGTGTGTTCAGCCACAAGTGGTGACTTTTCAGCCCTATTATATATATGATTTGGTTATTACCATGAGGACATTATTTGCTTCCGCAATTATGAGATTTTTGTGTAGGGAAAATTCTAAACCTACTTGTTTTGTGTAATGGGGAAAAGGAACTTGTATACTAACTTACTAACTAATACAGAGAGCGAATCGATTCAATTGAAGATTGCATCGATTTTTGTCGGAATTTGCTTATAATATTATGTGACATTACATCTAATGGTTCTATATTTGTGAGCTCATGTAACTCATTTGTACTAAACCAGGGAGGACGCTTCAAAATCATTTTCAGAATTTTATTCTGAATCCTTTGAAGCGTTTTCTTCCTGGTGGAACAACAACTTGACCAAATTGGAACTGCATAAAGCATAGCTGGTATGAAAATTTGTTTATAAATTAACAATTTGAGTAAGTTTTTGAGCTTTTTCGCCATTTGTAAGAAGTATTTGATTTCCTTCCTTAAGAGCAGGAATTGGTTTCTGAGGTTCCTTAAGAACCTTAGAAAGTTTCCAGAAAGGTTTAGAATAAGGTTTAATTTGTTCAACTTCTTTAGCGAAATTTTCATTTCAAATCTATGTTTAATTTCTTTTTGTAAATCCTTAACTATATTTTTCATAGCAGGATCACGAGAACGTTGATATTGTCGTCAACGACCATTCTTCAACCGAATGAGCAGTTGAAGATTGTCATCGATGATAGGAGAATTTAAGTTAGTTTGAGCTTTGGGAACTGAAAGATTTCTAGCTTCGATAATGTAATGATTCAAATTATCAATTGCTGTGTCGATGTCCGCAGAATTTTCTAAAATAGTTTCATGATCCACATGATTTTCAATGTGAGATCTGTAATCCAACCAATTAGCTCTATGATAGTTGAAAATAGAACTAATTGGATTAATTATAGCTTCGTTGGAAAGTCTGAATGTTACTGGAAAATGATCTGAGTCAAAGTCAGCATGTACAAATGTGACTTTGATCTGTTAGAACCAGATCAATTGTAGACGGGTTTTTCACGGAAGAGAAACAAGTAGGATTACTGGGATGAAGAACTGTGAAGTAACCAGCTGAGAGTTGATTATGAAGTATTTTACCATTACTGTTATTTTGCCTACAATTCCACTGGACATGCTTTGCATTTTAAGTCCCCTATTACGGAAAAATTCGGTCGATATCTTGTAAGTAAGCAAATCGCCTTTAAAGAAATTCAATTGTTCACCGGTGCATTGGAATGGCAAATATGCTCCAGCGATGAAATAAATTCCATGAATGGTTTCAACTTCGATTCCCAAGCTTTCAATAACTTTAGTATTGAAAGAAGGTAAAATTCGATGTTTAATTTGCCGTTGGACAAAAATGGCAACTCCACCACCAATTCCAGTAAACCTGTCAAATCGATGAACCACATAATGTGGATTACTTTTCAATTTTACATTTGGTTTAAGAAAAGTTTCTGTCACAATGGCAATATGAATTTTGTGAACTTTGAGAAAATTATAAAATTCATCTTCACTCGATTTCAAAGATCGAGCATTGCAATTTAAAATGTTCAAATAATTATTTAACATCACTGTTAAATTTTAAATTCATTATAATATTATTTGCAAATTGCCATCCGATTTGAAATACTTCAAAAAGTGATGAATTCGAATTCATTCGGATGATCATTTGAAAAAGTTGATCTTGTAGATAGATTATTTTATTTTCAGTTATATAACCTAAATCGACTTCATTTAAATAAGCGACTAGTGTAACTGCCATTAGAAGAAGATAATTTGGCCGATCTACCTATCAATAAATTGTTTTCGATAGAAGACGAATTGGCAGGCGTACCTGCTTTTTGTTTTAAATTCGAAGAAATAAGTGCCTTAGAAGAATTAGGCGTGGCATTAGTAACGTTTTTTTTCTATTTTCAGGTATGTTCTGTAAATTTAAGGTAATTGATTTGACTTGTTGTCTAAGCGAACGAGGGTTTAAATTTTTTTCCCCAAGCATCAGCACCCCAATTTTTTTCAAGCATTTCAATTATTTGAATATATGATTTTCATCGCAATTTGAACATGCAAATTTATCAGTGGTTTCATTCACTGGACAAACGTCTTTCGAATGCGATTTACCACAATTCAAACACCGTATATCCATATGACAATTTTTGGTTCCATGACCGAAGCCTTGGCAACGACGACATTGCATTAAGTTTGCAATACGATTATGCCGTTTATAATGTTCCCAATGAATTTTAATGTGGGAAATGAAACGTACTTTTTCTAAAGTTTTCAAATTGTTTACATCACTTCGATTGAAGTGTATTAGGTAAAGTTCATGGGAAATTCCAGAGCGTGGTTTAGAAGTACCATTCGCTCTTTTTTTCATAAGTATTACTTGGGAAGGGGCAAAACCAAGCAATTCTTTTAGTTCATTTTTAATTTCATCGGTACTTTGATCATTTGATAAGCCTTTCAAGACAGCCTTGAAGGGTCTGTCTGATTTTATATCATATGAAGTTTCTCGGACAAATATCGAATAAGTCGTTCGTAATCTTCCAATCCATCAACCAAGACTCGACATTCTCCTCCTCGTCCGATTTGAAATGAGACTTTTACTTCCGGGAGAAAAGTAGAAAGCTCAGTACGGAATGCTTTGAAGTCGGAAATCATCACCGTCACTGGAGGTACGGATTGTTGTTTCTTCCCAGAACGACATGCGTCCATTTTGGGAATTTTTGAAGAATTTTCTTCTATGTCGCTACAATCGGATTCAGGAAGAATCTCGTAAATATTGTTAGACGGCATAGGATCAGCGGAAGGGAAATCCGTCCGTTGTCTTTTATTTTTACATTCAGATTCTATAAGATCGTGAATGTTATTAGAAAAATGTTGAATAACGGATTGTGATTTATTTAGTATTGAATTATTTTTAGCCTTAGGCTTGTTGCCTTTCCGGTTGGACGCAGGCATTTTTGAAATAAATGAAATTAAATTAACTAGGCTAAATTAGTCTTCGATTGGACTCCTAGTTTGGAAAAGTCTTGATAAAGACTGATTTTGTGGTAGTCTTAATAAAGACTGATTAGTTCGAAGAATAGTTCTTTGAATAGCTACCCTTGAAAAAGGCTGATTAATTTCTTAGTCTTGAAAAAGACTGAAGCCTTGAATCAATGAAATTCTAGGTAGCCAGAAAAAAAATTCCAGGAGCCAAGAGCTATACGCGTGCGGTGCGAACGACTGTTCAACACCGATTGAATGGAAGGATAGAAGAATTTTTTTTTTGAATCTAAGTTTATGAAACTCGGTTCAGCAAATACCGAATCGAATGCACATTTGTGTTGAATGTACGCATACATACACACTTATATGCACGCGAAGATCTGATTTCAATTATCTGAATCGAACTGTATATTACCATCGGCCCCAAAAAGGCCCTCTACTTTGGTCTTTCTCGGCTAGTGGTGGTTTTCCTTTTTAAGGAAACTTATTCCTTTTCAGATGTGGAAGATGATAAAATACAAGTCAAATACAAAAATTTCCGATCAATCGAATCAATCATAAGCATTTTTAGTTATATAACATGTTAACTAATTAACTTTCCTTGTAGAATTTCAAAAAACATACTCATGACCCGCAACCAAAGAATCCGCTAACTCTTGTCTGTTTGCCGGACTCGAACTGAGCCGTACAAAGGATATGACACTATGATTGGCAATTGGCACTTTTCAGAGTGATTGCATCACCTTTCCGTACGAGTAAGACAAAAACTTATGAAAACAAAAAAAAAACAAGAAAGATTCACTTACGCAACGCACAGTCGCCTACATTGATCACAGATATTAGAATAATCGCCCCACTCAGTACAATTATCGGTTCAAATGGACTCATAATTGCACAAATGACACTTTCTATTCCTTCCTTGAAATCACTTTACAGAAAACTTCCGATTCCGACTTTCCAAAGCGTGTTCCGTTTCACTCTCACTTTTTACATAACAATTTCTTGATCCTAGTAGGCTGATTGCTGTTTTGCCTGCTGCTATCGAACGAATCCCGTCTTATCGGGAGCAGATCCGGCGTGCATCGGAGAAATTTTCCAACGATCAACTGAAACCGATCGAATCCTGAGCTGAACTATTTATAGTGGGATTATTACGGTGATTTTAAAGTGTGTGCAATTTCATTTCATTTCATTGTTGTTACGTCTCATGCCAGCCATTGTCGGGGCTGTGTTGTGTGCCTTCGATTGCTAGATAACACCGTAGAACACGTTGCGAGCGCCGTCTACAAGATGAGGTTTAGTCACAGTCCCTAGCAGCACCCTAGCACTCGATATTCTCAAGCTTGCATTCTAATCGATCTGTTCATGAATGTACCGGAATTCTACCGGTATCGAGAGCCACCGGCGGCAGCATGAAGGGGTTTGCGAAAACACGATGATTTTTCTGCTTCGTTTTTTAATTTCTATCATAATATCATTTGACAACATGTGTCTTGACGTTGTCAAAGTCGATGGTTACTACGATGCCACCAAAAAAAAAACAATTTCAAATCGTTTCTCGACTGCTGCAAGTTTGTTATGACACTTCATCTAACAAACTTTGACAATAAACTGAAATGCAAAGCCAAATTCCTCGTCAACTACGACGGCATCTGACGGAAGTTAATAATTTGCCGGAATGCAACTCTCGCTGTGCATCAAGAACCAATCAGAGATCTGTCACCTATCCATCAACTGTGTAAAACAGCACCTGGGACCTGCACACACACACGTTACGTTTATTACGCAGCTCCAGGTCCGAACATGCCATTCCGATCGCAGATTAATTCATTGCAAGCAGCCGGTGGATGCTGATGACAGGAATTATCCACTAATTGAGATTGGAAAAATAACTTTCAAACAATATACACTGCTTTATCGGATCAAATTATTTTTTCATTGGTGGATTATTATACAATCATCCCGGCAAGTGATTTTTTATACCATCACTCGAGAAAGCGAGTGTTGTTTGAGTAATTGGTTTCGATCGGCGAAATCCGAATACAGAACCAGAATGTCTCAAGACCAGAATGCTATGAAGCTCAACGTGAAATGCCAATCCTGAAATCAACCACATTACAGAGGGGTATCGTATAACGCGGTTCACCGGGGGCGTGAAAAGCGAATCCGCGAAAAACGGAACCCAGAGCATATGGGATTTCGACTCATTGGGGCTGTGAACGGTTATCTCGCTTCGGTCGACAGATAGAGCTATACAATCTTCAGCAAACTTGTTGTAGATACTTAGACCAACAATTTACTATAGTTTGACCGACATTTGTTGAGAACTGCTCCGCCAGAAGCGCTTTGAAAAAAGCATGAAATAATTCATATGTTCACAAGAGAAAAACAGTTTGAACATGAAATATCGCGAATATTTTACTTTCGGTGAAGTCGGTGTTTTCGGAAAGAATGTTCCGGAGGTCAAAACAGATCAAATGGTGTAAACAGTAATTGAAATTTTTCGCGTGGCTGACTCTAGTGTGCAATTCAGCGTTTGAAATTCCTGCAACTCAAAATCATGTTGACTTATTGAGATGGTTTCTTCGAGAAGGTGTTTTAAGGTTCCAATACTAAAGTTACTAAAGTATTAAGATGAATAAGCTATCGACATCGGATATCTGAAGAAATTGATAGAGTGAAAGCTCGACTTTCATACTTAATGTTTTGATTATTTATACAATTATATATAATGTTAAGTACATAAAATGTGACATATAAGGAGTTTATCGAAAATAAACTATCCACAAACTTTTCTTTCAAATTATGATGAAAAACGATATTTTATTCAAACTAAAAATTGATCCTTTATTGTACGAGGTTAACCTTGAGCACAAAGAAAACCGGATGAAATTTAAGTTATTCCTTCACTTTTGATCGAACGCTCTTCATCAAGTTTCGGACAAGTGTTGCATCGCATTTTTTGGACGCTTGTGCCCAAATATTTTTAAACTCCTGCATGTTCCCAGTTTCCTAACCAGTCTTCTTGAAGACCCTCTTCACGATTGCCCAGTAACGTTTGATGGGTCGTAGCTGAGGCCAATTTGGTGGATTGATATTTTTCTCAACAAAATGTATACCCTTTTCCGCAAGCCAATTGAGAGTGGTTATGTCATAGTGAGCCGACGCCAAATCCAGCCAAAACAGTGGAGGTGTACTAGGCTTCTTATATAAAGGCAGCAATCTCTTCTGGAAACACTCAGATCGAAAGATATCTGCATTTATAGTTCCGGTAGTGTAAAAAATGATTGACTTCAAACCACAGGAACATATTGCCTGCCATACCAGTACCTTTCAACCGAGTTTCTCCACTTGAATCGACCTGTCCGCTTCGCTCACATCCTTCCCAACGACGATAGTAAAGTATTGTGGACCTGGAAGGGTTTTTGAGTCCTCTTTTACATAAGTCTCATCGTCCATCAAAACGCATGCATCCGGACTCTGCAAAAGACGTGAATACAATTTCCGGGCCCTTGTTGCTGCTTGCTTCTTCTGTTCTACACTTTGTTCCGAGATTTTCTGCTTCTTGTAGGTCTTTAGGTGATTTCGCCTCTTGATACCCTGGACCGTTCCGACACTCGTTCCTGCTGTTTTGGCAAAATCACGTATTGACATTGATTTGTTCTTCATGATTAGAGATACAACTTTCTGGTCCAGTTTCTGGTTGAAAGAACCGGGTTTTCTGCCTGATAGCTCATCCTAAGAATAATGTTCCCCAAACTTATTAATTATGTTTTTAACACTGGCATGATGAATTCCAAACCACTTCGCCAATGTTCGCATAGTAATACTGTTACGGACGGAATCGTTTTTCAGGCTATCTTTAGTCAAACTCGTCGTTTTATCGGAGTAAGCTTCAAGCTAAATATTTTAATCCATTAGTTCATAGGTTAGGTTACAATGTTTTATATTACTTACAATTTTAGTCTTATTAGTTTGATTTTCCGTTTCACGTAACAATCGTTGGAATTTGTTACACCTAATTATAAAAAGTTTAATATCTTGTTTGTTACTTCCTAATATATTGTACTTACAATCAATAAGCACAATTTTACTTGTGGTGTGCCAAATGTTCTTCAGCCTAGCTGCTGCTAATTCTCA
Organism: Malaya genurostris; assembly: GCF_030247185.1. Classification (NCBI taxonomy): domain Eukaryota; kingdom Metazoa; phylum Arthropoda; class Insecta; order Diptera; family Culicidae; genus Malaya; species Malaya genurostris. The sequence goes on along the minus strand of NC_080571.1, from coordinate 339,376,185 downwards.
ACTGCTAATAGAAATTATGTCATACTATTTATGCATCTTCAAATACTTCAAAGTTTACCTGTTTTGCTTTCAGATTGAATTTGTAATTTCAAGAATGAAGTTCAATAAAATGGACACAATATAAATTTACTGTTACTAGTTGAACACGCTAATTACACTCGCTACTATCGTGTTCGTTTGTCACAATTAGATTGTCATCGGATGTTATGTCGATCAGGGGTGTAGCTTCAATGCATCATCGTTTTCAAGACGTGTACTCGAGAGGTGGTAATCATTACGAACAAATACCCTTCTCATTTAGCCATGTGTCCAGAACTTTAATTTCCACTTCCTTTTCAATACGCGACATTTTGAGAACGTAGAATTTCAACCGCACAAGTAAAGAATCGAAAGCTGACAGCCAAACGCACAGCATGCTGCGATCTGAGCATAAAAAACCATCACAAATACATGCGTACAACACACTCTTCATCAAACAGTAAATCTCTAAATTCAGTTTTTGTTACAAATGCGGATAACCAATTCGAGATTGTAACAAAAGCTGCTACGTAAACGTAAACACATTTCGGTGAACAGATAAAAAGTAAAAATCGATATATTTATAACACTCCTGATAGCTGGAAACTTCGAGCCCCGACCTGGAAGGATTCTTAGTGTCAGTAGGATCCATAGTACTAGCCATGCAATGATTCTGTACACTAAGAATCGGCTGCGAAGTCAGTTGAAACAGAAAGGCCAAATTCCACAAAAGGAATGTAATGCCAAGACTTTGCTTTTGATAGTTGGAAAGTTTCCAGGGATCACTGCAAGGGAAATTACGAAAAGCAAACCGAAGAAGTTTATTCTGAATGGCTTCGACGCGGTGGATGTCGAGTTAACAAATAAGAGCCAAAAAGACAGTTCCCTTTTTAAGAATCGCAAAACAGTTCACAATATAGTGTCTTTAGGCAATACATGTTTTTAAAGGTCTTTGTGATATTAAATGTACACCCTAGTGCTTCGAAAATTATGTATTTGATGTTATCCTCAAAATTAAGTTTTGTTTACAACAGGACTCTCAAATCCTCTACGGTCGAATTCCGTTTGAAAACATTTCGGGAAACGATAAGGTCGAATACGACTGTTGAGTGTTTGCGACAACGGGTGGCAACAAAAATTTTGCTTTTTTCGGTTTTTAACGATATCAAACTAACTAGAGATTGTAAGAAGAGAAAGAATATGAAATTATAGAGCCATAGTACTCAAGGAAGAGCAAGGATGTGAAGAATAAAGTGCGGAAAAGTGAGACGTGACAAGGGTCATTTAAGTAACCAGAAGGCTTCTCGTATCTAAACTTTTACCTTCTACCAGAGGAGTCGAACTTAGGCATCTTAGCGATACGAGTCATCCGAGTCTCTGATATGTCAGAAAGTAAAGGCAAAGGTCGTTTGCCATTTACTATCAGAACCAGCTGGTCGCATATTGTCTGTTGTTGCGTTGCTGTTGATGCAAGGTCCTCGCCATGACGTCCCGGTCCGTTCAACGCAAAACAACTAAACAAAGTCGTGGGATTACATTCGATTACATTGACACGAAGAACAATTTTCAAGAAATCATTGCTGAATTCCGCCATCAAACCAATATATTAGTAGCAAATATTATGTTAAATCTTGTGAGATTCATAAGAAAGACAATGAAAGTGAGCATTTTAAAATTTAAGGGGTGTTATGATATAAAGTTGGCCAAACAAAATTCGAATCATGTCTGTATTTCAAGTTCAATATTTATTCAAACTTTTTTCTTAGCAAATAGGATGATCCGGGCCTTTCGTTTAACTTTTCTCTGGCTTCTTGGGAGGAGGGTTAATCACAGACTAACAGACAGGACACTCAAATTAGATTCTTCAATCATTTTAACGGTCATTTCGAGTATTCCTTTATTTGAGACAGTACTCGCATGTGTCATGATGGCGCCACGTTACCCTATCAAAAACATCTTGTCTGTCATCTAGGCTGTGTTTATCTTTTTCATTTACCAACAGAGTTGCCATTCATACAGAATAACCTGTAATGTTTTGATTTGTATACGTCCATGCGAATTTCATGCAGGATACAGATTTAATGCATATTGCCAAAACTATATACATAATTGTGCCTACTTCTCATCCTCCAACGCAATACAAAATCGAACCCGTTTTGTTACAATATTTACTTGCTTCTGGTCTGCCGCCACTTAATTTCGGGTGAAAACTACCAGCACAATAAAAAATAGTCTAGATGAACAACTTTTAGTTAAATATATTATCAACGTAATCCAATAATTTATTGTGACGATTCATTTTCAAATATTTTGATGAAATCAGGCATCCCTGCAAGCAGCTGATCGTTGTTGACAAACGAGGGGAAACCAACTAGTAAAAAAAACCTTTACATAACATGGTTTATTTTTTTACGGGAAGTGTTAGATGGAAAGATTGCAGATTGGACCGTAATACTCGAAAGAGAAAGTGAACAAAGAGAAACTGTCATTTTCACTTAGGACCTTTTCTCGCATTGCACTAAAAATGTTTTTATCAAACGAACAGCTGCTTTTGTCCAATCATCTCACGCCCAGAGGTGGATTTATTTGTATATCTCCTGAACACTACAGACAGAAAACAATGATTCAATATTTCGCATGAATTGATTACTAAACTATCATTAATGAGATTATGATTGCGTTTTGCTGCCGCGATTATCAACAAAATATCACTGTACTGATGATTGTTCGCGTTTTTAGTTGCCACACATTTTGCCCGCTCAAATGTAATTATATAATTTCTGACGCTGTAGGCACTGTTTCTCTTCCAGTTTACTGTTTGGCTGAAAAACATTTCATTCTAATGTACCTCATGATGTAATTAAGGCAGGCTCATAACAATCACATTCACCTAAACTCACGATGCGTTTACTTACAACTGACACTTCGGAAACTTATAAAATACAAATCAATTATCTGAACTACAAACAGTGTTTTTATGATGATATCTCTTGGAGTGATTATCTTTTTGGTTGACTGTAGCGGCGCCTTTTAAAAATCAATGATAAGTGAAAGATTTTTATCAGCGCAATAACACCGGTTTAGCTAAATGTAAAAACATGTTTTCCTTCTTATCTAGTCAGAACTTTTTATTTACTATTCATTATCATTAGCAAGCTAAGCTAAGAAACGAATGCTGCACAAATGTTCCGGTCAATGCTCGGTTTGATTTTAATTCCTTTTACAAATGTTGGTTACAAGTAACAAATGATGCTTAAGGTGGCTTAAAAAAGGCGGGTGAGTAATGTCAGAGACATAACTGGATGTCGTGAATACGAAAAAACTGACACGCTCCCATCACTTTTCCGAATATCAGTTAGTTGATTGATTGTATGAATTGTGCAAGCTTTCCTCTTTTTCACTAATAGAATTTGAAGCGATACACCTACATTAAAGTACAGTTTAGTTACATTAAACAGCTACTATTCTACAACTATATATTCCAAACTTGAAACAATTCCTTTTTAATTTGCTAATATAGGAAGCTAGGTACGACAAATTTGTAGTTTATTTTTATTGAAGCTATGAAGTTCGAAGATATCTGATTCTTCTCGAAATTTCAGTACGAGACAATTGCAATGGCCTGGTCTGAAATGTATCTACGATCTTCGGTATGCAAGAGTGATTCTAATAATAATAATAATAATGATAATAATAATAATAATAATGATAATAATAATAATAATAATAATGATAATACAGATTAATCTGTATATATGGCAACCCTGTTTCGCAAGGCATATTTTCACACGACCCCATACTAGTATAAAGATGTGTTCAACATCATCATTTTCGCTTTCGCATTGCCGTTCGTAATTGAATGTGTTAGTGACGGTACAAATCTGCTTTTCTACCTGTCTTCGGAGCCATCGTTCTGACGGTGTCTCGTACGTACAGAGTAGCTGCTTTAACTTAAATGACGCTATTTCTCACATCACATTTCCTTTTATACGTGCTAGTGGTAGCACGGTAGGACGTCCCCTTTGTTAGAATTCCTTTCCTATACGCAGAACGGGAAACAGTGAAACGATATAAAAGAGAGAGTTAGCAGAGCGGCAGCCATCATCATTCTGTGTTTAGCTCTCTCCGAGTAAAGACGCATTTTTGAAAGTGTTATTAAGTATTTGGAAATTTTTCACGCGTTGTTCGCTAGTTCGTCGGTATCCCAAGTAATGGGAAAAGCGGGCTCTAGTAAAGGGCAATCCAGCTCAGGTGCTGGCAAACGTCAGCATGATCCAGATGCCGGCGGAGACGAGGCGGCTGCAACCAAACGCCTGTTAGGCAAAAACAAGTTCGCTGGACTTGAAGTTCAGGAAATTGAAAAGAAGGAGAAACTACCACCTTTCTACATACAGGGATTCCCTGCTACCCTTCGTACGGACCTCAACAGTCTGATCAGCCACGGTTTACAAGCAACAATCCGTATGTGTTCAAACGGATACAAAATCATCGTGCCATCTCGACTGCATTACAACTCAGTAGAGAACTACGTGAAGATGATGAAGCTGGAGTATTTCACCCACGACATCGCTTCCAGTAAACCTTTCAAGGTAGTTCTTCGTGGTCTACCGGATATGTTGTTGGAAGAGCTCCAGAAGGAACTGGCAGATAACAAACTGAAGCCAGTGGCAGTATATAAAATCAAACGGCATAACCAAAATGTCAAATACCGGGATCAGCTCTACCTGGTACATTTTGAACGAGGTTCTACAACGATTAGCGATTTGAAGAACATCAAAGCACTATTCCACATCATGGTAGAGTGGGAACGATACAAACCCGTCCACCGTGAGGTAACACAGTGCACCAATTGCCTTAAATATGGTCACGGCGCACGAAACTGCCACATCCAAAGCCGTTGCTCTACCTGTGCCGGAAAACACCGAACCGAGGAATGCGAGCCGATGGGAGAACCGGCCATCAAATGTGCCAACTGCGGAGGCGAACATCACGCGACCAACAAAGCGTGTCCACAGCGAGCTGAATTCATCAAAGTCAGAAAAGCAGCGATGGAGAAAAAGCAACCAAAGCAGAAGCAGGAACAGATGCCACCGAAAGTACTGGATATGTTCTTCCCACCGTTGAACCCGATACCATCTCTTTCCACTCCTCCACCGCCTCCCCTTGGTGGACAGCAACAGGTTCCTCCAGGATTCCGTAGTTATGCTGATGCAGTAAACCAGCCCCCCACTGGTAATCAGCTCTACTCTATGGAACAGCTCGCCTTCCTATTTACGGAATTGGACAAGCAAACTCGTGCCTGTCGTACTGCGCAGGAACAAGTATCAGTAATGATGCTTTTTTATTACCGTCACGGGCAGCTCGTCAATAAGACTCCTTAATTGGAACGCCCAATCTTTGGGACCCAAGAAACTGGAATTAGCCGAATTCCTTAATTCCGAAAACATCGATGTTGCAGTAGTCACCGAAACACACCTGAAGCCAAACATCAGCTTTAGTCTTCCGGATCATGTCATCGTACGTATGGATCGCACCTCTTCTGGGGGAGGTGGTGTGGCCATACTCATCAAAAGAGGCATTCGGTACAAGCTACTGCCTGCCTTCAAACTTCGCTTGCTGGAAACCATCGGGATCGAAATGGAAACAACGAGAGGACCCATTGTCATCATTGCAGTCTACTGTCCGAAGCAATCCAGCACTCGGAATGGTACGGCTGCAATGCTGAAAAACGACTTGTCATTGGTCACCCGACGGAATGGCAAATTTATCATCGGCGGAGATTTCAACGCTAGGCACGAAAGATGGGGAAATGGAAGGCGGAACCGGAACGGGCTCGTCCTCGCTGACCATCAAGAAGCTGGGCAGTACAACATCCTTGCCCCGGACTGCCCAACGAGATTGTCCAAATCGGGAGTCCATTCCGTTTTGGACATATTCCTCAGTAACATCGTCATCGACAGCCCTCCGGTCACCATCAATGACCTCTCATCCGACCACTATCCGGTGGTACTGACTCTGGACTCTCCAGCATCGACAGTGCCGATTCAACATCGCCGGAACTACCATCGTGTCGACTGGCCACGATATCAACAAATCACCGACCAAATCATCGACGTCGATCTTCCACTTGGTACCCCGGTGGAAATCGACGCAGCACTATCAAACATCCATCAAGCTATCGTGGTCGCTCGGGATAGGACGGTTCCGGCAGAACATCATCAGGTGAGTACCTCTCTCCAAATAGATAATACCACCAAATACATCATCCGTCTCCGGAACATCTTCCGGAGACAATTTCAACGAACTGGCGATCGTGCCAAGAAAACATCTTACAAAAATCTGACTAGGGTTATCAAGGAAAGATTGACTGACTTGCGGAATGAAGTATTCCAGAAAAAGCTGAGGCAAATTCCGCCTCATTCTAAGCCCTTCTGGTCAATGACGAAGGTGCTAAAGAATAAAAAACGACCTATCCCTCCACTGGTTTCGCCTGAGGGCGCAGATGAAGGGATACTTATAACACCTTTAGAGAAAGTGAATGAACTGGGGCGGCAGTTCGTGTGTTCCCACAATTTGGGACTTAACATAGTTAGTCCACATCAACGGGCCGTGGCCGACAGCGTAGCCGAAATTGATGGATCGGACAGTTTAGTACCTGAGGATATGAGAGTTACTGCCGATGAACTGATAGCTTTTATGAAAAAATCAAAAAACATGAAGGCCCCCGGTTTCGACAACACCTTTAACATCGAGCTGAAGCATTTGAGCACTCGCTCATTTGCTTTTCTAGCTAAAATATTTAACCGGTGCTGGGAGCTTGGCTACTTCCCTTCAATGTGGAAGTTAGCTAAAGTTATCCCAGTACTGAAACCGGGAAAAGATCCTTCTTTTTCCAAGAGCTATCGACCCATCAGCTTACTCTCTGCCCTGTCTAAGCTATTCGAAAAATCCATCCAAAGCCGAATTCTCGCATTCGCCGATCAACATGGTGTCTTCCTGGAGGAACAGTTTGGGTTCCGGAAAGGAAGATCTACCATTCATCAACTCACAAGAGTTACCAACATCATTCGACGGAACAAGTCAGTATCCAAATCGACAGCAATGGCGATCTTGGATATCGAGAAAGCGTTCGACAATGTGTGGCACGATGGCCTGTTGTACAAGCTTCATCGATACAATTTTCCGATGTATCTGATTAAGATCATCAAAAGTTATCTTTCAAATAGAGCTTTCCAGGTTTCTCTGCAAAATGTCCAATCGGATAAATTTTCCATCCCTGCAGGTGTGCCCCAAGGAAGTATCCTGGGTCCCATCCTGTATAACATTTTCACATCAGACATCCCACCTCTTCCGGGGGGTGGTGTCTTGTCACAGTTTGCTGACGATACGGCCATCCTTTATGATGGACGAGTCGTCAGTATTCTGAAGAACAAACTGCAGAGGGGTCTGGATGCTCTAAATGAATATTTCACCAACTGGAAAATTGTAATCAATGCGGCGAAAACTCAGGTCATCCTGTTTCCGCATTCGAGATCGACTAGACTTGTTCCGTCTGACGAATGCAGAATTCGGTTCGGTGGCGCTGACGTGCAGTGGTCCGACGAAGTGGTCTATCTAGGACTAACGTATGACAGACATCTGATCTTCAGGTCACATGTTGAAAAAATAATCACCAAATGTAACATACTCATCAGGTCTCTGTACCCGTTGATATGTAGAACATCTAAACTGTGCCTGAAGAATCAGATGGCTGTCTACAAACAAATCATCTACCCTGCAATCGAATATGCGGTCCCCGTTTGGCTGGGTTGTGCACGGACACACAGACTGCGGCTCCAGAGAGTTCAAAACAAAATCCTTAAAATGATCCTGAATCTGCCCCCTTGGACGAGAACCAGTGAAGTGCATGAGCTAGCTTCCCTTGATACCCTAGAACAACGATTCGAACATCAAAATATAAAATTTGGAGAGAGGTGCTCGGCCTCAGCAATAGCAATAATTCAAAATTTGAATGTTTTAGGTTAAGATAGATTAAGTAGGTAGGAGTTTTTTAATAATTCAAACAAACAAAATCAAAATTTTGAAATGTAAATTAATCCAAGATAAACTCAATAACAACATTAAAAACTTAAGATAGGGAAACAAAGATGAAAGGACTATGAACCGAAACACTTGTAATGTAAACCATTGATGTACAACGTAAATTCATAGTAAATAAACATACAATTTAGAAAGAGAGAGCGGCAGCCAGTAATACTGAATGGGTCGTCGAGCTGTTAACAGCATATTGTGGAGGAACAATTAAGGGCAAGGTAAAGTCCCGCTCAAACCGTGCTGGTCTGAAGTGCCCAGTTGGCGGCAGAATCCATCGTTTGCCTCGGAAGGGGAACTACGCCGAGCGTGTCAGTGCTGGTGCATCGGTCTATCTGGCGGCAGTGATGGAGTACTTGGTTGCCGAAGTGTTGGAGTTGACCGGTAACACTGCCCATGACAACGAAAACGAAAATCATCCCTCGCCATCTGCAGCTGGCCATCCGTTGAAAACCCCGTCCTTTTCAGGATGACCACATCACTGTGATAAAGAAATATTTAGAATTGCTTTAAGTTTAGCCAGTTCTGATACGCCTGGAAAGTAGAATGCGCAAATCAAGTGGAAACATTTGTTCTAACAATTTTTGTTTTCGGCCGCATACTGAAGTACTCGCGACAAAAATACATATTGATCTGTGCAACTCTGTTTCGCACGGCATATTTGTAAACTAGTATAAAGATGTGTTCAAAATCAACACTTTCGCTTTCGCATTGCCGTTCGTAATTGAATGTGTTAGTGACGGTGCAAATTATTTTAACTCCCATCTTGATGAATCGTTTGGTAAGAAATATTGAGATCTGAGATGGTTCTCGTGTGTGTCTTGTTTCGGCAATGGGCCTTGCTGGACTTTTTGGCTGCCTTTTTCGGTTTCATTGTGCTGACGGTGTCTCGTGCATTCATATCGGGAAACAATGAGACGACAGGTCCTCGATGTTGCTGTCGTGTGTCTTGTTTCGGGAAGAGTTGCTCAGCAAATGGTAGGAAAAATGAACCATTCAACTTTTATATGGATGCTCTTGTATAGATACAGACATCTCGCGTTCTGATTGGCTGGTGCTGTCATGGGTTAAATCAAACAGGTTTTTCAATAGTGTACTATTGAAAAACTTCAATATTGTTTTAATACACGTTCAAGTTGAAGATTTTCGATTCTATTGGTAGTTAGATTATATAAATCCTTCTACAGATCACTGAGCTATGAGCTTTCAAAATACGAGAAAGGCAAACGCGCCATATGAATTATCCTCTTGGATACTCGTTTATACCAAACATTTCAGAAAAGTTTAATTGTGAACTATTTAAGAATATGTCACACAACTAAAAGTTTTATCATAAAATTGTGATCATATTTCCGATGGCATGTAGCAAGAATTATGTTGATTCGTTAGATATAACAGGAGATATTCACGATCAAAAACTTATCACTCTCTCAGAGGGTAAATTTTGAAAAGGCGCCCCATAGTAAAGTAAGTCGTATTCACGACAAAATTCAGCCAAATGTTTTGAAAAGTAGGTGGCTGCGCCGGTTGTTATTAGAAACCGAGAATTTTTCCGCGCCACCACAAATGTCACAGTAAAAGAGTCAAGGCTATATTTGATACAAGGCTATCTGGTTTTGATTTCCGCACATTAAACTATGTTTCCGACACGAGAGGCGAAAGACCGTAAGGTTAAATCATCTATAGTTAAAAAAATACTATTCACACTCCGCTCGGGCCCTCCCTCTGGGTACGTGACTGCCGTCAGGGTTACCAGATATGTGAATTTTCCGGTACTCTTCTGTTGTTGATAAATTCCCCGAAAAACAAGTACGGGTGTGAAATGTCAGAGACATAACTGGATGTCGTGAAAACGAATAAAACTGACACTCTTTCTGTATACACCCGAAAATCATCGATTGTGTGAATTGTGCAATCTTTCCCCTTTTTCCATAAATACGTTTATTTCTTAAGGTAATTTACATAAGTTTTTCTTCGCCGTAGCAATACTTTTACATAGAATTCTTATCCTAATATAATACTAGTATAGTCACAACGATTTGAGTTTAATAAAACATATTCCTCTTATTGGTAATAACATGGTAATAACCAAATCATGTATATAATAAGGCTGAAAAGTCACCTCTTGTGCCTGAACACCCAATTTAAATCTTAATAATTTAATTTAACTCTTATTCCAATAAATAGTTATATAAAAAAATTAGAGGGTTGTATTCAAGACACGACCGAGCACAATAACATTAAAAATGGAACGTTTCTAGGGTCTTCATAATAAATACAAAAATAAAGATGGTAATGATGATGATACACTAAACTTCACTACACTTCAAAGTTACTTGAAAGCTCAATTTTAGATACCAAAAACCTAAAGATTTAAACCTGAACAAATAAAACTATTTTATTTTATAATGATAATTTTCGAGAAACGTGCAAACTTATTAATTTGATTTGATTTATATCGTTCGTTTACCCCCAGTTTTAATCTAATAATGGTCGTTCACTGGGTGGACTTAATAATTTTATAAACAGTTAATCGATCCAAGAGAATGTTGTACCAGTAATCTCAGTAATGGTGTAATTTTATTAATCCTTCAAAATCGTCGATAATCTTCGGAAAGTGTCGGTAAATAATATGGGAACAATACGAGAAAGAAAACATGTGAAACAGTCCGCATAAAATATTAAATGACTTATTTTCGCTTTGGCAAATTAGGAATATACGGAATGGATACGCAACAAAATTCCGAAATTTTGTTCATATTGTAACTTGATATTACTAACACATGAATGAACATTGTCATAGTTACAATGCGTGTAGCCATCAGACGCTTATTGTTTTGAAGCAAATATTAATTGAACTGAATCTGGTTGTTAACCAAATTCTACGAGGGTTCCTATTCAAACGATACATGTAAAATCGCAGGTAAACTTACCTTAAGTTTATCTTTGAAACTATATGATATTGCATCTAATTGTACTGTATATGTGAGCCTGTGGAACTCATTTATACTACCAAACCGGAACTCATTTATACTACCAAAGCGGCCTCCTCGCTTTTAGATAAGTTTCAAAATTTAAAATTTTGAATCATTTGAAGCGTTTAATTCCTGGTGAGACAACAACTTGTTCAGTCACTTTGTCACGTTTTGTTCGTATGGGAATGGAGATTTAAGTATACAAACCGATCCGTTGACAAATTAAAACATTTTTAACTATTTTTCACCTGGAGCTGTTAGCGGAATATATTCAACAGTTGCACTATTTATGTACCATTTAATTCCACTATTTCACTGTCACGTTATTACACTTTCACAAAGTCACTATACTTTAATGAAGCATAACAAACGTTACAATCAGTTTGTTGCCCTCCGCTGACAATCAAACTACCTTCCTACCCGTTTGTTACTACCTGTTTCTTCCCGTTTTTTCCCGTTGACAATAAGACATTTCGTATAAAAGGAGCAGCATTACAGCATTCTTTCAAACAAACTTATAAAACCGATACACTGACGAAGGATGTAAATAACATTCCGAAATACGCGTATCTGTATTGTAACGTTTGTTATGCTTCATTAAAGTATAGTGACTTTGTGAAAGTGTAATAACGTGACAGTGAAATAGTGGAATTAAATGGTACATAAATAGTGCAACTGTTGAACATTTTTAACCTTCACAATATTGAAGCTTTGGAATCATTTAAATTATCAAAATCCATTAACAAATCATCGAGGAATAAGCGCTGCAAATTAGATCCGATTAGATCACCGATAATGCTAAATTGGCTTGATAGTTATCCTAGAACCAAAATAAAATACTCAATTCAAACCAATTTTTCAATGGGATGCAATTGAAATATTCAAACGACGACTCATAAGTTTAAGTTAAATGTTTCCGAATCGATTGGTTGTTGAATTATATAAATCCATCAACAAATGACTGAAATATAAGCGTTCAAAATTATGACAGAAAAATGTTACGCGATTAGTTTTGCATGTTTTTAATTGACACCCAGCCTCGGGAAGCGAAGAGTAAGGCATTTTTAATGGCATAATCATTTCGAAAACAAATATCAATAAATCATTAAAGCCCAGTATTCTCCGTTGAATTACAATTATTTCATCAACTCATCAAACAACTTATTCTTTGTTTATTTCAATGTTCTCAGTATTCTTAGTTCTGAACATACGAGGTCTGTTCAAAAAGTACCCGGAATTCTCATTTTTCTAAAAAAATATTTACTTATTCGTCTATATCTATATGGTCCCCTTCAAAGTAATCCCCCCTAGATATAATACACTTATGCCAGCGTTTTTTCCAGTCTTCGAAACACCCCTGATAGTCACTTTTTGTAATGCTCTGTAGCACTCTCAGCGATCAGTCCTTTCATGAGTCTCTTCAACTTTGGTAACAGGAAAAAATCACACGGAGCGATATCTGGTGAATAAGGAGGTTGGGGCATGATTAAAGTATGGTAATGCGTTTGTTTTTTTGATCAAAATTCAGCAGTTTTGGAAAGAATTTTGCTGCCACTCGTTTCATGCCCAAAACATTTGAAAAAATATGATGGCATGAGCCAACTGATATGCCAACTTCATCAGCAACTTCTCTAATAGTGATTCGGCGATCATCCATAATCATTTTTTCCACATTTCCCACATTTTCATCGATTATTGACGTGCTGGGTCGACCGGAGCGTTCGTCGTCTTCAACGTCTTCGCGGCCATCTTGGAAACGCTTATACCACTCGTAAACACTTGTTTTTTCATAGCAGACTCACCGTAGGCTCTCTGTAACATTTCGCACACTTGGTTACACTTTATTTCAATTTTCACGCAAAATTTAATACAAATTCTTTGACTCTTCAATTCTTCCATTGTTTAAACTAACAAAAATCGCCGAGCTCAAAAAAACACGTCTACACCAGCCGCTACAAGACAGAATGTAAACAATGAATACAGCTGAAAATTTCACCATACATTATGGACATATGTACCAACACAATAAAAAAAAAATTTTGACCGCCGGACTCTCCAGACGCGCGCAATTAAAAAATTCCGGGAACTTTTTGAACAGACCTCGTATACTTTAAATTTTGTGGTCGGTTTTTACGCGTAGGCGTAACTTTAGAAGTCAACCGTTGTCCACTATTTTTCATTATACCTTTGAAAAACTTGTCACAGAGTGTTTCTGAAAATTCTTGATCTGCCGGCCTAATCACTCTGAAAAATAATTCTCGAAACTTCGTGTAGAACTTCAGTGGCATCTTCGGTGTACTTATGTCCAGGTCAATCGTTTCATCAATAAAATTGTTATCCTCCTTGCAATTTCCTCGTACGAAAGACGATATGCACAAGTATGGTCCATCTGCTTTTCCGTTTTTTCCACAAACAGCATTGAGTCGATTTATATAATGCAACATGTTGGTTTCTTTTTTAAGTTCGGTTTTCAGCTGGTCCATTTCTTCACGTGAAGAAATTGTTTTAAATATGTTATCAGTCCCATCGATTTGAGAGTCAGGTTGAACATTTTTTTGGATTGACATCAGAGATGTCTATCTCCTCTGTGTGACGAAGAGCAAGCAAAATTTCTCCCCTCGCACTGACAACTTCGACGAGAGCTCTTCTCTTTCACATTTATACACCACTGCTGTATAAAGTGTGCACGCATCATGAGTGCGTTTGTTTATTTCCTTTTACCTCTTCCACTGAATCGCACCAAAGTGCTAGAGCATTAGCTAATAAATTCTCTGAGGTGGATGCAGATACTTTCACAGAGGTGTACACGCCGGTGAGCACTCTGCTGTATGGTTTTCGTAGATGAAGCGTGGACACGCAAAATCAGCAAAATAAAACAATTTATCGTAAAATTTTCGGTTTTCCTTGCAAATTATTCATAGCAAGGCCAGATCTACTCTCTATTAATTGAAGTTCACAGAAGTGTTCGCTCAACATCACGCGCCAGTGGTCACTTGGGTGTATTTAGACGAGAGCGCGTGTGAGCGATTCATGCGAAGAGAATTTGTTTCACTCGCGCCAGCTGCTTTAACCACAAGCACACACTCAAATGCTGTCTATTCGACACTGAGAAGAAGTGCGCTTTCCTCTTTGTGCGGTGCTTCGATTTTTTCATCCTCGGTGTGGCAAAAATCTGACTCTAGCGTGTATAACTCTGGTGAAATGCCATCTCTGATTGACATTATACTCTTGTTGAGTATTTCGAAGGATGTTACAAGTTGTGCCACGAAATTCATCATTTTAAGTTTTTGCCTTTCTCTATAGAAAGGTATTAGAATTGCTGGAAAAACCGACTTTCGAACGGAGCCTCGGAGACCCATAGTGTTATATACCATTCGACTCAGTTCGACGAGATCGGAAAATGTCTGTGTGTATGTGTATGTGTGTGTGTGTATGTATGTGCACTTTTCGAAGATATTTGAACGCGCTCAATTTTCTCAGAGATGGCTGAACCGATTTTAACAAACTTGGGCTCGTTTGAAAGCTACTGTCGGGCCATTGATCAAGTTCGAAGATCAAATGGCTGTGACTTTTAGTTTCGGAGATATGATTGTATAAGTGACGTAACCGACAAAAAGCGTTGTATTTGAACGCGCTCAATTTTCTCAGAGATAACTGAACCGATTTTAACAAACTTGGGCTCGTTTGAAAGCTACTGTCGGGCCATTGATCAAGTTCGAAGATCAAATGGCTGTGACTTTTGGTTTCGGAGATATGATTGTATAAGTGACGTAACCGACAAAAGGCGTTGAATTTGAACGCGCTCAATTTTCTCAGAGATGGCTGAACCGATTTTAACAAACTTGGGCTCGTTTGAAAGGTACTATCGGGCCATTGATCAAGTTCGAAGATCAAATGGCTGTGACTTTTGGTTCCGGAGATATGATTGTATAAGTGACGTAACCGACAAAAAGCGTTGTATTTGAACGCGCTCAATTTTCTCAGAGATAACTGAACCGATTTTAACAAACTTGGGCTCGTTTGAAAGCTACTGTCGGGCCATTGATCAAGTTCGAAGATCAAATGGCTGTGACTTTTGGTTTCGGAGATATGATTGTATAAGTGACGTAACCGACAAAAGGCGTTGAATTTGAACGCGCTCAATTTTCTCAGAGATGGCTGAACCGATTTTAACAAACTTGGGCTCGTTTGAAAGGTACTATCGGGCCATTGATCAAGTTCGAAGATCAAATGGCTGTGACTTTTGGTTCCGGAGATATGATTGTATAAGTGACGTAACCGACAAAAAGCGTTGTATTTGAACGCGCTCAATTTTCTCAGAGATAACTGAACCGATTTTAACAAACTTGGGCTCGTTTGAAAGCTACTGTCGGGCCATTGATCAAGTTCGAAGATCAAATGGCTGTGACTTTTGGTTTCGGAGATATGATTGTATAAGTGACGTAACCGACAAAAGGCGTTGAATTTGAACGCGCTCAATTTTCTCAGAGATGGCTGAACCGATTTTAACAAACTTGGGCTCGTTTGAAAGGTACTATCGGGCCATTGATCAAGTTCGAAGATCAAATGGCTGTGACTTTTGGTTCCGGAGATATGATTGTATAAGTGACGTAACCGACAAAAAGCGTTGTATTTGAACGCGCTCAATTTTCTCAGAGATAACTGAACCGATTTTAACAAACTTGGGCTCGTTTGAAAGCTACTGTCGGGCCATTGATCAAGTTCGAAGATCAAATGGCTGTGACTTTTGGTTTCGGAGATATGATTGTATAAGTGACGTAACCGACAAAAGGCGTTGAATTTGAACGCGCTCAATTTTCTCAGAGATGGCTGAACCGATTTTAACAAACTTGGGCTCGTTTGAAAGGTACTATCGGGCCATTGATCAAGTTCGAAGATCAAATGGCTGTGACTTTTGGTTCCGGAGATATGATTGTATAAGTGACGTAACCGACAAAAAGCGTTGTATTTGAACGCGCTCAATTTTCTCAGAGATGGCTGAACCGATTTTAACAAACTTGGGCTCGTTTGAAAGCTACTGTCGGGCCATTGATCAAGTTCGAAGATCAAATGGCTGTGACTTTTGGTTTCGGAGATATGATTGTATAAGTGACGTAACCGACAAAAGGCGTTGAATTTGAACGCGCTCAATTTTCTCAGAGATGGCTGAACCGATTTTAACAAACTTGGGCTCGTTTGAAAGGTACTATCGGGCCATTGATCAAGTTCGAAGATCAAATGGCTGTGACTTTTGGTTCCGGAGATATGATTGTATAAGTGACGTAACCGACAAAAAGCGTTGTATTTGAACGCGCTCAATTTTCTCAGAGATGGCTGAACCGATTTTAACAAACTTGGGCTCGTTTGAAAGCTACTGTCGGGCCATTGATCAAGTTCGAAGATCAAATGGCTGTGACTTTTAGTTTCGGAGATATGATTGTATAAGTGACGTAACCGACAAAAGGCGTTGAATTTGAACGCGCTCAATTTTCTCAGAGATGGCTGAACCGATTTTAACAAACTTGGGCTCGTTTGAAAGGTACTATCGGGCCATTGATCAAGTTCGAAGATCAAATGGCTGTGACTTTTGGTTTCGGAGATATGATTGTATAAGTGACGTAACCGACAAAAGGCGTTGAATTTGAACGCGCTCAATTTTCTCAGAGATGGCTGAACCGATTTTAACAAACTTGGGCTCGTTTGAAAGGTACTATCGGGCCATTGATCAAGTTCGAAGATCAAATGGCTGTGACTTTTGGTTCCGGAGATATGATTGTATAAGTGACGTAACCGACAAAAAGCGTTGTATTTGAACGCGCTCAATTTTCTCAGAGATAACTGAACCGATTTTAACAAACTTGGGCTCGTTTGAAAGCTACTGTCGGGGCATTGATCAAGTTCGAAGATCAAATGGTTGTGACTTTTGGTTCCAGATATATGATGGTATAAGTGACGTAACCGACAAAACACATTGATTTTTACCGCTCTTATATATATATGGGTGCCAAAATTTTAGGATCACCTCTATTTTCGTTAAGTTCTAGTGCTCAAAAGTTTAAGCACCTCGAAAAAAGCCTTCATGCAAAATTTGACCTAAATCGGACATGCGTAAGGGGTGCTGCCCGGTGGTAAAGGTTTGACAATTTTCGATCTTGAAAAAGCACCATAGGGGGGAGTACATGAAATTTCCAAAATCGAAAATTTTTTTTGATGCCAAAACTCTTAAAACTGCATAAAACATCGAAATTTAGTGTCATCTCAAAAAAAAAAATTTTTTGAAAAAATCAACTTTCTGGGACTTAGAAAAATTTTCATATTTTTTCTAAGTCTCAAAAAGTCGAATTTTTCAAAAAATTTTCTTTTCGAGATGACACTAAATCTCGACGTTTCATGCAATTCTAAGCCGTTTGGCATCAAAAATTTTTTTTCGATTTCGAAAATTTCATGTACTCCCCCCTATGGTGATTTTTCAAGATATATGAAAATCCCACTAAGTGGACTAAGAAGGCTTTTTGCCTTTCTCTATAGAAAGGTATTAGAATTGCTGGAAAAACCGACTTTCGAACGGAGCCTCGGAGACCCATAGTGTTATATACCATTCGACTCAGTTCGACGAGATCGGAAAATGTCTGTGTGTATGTGTGTGTGTGTGTGTATGTGTGTGTATGTGTGTGTGTGTATGTATGTGCACTTTTCGAAGATATTTGAACGCGCTCAATTTTCTCAGAGATGGCTGAACCGATTTGAACAAACTTGGGCTCGTTTGAAAGCTACTGTCGGGCCATTGATCAAGTTCGAAGATCAAATGGCTGTGATTTTTGGTTCAGGAGATATGATTCTATAAGTGACGTAACCGACAAAAAGCGTTGTATTTGAACGCGCTCAATTTTCTCAGAGATGGCTGAACCGATTTGAACAAACTTGGGCTCGTTTGAAAGCTACTGTCGGGCCATTGATCAAGTTCGAAGATCAAATGGCTGAGACTTTTGGTTCCGGAGATATGATGGTATAAGTGACGTAACCGACAAAAATCGTGCTATTTGAACGCGCTCAATTTTCTCAGAGATGGCTGAACCGATTTTAACAAACTTGGGCTCGTTTGAAAGCTACTGTCGGGCTATTGATCAAGTTCGAAGATCAAATGGTTGTGAGTTTTGGTTCCGGAGATATGATCGTATAAGTGACGTAACCGACAAAAAGCGTTGTATTTGAACGCGCTCAATTTTATCAGAGATGGCTGATCCGATTTTAACAAACTTGGGCTCGTTTGAAAGCTACTGTCGGGCCGTTGATCAAGTTCGAAGATCAAATGGTTGTGACTTTTGGTTCCAGATATATGATGGTATAAGTGACGTAACCGACAAAACACGTTGATTTTTACCGCTCTTATATATATAAGGGTGCCAAAATTTTGGGATCAACTCTATTTTCGTAAAGTTCTAGTGCTCAAAAGTTTAAGCACCTCGAAAAAAGCCTTCATGCAAAATTTGACCTAAATCGGACATGCTTAAGGGGTGCTGCCCGGTGGTAAAGGTTTGACAATTATCGATCTTGAAAAAGCACCATAGGGGGGAGTACATGAAATTTCCAAAATCGAAAATTTTTTTTGATGCCAAAACTCTTAAAACTGCATAAAACATCGAAATTTAGTGTCATCTCAAAAAAAAATTTTTTTGAAAAAATCAACTTTCTGGGACTTAGAAAAATTTTCATATTTTTTCTAAGTCCCAAAAAGTCGATTTTTTCCAAAAAATTTTTTTTCGAGATGACACTAAATCTCGACGTTTCATGCAATTCTAAGCCTTTTGGCATCAAAATTTTTTTTTCGATTTTGAAAATTTCATGTACTCCCCCCTATGGTGATTTTTCAAGATATATGAAAATTTCACTAAGTGGACTAAGAAGGCTTTTTTTATTTTAGATTAGCATCACTGTTCTCATACAAATAGGCAACGCAAATGTCAAGCACTAGTTTGGAAAAATGATGCTGACTGTGTGACATAAACACTGAAGCATGCTTTTGTGAACTACTCGAATCAATCTGAATCAATTGGTGTCAAAATTAGTATCCAAAATTATTTAATAAAAGTATGAAACATATTTTCATGAGACTGTTATGAAAGAAGAGAAAGGCATTATCACACCACTAGGTGGATTAAGAAGGGTTTTTTAGATTAGCATCACTGTTCTTATACAAATAGGCAACGCAAATGTCAAGCACTAGTTTGGAAAAATGATGCTGACTGTGTGACATAAACACTGAAGCATGTTTTTGTGAACTACTCGAATCAATCTGCATCAATTGTTGTCAAAATTAGTGTCCAAAATTATTTAATAAAACTATGAAACATATTTTCATGAGACTGTTATGAAAGAAGAGAAAGGCATTATCACACCACTAGGTGGATTAAGAAGGGTTTTTTAATTGATAATCACTGATTGATTTGTCGTGATTTCCGTTATAGTACTTCCAGAGGTATTGTTATTGTTTAATTTCTTCCGATGTTAATAGATATTCAACGGTATCTTCAAGAATAGTTTCTCCGAATAACACTGATTGCACCTCTTTGGTGTCAACGTTTGATGGGATATTTTCCTCGTGAATAATAATTTCAGACTGGTTTTCCGATGTTTCAACCTGCAATTTGAATGTGCAACAGTGATGAAAACAGATCTTCCATGTAGTTATATTCCTTACTAATTCCTCGTTGATCAATTTTCTTTGTCCTGAAGGATTGACATTCTGCTTCTGAAGAGGAAGAAATTCATTGAAATCTTTTACCACATTGCTAATTTTTGTATGTCCTTTTCGAACATTTGTTTGGCAAAACTTCTTAGCTTTCGGTTGCTCAATTTCTTCGTCATCCACTTCCGTATCTGGCAATGACTCCATTCTTTCCATTTCACATAATGCGTCAACGATGGCAGCTCATGATTCAACATACAATGATTTTTTTCCCAATTGGCTTGAGGACAAGAATTCTCGTCTCGGCACAGTTTAGTTACAGATTTCTTAGGCCAGTGGAGCGTACTCATTTTTTCCCATTTGGAAGGTACAACACAGAGACATATTGCTCCATTCTCTTTTGTTTGGACGATTTTAAAAGGCATGCGAAATTTGTTTTTCGATTATATTTTAGTTCGATTCGAATAGATCACAAGAACGCAAACATAGGACGGAAACTTTTTTCCAACTTCAGAAAAACTCAATAAAAAAACTTCGATAAAATAATAAACTTTTAATAGTGTAGTATTGGTGCCAACTTTCATAGGACCAGCGTTGCCAGGTCATTTTTCCAAAAATCTGTATTCGGTGCAAAAATCAATCTGTACCATATTGGTATCAAAATCTCTTGTTCATAAGTACTAGGAAAATGATACCAAGACTCATTTAGGTGAGCAAAAAAAAAGGGCCCGCTACAACCTTTTCTAATGTGTATTCAAGTTAATAACCAAAATCGGTATTTATCTATTTATCTGTACGATCCGTGAATTGTCGGTATTTTCAGAGTACATATCTGTATTGCCGTATAGAGGTGAAAAATCTGTCTAAATACCAAGAAATCGGTATACCTGGCAACGTTGCATAGAGCCCCAATTCTAGAGCAATATATGAAATGCGCGTATGAAGAAGTTTTATTTTTTTCGTGAATATATATTATTTTGGAAATTTCGGAATTATGGTTTTGTTGGTTTTGTTATATATCGATAAAACATAATTTCGGTTCTGCACTACATACAAAAAATGCAATCTATTTTCCCATTTTAAAGATGATTAGATTAGTTGTTTCATGTTTGAAGTATCAAAACATAACACAATTACATAAAAGCAATGATTTCAGTAATGTGTAAGTAATTTTTTATGTAGTATTCATATGTTAAATCCATTGGTAAAATTGAGATCTTCTATTTCTGTTCGATGCATTGGATCAAGTTAATATAAATTTTCGAAAAGCCAAAATTAAAAAATCGATATTTGCATAACAATTTGATTTAATGATTATATCATCTCAGATACAATAACATTTGACAAATGTCATCCGAATATTGTACGATTTCTCTATGGTAAGTAAGGAGTATATCGAAAAGTAGTTAACAACATTGATTATTGAGTAAAAAACGTGATTAATCCACCTAGCAGTGAGATGATACCTTTTTTTTTATCAATTCGCATGTGTTTTTTGCATGAATATTCTTCGGTGTTTAAGTTTTCATTACATTATTTTAATGACCGTCGTTTTAAGCGACAATTTGAGATTGTAATCACTCATTACTCTGTAATGTCGAAACTGCAAATACAATCGAATTTAAATCTAGAAGTGTGATAATTGAATAAACATGCCATGATATGTAAGTTCCACTTTAGAGTTTACGGTAATTTAAGGTACTTCCAGAGCCGGTATTCAGGAACCAGCATAATCCAAACCGATTCGTATGGCCATATGACGAATAAATTACAGTTTTGAGTACAACTTTGAAGCTTAATTGGATAAAATTCATTAATTTTTGTATGTATGTATAAAACTATTTAATTTTGTATATAAGTTTAATTCAATTTGAATTTTTGTTTCTGAAATTTGATTAGGCTTTTTTGATAAAACGATTGAGCTTTGAGAAACGATTTTATACTGGAACCGGAATTCTAAAATCGGTATGGCCGAAGTCATATAAATTCATCTGAATAGCTGTATAGTTTACATTTGTTTCAAAATATTTGAAAATCAGTGAAGACATCTTTGAGAAATCATAGCACGAATTAAATTTTTAGATGCCTTCTGAATCGACAACTTAATACCACTAAAACTGAAAAAAGTTAATTTTTTTATCGACTATCCAAATCTGCTAACCCGATAAACCTGATTAATTTATGTGGAATAGACATTTTTATACCAATCACCCTGTATCCCCTAAACCGGAAGTTGGATCTGACTAAAGAGCAAGATGTTTTATAGAATCTTGAAACTTTTCATTTAAATCTTAAATGATTCTTAGATTTCATTTGAATCTTAGATCGGTTCAGCCATCTTCAAGAAAAATGAGTTACACAATTTTGATTTCGTTTCACATATCATCCTGTAGTTCCGAAACCAGAGGTCGGAACCAAACATAATGCAGGAACTTTGTTTGGGAGCATACGACTTTTCGTATGAATCTGAATTTGTAGAAAAGAAATTTTCCGAGAAAATTAATTGAAGTTATTTGTCACACACGCATTTGCTGATCTCGACGAACTGATTCGAATGGTATATGGATGTTATGTTGTTCCAGCATTTATTGCTGTAAGTAGTTTAAAACAAAATAATTAAAAAAAATTCTGCCATCATCTGGTTTATATATGTCATATTCGAACGATTATGTTGCCAAAAACGAGCCGTGCCAAAATCGGTCCGAGGCTAAATGTCATGAAAAAGAATGCTGTACACAATCCTTTTGGTTCTTAGAAACAATTGTATGTAACAGTATAAAAAATCGTGTTTTCCGTTGCTCCCAAGCATTTCTTTGTCATACAGCGCTCAAAACTCCTACTGCTGGAATAGGGGGAAAAGTCGTTTACACAAAAATTTCTATATCTCCGTTAAAAATGGACGGATTTCAACAATCTATGGCTTGTTGAATAGGTATTATCGTGCGGAATCTAAGTCTGAAAACATATTCTGTTTTCAAGGTCAATTGTGACAGATACTGTCAAAAAACTGAAAATTTTGACATAAAACTTCGAATAACTCAAAAAGTGAACATCCGATCTCAAAACCATTCAATAGCGTTTTGGGTGACGGGGAGACCTTTCATTTGCGACTAGTTTGATGAAAATCGGTCCAGCCATCTCTGAGATCTCGACCTCTTAGTTGACAACACACATACGGACACACACACACAGACATTTGCTCAGTTCGTCGAGCTGAATCGATTGGTATATGTCATTCGGCCCTCCGGGCCTCGGAAAAATTTTCGAAAGTTTGAGCGAATTCTATACCTATTTTTTATATATATAAAAATAGGTAAAAATAGGTATAGAATTCGCTCAAACTTTCGAAAATTTTTCCGAGGCCCGGAGGGCCGAATGACATATACCAATCGATTCAGCTCGACGAACTGAGCAAATGTCTGTGTGTGTGTGTGTGTCCGTATGTGTGTTGTCAACTAAGAGGTCGAGATCTCAGAGATGGCTGGACCGATTTTCATCAAACTAGTCGCAAATGAAAGGTCTCCCCGTCACCCAAAACGCTATTGAATGGTTTTGAGATCGGATGTTTACTTTTTGAGTTATACAAAGTTTTATGTCAAAATTTTCAGTTTTTTGACAGTATCTGTCACAGTTGACCTTGAAAGCAGAAAATGTTTTCAGACTTAGATTCCGCACGGTAATACCTATCCAACAAGCCATAGATTGTTAAAATCCGTCCATTTTAAACGGAGATATCGAAATTTTTCTGTAAGCGACTTTTCCCCCTATTCCAGCAGTAGGAGTTTTGAGCGCTGTATGACAAAGAAATGCTTGGGAGCAACGGAAAACACGATTTTTTATACTGTTACATACAATTGTTTCTAAGAACCAAAAGGATTGTGTACAGCATTCTTTTTCATGACATTTAGCCTCGGACCGATTTTGGCACGGCTCGTTTTTGGCAACATAATCGTTCGAATATGACATATATAAACCAGATGATGGCAGAATTTTTTTTAATTATTTTGTTTTAAACTACTTACAGCAATAAATGCTGGAACAACATAACATCCATATACCATTCGAATCAGTTCGTCGAGATCAGCAAATGCGTGTGTGACAAATAACTTCAATTAATTTTCTCGGAAAATTTCTTTTCTACAAATTCAGATTCATACGAAAAGTCGTATGCTCCCAAACAAAGTTCCTGCATTATGTTTGGTTCCGACCTCTGGTTTCGGAACTACAGGATGATATGTGAAACGAAATCAAAATTGTGTAACTCATTTTTCTTGAAGATGGCTGAACCGATCTAAGATGCAAATGAAATCTAAGAATCATCTAATGTCGTTTTCGTTTTTAAATTGCACTACACTGGTGTAGCGAAAGCTGCACTGAAACCGTTCGTTTTTACCAATTGCACTACACCAGTGCTACACTTTTTCTGCACCGATACCACTGGTGTAGCACTCATCAAAAGTTTGGTGTAGCTCTGTGCAATGGAATCGTGTATTGTAGTCAATGGTTACTGTTTATGTTTTCGTCATTTTTGTTCGTTTATTCATGCCTCAGTGTAGCACTGCACCGGTGTAGTGCAAATTAAAAACGAAAACGCCATAAGATTCAAATGAAAAGTTTCAAAGTTCTATAAAACATCTTGCTTTTCAGTCAGATCCAACTTCCGGTTTCGGGGATTGTATAAAAATGTCTATTCCACATAATTTAATCAGGTTTATCGGGTTAGCAGATTTGGATAGTCGATAAAAAAATTAACTTTTTTCAGTTTTAGTGGTATTCAGTTGTCGATCAGAAGGCACCTAAAAATTTAATTCGTGCTATGATCTCTCAAAGATGTCTTAACTGATTTTCAAATGTTTTGAAACAAATGTAAAGTGTACAGCTACTCAGGTGAATTTATCTGACTTCGGCCATACCGCTTTTAGAATTTCGGTTCCAGTATAAAATCGTTTCTCAAAGCTCAATCGTTTTCTCAAAAAAAGCCTAATTAAATTTCAGAAACAAAAATTTTAATTAAAACAAACTTATATACAAAAATTAATTATTTTATCCAATTATGACTTCCGGTTCTCGAATTACATGATGATGAATTTTTAAAATTCAAACCGATATAGAAGATGACAATCCCGAAAAGCTTCAAAGTTGAACTCAAAACCGTTGTAATTTATTCGTCATATGGCCATACGAATCGGTTTGGGTTATGCTGGTTCCTGAATACCGGCTCTGGAAGTACCTTAAATTACCGTAAACTCTAGAGTGGAACTTACATATCATGGCATGTTTAATCGATTATCACACTTCTAGATTCAAATTCGATCCGATTTGCAGTTTCGACATTACAGAGTAATGAGTGATTAAAATCTCAAATTGTCGCTTAAAACGAGGGTCATTAAAATAATGTCATGAAAACTTAAACACCGAAGAATATTCATGCAAAAAACACATGCGGATTGATAAAAATAGGTATCATCTCACTGCTAGGTGGATTAAACACGTTTTTATATATATAAAAAAAGGTAAAAAGCGAAAAAAAACATATTTTGACATCAGTTTTCGATATACATATTGTAGAAAAATTACATTTTTATGCATTTCACTGATTATATTGAAGAAAATCCTAGTTTCTGTGAAACGCTCGCACTTTGGACTTGACATTCTTCATTAAATTCGGCACAGTTACTTTTGTGACTTTCCTGGTGGCAACTGTCCAGTTTTTTTTTTCTGAACTCCTGCATGTTTTGGGACACTGTACCTTCCTTCCTAAAGTGCCGCTTGACAATTGCCCAATACCTTTCAATTGGCCGAAGATCCGGGCAGTTCGGTGGGTTGATGTCCTTTTCCACGAATTGTACATTATTTTTTGATAACCACTGTAGAACGGAGATGGCATAGTGGGCTGAAGCAAAATCCAGCCAGAAAAGACTTCTTCTTCAAACATTCTTCCTCGTACGCCTTGGCGTTAATTGTGCCTTCGTGAAGAAAATCGACGATCGCAAACCACAGGTACAAATTGCTTGCCAGGCCAACACCTTCTGCCCAAACTTTTCCATCGCCACCGTGGTGTCAGCATCGTCCAGGTTCTGGTACACCGATTTCGTATAATGTTGCGGTCCGGGCAGCGCTCGAGAGTCTTCCTTGGCGTAGGTTTCGTCGTCGATCAGGATGCATCCGTCTTTATTCTGTAGAATCCGGTTATACAGTTTTCGCGCTCTTGTTTTGGCCTGAACTTGCTGTACCAGGGACTTTTTCGGCACCTTCTGTTTCTTGTACGTTTTCAGAGAGTTCCGAACTTTGTTCCGTTGAATCATCCCGATGCTGGTGTTGAACTGCTTGACCAAATCCCGCGTCGACGCCGATGGGTTTTTCCTACTCAACCACTTTTTAGTCCCGGCCGTTTTCCTACCGGATCGGGGCAAATCCTTCATGGAAAGGGTCTTACCGAACTTCTCGATAATATTTTTGACACTGGTGTGGTGCACTTTCACCCGTTTTGCAATTTCGTTGTACGTGACACCACTTTCTGAGCACCAAGTGTGCAGAATTTTCTTTCGCGTTTCCGGATCAATTCGACTCATCATTGAAACGATAAACCGTACCGAAATCAATCGATTGCCCAGCTGTTATTGACATGTAAACAAACATGTCACTGCAAAACACGCTGCAAAAAATTGAGCCATTTCAGAGTAATAACTGTTTGAATGTTGCTAACTACTTATCGATAAACTACTTATATAGCGTCTTCTACAAAAAATATGATTGGCAAAATTCAGTATTGTTCAGTATTGTTCAATATATCAAATCCATTTGAGTGCACAGGGGCACATTCTATCACACTATCAATTGTCACAATCGATAGTATTGTCAACACATCAAGAATTATTAAAAAATAACTCCTTCAGGAGTCGCTTTTCAGACTATGCACTCATATGTTGCTTCAAAGATTATAGTTGCAAAAATTGCAATTAATTTTTTTTAATGAAAATTATTCAATGTTTTAAAAATTTTGTTTACTATGTGATATTTAGAATCACGACTGTTTCATATATTAATCCAGATTTATTTTTCAGATGTACATGTGTGTGTTTGTTCACCAGATGACAGTTGCACTAAAAGCAAATTGATTTTAAGGTAGCATTATTGCAGATTTGTTGAGAGCTCTATGATTTATAACAACCATTAGCTATAAAAAAATAAAAACCGCCATTATGATATTCTACCGTATCTTTTGTTAACATGAAATATGATTTAAACTTTATACTTAAAGAGAAGAAAGTTTGTTTAAGTGTTCAGTGCTCAATGTAATAAAATTGATTCATACCAAAATGGAGATGAACCACTGAAATTATTTTTTAGAACATTTGTAGGTTTTTGGTGAAATTGCATATTTTTGAGGGCGATCAGATGAAAAACTGTTTTTTACCTCCATTTTCACGATAAGCGCATGCCTTTTTATGTTCTAGAGAAATCAGAAAAGTGGTATATAAAATATTATTACATCATATATATTATTTCACACAATCATCTTTTCTAAAACTATGTGAAACACACATCACCATAAATATGTTCCACAAAGACGCAACATTATTTATTGTATCTAATGACTCAGGATGACAGTTTCATTTTTCCAAATCCGTCCATTTTGACCCTAAAGAAGGTTTATTATTCACCTTAAAGTGGGTTTAGAAACTTCTTCTAGCAATATCAAACCACTGGTTAAGAGATTTAACAATGATTTACATTAGTTCTTAATTTTGCCTTATAAACCTTCTGATGGTTGGTCCACTTTAATGGAACATGGCCTTATAATGGTTTTCAGTCGGTTATGGTGAAGTTTGCAGTTTTAATAGTATTTTTATGAAATAATCTTTCAAACTGCTAATAGCTAGTTTTAAAACTAAAATTGTTATTTGGGCATTGGATTATGAACGAAAATTATTCGGCCTTATAATCCAAGTTGCTGTGCCAACCAGAGTAAAGAAGAGCATTTCCACATAAACTTTAAAAAAAATTGATTTCTCAACCTGGCTTGCCACATATACAGATTTTGGCTAGAAATTCAGATAAAAATTTTTGATAGTGTGAATTAAATAATGGCACTGATGACTACAGAGAAATCCCTTCCGGTTGAGGTTCCGACAGTTTGTGCCAAACTGGTTCTAGTTCGACATCGACATCGTAATATATTGTACGTGAAATTGTCTAGACAGCAACTTGCTTCGACTTGTTTATATTCTGTTTCCCATACTCGTATTTACATTTCACGCGAATCCCGCAATCTAATTTCCATCGTGCGGTCCTGGTTTAGCAGATGGAATTTAGTTTAAGTCACTGGACGGACAAAGAAGAGAATCTTTGTAGATGCGTTTTCGCTCAATGCTAGTTTCTGTAGTGGTCGTAAAGATTCAAATTAGACCGCTAATCACTATCATATTCATATTTAACTGGATCTGCACTTTATCACTATTATTCACTGCCAAGTGCTCACACGAGACGATCGCCGATTCTAATATAATGTATTGTGAATTTTAATTAGCAGTGGAAATACCGTGATGATGTTTGCTCAGCATTAGCGAATAAAACTAGAACAAGTTCGACAGTTGAAAGAAAAGAATGACTCATTTTCCGAAATCATGCGCAAATTTCAACAGCTGATCATGCTGATCCATTTACGATGATGAGAGATAACTGTTCACAATGGGCACATGTCTCACCTTGCAAGTTAGTAGCTATTTGGTAAACAAACAAAGAATCTAAAGTAAAGGGCAATTGCTTGTTTTGCACTTCGACCACTTCTGTGTTGATCAAACTAACTATAGATCTGATTATCGAGAAGCCCAGCAGTACATGGGATCTACGCTTTATCTTGTTTGAATAGAGAGATGATTTCGTTTCTTCGAAATGTATAACAATATATTACACTGTTATACATTAACGAAAAATGTAAGAAAAAAATCCTAAGGTAGAGGTTGAGCCTCACCCAGCCTAAGGTGGAGAAACAGTGACAACGTCATCCACACGTGCCGTTCGTATACCTAAAAAAATGATATAATAATTGCTTCCAATACCATCAATCAGTGTGCTATCATGTCTAATCGTTACATTTATCCCGTCGAAAACGGTGTTCGACACGTTCGACAATTGAGATATTAAGTTTGGTTCCGGGAGTAGGCCGATTTTTTTACAACTGCAGCAGGCTTTGTCATAATCAAATAACAGTATTTAACTGTGGAGTCTAGTAGCAGCCTACTTTGTTCGGTCTTTTTAACTGCATTCCCATTAGAAATTTATCAAGCTTTGATTGCTGCATTCCGTGTTGATTATTATCCGCTCGATACGATCCGGTTCCCATCATCAGCGGCATCATCAGCGTCAAGCATAGTGATAATTTCCGAAATAACATGGCTTACGCTAATAGCGAATAAGTAAATTTACTCCACGCCTCGATTGTTCGAATGGGATAAAAAATTGATAACAAAAAAATCAACTGACAATCCAACGGATCGCGCATGTACTTGTTGATGTATTGCTACTTTGTATTCCACTGGATCAATAAAGTGTAATGAACCATCACTGAACTGGTGAAATACAGGACAGGACCGTTCCGAAGACGTGATCAAGTTCAAGGTTTGAGTCACCTTTTAACAGATATCAAGTGTAGACAAGGAAGCTACTGAAATAGTAAACAGTACTACCAAAATTGAATTCGCTTTCCTCTCACTTTTTCCAAAACGGAGAGAAAGGTTCACTTATAGATTGGAAACTGTCAACTTGCTTTACAGGATATCAGATTCATGAAAATTTTCAGATATTTTAATCTATATATATATATATATATATATATATATATATATATATATATATATATATATATATATATATATATATATATATATATATATATGTATATATATATATATATATATATATATATATATATATATATATATATATATATATATATATATATATATATCTATATATATAAAAATGCAGAGATCATTCTTTGTAATCGCATCACGTAAGAACGGATGGACGGATTGAGATGCTTTTTTTTTTGTTTGATCAGTTTTAAAAAATTAGGAAAACTTACCGGAAAAGTCGGAAAAACCAATAAAGTTATTTTGTATGGACAATGGAATTTCCCACTGAAAAAGTCGCCAATGATTGCTAGATCTACAATTGATGTTTGGCGCGCAAGGAGATGCTCAGTATTTCGCCGTTGAAGAAAAGAATACTAGATCTTTGGAAAATCGTTTGGCGCGCAACGAGTAGATTTGGGTGGAGATTTTAAATGCATGATTGAAACACGTGCTTAATAGGGTATCAAAATAATTACTTGCCAAATTACTGTTTTAGCTATACCGTAAACAGAAACACAAGTTCTAATGTCATTTACCAGTAGATGTAGTTAGATGAATAATGTTGGCCATCGTGGGCGTGAGTTGAACAAATCAAATAATGTAACGATTTTTTTACGTATCAATGATAGGATTCTGCTGTTGAAATAATGAGTTCAGATGAAAATATTTATGGTATTCATGACATTTGTAAGCTGCTTAAGCCAAATCATTTCATTTTCCGAACTTTGGATTACTTGACGAATTACCATATGCAAATCGTGAATATCATATCTGAAGGAGAAATCGTGGCATGTAAGAACCATTAGTTGTGAGATCTGCTGTTTTATACATTGGCTTTAACGATAAGAAGAATACTGGTATAATCACTCCTCATGTTCACTCCGCTAGAACTGAATACTAAGCAAACCGATGTGGTGGCTCGACGAATGAGAGGCCTTTTGATACAATTCTTGAACGAATATAGCGTTCATGTTAAAGTTAATGGACAATTGTGTCCATTGTCAATTGTGTCAATAAAAGGGTAATTTGAACTTTCGAATGTCCAAGTATTTTTCATTTTATCTCTAATTCATTAATCGAAAATTGATCCTGTCACTCTCCTGCCACGAACATTCATCAAACACAGTAATATCACTAGCGGTGAAGTAGGTTATGGACAACCGTTCAAAATTAGTTTATTACTTTCGATAATCCCTAAGGATTTACTATTAAATTTTAAACGTCTTCAGTACAAATAAGTCTTAATATTCAATGATAAACAACAATCCCCGAGGGCTGCTTTTGGAAATTTGTGGGGTCAATTTAAAGTATTTATCTTGGTAATCTCTTTTTCATCCATCTGTTAATTTATTTATTTGTTTATTTAGGAGCAAGGGAAAAGCCTGCTGGAGCTGAGATTTTGGTTCTCCTTCTCCAGCAGGCATAAAACCTTCTCATCTTTTGTATCAACAAATAACATTTGACCAAATGATACATAACGAAATCTCAAATTACCCTTATTTAAACTACAAAGCTAACTAACAACTATTCATATTGATCAATTATCTTAATAAAACTAGCAGGAAAATATTTGGAAAAAAAGGGTTTTAATGGCGTTACGAGATAAATTGAAATTAAATCCATCAGAGCAAGTATTGAATACGCGACATATACTCGAAAACGGTTCAATGAACCCATAGTTAGTTCTAGCGCGAGGAATTCTGAGAAAGGGATTAAACCGCAAATTACGCCAAAGAATATCAAAACTTAGCTGTTGTAGGAGATCTGCACAATCAATGCGAGATTGGATTAAGTCCGCGACGAAAACAGCTTTTTGTGTATCACAGCGGACTGACAGCAAATCGAAGTGTATGAGCCTACAACGATTTTCGTAGCTTGGAAGATTCAATGGATCTCTCCAGGGCAGGCAACGCAAAGCAAAACGAATTAACTTGCACTGAACAGTTTCAATGCGTAGCTTATCTGTTTGGTAATATGGTGCCCAAACAACAACAGCATACTCGCGAACTAGAGCGCAATATAACGATTTCAGGCAGTATATGTTATTGAAATTTTTTGAGATGCGAAAGATGAATCCTAGCATCTTTAATGCTTTAGAGAGGGTATATTCTATGTGATCTTTGAAACTAAGTTTTGAATCCAATAACACTCCTAGATCCTTAATTGATGTCTCCCGTTTTAGTGCAGCTTGCGAAATAGTGTAATCATGATCGTGGTTCGTTTGCGAGAGAAGGAGATAACGGAGCATTTAGAGGCATTCATAACCATTCTGTTGACGTTGCACCAGTTAAAAAATACGAAGTTTGAGTCTTTCAGATCTTTGATGAGATGAAACAGCTTGAAATCGTCGGCGAATGATAGCTTCATGCATTGCAATGCGAAATTTAGATCATTTAGATATAGCAGAAATATGAATGGTCCTAGATGGCTTTCCTGAGGAACGCCAGAGCTCACGATGAATGATGGAGTAACGCAGTCGCCAATTTTCAGATATGATTCAGTCCAATCCATCATACCATATGTCAAACCTTTAGTTTGAGAGAGATCTACAATCTCTGTTCAATACACTGACTCGAAGGATGAGATGGCAATCGGTGCATTTGTTTAGTTTTTTGTATAATAAAAGCATTGAACATATCCACAGTAATTCTTGATGATATTTCTTTTTCGGGACGAAGTTAATGTGTTGGATATGAATTTGTCGTAAATCGTCTATTGTAAGCCAAGTAATCAGTAAAATAATGGAAAGAAACATTAACGTTTGACAACTCTGCTGTCTGAAAACACAAATTAAAAAAAAATAATTGCAGGCGAGACGAAGTTCGACGGGTCAGCTAGTATATATATATATATATATATATATATATATATATATATATATATATATATATATATATATATATATATATATATATATATATATATATATATATATATATATATCTATATATAAAAATGCAGAGATCATTCTTTGTAATCGCATCACGTAAGAACGGATGGACGGATTGAGAAGGTTTTTTTTGGTTTGATCAGTTTTTACCCCCACCGGGTTCGTACATCAAAAAATTAGGAAAACTTACCGGAAAAGTGGGAAAAACCAATAAAGTTATTTTGTATGGACAATGGAATTTTCCACTGAAAAAGTCGCCAATGCTTGCTAGATCTACGATTGATGTTTGGCGCGCAACGAGTTGCATAAGTGTTTGACCTTCGAAGCAAAGAATACTAGATCGTTGAAAAAATCGTTTGGCGCGCAAAGAGTAGTGGAGATTTCTCGTGCATCATTCAGAGCCACGTGCTTAATTGGGTATTAAAACTTGACAAATGACTCAATGACGGAATGCATATGACTGTTCTAGAAGACCGCTGTTGGCAGGAGAAAATGCTCTGATGTCATTTACCAGTTCATTGGTCATCGCGGGCGCGAGTTTAATAAATCAGAAAATTTTTGAATGATTCAATAAAAAAATTGTGCTGTAGAAGCGCTAAGGTCACACTAAGAAATTTTCCTTGCGTCCTTCTTTCTAATAATTTAGATTAGACTAAGCGCACAATTCTGTGAAGAATGTTCAAATTGGTATAATATCAAATTAAAATTTTAGCGTAGTCTCTCTAAGCAACCAAAAATTCCGAAGTACCTGAAAAGTATCCACTTTATTAGAGCTCTAAAGTACGCGTAGCACTTTATGGCAACTTGAACATACAGAACAAGTTCTGAGAAAACTTCCTCGCTGTTCAAAATTTGTACAAAGAATTGCTTTAAAGTTTTTTTCTGTTACGTCGGGTGAACATTCAAGTATTCCTTAAAAACGGACTATTCAGAATGCTTTGTGTGCTGCTTAAGGGGGGTAGGATTTGAATGATGCAAAAAATAATTATATTTGAGAACTTTTGTTCAGAATTATCGTGCATCAAAATAAATTCAAATGTTTTGCTTGATAAAAAATATCATTCGAACAACATTTTGTAATTTTTTCGTGGAAAACTATTGAGAAATAAGCGAAAAGTACGATTCCACCATTTTTCAGCTGTAAAACCTCCCAAAAATAACAAAAATCGAAAAGGAAAACGTTGGGGTCTGGTTTTTCATATGTAGAAAATGTGTACAAAATTTGGAAAAAAATGGTGCAGTAGTTTTTGAATGACCATGGACACGAATTTTCAAAACCTACTTTCGAGATAAACGCGTTTAAAGTTTTATGTCTATAAAATCGAAGGAAACAATTTATTACTCTAGGGATCCCGTAGGGTCTAACATTTTCCAAAAATCATGATTTTTCTTTTATAATTTGTTATAATGAAACATATCAAGAATGTTTTGTAAAGTTTTTAAGTCAATCGAAGCAGAAATAATGGACCTGTGCGCCGAACTCTCACTTCTTCGCAGCATGAAATAAGCATTAATTTTTGGTGATATTTCGCTTTGAGCTAAAGCGAATGTGTGTCGAATTCCGTTGATTGTAGGTTAAGTAATCAGAAAAATAATGAAGAAAAACATTAACCGTTTAGTCGTTTGACAATTCTGCTGTCCGAAAACATAAATTCGAACAAATAATATGTGGGCGAGACGAAGTTCGACGGGTCAGCTAGTATATATATATAAAAATGCAGAGGTCATTCTTTGTAATCGCATCACGTAAGAACGGATGGACGGATTTACATGATTCTTTTTTTGTTTGATTAGTTTCTACCCTCGCCGGGTTCGTACATAAAAAAAACCTGTTTTAATCCACCTAGTGGTGTAATGATGCCTTTCTCATGTACATATAATATTGTGGTATTCTATTCAAAAATTTTCTCTTCGATTTTTGAAAGAAACCAAGGTATTGTTTATGCATAACATACAGAATAAAACAGTGCTTTGATTGCGTAAGCCATTTTTAAGAGAACGAAATGGGTTCACTATTATATGCACTTCCGGCACCGGAACCCGAGAACCGGTATAATCGAAGTCGGTTCGTACGGCCACAAACTAACATGACACACAAACTCTTCTAATACGCACCCCATAACTCCGGATTCAGAAGTCGGATCCGGATGAAATTCAGGAATTCCGTATGGGACCACT
Organism: Malaya genurostris; assembly: GCF_030247185.1. NCBI lineage: Eukaryota > Metazoa > Arthropoda > Insecta > Diptera > Culicidae > Malaya > Malaya genurostris. Next base: position 339,341,490 of record NC_080571.1, on the reverse strand, counting down.
AGACCTTTCATTTGAATCCTAGTTTGTCAAAATCGGTTCAGCCATCTCCGAGAAAACCTAGTGAGATTATTTGACACATACACACACAGACATTGCTCAGCTCGATGAACTGAGTCGAATGGTATATGACACTTGGCCCTCCGGGCCAATTTTCACTAGTCGGTTTTTCAAGTGATTGCATAACCTTTCTATATGAGAAAGGCAAAAAGTTGGAAAGCTTGCTAGAAAAGTGGGAAAAACCCATAAAGTTGTTTTGTATGAACAATGGAATTTTCCGTTGAAAAAGTCTATGATTGCTAGATCAACGATACACGGGAAGAAATCCGTTACTGCTGTTATGATTAGAAAATCATGAAACCAGTCATTTTAACTTATCATGAAATCATGAGCAATAACTCTTCTCCCACGAAAATTAATCATGGTTCGAAAATGCGTTATTTGAAGAATGCATTTCTGTCAAAGCTCGTACTCTAATTTTCTACCCGGATATCACAATGAACCCTCTGCCTCAAATGATGTGATAGATTAATAGATTAATGGTAAAGCAAAAAGCAGGCATTGAAAAGCAAGACCTACTGAGAATGTTTACTTGATTCTGAAGCATGTTATTTAATAATCGGTTGTACGAGAAATTAAAGCAAGGAAGTAATTTCCCCAGAATGTTCCGTTCTCCCGAAAACCAAATTCACGAAGGTACTAATTAGCACATAGAAAGACACACAACAGAATGTACCATTCCCCAGAATGCCATCTCCTAGAAACTGTTTCCTCAGAATGGAAAATAATACAGAAACAACATAGGAACAGATATTTTACAAGACAAGCATTTACTAGAATCAGGCGCGTATACATGGGGGGCTTAGGGGTTCGACCCCCCCCCCCTACCATTCCCCAAAACTCAAGATATTAATAGGGAGCACAGGCAGCAATTCGTGGCTCTCCAGTTGTTTTTGTACACCAAGGAGCTAAAACCCCGAAGAAATTTTCGATTAGGCGACACTGAGGTAGATTTATCGAGTTGTGGTTTTTAGATACAAATGGGATCGAATGGGTATTCAGAAACGATTGTCTTTTTTGGCGTAATGCGATGACGCTTTATCCGGCCAAAACACGTATTGTCCATCAGCGTGATGTTTTTGAAGAAACGGGATCAAAACTTTCTTCGTTCTGTACACATCTTGATTGATTGCTAACCCAGATGGCTTGAACCATGGCTTAGAAATGCCTTTCTCGGAAATGACAATGTACAGCATCACGTTCTGTTCAAACTTATGTTCAAACTAATATTTTATGTTCGGATGTACAGTAGAACTATCCGTTGAATAGTATCGATCGTTTGCGGGAATCTGCGTCTTCGAAAGAGGGAAGTAACTTTCGTCGTCCAAAACAAAACTTTTTCCGGAAAAAATTTCAATCAACCAGCGGCATTGGGACTTCAGCGTTGAAATCTGTGCGTCAGTATGTCCCGGGGCTCGCGTCTTCTTTCGGCACTTTGTTCCGACTTTTTTCAACGTTTTGCAAATGTACTGGTGAGAACAGTTGAACTTTTTTGCGGCATCCCTTTGACTCAGTGAATCCTTGATGTTGAAGGCGCGAGAAAGAGAACGAAGTCCTTTTGCGTCCATAATTTTGGCTGGTCTTCCACTACCTTCCTTACAAGCAGTTGTTGGGCTTCTTAGAATATTGTAAACTGTCGAAGCCGAAACTAAGCAAACAGGAACAAAACAGAAAATACTAGCAGAAAGAGGAGAAAGAGAGCATACAAGCCTCGAAAAAATTCCAAAATTTTAGTTGCCACCCGTTAAACGCGCTTGGAGATGACGCGGTACAAATGATATGGGTAAAAACCCAGTTTTAATGGTTTTTTTTCAATTTCTTAAAAGTGTCCGATGTCTCCCCTAGATTAGAAAACACCCCTCGAAATTTTTTTCTGGGTACGCGCCTGATTAGAATGAACCAATCCGACAAAAAAAAATTCCAGAAAATTTCGGGAATACTAATTACCTGTAATTTTCAAGGCAACTGCTTATTTCAAGCTTTGTGAGTCTGAAAAAGAGGGTTCTGAGAATAACGAGTTTAATAGAAATCAATCGAATTATATAACAAGTATAAAATCATTTAGTTACAATTATTTAAATTCAAACATAGCTTCTTTAAATTGGGTATTTGTTTCCGCATATGGTATATAGTAACAAGCTAACCTTTTGTCGTTACTTCGGTCGTGTACTAACAATAGATTGTTTTGATGCATTGTTTAACTCACTTATCGTCTTACTTTGGAATCTTCTAGTGATAAAGTGTTGTAAATATCATTTACAATATCACTATCATTTTATATAAGTATCTTATTTAATGTTACCACAATATTCTGTTCGTCATAGATGATTGAGATCGAGGCAGCGCCACCGCAGAAATCACCTCTGTCTAGTTGCGGGCGTTTGTCCGCATTACCCAAAGCTAGGGGCTATCCCTCAGTTAAGTACGAACGAGCGGCAGCGAGGTCGGACAGCAGGTCATTAAAAACGATGTGGCGTAGCCGCATTAGACCTTTCAAAATCGCAGTAAATTAGAACAAATTCTATTAAGCAGCATGTTGATCTATTATGCCAAACGGTATTATTCCAATAATAATATTCTAACGACTAATGCCTTCGGGTGAATGGTTTTCTGGACCTTGGTACATTCTGGGAATTTTTTTCTGGATTTTATTACATTCTAAAGTTTGTATTTCTGGAGATTATTACTTTCCGGGCAATTAATTTCTGGGGAAAAGGCTTCGTTTTTTTTTACTGTTCAGGAGAATAGTTTTCGGGGATATGTTATAGAATCTTAATAATCGTGTTGTTTTACCAACCGGCTGATAGAGAATTAAACATAACATTAAAATATTTTGTTCAACCACTTTGATTAATTTGTTTCATAGATATAACAACACAAGCTGTATTGATGCACCTAAATACTATGAATAAGACGATTTTTTGCAAGAATTCGACATAGAAATTCTTTTTAAGAGGTATGATTCACTCGTGTTTTCACATGCAGTTCGTTGAAGTGTTTAAATTCGGAAACACAAAATCAAACTTATCTCTTGCGTCGTGCGTTTTTCCAAAACAGAATATTTTCATTTTAAAAGAAGTTCGTCGTGCTTTTCACTGAATTTATATTGCAAAAATGACCATCGTTGCAAAAATCACACATAACGCCTGAATATATGTTGCAAAAACTTCCATCGAAGCAGAAACACGCCTGAAGTTATACCCAACAACTTCAAGTGCGTTACGTTTAAATTTCATCGAAATCAGTCCGAATGGATCACGATCCAGGAAATTTTAATCATGGCGTATTATCATAACATGAAAATATATTATTTTCCCCAAATCATGACTCGTTTTGCTCATTTCTAGAATCGGAATTTTGCCCGTGTAGAGAATTCCACAATTTGGTCCTTCTAAAAGGCAGAAATGAATCCTGTACAGCATCTTGATAGTTTCTTTCAATGAAATATGCAAATCCGAAATGAGATAATCGACGTCAAAAATCGTTGAAAATTTTAGTAGTGAAAAGATACCTTTTTTATCAATCCGCATGTGTTTTTGATGTGGTACACATCTTTATTTTCTATATGAGGTGCAAATCAGAAACTCAAGAAAAAATACTCGTAAAAATATGGTCTGGTTTTAAACACTTACGGCTCAGTATATTTTGTATCAATTATTATTATTATTTCATTAATTGATTGGAAATATTTCTAAGACTCGATTTGAATGTATCAAGCCACGTATTTTCATTTATAAATGATAGAAATTTTGATTAGTAGCGAGCAGTGTCCTATTTTGTCTGATAAAAATCTCCGGCATACCGGATTTCCCTGCCATAGACGACGCTTTTGAAGTAGTAAGCGATATATCAATGCGAAAGCATAGCTCTGATTGGTCAATAGATGCAAAAGCGAAGCTGTTTTAAGCTCGCGAATCTATAAATAGAAGCAAAATTATATTTACGTTTCAGTCCTACGCGTAGCATGCTAGAGGCAGGATGTTGGTAGACAGCAAGACAAAAAGTGCCATAAAACGATTTGAAGCTTTACTTGGTATGCTTTGATCTTGTGTCATGCGAGTTCGGATGAAATTCCATGTTATGTTGTTTTCGCCTGAGAAATTTGCAACTACCCCAGGGTAAAGTTTGAGTGCTTAAGATTAATTCCTAATTTATATAAGATGAACTCGATTAATAATGAGAAAAAGTTTATAATTGCATACATTTGGGGTATTGATGTAATCTCGTCGGCTACAAAACAAATATAAATCAAAACAAATAGAGTCTATATTTTGGGTTCGCGTGCTCGGTGTTGGTTCCTAATAAAGATCAATCTAAGCAGACTCTCGTGCAGTTGCGGATTCAAAAGTCTGACGGTTGGTTGAACTGTTTGATTGAAAATGTCGATCATTAGAAATTTTGGTTGCCTTGTTCCACATCAATGGCTCGAACAACCCCGTGGGGCTGATCCTTGTAGTTTTATTAAAATAGGTTACGCAAAAAAATGCTTTGGAATATCGAATGGTTTACGCACTTTATCAAAACATCAATACTTACCAAGAGTGCGTTTAACGAGTTGTGTTCCCTTGAAAAATTGTACATTCACTCCAAGGACACTTTTGTAGTTTTTTGTTGTTGTATCAAACTTGATCGAAATCATTTGGTGCTTTACTTCCTTGGTAATGATTTTATCCACTTCTGATCGCACGTGACCTACATATTCGGCAATGTTTTTGTTATTCAATTTAACGTCGAATGGCGCTAATTGGGGATCTGCGCGATCACGTAGTTCTTCCCAATTCAGTATACCACCTAGAACACGTGTTTTTGATATTTTCACCATATAGCTTGATCCCCGCTTTTCGTAAATTCTGATGCTGCCGATGGTTTCAATTTCCTTTTCACGACTTCCTCCTCAGATATTGAATCATCACCCATAGTTCCAACAAATTAAACACATCTGGGCGAAGAACTCCGATATGGCGTGCGAAATTATGTGGATTTAGCGACGTTTGGCTGTATCGGCTGCATTCTGGCTCAGCGCATCGCAAATAAATTTGCCGTTAATCTCTTTCACTACTCCGAGTATCTTCGTTTTCAATGGAGGAGCGGCAGTTTAATGCATTTTTGTTTAGATATAATTCGTCATTTACAATCAGAAAAAAACTATGCAACAACCAATCTTCTCCACGAAATAACTATAACTATCAAAAAAATTCAAACGATAATGTTATTTCTAGACCGCATTCACAGCCACATAATTAATTCACCACTACATGGCTTAAATGAGAAGTTTCATTGGAACACAGGGCAGGCACGTACCCAGAGGGGGGGCCGAAGGGGCCCGGGCCCCTACCGAAATCGAAGTAAAGTAATTTTCATTTTGGGTTTTTTAACTTTTATTTCCGGAATCAGGAACAGAAATGAATTTTTTGGTTATCAACTAACAAGATGTGCTAATTAGAGTATTTTATCAACCAGTTTTAAATCTTTATGCAATCGAATTTATTTTCGAGGTTCAAAAGTCGGGTTTCACAGTGATTACAATCAATGTCAAACTTAAAGGAAATGGTACTGGATGATCAGAAAGTGCCATTATGATTAGTACTGAGCAAACATATCATAGTTTTAGCAAGATTCTGCGAATGAAAAAGATGTCCTGCCGCTGGATGTTGCACTTGCATACTCAGGATAAAAAAGATTAACGCGAGTACGCTTCAGAAGCATGTTCGCCTATGCTGATAATGATGGTGTCGGTTGGTTACTGTTGACTTACTCCATTATTATACGCAAGAGAACAGGACATTACCGATTTCGGTAATAAAAGTATAAGTGTGAATTATTGGAGCGATTGAAAATCGGTGTGAGCTCTTAGAAATTTATGTGAGTTCCGTTTCGAAGTTTTTGAATGCAACTAAGAACATTTTTCTTTTGTTACATCATCACTCCCAATTAGGAATTTAAATTTTATTCTCATCACCCTGTAAAATTTCAAATATATTCATGCATATATTCCCCTGAAAATCTCAAATATATTGAAAAATTTTAACTCGAAAAAAAGTACGCGAACTCCAAATTTTGTTTAAAGAATGAACCACGGAATTGGTATAGCGAACAAAAAAAAAGATCGCGGAAATTTAAAAAATCGGTAAATTTTTACAAACGTCTACTAAAAACGTGATTTTCAAAAGTATACAAAAAAGTCTGCAATTGAAACATGTCTACAGCTTATTTTATAAATCTGCTGATTTACAAACAAATCTGCAGGCATCTCTGATCCAGACACGGAAGTTGACTCGATGAAATTAAATAGGATCACGTGGGATTATAAGGCACTTCATTTGAATATAAATTTGTTAAAATCAGCTTGACCATATGTTCGACAAATGACCAACAAATTTTGCAAAACTAGAAGAGCTTACTGAATAGTTTCGAAATATTTGTTCCTTCTTACATCGTGGCTTATACGAACACACCATTGAAATTGAAGGTGTTAATACTTATCACTCAGCTTTTCCAGAACTAGAAGTCGAATTCGAACTATGGGACTAGGACTAGAAGAAATGTAAAAATCGATCCCTTCCCTTTGACACATAGAAATTTTCGCTTAAATCTCTCATTGTCCAATCCGAAATATGTGAGTACATATTCACTTAAAATGCAACATACTTGCACTCACTCTTCAATAAAAAATAAAACAAAAAGTACTAAATGCACAAGAATCATCACTTAGACGCATTATTTCTTATTTGTGGGCCCCTCCCGAAACGAAATCCTGGGTACGGGCCGGACACAGGGGTAGAATCACGTAAGGTGATTATCACCAAGCTCTGTCACCACTGCTGAAAGACTAATATCACTATCAAATGTTGGCATTACGTGAGGTGATAGTCACCACGATTTAATCACCTTCCTGTCAAAATGGAGGTGATAGCAATTTAGTTATAACTTTTAGTAGTGATTTGATTTTTTGAGAAATGGCTTTATAAATTATTATCCGTGAGGTGAATTTTTAGTCACTGATATGAACATAACCTACTAAAATTCGTCGGAGAGGAAAATTTTTTGATAAAATAAAATTCATACTGATATTGTGTAAAAATTAAATATCAAAATGAAAAACAACTTAGTTTGTGTAGTTTGAAGAGTTCATAGAATGAATGGTAGTTATTTATTTGAAGGAATATCATTGCTTTCTGGAAAAAGTGATAAGTTTATAAATGTAGACAACTCCTGTTGCACATAACGTAACAACATAAAAAATCTATGCTAACAGTTTCAGTAGAATTAGACGGTCGTGACTTAGTGAGCGACATATCAGTCTTGTTCAACAGAACGAGTAAAAGTACGGGTGTGTAATGTCAGAGACAGAACTGGATGTCGTGAATACGAATAAAACTGACACGATTTCTCAACACTTTCGAATTCGAATTGATAGTTGATCGATTGTGTGAATTGCGAAACTTTTCCCCTTTTCACTACTAAAATTTTCAACGATTTTTGACGTCGATTATCTCATTTCGGATTTGCATATTTCATTGAAAGAAGCTATCAAGATACTGTACAGGATTCATTTCTGCCTATTAGAAGGACCAAAGTGTGGAATTCACTACACGGGCAAAATTTCGATTCTAGAAATGAGCAAAACGAGTCATGATTTGGGGAAAATAATATATTTTCAGGTTATGATAATACACCATGATTAAGATTTCTCGGATCATGATCCATTCGGACTGCTTTCGATGAAATTTAAACGTAACGCACTTGAAGTTGTTGGGTATAACTTCAGGCGTATTACTGCTACGACGGAAATTTTTGCAACATAAATTCAAGCGTTATGTGTGATGTTTTGAAACGATGGTCATTTTTGCAATATAAATTCAGTGAAAAGCACGACGAACTTCTTTTAAAATGAAAATATTCTGTTTTTGAAAAAACGACGACGCAAGAGATAACGTCTTTACTTGCGTTCATTACTTCAGTTTTGATTTTGTGTTTCAGAATTTAAACACTTAAACGAACTGCATGAAAAAAAAAATACGAGTGAATCATGTCGAATTCTTGCAAAAAACAAATTTCTTATTCATAAATATTTTTCTGATATTCGTTAGATGGTGTTCCAAATTCACAATCGATTTAAACGTTAGCTCTCGGAAACGATCACATCAAAAATGTAAGAATACATTCGAACAAAATGTAACATTGATGTTTGTCAAATGAAAAGCGTAACCGTGCTTAGTCTCTTATGGTGTCAATTTTCGGTTCATTATCTTCATTTTTATGTTATGTTGGTAAAACAACACGATTATTAAATGAACATGCTTCAGGATCCAGTAAACATTTTCAGTAGGTCTTCATTTTCAATGTCTGCTTTTTGCTTTACCATTAATCTATTAATCTATCACATCACTTGAGGCAGAGGGTTCAATATGATATCCGGGTAGAAAATTAGAGTTACGAGCAATTTCAATTAGTCGGTTCTTCTAAAAGCTTGTAGATTTATCTTAAAGAATTATTTACGATATTTTCGGTCATCGCCATAAAAAACCCTTCTTAATCCACCTAGTGGTGTGATAATGCCTTTCTCTTTCTTCAAAGCAGTCTCATGAATTTTTTATCATTCTATGAAATAATTTCTGACACTAATTTTGGCTCACCAACTAATTCAGATTGATTTTATTTTTATTTATTTATTTATTTATTATTGTAATATCCATCGGATACGAAATCTACATGGATATGGGTGGAGAAAAACCCATTTGAGTTGAACATAAAATATGTCATTCTCAAATGGGCGCAAAAACCACCATCTTTTAAAAAAACAACATATAATAATTATCACAATACATCTAAAACTAATAGTCACATAACATTATTAAAAACAAAATACACATAATATAATTAAAAACAAAAACTAAAGACTAGAAAAAATATCAAAACGCAGAAGATCGTTTGACTTTACTAGCGAAGCGGCTGGATGATTCGCCAAACTCAAAAAGATCTTCTACAGCAGTGAATGATCGAATAGCAGCGGTTATCGGTTCATTACATCCAAAACTAGTTCTATGAAATCTTTGCTGAATAGTACCCAATGAGTGCCATTCCGCAGGGTTCTGTTCGGTGCTCGAAAATTAATTTCGGATCGCAATTCCGGTGCATCGATTTCTCCGTTGATCAGTTTTGCAATAACTACTGCCTGTTGTATTTTACGGCGACGTAACAGCGATTCGATTCCGATTGGTTGACATCTATCCGGATATGGTGGAAGATTCGAGGGATCTCTCCACGGTAAATTCCGTAATGTTAAACGAACAAACCGCTTTTGAACTCGTTCAATTCGCATGCACCACGAGAGCTGATACGGTAACCAAACTGATGAAGCGTTCTCAAGAATAGGTCTAACGAGTGAGCAATATAATGCCTTCAGGCAATGAGGATCTTTAAAGTCCTTAGCGATTTTTGAAATGAATCCCAATTGACGTGAAGCTTTTGAAATAATCAGTGATCGATGTGAATCAAAGGTCAGTTTTTCATCCAACAATACTCCCAAATCGCTCACCTGGTTAACTCTAGTCAGAACAGAGCCACCAATACTGTAATTAAATTTTACCGGATTCAAAGTACGGTGGAACGTAATCACCTGACATTTTGTCACGTTAATAAATAGCTTGTTTCTGTGACACCAATCTACGAACAATTCAAGTAGATATTGTAACCGCTGGCAATCCTCTACGGTACGAACTACGAGGTACAATTTCAAATCGTCTGCATAGATCAATTTGCAGCCATTTGGCAAAGCAAATGAGACATCGTTGAAAAACAGTACGAAAAGTAATGGTCCCAAATTACTACCTTGAGGAACTCCTGAATTGTTCGTAAATTGAGATGATGTGCAGTTATCCAACTTAACTCGTAATACTCTACCAGTCAGATATGATCTTAACCAAGACACGAGCTGCGCAGAGAATCCGAGACGATATAATTTACAAAGAAGTATTTCGTGGTCAATTTTGTCAAATGCTGCTTTTAGATCAGTGTAGACAACATCCATTTGAGTTTTTCCTCCATGCTATCGATACACTTAGACGTGAATGTTAACAGATTCGTCGAAACTGATCTTCCTGGTATGAATCCATGCTGATCAAATGAAACGTAATTCCTCACTCGATCTAATATAGCATCACTTACAATCATTTCAAAAAGTTTAGATGAGGCAGAGAGACTGGTAATCCCACGGTAATTAGCAACATTTCGCCGATCGCCATCTTTAAATATGGGACAAATGTACGATTGCTTCCATATGCACGGGAATTTTGCCTGCTCAAAAGATCGACTAAAAATTGTACTCAATGGCTCAGCCAATGCACCAATACATCGATTTAAAACAACAGCGGGTAAACCGTCTGGCCCGGGAGAATATGAGCATTTCAACTTTTTTGCAGCGCGTGAAACCATCTCAGAGGTAACGATGAAAGTATTCAAACTAATTAGGTCAGCAGGAACATCAGCAACAGCAATTTCCGTCTCTTCATTTGAAGTCAGATGACTATAAAACACACCAGCGAAATGCCTGGCAAACAATTCACAAGATTCAGAAACTGATTGGGCAGCCTCATCCTCGAGGAAAACATTTGTAGGTACAGATGAGTTTTTTCTTTTCGAATTAACGAATCGCCAAAAACTACGAGGGTTACGCCTTAGACTAGTCTGCATGCGAAGTACATATGCTTTGTATAAACTAGCATTAAGAGCACGATAAGCATTGGCAGATCGATGAAAGTTAGCAACGTTGGAAGCATTACGTCGTCGAAGCAATTTGCGCTGTTTTGCATTACGCTCTCGTTTTAATTTGCGTAATTCTAATGTGCTCCAAGCAGGAGAAACGGGTTGCCTAACACGAGGTACATTTGACTCAAGCCAACGATTGATTTCGTCGCAGAAGATCTCTGCCATATCATCGACATCACCGGTACCAAACAATAAGTCCCAATCGACATTGTAAAGATGATCGGACAAAGCAAAGAAGTCCACCAACCGATAATTCAATGGACGGGAAGCACTGCTATCGCTAATCGTCGGCAATTGGGTACTATCCGCAATCGTGAACAGTTGAATGGTTAGCGGCGGATGATGATTGTCCACGGGAAGCAACGGGTTAAGACAACGATCAACTACACAATCGTTAGAGCAAAACAAAAGATCGAGTGTTCGGCCTAGCGAATTAAACACCAGATTCCTCTGTCCGAGACCAAGGAATTCCATTCCATCAAGCAGTGTGTGACTAGCAGGTGGCAATTGTGAGGTATAGCAAACAATGCTATTGTTGCTCTTACTCCACTGCATACGAGGCTGGTTATAATCACCACACACAATAACTGTATCGTCATCCGAAGTTTTATCACACAATTCGTTCAAAGAAGCAATACGCTCATTGATCACGTTCAGATCCTGGCTTCGATCCGGGGGAATGTAAATAGCACATATGACTAGATTTTTACCTTTAATTTTCGTGGCGATAGATATTTGTTCCAAATTCTGTCCAGCCATCGTGTGTATCGTTTTACTAGTGTATCGCTGTGCCACAGCTATTAGCACGCCACCGAAGCGCGATTTATTACTGTTGCGTTGACAACGGTCGCATCGAAAAACGTTGTAGGCCGTCCCAAATAACTGCAGAGAAGTTATGCAATCGTCAAGACCAGTTTCAGTCATAATCACCACGTCAAAGTCACATTCTGCAGAATTCAGGAACAAGTCATCTATTTTCGTCCTCAATCCTCTAACGTTTTGGTAGTAGACCACGATATCATTGGAAGATGTTGGCTGCAAAGGACAATCATTGAATGCAGATAAACCGAACGATGCGTTCAAATACTCGCCTCTGATGGGGGCCCGAAGGCACCCACCGTCCACTGAAAATCGCGTTGCATTTAAACCATTTCCGCTACTACTAATTATTGCTGTGTTGGAATCGTTGGTGGTGGATCGTTGGTGAATGGCCGTCTCATTGTGTTTTTTGAAATCTCAACAAACTCTCTAAATAGTAAACCAGTTGGCCAGCACGCAGCGTTGAGAGCTTGCTGCTTGTATGCTGGATCCAGACCAACTTTGAATGAGATGTAAGTCATGTTTGATGTGTCAATTCCTTTAGGTACTAGACGAATAACATCAAAAGGTCCTTCTAATTCCAAACAGCGAGCAACTATCTTCTGCACATCCTCATTACTGATCAACGGCTGGAAGCCTGATAGGTAAAGCCAAAATTTAGGTTGTGATTCCGGGGGTGTTACGAAAGGAACAGACAGATCACCAAAATCAATTTGGCTAGTACTCGATTTTATAAATGCTTGTAAAATTTCAGACAATCGAATAATGAATCAATGAGCATTACGATCACTCGAAGGAAAATTTCATCCATTTCAACAACACCTTTATAGTGATGTTCCATAAACTCACACATGATGATGAAATAATCATTCAAAATCATTCTCACTGTAGCGTGATGTTTATTCAGTTTCAGAATTCAGAACCTGCAAGCTAGAACTGAATTCGGAACGTGAATTTTTGAGCTAAATTTTGGAACAGAATTCAGTTCCTGTATTACGAATTGAATTCAGTTCTACAACTAACCTGTATTCTGAAAATAAGTTCAGCTCGAGTGATCATAATTAACGTTTATTTTGCGGATAGTTATAATCGCTACCGAAAATGGGACATGATAGTTTTCAGCGGTGATTTTTCGATTATTCGATATTTTTTCATCACTGTCACTTATATCATTCTATCTCCGGAACCGAAGGTGACAATCATTTGAACTACGAACTTGATCAATGAGTCTATAGTCATCTAAGCTTGTTGAAAAGGGCTCTTTTGTTTGAATGTTTGTTTGAGCATATACTAGCGAATTTCTAGAAAAAAATCGTTTCCCATTTCTAAAAAAAATCAAGTCAAATTTATAAGAATTCTTCGTTTTCTTTTGCACTTTTGCTCTTCATGACGGTATGAATTTTAAACACATTGCACCCTATTGTTCGGGAACCGGGGACCAAATGACCATGAGACCAATAAACCTTTCAAAAGCAAAGCAAAGTCTTGACAATAAATTCCTTTTGTGGAATTAGAACTTTCTGTTTCAACAGACCTTGCAGCCAATTTGTAGCGTACAGCATGGCTAGTACTACGATCCTACTGGCACTTAGAAACCTTCCAAGTCGGGCCTCGAACATACGACAACTGGTCTTGTAAACCTTTCGTTTGAATCTAAATTTGTGAAAAGCGACTTAGCCGTCTCTGAGAAAATGAATACAGTTCCGTTTTTTCAATCTTTGACCACTATTTCTGGGACTTCCGGAACTGACATAGCTGAAATCGGTTCGTTTTACCAGCAAACTAACGCAACCTATAAATTAAAATAATTTTGAGTCAAATTAAGAAGAATTTTTCGTTATTTCATATTATTGCTCTAAATGACGAGTTGCAATCTCATATACACTTACTCTGTGCTTCCAGAACCAAAAGACGGTTCCGAACAAATTCCTACATGGAATTATGGGAACACAAAACTTTTCATTTGAATCTGAGTTTGTGAAAATTGATGCAGTCGTTGGAGTGATTTCCGGTTTAAAGTACACGGTTTCTTTTTTCGGTATGTCAGGAACGAAGAACCGAGATACCCAAAATCAATTAATTTGGTCATCAACAAACCAAACCTGTTCATTGGAAGAATTATACGAATAGTTTAAAGTATTTTGCTCAATTTTCAGCATCATGTATAAAAACACGCTATTGTAATTGAAATTTTATATGTTTATCAGCCTGTAATTCCGGAATCGAAAGTTAAACTTGATAAAGTTCTATGGGATTGTAAAACCTTTCATTTGAACCTAAGCTTGTGAAAATTAGTTGAACGGTCTTTGAATAAATCGAGTGCACTTTTTTTCCACAATTTTGCACAATTTTTGGGACTAAAGGGTCTTTCGTTTCAATATGAATTGAAGAAAATCGGTTATGCGGTCTTTGAGAAAATCGAGTGCACTTTTATAATTTTCCCCCGTTACTTTCGAAACGGAAGTTCGATCCGGGCAAAATTCAGTAGCAGGCTAGAGGACCGAAAGACCTTCAATTATAACGACGCTTGAAAAACCACAAGACTCGTGCCATGAATATAATACTTGTACAAGAAAATTGACGAAAACGCATGATAAAGTTCGAGGGTGTTTCAAGACGCTATTCAATTTTTTTCCGGTAGCTGGTACCATAAACTAGACGAGATATCAAGCATATTCCGCTTTGTTCTCCTTTTTGCATTTCGTATTGCATGGACGCGACGATTGAAACTGAGGCCCTTCACAAAATCAACATTAATATTGAACTGACTTGCACTCGGTGCGGTTCGTAAACGCCGTGGAAAAGGTTTCTGTGCTCACCAGCAAATGAACCTTCTGTGAGTTTTTTTTTAACCGTTTGCCTTCCATGATGGGTGTCGGATTTCTACTGAGTTTTTGCATTCGATGAGCTGATTGATTTTGATCAGGGGTGACATTCCCAAGTAACAATTCGAATGCCTTATGGTTTTGATTATAATTTATAGGAGTTTTGTAATTGATTTTTCAATCACTACCTGTTTTATGACAACTATAATAAGAGTCTCTTTCGAGAAGTAATATCATAGTTTTTAAAGCTTCTTTAAAACCCTTTACCAAGACTAACAACTTGGCTGAAAATAAAACAATTTGCACTAGAATAAAACCATGCAAACACTCTTAATATTGCTTTCAAACATTTTCTTTAAAACATTATTGTCAGTTAAATTCTTCCATAAATCTAGTTTTGTGTGTGTGCGTGTTCATTCTATGACAATTTCACTCAGAGTAAATTTGAGGGTTCTAAAGTACATTTATGACACATTAGTTGTAGGCTATTTGATTTATTGCTTCTTAGGTTAAGTGTAATTTGCATTAAAGGAAATTTCATGGCCGCCATTTTGATGTTCTATACTAGCATTTATTAACATCAAATAAACTTCGAAATGCAAAAACGAGGAAGTATGATGGACTTTTATAATTCATGTTCAGAACGTATGCACAAGTTTTACCGCCACGAAATAGTTTTATACAAAAAAGACGATGAATCACGAAAAATAATTTTCATAAATCATGAAGACTTTCGCAAAAACCGCATTTATTTCAAGGCGATTAGTTATCATTCTTATTTTTATCCTTACATTCACGATAAAAATAAAAGCGCATGAAGTTTTTACGTTCGGAAACAGTCTCAAACTCGTAAAAAAATATATTCTTACTAATTGCATTCAAAGTAGACATGACACACACATAGTAAAAAAAAAAAGGCGGGTGGGTAATGTCAGAGACATAACTGGATGTCGTGAATACGAAAACAACGGACATGTTCCTAAACACCTCCGAATATCAATTAGTTGATCAATTGTATGAATTATGCAAGCATTCCCCTTCTTCACATTTTTCGCAAAAACAAAGAAGGCTTCACTTGATCTCGATTACTGTGAATTTCACACAGCGAAAAATGCACAAATCAAATCAAACAGTTCTAGATTTGCACTAAACTGAGGATATTTCCCTTCGATTTGCGAGCAAGAAATCCTAATAGTTCTTTAGAAAACTTTTGAGCCATTAGAACGGCTGATTTTGTGTAATGCTCTAAACGGTTGCTTTTTCACCATTGCAAATGACTGGCAGCTGTGACGTAATCGCTCTTGTCGGAAGCGAAACTAGCTTTGCAAACGATACAAAATATATCTGCTCGCAGTGGCGATAGAATCCAAACTGGTCCTATTTTTGTTAAGAGCTTTCTTTTTACGTGATTTCGTTTGTAGCTTTTTCACTAATGGGCGGTCCTAACATCTATAAAAATAGTCGCATTGAGGAACTCACTACGATATTCAACACTTTTCGGAACATTTTTCTCGTACAATTTGTTGTACAGCAGCAGATTCTTTTTCTCTTCCTCAGTACGCGTTCTGATTGGCTGGTGTTGACATGGGCCAAATGAAATAGGTTTTTCAATAGTGTACTATTGAAATACTTCAATGCTTTTGCTATACACGTTTAAGTTGGAAAATTTCGATTCTATTAGTAGTTAGATTATATAAATCCTTCCACAGATCACTGAGCTATGAGCTTTAAAAATACGAGCAAACGAGCCTTATGAATTATCCCTATTGATACTCATTTATACCAAACATTTCAGAAAAGTTTAATTTTGAATTATTTGAGATTATGTCACACAACTGAAAATTTTATCATAAAATTGTGATCATATTTCCGATACCATGTGGTAGAAATTATGTTGATTCGTTAGATACAACAAGAGATATTCACGATCAAAAACTTATCACTCTCTCAGAGGGTAAATTTTGAAAAGGCACCCCATAGTAAAGTAAGTCGTATTCACGACAAAAAAAAATTATCAAAACGTCAGTTTATTCATAGCGGAATTCATTCCATCCAAATAAATTTAATGTTGATCGTAAAGCTGGTTTCAAAATTTTCTTGGATTTGGAGTTTTAAAGCAGGTTTATGCTGATTCTTCATTTTGATTTATAAACCTTATGAAGAATGGTCCACTTGGCAGGAACATGCTCTTATAGAGGTTTTCAGTAGGCTTTCGTGGAGTTTAAAGTTTTATTGCAAGATTTATTATGTAGCATTGAAGACAGCTACAAGTATTTATTAATATTAAAAATGTTACTTGGAATTATGCATTCAAGTCGAATGGACTTGTCCGTACAAGTGCTTGTACAAAAATTCTTTCTTTTCACCGTGATGGTATAAGCAAGGATATAAGAATGACTTACTTTCTGACCTATCAGAGACTCGGATGATTCGTATCGCTAAGATGCCTAAGTTCGACTCCTCTGGTAGAAAGTAAAAGTTTAGATACGAGAAGCCTTCTGCTTACTTAAATTACCCTTGTCACGTCCCACTTTTCCGTACTTTATTTTCACATCCTTGCTCTTCCTTGAGTACTATGGCTCTATAATTTCATAATCTCTCATCATCATAAGTTTGATACCGTTAAAAACCTAAAAATAACATGGCGAGTCTTCTGATGAGATGAGTATTGGTACAATAGCCCTAGCATATTAGGATTATGTTGAAATTGATATTCAATACTTCACTCGTTTCATTATATATGTTCTAGTGAAAATTGCTGCAGAGCCGATAATCGTGAGAATGATCATTCATAATCATGTGTGAGTTTATGGAATATCACTATAGCGATATTGAACAGAATGAAAAATTTTATTTTCTTTTGTTTCGAGAAATCATTTTTGATTTTGTAAGATGATATGTTTACCAATATTAATATCCGGAATTTGTTTCGACTCGATTGAGATTATTTTGAACGCGAGAGGAAAAAATCAAAAGATGGTAGTAAGCTATTTTTTATAAAAGTTACGCAGATAAACAGATAAACTTGCAATCACAGGAACTCGTACACCTCTAGTTGTGAAACACAACGTTAGATCGTCCATCACATTATTTTTTTAATTTCGATGACCATTCGGATTATATATTACACTTCTAATCTTAATTAAAAGACGGCTCGTCCAGAGATTGCATAACCGTTCGAATTGAAAAAAAAAGCAAATTTGCCATACAAAGATATGATTTCCGATTTTATCAAAATTCATTGATTGAAAAACGAGGAATTTGTGAAATAACGTTATGACTCTTCTAATGATATGACTATCAGCACAATGCCCCAATATGATGAATCGATTATCGATATTTTTATGGCTTCATAGGAGAACCGTGAATATTTACATTATTTTCTAACTCAGATGTTGATAGTTCTCCATCTTAAAACATTCAAGAGTAATTATTTAGTTAAAGGATTCTATTATTCGTACATCGGACATCTTGTTTCCGGTAGTTTTTATCAGCGCTCAAAATTGTTATCTTGAGTTTTGACCAGGATGGACAGAAATGATTGGTTTGTCCAAATTTAATATAACGTTGGATGAACAAAAACAGTTGCTGGAATTACTACATCGTGTCACATACGAAATCGGTAAGAAACTTACTTTCAATTAAAAAAATTAGAGGGTTGTATTCAAGACACGACCGAGCACAATAACATTAAAAATGGAACGTTTCTAGGGTCTTCATAATTAATACAAAAATAAAGATGATAATGATGATGATACACTAAACTAAAAACTTATTCAATTGACTAATTACAAACTTGGTCTAGTTTGAGTGCTTAGATTGTTAGCGAATGATAAAATTGACAATTAGATTCTTCTTTGATAATTGATTCTATTCAATTTTAATCCCTTTCCACAAAATTTTACATTGTTAAGTTTTTGAATAACGTCCTTTAACTAGAAGTCAATTATGATGAATTCAACGTTACTTGAAAGCAAACAACCTAAAGATTTAAACCTGAACAAATGAAACGATTTTATTTTCTGATAATAATTTTCGAGAAACGTACAAACTTATTAATTTTATAAACAGTTTATCGATCCAAGAGAAGATTTTATTTATTTGAACGAAAAATATTGTACCAGTAAACTCAATAGTAGTGTAATTTTATTAATCCTTCGTCAAAATCGTCGATAATCTTCAGAAAGTGTTGGTAAATAATATGGCACCAATACGAGGAAGAAAACATGTGAAACAGTCCGCATAAAATATTTAGTTACTTACATTGATTTTCGCTTTAGCATATTAGGAATATACGGAATGGATACGCTACAAAATTCCGAAATTTTGTTAATATTGTAACTTGATGTTATTAACACATGAATGGACATTGTCATAGTTACAACGCGTGTGGCCATCAGACGCTTATTGTAGCAAATAATAATTAAACTGAAACTGGCAGTTAACCAAATTCTACGAGGGTTCCTATTCAAACGATATATCTAAAATCACAGGTAAACTTACCTTGAGTTTATCTTTTAAACTATACGATATTGCATCTAATTGTACTGTATATGTGAGCCTATGGAACTCATTTATACTACTAAACCGAGGAGGCCTCTTTTAGATAAGTTTCAGAATTTAATTTTGAATCATTTGAAGCGTTTAATTTCTGGTGGGACAACAACTTGTTCAGTCACATTGTCACGTTTTGTTCGTATGGGAATGGAGATTTAAGTATGCAAACCGATCCGTTGACAAATTAAAACATTTTTAAGCTTACAATATTGAAGCTTTGGAATCATTTAAATGAGGAAAACCCATTAACAAATCATCGAGGAACAAGCGCTGCAAATTAGATCCGAATTAGATCTAGTGCCGTTAATACTAAATTAGCCTGATAGTTACCAGAGAACCAAAATAAAATACTCATTTCAAATAAATTTTTCGAAGGAATGCAATTGAATTATTCAAATGACGTTATCTCATAAGTTTAAGTTAAATGTTTCCGAATCGATTGGTTGTTGAATTATATGAATCCATCAACAAATGACTGAGGTATGAGCGTTCAAAATTATGACAGAAAAATATTACGCGATTAGTTTTGCATGTTTTAATTTGACACCCAGCCTCGGGAAGCGAAATATAAGGCATTTTTAATGGCAAAATCGACCAACAATTTGCTTAATACATGGGATATTTCAAAAGAACCGATAACCACGCTGATTCGGTTCTTCAATAGCTAGATGATATATAAGATATTCAAGCGAACACGAAGCGGTGTTGTGCAGACAGCAGGAAATTTCACCAACACATAAAGCAAAAGCGACAATCCAGCGAGCGAACGCATATACAATCCAGTCATCAGCTCACTGGACGAGCTACTTGTTTCATTCACAGTCAAACATCAACTAGGCAAAGAAATATTGTGCAGCCTATATTTATAGATTTCTCTTCATACTACGCAGAACGATGTGGTGTTTTTTATGCATGACGCAAAGCCTCCTATGCCGAACAAGAAGTTGACGTCATTTTGTATAACGGGGATTGGTGGATGAAAACATAGGTCGATTCCAACCATTTTTTCAATAGTATACTATTGAAATACTGAAACGATGTCATCATACATGTTTAAGTTAAAAGTTTCCGAATCGATTGGTTGTTAAATTATAACAATCCATCAACAAATGACCGAGTTATTAACGTGCAAAATTATGACACAAAAAGGTTACGCGACTATTTTTGAAACTTTTTATTGACACCCGGCCCCATATAGTGAAGAGTAAGGCATTTTTAATGCCAAAAGTAAGAGATTATTTTAGTACTTCACCGTAGCCTGTTCAAAATACTACGTCGTAACAACTTGCGTATGAGTGTCACTTTATATTCACGACATTGTGACAGGCTGTGTAAGTCAAAGCACTGCATTCATAATGATTTTTTTTAAATTAATTCTTTAGCATGTTTAAAAAGCTATCACTAGGAAGAATTGTAACGGAAATAAGTTCAGATATAAAAAAAATTTTAATATAACATCATGCGTTTTATTTAAAAAAATACTTGTATTACAACATGAATCGAATTAATGAAAAGGATTAAAAACTATAGGAATAAAGTTTTAGATTTTGAATATTATATGGGTATACGCCACTTCCATATTTTACTCCTGAACGATTGACGTTTCTTGACAGGTGATAAATGGAGTGAAGTTGGCTCAAACACCGGTGATGGTGATAGTAAAGGTGATCACCTTCGGTGATTCCAAACATTCTGGTGATCACCTCTTTATAACCAGGAGGTGATAGTCACTTATCACCTTACATGATTCCACCCCAGGCACATAACTCATTCCCATCTGGTTCATGTTTCGTTTTTTTTTCTTTGTTCGTTGGTTCATTATATCCGTTGAATGTGCAGAAGCATTCGATAGTTGACAACCAGTCATCAGTGTTTTGGCGAATATTCAATCCTTAGCACTGTCAAGTCTAGTGAGGCTAGTTGCTTGCTATGAATCATGGGTTGAGACATTCTCTCTTACCGAGAGAAGGAGAAACGATGGTATGCGTAAACATGTTTCGCTCTCTTCCATTCCCGTGCATGGACAGTTCTTCCAATGAAATAACAAGGATCACGTTTCCTCAAAAGCGACATAGTTCGTAAAGCAGATATATTCATGAATATCACACGCCGTAAAGCATGTATACTCATCTTTACTGCTTCGTTCATCCAAACCCCTGGTCAGCAGATAAAATTTGCTCTATCAGTCGAACTCTAACCGTGATGGCAAAAACAGTGAAGCAACTCCGTGGCTACAGTTCAAATAGTTGAATAAACAACTTCTTGAGTGTTTTTTTTTTTAGTTCGAGGATGAGTTTTTTTTTTCTTTTTGCAAACATTCACTTTTGATGCCTTTCCGCAAATTCCGGTAGATCAAAAGCAGGATCATTTCGGATAGTAAAAACAACGCTTCCCTGGTTAAAAATATAAACATTTATGTTCCATTTATTTGCCGTTCCGTTCACTGCGCTAAAGATGAACTATCTTAGAAAGGAGGGACACGCGAAAAAAATGCGTTACTCAAATTTTGTCCCTTGTTGGAATTAGAACACAAAACATTAGAAGTAGTAGTAGAATGTACGATTTACACAGAAAAAAAAAACTAGTCCTACGTAGGGAAAATCCGGTATTTAGTAAACGATAGCATAAATTTACAACTGATAGGGTTCCGCCGTTTTTGGGTACTAACGCCAAGGATAGATAGTGTTTTGTTTTATTTTCTAGAACATAAAAAAGTTTTAATTTAAATTTTTCGTTGGGGGATTTTCCCCCCCGACAAATCGAACTGCAAGCAGGCAGAAATTTTTCTTCTAGTGTACTCGAAGGAACGTGTATTTTAGTTGTAGGTTTATCAATCTATAATGCTATTTTCAAGAGCGTGAATGTTTCATAAACAAACTCTTACTCTTAAGGTTGCTTTTTTGTTGTTTTTTTGTAGTTTGTGGTGGTAAATTTGCAGAAGGCACATTCGTTGGTTTCACTCATTCTGTGGCAAGTTTAAACGAAGAAGAAAATTACCTTTTGCAAGATGCTGTTTGTTCTGCGTCTGTGTCCTTTTTTAAGTCGATTTAGATTCACACGGTACTCTGTTTTTGTTTTCTAGTCTAAACAAATAAAGAAAATAAATCTGATTATGTTTATAAATATGATTTGATAAAAATGGTCTCTTCTTAAACACTAAGTAATGCACGACTGCTATATCTCCAGGATATAAAAATTATCCGTTTAAAAGGAAAAAGAATAAACAAAACATTCGCTTTCCCCCCGCTTTGCGCGAAGGAAAACTGCACCCACGTTCCCTCATTGGCCCCTTTTTTTGACTGCTCAAACCGGTGGCGGTCCCTTGATGTAGCGCAACTGGGGCGTAAAACTCATCGAATAGGTATTGAGGGCATCGCAGCAGTGCGGTTCGAAGAAACAGGCCGCACACATCACCAGCACCAGGGCCAACTGCACCGGAACGGCAATCTTGGTAATCCGCCAAACCCAACGGTTCTGGGACAGTTTCAACTTGGTGGTTTGAATCAGTCCCAACTGGGCAGTGGCCGCCGTCCGTTGGAAATGTTCCTGCTGATCGCGGGCGCGCTGCTGCTGTTCGCCTAGGGCTTCCTTTTGTACTTCCTGGTAAAGGTGGTTTTCCTCGGAATCGGTTTCTGCCAGCGACGGCTGCAGCCGGGACTTGCCGGGACTTGAGTTGCGGTTCTTTTTGCTAGAGAATAATCGAAATTTGAATTGTGCTTTTGAGAACCAATTTATCAAATTTTAAAAATTACCTTCCATGCTTATTTTTGTTCTTGTTTTTAACGCTCGAGTCGTTGTTGTTGCTGAAGTTACTTCCCTCGTCGTGCTGATCGATGTCTCCGTTTCGACTGGGACCATCCTTTTCGTTCATGATGATCTTCCGGCAGGTGTTCTGCAGTGATCGCAAATCATGCTCGGCCATTTCCAACCGCTTGGTGATCGTCTGCATGGCCTCACTTCCTGGGGCCAGTGCCACCTCCAGCTGTTTGACGAGCCGCTTCAGGGCACTCAGTCGCTTCTCGCGCTCAGACAGGCTACCGTCAGACATGCCACCACCATCGGAAATGCCACTATCAGACAGAGACCCACTCGACGAGAGCTTAAGATTGACCGGAATCGAAACATTATGTTCCTGAGGGGAAAAAGAACTCTTTTGTGACACACGCATAACAAAAAAAAAACTCTACTAGATTTATTCGGTACCTGAAAAAGCGGCTCAACATTCTCGGACAGAGCTTTAACCACTTCCTTGACACTATTGACCATTTCGTCGGTTCTTCCGGCCCCGCTTTGCAGGGCCCCTTCAATCCCCTGAAGTTTCCCACGATCACGGTCGAGAATGTCCTTGAAATCACTCAAACCGTCCTCCAGCTGCTTCCAGGTCATCATCGAGCTGGTAAGATTCTCAATTCGATTTCTTATTCTACAAGAGAGTCAGGTTTTAGTACAACAGAACCACTCGGCTTCAAACCCAATCGCTAACTCAACTAACCTCACTTCCGCCTCATCCCAGGTGCTGTACAGTTGATTGATGCCCTCCTTCAGCTCCCGGTTGATGCTGCAATCCTCACGAAGCTCGTTCAGACAATCGTAACAGGCACCACATTTTTGATCCGCACATTTGCTGAAATTTTTGTCCCGTTCGAACTGCTCCAGCTGGGCTTCGATCGACGTCTCGTCCAACAGTTCCTTTCGCTGCAGCTCCTGAGCCGAAACCCAGCTGTGGACGGTCGCGTTCAACGTCAACATTTTGGGCCGCTGGTTCTGCAGCACTTTGCGTTCGTTCTGTAATTGTTGAAAAGAATAAACCAAAGAAAAGTTTAAAAAATAGCAGTTACAAGGAAAACTCGTTGTTTCTTGTCTAGGCTATTTCAACTAAAATTACTGTTGATTTCTCATAATCATTTAGCTGACTACGACTTATCTGAACAAAAGCAATTTATAATACCCTGGTAAACAGAATAAAGGATAATGTTAGGCATTACACTTCGGTACTCCAATAATTACTATCCACAGTTGTAAATCGCTTGTCAAATCAGAAACTTTTCAGCGGAAACGAGTTAGATCTATTAGGGATCACGTTATCACTAGATTTACTTTCACATTATTCCTTATCTCATATATATTACATCAAGATTCATCAAAATACTAGAAAATAAAAAAAAAGTTTAGAAATGAGATTCAAAGATTTTTTTTGCATAAAAGAGAAAATAGTTTCAACCATATATGAGCAAATGGAGTAAGTTACGTTTTAAAAATTTTAACCATTTTACCGGCATAGTGAAATTGGATTCATTCAACAACTATCAACTAATACGAACTATGAACTAAAACAGTTTTGAGCACAACTTAGAAGATCCTATACGGTTTTTGCAATTGTCCTTTTTATGAGTTGAAAAAAAAATGTTTATGGACTATCAGACCTTTCATTTGAGTTCAAGTTTATGAAAATCTGATATGAGTTGACATGACTATCATAATCATGTTGATGATCGAAATTATTTATAAGCCCATTTCAAAGAATTCGCTACTCAGTTAAAGCATAACTTATTAAGCCCTTGTCTCCGACAAGCAAAGAAACTTAAAGTGATATTCGTCGGGTTGAATTAACAGCTAAAAGAGCTAAACAGAGTACATTGAATTGTCACCCGCATGAGCAGAGTAATATTTAGGGTAAGGGCTTCCTACTTCATCTCATTTGTAGGGACGTTACCTTAAAAACCTGATTAAGCCACTAAAATCTCTATGATTTTTTCATATTTTTGCTTAATTCGCCTTGCTCCACATGGAGAATTGATTCACATTCCTTGGAAATAAAAATAATGCTAAAAAAATCAGCTAAAACCACTTATGATATGTTCACTACTCTGCTCCTAATTCCTTCTCAAAGGATTGTTTTTCATCCTATCTTTGGTCCTTCATTCATCTTATTAATTAGTAATTGCGACAAAACAAAACATTGAACTACAGGGTGATTTTTTAAGAGCTTGAGAACTTTTTTAAACAATAAAACGCATAAAATTTGCAAAATCTCATCGGTTCTTTATTTTAAACGTTAGATTGGTACATGACATTTACTTTTTGAAGATAATTTCATTTAAATGTTGACCGCGGCTGCGTCTTAGGTGGTCCATTCGGAAAGTCCGCTTTTTTATCGACAAATTTTGTTCAGCGATGAGGCTCATTTCTGGTTGAATGGCTACGTAAATAAGCAAAATTGCCGCATTTGGAGTGAAGAGCAACCAGAAGCCGTTCAAGAACTGCCCATGCATCCCGAAAAATGCACTGTTTGGTGTGGTTTGTACGCTGGTGGAATCATTGGACCGTATTTTTTCAAAGATGCTGTTGGACGCAACGTTACAGTGAATGGCGATCGCTATCGTTCGATGCTAACAAACTTTTTGTTGCCAAAAATGGAAGAACTGAACTTGGTTGACATGTGGTTTCAACAAGATGGCGCTACATGCCACACAGCTCGCGATTCTATGGTCATTTTGAGGGAAAACTTCGGAGAACAATTCATCTCAAGAAATGGACCGGTAAGTTGGCCACCAAGATCATGCGATTTGACGCCTTTAGACTATTTTTTGTGGGGCTACGTCAAGTCTAAAGTCTACAGAAATAAGCCAGTAACTATTCCAGCTTTGGAAGACAACATTTCCGAAGAAATTCGGGCTATTCCGGCCGAAATGCTCGAAAAAGTTGCCCAAAATTGGACTTTCCGAATGGACCACCTAAGACGCAGCCGCGGTCAACATTTAAATGAAATTATCTTCAAAAAGTAAATGTCATGTACCAATCTAACGTTTAAAATAAAGAACCGATGAAATTTTGCAAATTTTATGCGTTTTATTGTTTAAAAAAGTTCTCAAGCTCTTAAAAAATCACCCTGTATTATACTCTCAGGCTCAAAAAGTTCGAATTTTTTTTTGAAATGACCTAATGCCAACTATAAGACAACACACGATATTTTTAGAACCAGTTTTGAATGATTTCGACGTTTAAAAACTTTTGGGTCGTTTTTGTTACCTTTCGTTTTGAATTTAAAATTTTACTGTACAGTTAATTTGGTAAATTTAACAACAAAACAAAAACCCTTCTTAATCCACTTAGTGGTGTGATAATGCCTTTCTCTTCTTTCATAACAGTTTCATGAAAATATATTTCATACTTTTATTAAAAAATTTCGGATACTAATTTTGACACCAATTGATTCAGATTGATTTGAGTAGTTCACAAAAGCAAGCTTCAGTGTTTTATGTCACACAGTCAGCATCATTTTTCCAAACTAGTGCTTGACATTTGCGTTGCCTATTTGTAATCAGTGATGTTAATCTAAAAAAAAAGCCTTCTTAGTCCACTTAGTGGAATTTTCATATATCTTGAAAAATCACCATAGGGGGGAGTACATGAAATTTTCGAAATCGAAAAAAAAATTTTGATGCCAAAAGGCTTAGAATTGCATGAAACGTCGAGATTTAGTGTCATCTCGAAAAAAAATTTTTGAAAAAGTCGACTTTTTGGGACTTAGAAAAAATATGAAAATTTTTCTAAGTCCCAGAAAGTTGATTTTTTCAAAAAAAAATTTTTTTGAGATGACACTAAATTTCGATGTTTTATGCAGTTTTAAGAGTTTTGGCATCAAAAAATTTTTTCGATTTTGGAAATTTCATGTACTCCCCCCTATGGAGCTTTTTCAAGATCGAAAATTGTCAAACCTTTACCACCGGGCAGCACCCCTTAAGCATGTCCGATTTAGCTCAAATTTTGCATGAAGGCTATTTTCGAGGTGCTTAAACTTTTGAGCACTAGAGCTTAACGAAAATAGAGGTGATCCCAAAATTTTGGCACCCTTATATATAAGAGCGGTAAAAATCAACGTGTTTTGTCGGTTACGTCACTTATACCATCATATCTCCGGAACCAAAAGTCACAGCCATTTGATCTTCGAACTTGATCAATGGCCCGGCAGTAGCTTTCAAACGAGCCCAAGTTTGTTAAAATCGGTTCAGCCATCTCCGAGAAAATTGAGCGCGTTCAAATACAACACTTTTTATCGGTTACGTCACTTATACGATCATATCTCCGGAACCAAAAGTCTCAGCCATTTGATCTTCGAACTTGATCAATGGCCCGACAGTAGCTTTCAAACGAGCATAAGTTTGTTAAAATCGGTTCAGCCATCTCTGAGAAAATTGAGCGTGTTCAAATATCTTCTAAAAGTGCACACACACCCAGACATTTTCCGATCTCGTCGAACTGAGTCGAATGGTATATAACACTATGGGTCTCCGAGGCTCCGTTCGAAAGTAGGTTTTTCCAGCAATTCTAATACCTTTCTATAGAGAAAGGCAAAACAGAAACTTTTTTTTTCAGATTCGAGCAATTATTTCAATGACAACCTCAGATATCTAGAGCTGATTCTTAATAATACTTCAGTTGTGTCTGTGCGTGAAATTTCGTGCACTTTTCTCTTTGGTAATTTTCGGGTATCGGGAAACTTTGACCGACGCACAGTGGTTCGAATCAATACAAACGTGGACAAAAATCACTAGCTGAAAAACCGTTCTTTTAATGCATATAGTTGCTTTTAAGGAATTATTTACAAATATATACCGCGTAATTTGATTCTATCCCCAGTTGTTCATGGCCTACTTTGACAAAAAATTTAACCATAACTTTTTTTTTTTTCTAAAGAGATACAAAATTGGTTTCTTCGACAAACTTTTAGAAATATTGATAATAATTTACTTTGTCAAATATACCAAAAGTGTAGATCGCACCGTTTCGGATATACAAAGCGTTTTTGTGGCAAACCCCTAAAATCAATTTTTTATTCAAATCTTGTTTCAAGTTATTTTTTATGCATACTTTGTTTGGAATAATTGAAGAAAAAAAAATATCCCATATTTTTGTTGAAGGTAGTGAATAGGTTTGTTGTTTCCTGGCAAAGTTATACATCATTTTACCTTTTTTTACATATGATAAAAACTTACACCGAAGCGAAATATGCAACTTTATGCAGCTGATTTTTACAAAATTTATAGGAAAAGATATGCTCAATACTATACAAAAAATTCTAAGTGAAACTCGATGGAACTTTTTTTTAGGCCATTCCAAAGCTAGTTTTAGTTATTGAATTATGACAACCCCCTTAAAACTTGTTTTGTAATCATAACTTGTTTCAAGTTAGTTTTTCATACATACTTTATTTGGAATAATTGTAGAAAATATAAAATCCCATAATTTTGTAGAAGGTAACGCATAGTTTTATTCTTTTATGAAAAAATTATACATCATTTTACCTATTTTTACATAGGAAACCTTGTACCGAAGCGAAATATGCAACTTAATGCAGCAAACTTTTACAATACTTTTAGGAAATTATATTCCTAATAAAATTTATTTTATAATAAGAATATCCTGAGTACTATTCGTGTGACTCATTTTCACTATGGCCGTGCTGAAACCATGCATGATTAAGAAAAGGAGGGTGTCACGCGCGTCTGCTATTTCTGTAACTCACTTTTGCAGTGAGCGTAGAGATGGGCAATTCGCTCCTGAGCTATTCCAGTGAATCGAATCTTTAAAATGAGCTGATAGCTCACAGCTCTCTTTAAAAGAACCGCAGCTCACCATTTCACCGCACTGGTAAGCAGGGATGCCAAGCTCACAGATTAATCTGTGTTTTACAGATTTTCAACTTTTTGCACAGATTTAAAAAATGGCACAGATTTCTGAAAATGGTCACAGTTTTACACAGATTCTGAAATCGATCACAGATTTTTGAAATTGATCACAGTTTAGCACCAAAAATTACAGAGCGTTAGGAAATAGTGAGACCTCTTTTTTGCTTACCAAAATGATTCCGAGCTATTATGGAAACGGGGAAACGTGCACAGATTTTGCACAGACAGGGTTTTAGCTTGATCACAGATTTTTTTAAATAATGACCTCGCATCCCTGCTGGTAAGGTGGAAACAAGCTACGGATCTTCGGCTCTTGAAGAGAGAGTTATAAATGAGAAGAAATGGGTGCATGAGCTTTTGTTCGTTTTTCCAAATGTGTATTTATCCTTCTTTAACAGGTCGTCAAATGGTGAGATAACTAAGTCCTCACAAGTCCCTATCTCATGCCTCCCCGAGCGTCTATGATGACATTTGGTCAATAGAACGGCGTCGACTGGGTGCTATCGCCTTCTGCGTTAGTAGCAGAATGAGAGGGTGCGAAATGGCTTGTAGGTTGAAGCCCATCCTAAAGTGCAATGTTTATCATAGTATATTATAACATATAATTCTGTTGTTTATTACATCATGTATTATTTTTTTTTTATTATTAATATTTTTATTATTAGAAGAGCGTAACTTACACTGCGACATTAACTGTTATATTATATCATAGCATATTGTTTCATATATTTTCGTCTTACACTATTTTATGTTATTATGGTATTATACTGCATTGCATTATAACATATTATATTGTATTATATTATATTATATTTTATTATATTATATTATATTGTATTCTACTATATTATGTTATATTGTATTGCATTATGTTGTATTATATTATACTATATTATATTATATTATATTATATTATATTATATTATATTATATTATATTAGATTATAGGGTTTATTATGAGTAGTATTACGTACCTCTGCGCAAAATATAAATTTGTTTTCCTTATAAGTTATCATTTTTAAAGTAAATTTTCACTAAATATCAAGGTCGTCACAAGGTGAGCTTGGTCCTCACTGGTTCCTGTTTCATGCCTACACGTGAGTCTGTGGTGACAATTGGTCGAGGAAATGCGTTGATGGCAGAATGAGAGGATGAGAAATGACATATAGATTCAAGTAATATAATATCATAGCATATCGCAACATATCATTTTATTCATTATATTATTTATTATATATTTCATTGTACTGTATTATCATTTTCATTATTATATTTATTGTTATTATTATTAATTTGTCATCAATAATAATAACATATATTATTTTTATAGATGTGGATATTATTATTGTTATTAGAAGAGAAATATTCTACTTCCTGCAGAATTGCGAAGATAGAAGAGCATAACTGACACTCTACATTGAATGATATTTTATATATTGTTTTATGATATATTATATTATATTGTATGACATTGTATTATATTATATTAAATTGAAATATATTATATTATATTATATTATATTATATTATATTATATTATATTATATCATATTATATTATATTATATTATATTATATTATATTATATTATATTATATTATATTATATTATATTATATAATATTATATTATATTATATTATGTTGTGTTGTATTATTTTGTAATCTATTATATTATTTTATGTTATATTAATTTCATTACACTATGTTTCATTGTATTTTTCAATATAAAACATTTTGCACGGGGCGTAAAGGGTAGGGAGCATCAGGGCATCGGACGAATTGATGACTGGACGAGGGATTGTGGATAGCCAGCCCAAGTCACTTGAAGGAAACTTGTTTCCTTCTGAAGGTTTGACATGAGTCTGACGCGCCCTTCTCAAACAAACCATCAGGCGGGTTCAAGCATGTATAGCGATATGCTTCATCCATGCACTGGATATTATGGTTGGAAGAGCATCTTTTATTCCCGCGGAATACGAGTAAGTAACTCTACTTACATATCCGCCCAACCCTTTTTGTTCGCTTTTTGGTAACAGCTATAGTAAGAAGGTGAATGGATGAGTCATATCGGGGCTACTGTAAGTCTACCCGCATCCACTGGCAAGTCCTTGAACTGATGGTGGCTTCACTTCACATCACATCACATCACATGTGTATTTATCCTTCTTTAACAGATTGAATGAGCCATTATTGTCAATAAGAAATCTTACCTCTCACTCAGTAGGCTAAGGTACATTCAGGGATGCCACTTTTGCAGATATTCTCAAATGTGACATAATAATAATTCGCAGACAAGTTAGTTCGCATAGCATTGTTCTTTGTGCATCAATGATTTCGATCATGCATATGAAAGAAAAACGGTGCTCAAAACAAAACTGCAGTTCAATTTAAATGAGCTGATGAGCTGATACATTGAATCGATTCCCTTTAGTGAGCTGATCGGTTCGGAGCTGCTCACCGGTATGAGCTGCTTCGCACATCTCTAAGTGAGCGTCGCCCGATCAACATATCGTATTAAAAAACGTGTTGCTTCGCAATAACTCAATTTATTTACACGTTTAAAATTGAAATCTCTTCGTGAAGGTTTGTACTTTTACAATACTTTTTCATATTTTGTTTGGAAAACATTTTTCCATTTTTTAATATGTGTTGAACTTTTGATAATTTTTCGGATTTTCAATATTTAAAACCCACTTTGAAAAGGCCTAAAAAAATTGCATCGAGTTCCACTTAATTGTCAAAAAGTAAACAAAATAAAAATCCCAACAATTTGCTTAAGTTGCGCGTGCAAGCATGAGCTTGTTTAGGCGTATTTATGCGCACTTTATAGTAGATACTTAGGTAATAGAGGGAGAATCAAATGTTTTACCTTTTTTTATAAATATTATTTTTATATTATAAAACTGTTTTTAAAATAAAGTGAATATATCTCAAAAAATAATTTTTTTACACTATTTCTCTATTACATCTTCAGCAAAAATACTTCAAATGTTTTTTTCTTCAAAATGAGATAAAAAAAAACATTTTTTGGGGGACGGGTGTAGCGTAATGGGCAAGTCGATGCCTTTCACGCAGCCCACCTGGGTTCGATTCCCAACCCCGCACATAGGGTCAGAGTTTTTCTGGCCCGAAGAGGCGAATGACCCTAAGGTTAAAACCTCTATAACCGAAACAAAAAAAAAATTTTTTTGTGAAAAAAAAAATTATTTTTATTCGAAATTGGTGCTACTCCCTTACCAAAAATTAAGGTGCTACTTTCAAAAGAAGCGTAATATTATCTTGTAAAACTTCTTCGAAGACACGTTAGCTCTTAAAAGTCAGTGAAAGTCAGTACAGACTTTTGACCGTCTTTTTTCCAGTTTTGGACCACTGTGAGACGTGGGGATACAATTTGGCTCCAATTTTGCATTGGGACCTTTTTGAGGTGCGAAAAGTTTTGGACACTACCGTTGTTTAATGCCTTGTTCTTCACTTTCATTTTGAGGAGTCAAAATTGTGCTCGTGAGTAGAAAAATCGAGATTACGATTTCAGGTGCAGATGCTCGAAACAAAAGACAAAAATTGACAAAACCTATTTGATTACAGAAATCTACCTGTTGGCCAAGTTTACTAGCATAGTCTATAGCTGTAAAAAGCGAGCCAAAACAAATTGAGTGCGTTACTAAACGGCATTTTTATTCCGATTTGGCTCTGCAGCATTGAACCGCCAACTGAATTAAGTGCGACACTTTTGCGGAATACTAATTTCCCTGTGTTTGGCGTGCGCAACAATCAAAACCGTCGCCAGCCACCAACCAGACAAATGATTTGCCCAATTTCCGCCCGCTAGCTAAATGGTTCACACTTCATGGCCTACTGCTGATCATAAATCTAACCACGAAACAGATTTGTTCGGTTTGACGCGAGTTGCAATCTGGGTAGTCTGGTGTTTTAAATTTCGCTTTCGAAAACAGCCTTCTCGCGGTCATAAAAGGCCATCATTTCATAGGACTACTGCTGCTGCGGCGGTGCTGATGTACGGCGAGTACGAGTCATACGTGTTATCTTAGGGCGCGTCTCGAAAATACGTGTATTGCATCATTCGACAGAGCCGAGATTGTGCCGTGGAATGCGGCGGAGTCATTTACTTAATTGCTCGGATTTTTCCCACCCATACTTTTTAACCGCTGACCGTAACGGAGAACAATGTCATTTTTCAGTAATTGATTATCAAAACAAAACCTACCTTCAACTGATCGATGGCAAGCTGTATGTGTGCCTCCGACGAGAAATCGAACGCCTTGCAGCCCAGATCTTCCAGAACATCCTTCTGCGATAGAATCTCCGACTGGAAGCGGGTGGTGACTTGTCTTCGCTCACTCCAGCTTAGCAGGTTCTCCCAGCAGAGAACGGTATCTAAGAGGAAAAAAAAAAGCACAATCAACAAATTGATAGAAATTGATCACCGATTTAGCCTCGATTGGATATCATCTTTCACACAAGTTCTAGAACACAGTTCAATCGTGACAGTTTACCGGCAAGTTTGTCCGTCTGTACTTCGGCGTGACATTTCTGGACCGTTCGTCGCGTGGTGCTGACGCTGATCGATTTGCTGTACGATCGATACGATTCTATTTTCCTCATCCCTATTGATTACAAACTGTCACAAACAACACAAATCTCCGCCAACACGCATCCTAGCAACCGAAACTGTCAACAAAGTCGTGCGCGGGTCAGTGCAAAAAAAAAACACACAACACAATCACAAAAGTATGGGGATCAGTACAAGAATCAGTGCACGATCGTTTGAGGCTGTTACGGTACTGAATACAATACGAAAAAAAACACCCTGCCCTGCCAATGATCTGACTGCTGTTTGCTGTGCGCTTGTGTTGTTTTTGTTGCTTGACCGGCGGCACGCGAGTGTTAGAAAACAATAAACGGACACAAGTGAGTGTGGTCACCCCGATTTGCGATAGTCGATCGCCGCCGCGGTGAGAGTTAATCGAATCGAAGCTACCGCACTTTCGACGATTTATAGTGTGGCGTCTGAGGTTTCGAGCAGAGGTCAGAACCTTCTAACCTTCTCTCCCTCCCTCTCTCTCTCTGTACGTGGTCTATAACAAAGTAATCACGTGGAAGGGAAGGTAACGACGCGTTTCCATAGTAACGAACCAAACACGTGTAGACTAGACCTGACTAGAAGCCGCAAGTGCGCGTGCTAATAGTCGTTGAAAAATCATGGCACTGATGATGCTTCGTTGCGGGCATTGTGCCAGTGATGGCAGAAATATTCTATTGGTAATTTAAAAAACAAAAAAACGAATGATTTTTCCAATGCACTTTTGACGTGAATACGTCTTACTTATGGCGCGTCTTTACAAAATTCACCCTCTGGGAGAGTGATAAGTTTTTGAGCGTGAATATCTCTTGTTGTATTTAACGTATCAACTTAATTCTTCCTACATGCCATCGGAAATATGATCAACAATTTATGGTGAAAGTTTCGGTTGTATGGCATAACCACGAATAATTTAAAATTGAAGATATTTGAAATTTTTAGAGTCGACGAGTATTTGAGAGGAAAACTCATGACGCTTGTTTGCCTTTCTCGTACCCGCGACGACGGTTTTGAGGCAGTAAACGACATCTCATTTCTGCGTTATTCACTGGATATATATGGAAGGTTAACACTCGATACATTTAATTACAGTTGCAGGTTCAGAAATTAGCTCCAAATATACATAGAATCCAGCTCCCGAAACAAGCATTCAATTCCAGATTTCAGTGTGATGGGGAAGTGAAATTTCATTTTGACTTTGTGCGCCATTCGCCCCCAAGCGAGACAACATCAACCCGTAATATTCATAATTCGATGCTTTGAAGTGTCAGATCCCGAATTAAGTTTCAGAAATCAGTTACAGAGTTTAATTTCGGACACTATAACAGATCGACTGAAAAGTTCGTATCGTTTCTATGAGAAGGTGCCACTAGAATTAAATCCATACCATTTTCAGTTAATACCAACCTTCAAAAGATACGTGTATAAATTTGACAGCTGTCTGATTATTAGTTTGTGAGATATTGCATTTTGAGTGAAGCTACTTTTGTTATTGTGAAAAAATGGAAAAAAAAGAATTTCGTGTGTTGATGAAACACTACTTTTTGATGAAAAAAAGTGCCGCCGATACCAAAAAATGGCTCGATGAGTGTTATCCAGACTCTGCACCGGGCGAAGCAACAATTCGTAAGTGGTTTGCAAAATTTCGTACTGGTCATATGAGCACCGAAGACGATGAACGCAGTGGACGTCCAAAAGAGGCTGTTACCGATGAAAACGTGAAAAAAATCAACAAAATGATTTTCAATGACCGTAAAGTGAAGTTGATCGAGATAGCTGACACCCTAAAGATATCAAAGGAACGTGTTGGACATATTATTCACGAATATTTGGATATGAGAAAGCTTTGTGCAAAATGGGTGCCGTGTGAGCGCACAATCGATCAAAAACAACAACGAATTGATGATTCTGAGCAGTGTTTGGAGCTGTTATATCGAAATAAAACCGATTTTTTTCGTCGATATATAACAATGGACGAAACATGGCTCCATCACTTCACTCCGGAGTCCAATCGACAGTCAGCCGAGTGGACTGCACGCGATGAACCGAATCCAAAGCGTGGAAAGACTCAACAATCGCCCGGTAAGGTTATGGCGTCTGTATTTTGGGATTCGCATGGTATAATTTTCATCGACTACCTTGAAAAGGGAAAAACCATTAACAGTGACTATTATATAGCGTTATTAGAGCGTTTGAAGGACTAAATTTCAAAAAAAAAAACGGCCTCATTTGAAGAAGAAAAAAGTTTTGTTTCATCAAGACAATGCACCGTGTCACAAGTCGATGAAAACCATGCTGAAATTGAACGAATTGGGCTTCGAATTGCTCCCTCATCCACCGTATTCTCCAGATTTGGCCCCCAGTGACTTTTTCCGGTTCTCAGACCTCAAGAGAATGCTCGCTGGTAAAAAATTTAGAAGCAATGAAGAGGTAATCGCTGAAACTGAGGCCTATTTTGAGGCAAAGGACAAATCGTACTACAAAAATGTTATCGAAAAGTTGGAAGATCGCTATAATCGCTGTATCGCCTCTGATGGCAATTATGTTGAATAATAAAAACGAATTTTGGCAAAAAAAATATGTGTTTCTATTAAACGATACGATAACGATATCACAGTTCAAGAATTTTGTTTCCGAATTCAGATCCGGAATTCCAGTCTGGTTCCAGAACATTGTTGCAGAAACCAAGACAAGAATTCAGGTTCAAAATTCAGCTGCTGAATCAGACCCAGAATCTAGATTCATAATTCAATTTCACAAACTAGATCCAAGTCCTATTTTCTGGTTCAGAATCCAGGCTCCAAAAATCAGTGCCAAATTAGAATCCAGAATCCACAGATCCAGTATTTAGATCCAAAATTGATTTTCAAATACTTGTACCAAAAGTTAGGCCTTAGTTCCAGGGAATCCAGGTCCAGAATTCGATTCCATAATTCAGGTTCGGAATCCAAGTCTTGAACTCAGTTGAAAAAAATTAGTACCAAAAATCCGGAGTGCAAATTCGTCTAGAATTCAGTTTAAGAATTCAGACCAGTAATTTGGGAGGTCCAGATTCAACTTCGCATGCATGCAAAGTAAATTAACTCAACGGAACTTGCAAATAGTACACCGAAAAACTAGTATCTATATCTATTACTAGCTGGTGACATTGATGGCAAAATACTAAAAATTTTATAGTGGAATTGAATGGAAATAATTTTTTTTGAAGCGATTAAGTTCATTCCACTAACCAAAGAATTTTCGAACTCAACAGCGAATGTAACAAAAAATCCTTCGCATTCGTGTTCACGTCACTCGGTTATGTCTCTGACATTACTCACCCGTCTTTTTTCATATCAATGTAGCTTGAAAAGTGTTAATTGTTATCGAAAAAGAAGTTCTAACAAATCGATTAAGCATCCAAAAAAGCCCTAATTTTTTGACGTGAATCCGTCTTACTGTGGGTGCTTTTTCAAAATTCGCCCAACGTGTGGGAGAATGGATAGAACTCAATTGTGAACATCGAGAGTGGTACTAAACGCAACAGCATAGTTCTATCTCCATACTAACGGAAACATGATCAGCAATTTGTTATTAAATTTTCACTAAACTCTAAATTTTCCCAAATTTTGGAAACAATGAGGAAAATTCATCGGGCTTGCTTGCCTTTCTCGTACCCGAGCCGTCGATTTTGAGGTAGTCAGGCACATGTCAGTCCCCAATGTTCTACTGAACTAGCCACAGCAGAGAACTGAATTTCAAATTCTAGAAGTAAATTCAGAACCTGGACTCTGGTCCACCTGAATGATGAACTTAAATTCAGGTTTAGAATTTTGTTTCAGACTTCAGTTGCAGAATTTAGTTCCAGTTTAACAGGCTCAGAATTTGAAACAATGATTCTGGAACTGAATCATAATTCCTAGTTTTGGAATTGATTTCTGACTAGGTATTTTGGAACTGAATTTATTTCCTTAACTTATGTTCGAACCTCGAATCCAGAAGCTCTGTTTAAAGAATTTCAAACTAAAAATTCGTGAACAAAATTCAGGATAAGAATCTCCAATCTGGATTCTGGAACTAAATGTTAAGATCTGGACTCCGAACCCGAATTCCTTAATTCAGAGTCAGAATTCATTTCCAGAATTCAGAGCCTGCATTCGGAAAATGGATTCATATGTTTTGCATGATTAAAAGCATAATTCGAACAACATTTTGTAATTTTCTCGTGGGAAAATATTGAGAAATAAGTCGGTGAAGGGGAGAACGCTTCAAATAAATCATGATTTGCGGTGTCCTCTGTATCTCAGCGCAGACTAATCAGAAGTGAACAAATGAACGCAGCATAGTTAGAGTAGAAATTTTTCTAGACCCCAACGTTTCTGATTGATTTTTTTGAATTTTTGGTGGTTGTTCAAAGTGAAAACTACGATTTTGACGAAAAAATCCTCCATTTTGTAGCTGTTGAACCTTTCCAAAGTAACAAACAAAGAAAAAGAAAACGTTGGGGTCTGTTTTTTTTCTATGTAGAAAGTGTGTGCAAAATTTGTAAAAAAATTGGTGCAGTAGTTTTTGACTGACGATGGACACGGACTTTCAAAACCTGCTTTCGAGAAAAATGCGTTTAAAGTTTTTTGTCTATAAAATCAATGGAAACAATTAATTACTCCAGGGAGCCCGTAGGGTCTAATATTTTCAAAAAATCATATTTTTTTCTATTATAATTTCTTATAATGAAACATTTCAAGAATGTTTTGTCAAGTTTTGAAGTCAATTGAAGTATAAATCTTGGGCCCGTGCGCCGAGCTTTTGCTTCTTCGTAGAATGAGATATCCATAGATAAAGGTCCAAAACTTCCAGAGTTTCGTTCCAATAGGCTTGAAAATTTCACAGAATATTCTTGAAATGTTTTACTATAAGAAAATATAAAGAAATAAAAAATAATTTTTCAAAAGTGTTTGACCCTACCCGCCCTTAAATGATGGCAAAAAAGACACAACAGTTTTGGATAAATTCCGCGAATCGGATCTTTTTTGAACCATGAAAATATTCTCAAAGGATTATGCAAAGTTTACCTCCTTTATGTAAATGTAAACAATAAATTTTAGAGCAAACAATTTACTATGTGTAGAATCATATTCTACTGTTTAAATGACTATTTTCGTCAGCATTTTTTTTTTACGTTTCAATTCACAATAATAATATAAGCAATAAATGTAGATTGAAAACAGTTATGCCAAGTTAATACAGACAGTTCGTGCTCGCATCTCATCCGACACAGTCGAAAATTTCTTAAGGTCTAGACGACAGAAATAAAGACAATACAGTGTAGTGAACACAACAGAGTGTACGAAATGGGTGCATTTGCAAGCCCAGGACCACGAATTACAAGGAAAACTAAGTGAAAACGAAAACCAACAACAATACCACCGATGCGGCAATGGAGGACGAGACGAACCACGAACAATGTGCCCCTCAATCCTCGCAAGATAGCAATGGAAACTCATCCCCCCCTAGATAAAGGGTGACAACGAGATCCAATAATAAAACAAAAGTTTTTCTAAAAATCACGAATCGGGCTGAATAAAAAAATTTGTTCAAAAAAAAATTTAGATTTAAAATTTAGCCTTAAAATGAAATTATTAAAAAAAAATCGGACTGATGTTCTTTTAATTTGATTATTTCGGTAAATTCCTTAATTGTTGAGAAAGTTTCTGACTTTTTGTCAGTGTCTTTCTCTTAGGGGAGCAGATCATTTCGCCGAAATGATTTTTGAACAGAAAATATCGTATAGAGCATAAATTTTTAAATACGATAAAACAACTGTGAATTCAATGCCGTATTGATTTTGATTATCTAGCATAAGAACGGCTGTTTTAGTGCCCGAAGATTCGACAGCTGATTTTGTTTTTGATAATTTTCAGTTTCCATACGTTAGAATATTTCTTCTGATAAAGATGCTTAAAACTACTGATCGAAACGTCGGCCTAAAAAATTACCCATGTTTGAGTGACCGTTAGAGCCGAATATATCATCAAAAGCAATCCTTAGTGATGCTTAGTAGTTAAAAAAGACAATTAGTTTTCCTAGAAATTCCATTCTGATGATCATAAATCAATCCGAAAAATTTAATCAAGGGAGTATTCTTCCTAAATTAAACAGGTAAAAATGAATTTATCTGTTACTTAAAATAGGAAATATTTTAGTCATTTAGGGATTGATCTTATTTTGTGCTAGGGCACATAACCAATTTCACTAATTTTACGTTTCGTCTTAGATTCGTCAGTGCAGAGTAGTGTTGGCAATTCAATTTGAACTGCACTGCACTGACAAGTCTGAGACGAAACGTAAAGATGTGAGATTTGATTTTAGGTCAACAAAACGAGCCGTGAACACTACTATCTCTCATTGTTCCTTATTTCTAATCAATTCCAATACGATAATAAATCAATTGTACGATTCGGCGAAATGACCCATTAGTCGAAATAGCTTTCAGCGAAACAAATATCGGCGAAATGATCCTTGTTAGAGCGCTCAATTGATGTGTTTCAGAATTTCTTCTTCGATATCATTTTTCTATCAATAACATTTTTCGTGTTACAACGATTTGAACAAATTTTCATGTAAAAATACATAAGCCCTCTTTTTTAATAATCAGTCTGTAGTCAAATTGGTCTCTTCAACCATGGAAAAGAAATGGTTTGTTATACTGAAGATGTGTGGATAGTTTTATAGAAATTGGAACAAGTCGCTTCGGATTTTGTCACTTTCTCTATTGTTAGATTCTGGAATTGTTCACGTTGAATTCAAGGGCAAATTGACTGTATCGGGAAAGTAGCAATTGTTGAAAATATATGTACAAAAGCAGACTTCTCTCCGCTGCCGTAAAATGAATTTTGGCGAATAAAACACCGAACATTTAAAACAATGTACTGAACGAACTGACATTTTTTACCAAAACAAAATGAAATTTGCTATCGTGTTTTGCTCTTCTCACATGGAAAAGCTATGCAATCACTTGAAAAAAAAACGATCATTCGACTCGAGTTCTTCGAGATCGCAAAATGTCTTTTGTGTATTTTGTTTTGACTATGTAGAAATTTATCTCTAATTCTGTTTAGTAGAACATATTTTTATATCGCTTTTAAATGAAACAAATTCCATTTAATTCTACTATAAAAATAGTTCATTTCACTAACCGCTCAAAACAGTAATTTTTCATCTTTTTATATACATTTTTCTTTACAGACTGTAAACGATATAGAATTATTTGCCTAATTTGACAACAACTAGAAGCTGAGACAACAGAATTGGAATGGAGCGACAGAGAAAAGAGTAGAAGAAAAGAAGCTAACAAACTCGTTCGATCTAGCGTCGGGTTAGCCCCGAGTGAAACGAATAAACCTAGACAGATGCAATTTCTGCGAAAGAGGGCGGATTTTTCCAAAGGCGGGTCATCAGCGAAATTCTCACTCTAACTATCCATGAGGAACCATAAATAAACACCTTCGATGAAGGACCCCTTTTCTTCGCTTCTCATCTGAATCTGAGTTGGAGAAAATCGGTTTAACCGTTTCTGTGGGATTGATAGTAGTTTCTTCCCGGTGTATTTCGATCACTACTTCTCCCGTGTATTCGGAACTGGAATCGGAACTGAGAACCAGTAAAAAGTCTATCAACTGTTTAGGTCTTATTGAAAATATTTTGTTTGTTCGAATACTTTATCTTACTTTTTTCAGATTTTGTACCTTTTTACGACATCACTTACGATTCAAATTTATAACACCATCATTCTACAATTCCGGATCCGGTAGTTGAGTCTGAGTTATTGTAAGAGCAGCCGTCGGGACTTTCCTGAACATTTTGGAAAATACTACAACTGCTTTCGGAGCCGGATGTCGGAGACCGGAAAAACCGGAGTTGATTTGTTCGATCTTCAACTAAAAGGTTAAGCAAACCAGAAGAACTTACTGATCAGTATTAGAAAAATTCGATTTCATTTTACATCGGCTGTCAAACAACATTTTTCTTCCAGCAATTCTGGAAACGGGAGCCGGATCCGGATAAAACTTCGTCTATCATTTGAATATTAGTTTCAAAAAATCGGATCAGCAACTTTTCAGTGCATTGTTTGTCACAAAGAATGTTTTGTGCATTTGTCTTGTTTTTGGCAGTCCTAAAAGTTTCCGAATTATCGTGAAAAACAGCTCAAAACTGGGACAAAAATGAAGACACCTCCTTAAGTAAGTATATATTTTCATTATGTGGTTAACCATTAACAAGTTTTTCAAGAGAAAATATTATTTCTTTAGCCTGTTCGCCAATTGTGTTTCGCGATTAGAAAAAGGCACCGTTTTCGATTGTTTTCAGAATAACGGTACATCTGAAAAGGGTAAATTTCATGTGAACGACGTTTCTCGGGCTATCGAGTCTGTAATGTTAGAAAACGAATCCATAAGAGCTGCTGCGAGCGGTGGCTTTTTTTCTTCAGCGACCTTAAAATTCTTATTGATAGATAGTTTAAAACTGATTGATGTTCCATTA
Organism: Malaya genurostris; assembly: GCF_030247185.1. NCBI lineage: Eukaryota > Metazoa > Arthropoda > Insecta > Diptera > Culicidae > Malaya > Malaya genurostris. The sequence goes on along the minus strand of NC_080571.1, from coordinate 339,299,656 downwards.
AAATAACAATAAATAGTTCCATGTTTGATCATTTGAAATTATTTAGGCACATATTTCGTGCAGAATCCATACTGGCCCAACCTAGACTACGTTTTTTATTTTTTCGTTTTGGTAATAACTGCGCAGCAATTCACCCTACTTAGAAGTTTCTTATGGCGGACCAAACTTTTGAATAAGACATCAATATTGAGAACACTCCAATATAAACAAAAGATACAGGGCAAATTCAAAAAATGGTCTAACTTAGATGACATTCCCCTATACTAATCATAATTCACGGGAAACTTTCAAACTTTGACCTTACTTGCATTTTACCCAAAATACAACAAACAGTTGCAATTTAAATTTTAAATTGTATTTAGTTATGCAAAGAAAACCTGCATTTTTGCAGGTATTCTTTGCATAACTATTCTAGTATTCTTTGGTATAACTGAACGATAGTAATGAGCTTAATGAGTTCAAATCAAGTTTTGCCTAATGTTTTTGTCTTTCTCATGAAAAAAATACTCTACAATCACTGTGAAAACCGACTTTTGAATCATGCGAATCAGATCGTCGAGATCGCAAAATGTTTATAAGTGTGTGCGTGTTCGAAAATATGCTCTCAATTTTCTCCGAAAAGCTTGAGAGCAATTTTAACAAACTTAAAATCATATGAAAGGTCAAATTGTCATTTCTATTCGAGATTGCTTAAAAAGTAAGCCTAACTACGAGTAAAACTACTTTAAGATCACGAATATTTTGGGTATTTCCACTGAACTAAGCCCTACATCCAAACGTATTGTGGAATTGCTATTTTTTCTATTCCATTTGAAGAACAATCATGACTCTAGTAAAAAATCTCTGTGACTCAGATTCATAAATTTCGATGAAAATCAGGGATTCCGAAAATCGTTGATCCGAAGAATTTCACAAAAATTGCCAATCCATCGAAATGTCCGTATATCTAGCAGCACTGCTACCACCAGATGTGAGATCATTATTCGTCAGTTGAAGGTAGCATAAGTGTCTTAAAAGCATTTTTATCTACTGCGTTGTTGGCTAATGGAATTCGGCATACCCTAGCGCGGCGGATTATTGATCGGTATGTGTTTGTGTCGCTCGCTGTAAGTCGACGGTGATACAGGGGAAAAATTTTATAATTATAAAGGGGGAAAATCATAACGCAGGGATGTGACGCTACGAAACAATATCAAAAGAAAAATAACAGTTCGGATCATGGAATTAAGTGCAACCCTGCGAGATGGCCGCAAATAAAATCCAACGTCATTCGACTGGAATCCTGAACACTCTCAAAACTCCGGTCTCATTGATAGAAAAACCAGACGTCTAACATTTTTCCCGTGTGGCACATAAAATAAATCAAGATTAGGTCATTAGGTTGTTACGTGGCCAACAGAGCGCGAAAATGCGTTTGTATTCTTTTGATCATGTTTCATGTTTTTTTTTTTGGTTTATTTTGGCAATTCAGACTCGAGCTAGTTCATCACCCCTTGGTCGCAACGGAACACTACTATGTCAAGGCTACTACGATCATCACTACGAATCATTGCAACGCACATTACACTGTTCAGTGAAACGCAGTTGGGCGGTTTTCCACCACCCGTAAGCCTACTGCGTTTGTACGCGTTTTTGTTTCGGTGCTGTCGGTGATATCACTGTTTTTTTTTTCAGATTGCTTTGGTAAAAAACCGTGGCCGATTGTTCAAGGTTTTTATTTTAATTCACAGTGCAATCGAACACTACCCGATGACAACTGAAAATAGAAACTTGTACGCGGAAAACTATGACATCATCGTCCCCCCGCCAGGACGGAACCACTTTCGACTTTTCCTTTTCTTTGTTGTAGATTTGCTTTTACAAGCCTTCGAAAAAGTGTCACTGCAACCAGAGGGGACATGCGCACTTCACCCGCACCTCTCCCAACAGTACTCCCAGTCGTTGCTGGGATAATGCAACTGAAGAAGAAAAGAGTGACAATACAAGTTAAGTAAAGTCCGACTTGGAAACGGCCTTGACCCAGTTGTTGAGCTGAAGGGGGGTAGACGGTGAGGGTGAAAAATTCGTCGTCGGTCTGCCCTACACTTTTCTAGGTCAGGTCAATGCCACTCGGGAACGAACTTTTCATCTATGGTATTTTATTTAGCCAGTTTGAACTGTTCAGCAGTTGACATTGACTACCAATTTGAAGAAATTTTTACTGTAGATGAAAAGATCGAAATTAGACAGCTCAGTTTACATTTTCCTCCCAGATGTCACACTGACCTTTATAAAGAGAGTGCTAATGTTCGTGGTCTAATGCTTTTTTCAACCCGTGATTTACCGCCAACAGCTGGGCAACCTCATGCTCCTGACTTGTTATTCTATTGATATAGCGAGCCACTGATTAATGAAGCTACTAGTTTAAAAATTGTCAAACATTTTAATACTTAGAGAATCTGAACAAGATCTCGACCATCGAAGGAACATGGGGATGCAAACTGGGAAAGGTGAAACGGTCGTAGCAGGCCTGGTTTGCTCAGTTAAAAATTAGGTTTTTCAGGTTGGAAAACAATACATTCAAAAACCTGCTGCCAACTGTGAAATTGCTTTACCTGAGAAATAAGGTGCTCACTACTGCCATCTATTCGACTGTTAGCCTGAATATTAAACAGCATTCCACTTCGTTCCTGAACGATAGGGATTTTTTTTTAATTTTACATAAGGAGTATATCGATAAGTAGTTAGCAACATTCAAACGGTTTTTACTCTGAAATGGCTCAATTTTTTGCAGCGTGTTTTACGGTGACATGTTTGTTTACAGGTCAATAACAGCTGCGCAATCGAATGGTTTCGGTACGGTTTATCGTTTCAATGATGAGTCGAATTGATCCGGAAACGCGAAAGAAAATTCTGCACACTTGGTGCTCAGAAAGTGGTGTCACGTACAACGAAATTGCAAAACGGGTGAAAGTGCACCACACCAGTGTCAAAAATATTATCGAGAAGTTCGGTAAGACCCTTCCCAAGTAACAATTCGAATGCCTAATGGTTTTGATTGTAATTTATAGGAGTTTTGTAATTGATTTTTCAAACACTACCTGTTTTATGACGACTATAATAAATGTCTCTTTTGACAATTAATATCATAGTTTTTAAAGCTTCTATAAAACTTTTTACCCAGACTAACAACTGGACTAAAAATAAAACAATGTGTACTAGAATAAAACCATGCAAACACTCTTAATATTGCTTTCAAACATTTTCTTTAAAACATTATTGTCAGTTAAATTCTTTCATAAATCTAGTTTTGTGTGTGTGCGTGTTCATTGGATGACAGTTTCACTCAGAGCAAATTTGAGGGTTCTAAAGTACATTTATGACACATTTTTTGTGGGCTATTTGATTTATTGCTTCTTGGGTTAAGCGTAATTTGCATTAAAGAAAATTTCATGGCCGCCATTATGATGTCCTATACCGTAGCATTTATTGACATCAAATATACTTCGAAATGCAAAAACGAATAAAAATGATGGGCATTAATGATTCATTTTCAGAGCGTAAACACAAGTTTTAATGCCACGAAATAGTTTTATACACAAATGACGAAGAATCACAAAAAATAATTTTCAAAAATCATGGAGATTTTCGCAAAAACCGCATTTATTTCAAGGCGATTAGTTATAATTCTTATTTATATCCAAACATTCACGATAAAAATAAAAGCGCATGAAGTTTTAAAGTTCGGAGAAAACCTAAAACTTGTAAATCAAATCTAATATATTCTTACTGGTTGCATTCAAAGCAGACATGACACACACATAGCCATGAAAAATATTATCAAAACGACAATTTCTTCATTGCGGAATTCATTCCTTCCGAATAAATTAAATGTTGATCGTAAAACTGGTTTCAAAATTTTCTTGAATTTGGAGTTTTAACGCAGGTTTATGCTAATTCTTCACTCTGCTTTATAAACCTTATGAAGAATGGTCCACTTGGCAGGAACATGCTCTTATAGAGGTTTTCAGTAGGCTTTCGTGGAGTTTAAAGTTTTAATTCAAGATTTATTATGTAGCATTGAAGACAGCTACAAGTATTTATTAATATTAAAAATGTTACTTGGGTTTCCATCAAAGATTTGCCCCGATCCGGTAGGAAAACGGGTCCCAGCCAGTGGTTGAGTACATCAGGAAAAACCCATCGGCGTCGACGCGGGATTTGGCCAAGCAGTTCAACACCAGCATCGGGACGATTCAACGGATCAAAGTTCGGAACTCCCTGAAAACGTACAAGAAACAGAAGGTGCCGAAAAAGTTCCTGGTACAGCAAGTTCAGGCCAAAACAAGAGCGCGAAAACTGTATAACCGGATTCTACGGAATAAAAACGGATGCATCCTGATCGACGACGAAACCTACGCCAAGGAAGACTCTTATATTATACGAAATCGGTGTACCAGGACCTGGACGACGCTAACACCACGGTGGCGATGGAAAAGTTTCGGCAGAAGGTGTTGGTCTGGCAAGCAATTTGTACCTGTGGTTTGCGGTCGTCGATTTTCTTCACGAAGGGTACAATTGACGCCAAGGTGTACGAGGAAGAATGTTTGAAAAAGAGAATACTGCCACTGTTCAGAAAGCATAAGGCTCCTCCTCTCTTCTGGCCCGATTTGGCTTCAGCCCACTACGCCAACTCCGTTCTACAGTGGTTGTTAAAAAAATGTACAATTCGTGGAAAAGGACATCAACCCACCGAACTGCCCGGATCTTCGCCCAATTGAAAGTATATGTTTTTATTCACTTTTTTATTCAATAATCAATGTTGCTAACTACTTTTCTATACACTGATTATGTTATTTGATGGTAACAACTTTCGGTACAGTGACCTACTTCATAATCCAAGATCGTTTCCAAAAAACTACAATACACACAAACTGCTATTTCCAGTAAATATAAGTAGTTTATTTCAGAGTAGAGATGGTCAAATTTCGGGTAGTTGCATCCGAAACCCGTACCCGAACTCGCAACGAACGGGTACGGATCGGGTTCGGATTCAGAAAAAAATTTATCAGTTTCGGGTCGGGTTTAAAATTTTGCTCGGGTCTCGGGTGTTTCGAACCCGATAATAGGCCCGAAAACAAGCCCGTCAGGCTCGGGTCAGGTCGGGTTCGGGTTCAAAAAAAAATTATTCTCGGATTCAGGTTTAAGAAAATGCCGACCATCTCTACTTCATAGCCGTAAAATATTCCCATATTTTCAATTAACGACTTCCTCTAACAAACTCCCCATCCACCATCGTTTTTTTTTTACTTTATCATATGTAAATGATCACATTCGAAAAGAGAGGACCGAGACGAATCATTTTCGTCTATCGCTTGAGCAGAAACAAAATAGTATAAAAGCGGCCATCGTTCATTTCTCTACATCAAGACAAAACTGGTATACAGAGAATGGAGAAGTTCAGCCGGATTTCGATTTTCATTTTACACTAAGGTCTTTTTTTTTAGGTACAAAAATCGCGTAACTTCCGAAATACGCGAAAAAAACGGAAATTCGCGTAAAAACAACCTGAAAAAATTTGGTGTAATATTAAAAAACTCTACTTTTCGGGACTTTATGCATTCCTAAGATAAAACAAGGAAACTGGATAATCGGAAAATCCGCGTAAAAAATCGCGCATCTACGGAAATCCGCGTAAAAAAAGTACCTCCGTATATTTTCAATATAATAAAGACTGTCCCAGAAAGTATGAACGCAACCAAAAATTGTTGCCATTTCGCAATGGTTCAGAATCTGTCAATTTTTATAGCTGCGTCCTGTTGATTACACTCTACTCTAACCACTTGTGCAGTTGTTTATTCGTTTTCATTAGTTTGTTTCGAAATGCGTGGGTTTTTAGCAGAACAACGTCGAAAAATTGTGTACAAATGGTGCACAGAACGCGGACTGTCACTGAGAAAGATAGCAAAAATGGAAGGAGTAAGTGAAAAAGCCTTGCGAAATGCAATTGAGAAGTTTAGTGAGGATAAACCGAAAACGGGTCGAAAAAAACGGTCCTGCTAACCCTCAGTTGGATAAACGTATACTGAAGGCGTTCGAGCAAAAGAAGGAGGTTTCAGTGTGGGATGTTGCCAACAAAAGTGGGCACTTCGAAGTCAAATGTTCTTCGTGCTAAAGAACGTTTGAATCTTCGAAACTATAAGAAGCAGAAACAACCAAAACGTAGTCCGAAACAAGAAGCATCGATCATGCCGAGGGTTCGAAAGCTGTACAATACGATTCTTGCTGGAAATTTGAACTGTATAACCATGGACGACGAAACCTACGTGAAACTCGATTACAAATCCTTGCCGGGACCACAATATTATATGGTGCTAGAAGTGCAAGTGTTAAACCAGTCCGAGACATCGATTGAAGTCGAAAAATTTGGTAAGAAAGCTATGGTCTGGCAAGCAATTTGTAGCTGCGGTAAGATTTCGAATACCCTTCATCACCACTGCTTCAATGAACAGCGAAATATACATCAAGGAATGTTTACAAAAACGACTTCTACCCATGATTCGAAGCCACAAGGATCCTGTTGTCTTCTGGCCAGATCTTGCTTCTTGCCACTACTCGAAATCAACGATAGAATGGTATACTACCAAAACTGTCACTTTCGTCCCAAAAGACATGCATCCACCAAATTGCCCGCAGCTTCGACCAATTAAGGAATTTTGGGCATTAACGAAGGCACATCTTAGGAAACATGTCTCGGCAGCCGAAACCATTCAACAGTTCGAAAAAGATTGGAAAAAAGTGTCAAAACTTGTCGCCAAGATTTTAATGAGGAACGTTCGCAAGAAGGTGCGCCAGCTAGTCTACAATGGCTAAGTAGCAAATGTTGAGAATATTATTCTGTTGTTGTAATCTAATATTATCAGTATATCGAATAAAATTTGAATATCTAACACTTGTGAATTATTTACAGCAAAATCAAAGTGCGTTCATACTTTCTGGGACAGTCTTCATAACGATTCTCGCTTCGGTTGAATTTCGATACATCATAATATTCTTTATTCAAAACTAAATAAAACCGAATGAAGGAAAAGGAAGGAAACACACCATTACTAGGCAATTGTGTTGTCGACTGAACTATTGTGAATACGAATATTTTTCTTTAATTTAATGTAGATGTAATGAACAATTATTCTGGTTTTATGTGCGTGGGAAGTGACTGTTGAAGAGTAGCCGTTCTTGAAAATATTTGAATGTTTTAATCCACTTGACGAAACATATTTGTTGTCGTTTTGGCCTGAAGATGAAGGGATATTCCTTCAAAACGTCGGCCTTTGATGCAAAATAAAGAACGAGAAAACACACTCGATATCATATTTCCACCCAAGTACAAGGGGCGGAAATAGCGTGATGAATAAGACGCTTGTCTATCAGGTTGCCTACCTGTGTTCGATTCCCGATTCCCGAATCACTAAAAAGTTGAAGCTAAAATTATCGTCAGCACACGCGTTTATTCTGTTATAATTCTCGCATTAGAACGGAAAAGAATAAGTTAACGATGATTTAGCTACAAATAATCTTGTTCCAAAAATTTCTTTGATTGCAAAACATTCTGTATTCAAGGATATGAAATAAACCAGTCGGCTTGAATGGTTGATGGCAGGTGCGAAATAAAATGCTTATAAATGTATACAAATTGTTTAGCCAATTAAGGTCAGGCTTCAATATTCCAATGCTGAATTTCTTCCATTTCAAAATACGTCTCTGTCGATTCTTAACGACAGCTAATGCGACGAATCTATTGACACTAAATCCTAATGTATGTATTATAAAAGGTATCATACACTGATCCGTGCCTTGAAAAGTATCATCACCAATGAACATTGTATTCTTTCTCCATACTCTGAATCTTGGACACACAGATTTGATTTGGAACAGGTTTTGAAATTCAGGTAAGTTTCTCGAGACACATTTTTTTCTGACCCTCAGTCGAAATTTATGAACTGACAAGCAATCTGCAGCTGCGGACTAACAAATAAAACAAAAAATGAAATACACTATAACACGGATACTAAATTTTAAACTGGAAGCAGACTCACAGCACTGCATAAAACTGAAAATAGTTACAGAGATTGGCCAGTCTAGCGAGCGCCAAATTATGATACGGAATTTTAATGAAAGGTGTCATCGCTGCAGTTTTGAAATTTTCAAACTCGGACGGTATTATGTACTGTGTGGGCTACACTTTATACATCAGTTACTAGAACAAAAGGAAAAACATAAACAAAATATTCCAATTTATGCACTCAAGCAAACAAAAAATATATCACATTCGAGAGCAGATAAAATTATTGAAAAATCGAAGACGCTATTGGACAAGCAGATGAATATATGCAAAGAGGCTTTCTCGAATGGAGCAACTTTCTAAGCGTGAGTTCTATAGAAGCGTATCTGGTTGAGAAACAGTGTCGATTTCGTTTTGATTTAAAAAAATTGTTAGTAATGCTTCTAATAGCAAGAATTTGGTTACTAAGATTTGTTCACACAGGATTTGAACACGGCGATATATGGACGGTAAATTGGGTCCTACTGGCAGTCTAAAGCATTCAATCTGCCTCGGCCTCTTCTCGAAAGAGGAATATTGCATCGATATCTTCGGTTGGTTTCCCACTCTCCCTAAACAAGCCTAATCGATTTTTATTAATGTCTAGGCTATCATGTTCTCATATTAAAGCCGCTTTATCTGAAAATTCTTAAGATTTGGCGTTCTATTCCAAAAAGTAACGGTGGAAACCTCGTGCCAGGCCATTCTTAGTGGTGACGATGGCAGTCTACAAATTGATTACGCTGAAACTTTTTCAATGTAGTGTACCGTAAAGAATAAATGAAATATATAATTTCACTACTTCCGAAATAATCGCTCATCCTTTGGAACAGACTATATTTGAGAAGACTTCAAAAAACAATCACGAAGTTGATCTTAAAGTTCTTTTCACAATACTTACAGTAAATGTTTAAAAATTCAGCATTGTTACTAAATGAGTCTTCGTTAAAAGAAGAATCAAAATGTATACAAAAAAGTCAAAGTAAAAAAATAATACTTAGTATGGCAGACAATCTGCAGTTGTTGTAAAAAAATCGTAATCTTGCTACAAGTGGAAATTGATCTAAGGAAACATACTTAAAAAGTTTCTAAGAAAGTGTCTATTGCCATTTCTAAAGCTTAACAAGTTGTCGTTGTTGTTTTATTTAGATCTGGCAATTTATCAGTACGTTTAAGTTGATTTATTTTGCTACTCAGAATGTCTGTCTAAATCTTAACAACACACTATTAATTGAAAATTAGAAATAAATTGACAAATACCGTAGGAAAACGCTAGTGTTTAGTAAATAAATTCGCAAAAATTCCTACGCAAAGTTAAATCATACTTCTATAGCCCAATGCGGAAATTGCAATTTTGTTTTAACAAACTTCGCAACCGATTCTTTCCGTATAAAACTATTACATGACTAGAGCGACGATTCTACTAACGCTAAATATCTCACCAGGTCGGGACTGGAACGTATGCCAATTGGGCCATAAGATCGAAATGAATTCCATAGGTAACAAAATAGATTCATTCCTCATGTATGTAGACTCAAGTCACTTTTTATCCGGTTTTTCTATGCGAAGATTTTTCAAGTCTCTTTTTATGCGGGGTTGAAGCGAATTTTCAAAATTATGAGGCTTTTGAATGCAAATTTTCAAAATAGCGCGATCTTTCTATGCAAATTTTCTAAGTTATGCGGGTTTCTATACGAATTCTCAATGCTATGTACTCTTAAAACTTCATAAAACTGCTTAAAAATTGCATGGAAATTACTCCAAACACTGTTCGGAAATAACTAAAAAACTGTTCAAAGAACTGCTTCAGAAAACTAGCCGAGAACTACTCAAAAACTGCTTGAAAATTGCTCCAAACAGGTCTAAATACTGCTTAAATAATATTCGAAAATTGCACGAAAAACTGCTCAGAAATTTTCAAAAACTGTTTAAATAACTACAAAAATTGACTTTTTCAAATCGTTGTGACTCGGAAACCGTTAATTGTACAAAAATGGCGTTCAGGAAGAAGTTGTAGGGAATCGATTGGGCACTCTAAAAAATATATACACTGAAATTTGGAAAATATATTTTTTGTGAAATTTGTGAAATTTGTTATTTGAAAAAGACAATTTTTGTGAAATGCAAAAATACATACGCCCTTTTTAAAAATCAGTCGTGAGCCGAATTGACTTATCAATCGGTTCAAAACTTATGGTTTGCCATACTGAAGCCATGTGCAACGTTTCATCCAAATCGGAGAAGGTCGATTCTGATTTTGTCAATTTTTCGTCTACTCATTCCTGGAATTGCTCTGCTTCACAAAACTACTTGAAAACTTCTTTAAAAACTGCCCAAAAACATATCCAAAAATTTCTCGAACTGCTCAGATGCTGTTTGGAAACTGCTACAAAACGACTCAAAAACTGCTTTGAAAACAAATTGCTCGAGTTACTCGGAAAACTGGTAAAAAGCTACTCGAAAAGCAGCTTGGAAACAACTAAAAAAGGTGTTCGAAAACTACTCTAAAATCTGATTGAAAACTGCTCAGAACAATGTTGAAAGGCTGCTATGGAAACTGTCCTAAAACTGTTTAGAAACGGCTCGGAAAACTGCTTAAAAAAACTACTCGTGAAGTGCTCAAAAACTTGTACAGAAAACTGCACGCAAAACTGTTTGAAAATTAGTCCAAACGGGTAAAAACACTACTTAAAAACTGCTCGAAATCTGAACAAAAAACCTACCTAAAAACTTTATAAAACTGCCTAAAAATTGTTTGAAAATTATTCCAAAAACTGTTCAGAAAAAACTCAAGAACTGTTCTGAAAACTGCACAAAAAACTACCCGAGAACTATTCAAAAACTGTACGAAAAACTGCTTGAAAATTACTCCAAACAGGTCTAAGCACTGCTTAAATAATGTTCGAAAACTGCGCGACAAACTGTTCAGAAATTGTTCAAAAACTGTTCTAAAAACTGCTAGAAACGGCTCAAAAATTACTCTAATGCCTGCTTCAAAAAACTACTCGAAAACTTCTCCAAGCTGCTCAGATACTGTTTGAAAACTGCTGCAAAACGACTCAAAAACTGCTCTGAAAAAACTGTTTGAAAACTGTTCGAAAACAAATTGCTCGAGTTGCTCGGAAAACTGGTAAAAAACTGCTCTAACAATGGCTCGAAAGCTACTCGAAAAGCAGCTTGGGAACAGCTAAAAAAGCTGTTCGAAAACGACTAGAAAATCCGTTTGAAAATTGCTCTGAACAATGTTGAAAGGCTGCTATTTAATTGAACTGTCCTAAAACTGCTTAAAAACGGCTCGACAACTGTACGAGAAACTGCTCGGAAAACTGCTTAAAAAACTACTCGTGAAGTGCTTAAAAACTGCTCCAGAAAACTGCACGAAAAACTGCTTGAAAATTGGTCCAAACACTACTTAAAAACTGCTCCAAAGCTGAGCTGAAAATCTACCTAAAAACTTCATAAAACTGCTTAAAAATTACTTGAAAATTACTCCAAAAACAAATGCTGACCACAGCCGAAACTTATGATCTGGCAAGCAATGTGATGCGGCGTCGGACTAACTACCTATAATTTTAAGGTAATGAAAAAATGAACTACAAGGTGTTGTTTATAAAAATAAGTCCAACGTTTCATTCCAAATTTGATACGCTACAACAAGGGATGTCGTAATGTCGATTGATTAATCGAGTAATCGATTTTATTAATCTGGATAATCGAGAAATATTTAATCGAATAGTTAAAAACTAATATTCGATTATCGATTATAACCAATCGAATAAATTGAAAAATTCAACATCAATTATCGAATAATTAATCCACTAATCGATTAAATTGAACGTTCGTTCGAGTGAAGCGTGTCTGGTTGGGAAACAGAACCAGTTTCGCTCAGCCGCCGCGATGGTGTTTGAAATAACAGAGATGGACCCTACAAGAGGACAATGATCAGAAGCCTCTGTGTCGCGTTTGGCAGGAGAAAGATGAAGGACACCTTCTGAAGGACAACTTCTACTCATCCAACGCAAGCTCCATCGAAAATGTGTGGGCCCTTGGGAATCAGAGAAAAAATTAGCTCAAGAGGCACGTTCCCCTAATCATTTAGAGTTCCTTCGAATATTTTCATTAATTCCGAAATACTCGCTTTTCCGGGTTGTCAAACAATCGGAAGCACCATATTCCGCTGTTATTGTATGAATCTTCGAGAAAAGAAGAAACGAAATGTTTATAATAGAATACTAAATAAGTACACTTTTATGAAAAATCTCCTAACGCGAGCAAAAAGAACCAATTTAGAGTTTTCTGTCAATGGCAATTTTCTTAAGATTTTAAATAGAAGCTTCAGCAATTACTAGCTTAATTTTTAAATTCATTCTGGTGGGAAGGAATTCACTCCAAACTCCGGACTATAAAATGTTTTTTTTTATCCTGAAAAAAACTCAATGCATTTCATCTAATTCCGAACAATACATCCTGAAATTTCATAAACTGGATTCAGACTTCAAATGAATTTTGCCTTTTGTGAGAAACTTAGGCTCATTCGAAAGCTACAATTGAGCCATTGATTAAGTTCGAAGTTCAACTGGCTGTCACTTTCGGTTCAGGATATAGAATGGCATAAGTGACGTAACCGACAAAACACGTTATAATTTTAACGCTCAATTTTCTCATAGATGACCAAACCGATGTTATCAGGCTTAGGTTCGTTTGAAAGCGGCTATTGGACCATTGACGGAGTTCGTAGATCAAATGGCTGTCATTTTCGGTTCCGGAGATGTAATGGCGTAAGTGACGTAACCGACAAAACGCGTTATTTTTCACCACTCAGCTTTCTCAGTTAGGGCATTTTTTGGAAGCTATTATTGAACCATTGTTGGAGTTCGAAGGTCAAATGGCAGTCATTTTCGGTTCCGGAGATGTAATGGCATAAGTGACGTAAACGACAAAACGCGTCAAATGGCAATCATTTTCGATTCCGGAGATGTAATGGCATAAGTGACGTAAACGACAAAACGCGTTATTTTTCACCACTTAGCTTTCTCAGCTTGGGCATTTTTTGGAAGCTTTTATTGAACCATTGTTGGAGTTCGAAGGTCAAATGGCAGTCATTTTCGGTTCCGGAGATGTAATGGCATAAGTGACGTAAACGACAAAACGCGTTATTTTTCTCCACTCAGCTTTCTCAGCTAGGGCATTTTTTGGAAGCTATTATTGAACCATTGTTGGAGTTCGAAGGTCAAATGGCAGTCATTTTCGATTCCGGAGATGTAATGGCATAAGTGACGTAACCGACAAAACGCGTTATTTTTCACCACTCAGCTTTCTCAGTTAGGGCATTTTTTGGAAGCTATTATTGAACCATTGTTGGAGTTCGAAGGTCAAATGGCAGTCATTTTCGGTTCCGGAGATGTAATGGCATAAGTGACGTAAACGACAAAACGCGTCAAATGGCAATCATTTTCGATTCCGGAGATGTAATGGCATAAGTGACGTAAACGACAAAACGCGTTATTTTTCACCACTTAGCTTTCTCAGCTTGGGCATTTTTTGGAAGCTTTTATTGAACCATTGATGGATTTCGTAGATTAAATGGCAGTCATTTTCGGTTCCGGAAATATAATGGCATAAGTGACGTAAAAGACCAACTGCACTTTTATCATCAGCTCAAATTTCTCCAAAATAATAAACAAATTTTGATAAACTTAGTGTTATATAAAAGCTGGAATGATGTCTTTGATCAAGTTTGGAAAATTATGTCAAACTTTCCCGGTTCGGGAGATATATTCTTATACATGACTTAACCGACAAACCGAAGTGTTTTCCAGTGTTTAGAATGTAAGTATGATTCTATTTAAATTATTAGGATAAAGGCATTATCACACCACTAGGTGAATTAAGAAAGGTTTTTATGTAATTAATTCAGCCAAATAAACCAAACAATTATCCAACGCGGCTCCCCAAAATCAGATGAGTTATGCCAACTAATCGAAAGATAGATTGAACATTTATAGGTTTTAGAAAACAATTTTTTTTGCATAAAACTTTTAGGTGTGTTCGTCACAACATTTGTTGAACTGCTAAACGGCAAGAGCAGTGCAACTTGAACTGTTTTGTATTAATAATAATAAGTTGAAGACGTAAAGTGAAGCAGAAACCAAAAATTTCACTTCAAATTCTATAAAATTACCACCTATAAAGGAAATAATCTTGTTCACATGAGGATCAGCAATTAATTGTGAATAAAGAAACACGAACGAATAATAATGACTTCACAAATTGTAACAAAATCCAGTTGCAGCAAGCAAGCTATCGTGATTTAAACCATGTGTGTTTCGAGTCTACTTACCCATTGTTCGGGGCAACAAAAAAAAACAAACACCTATCAAGTGACTCTCTGCGCCTTTACAGATATCAGATATCACCCGCATCGGACATGTCGAATAATAGCAACAAGGTCAGAACATTGAGATATCGAAATGCAACACCAGAAATCACTCATTGCTCAAACGAACTAACGAACGGACGGACGGACATACAACAGATAGTGATAGTGATCGAACAAATTCAGTGCAAATGGCAGTGGTGATCAATTTGGAAATGTTAGTACAAGCACAGGACAAAGGTTCACTCTAACATTTAAAGCTTTTACTTTTTTTCTAGAGTTACACAAAAAATGAAATGAAAGCAAACAAACAAAAAAAAATATAGAAGAATGATGGAAAGCAAAACAAAATAAAAGCAAAGCCTTAAACAGTCACACGATAGTTCTAACTTAAAAGGAAAAATGAAAGCCAAAGTCTTTTTTTTTTGTTTCAAATTAAGAAAATCGAAATGAATTTATTTCTACCAAAATGCAACTAACTACATGTGTGCAGTAAAAAAAAGCAGTGATGATGATAATTAAATTATAAATGTGCAATGAACAACATGAAATACTGGTACTGGTTCTATCAAACTAACATATAAATACAGTGCATACTATCTGTTACCAACTGAAAAAAAAAACAATATGCGTCTGTCAAGTTTTTGTTTTTTGTCTATCAATGTTCGTCATCACAGCAACCGACGATAAAATCCGTTGAGAATACCAACGAAAAATCGGTACAGTGTAAAGTTACGCAGCAGATTGCCTAGATCGAGTAAAAAATCGATCACAGTAGCTATGAACCGGGTGATCCGAGCACATCGACATTCCTGCCGGATGACAACTACCTTCCGGTGAGATTTACCCTTCTCCACCCGTACGCCACTGTCGTCATCGGACGATTTCTCCTCGTCCTCGTCCGACTCGTCATTGCCTACTTTGTCACTGTCGACGGCGTTCGTTTGGTCATCTTCGTCGTTGTCGTCGTCGTCAACTCTACTGTATCGATAAATTTTGCGATTCTTGCGATTGAATAGTTTTCTAGAACCTGAGCCTGAGGGATTGGCTTTGTGTTGCTTCTTAGAACGACGATGATGACGATGCGATCGGTTTGCCGCTAGCTTACCTCGTAAATCCTGACACTTGGCAGCCGTCAGAACCGTTCCCGGCTGGGACAGCAGCACCGTTTCCAGGCAGCGTACGTTTTCCCGGCATGTTTTGATGATTTCGTCCTGATGGCGTGAAAATGGAAACGAAAGAAAGTGAAAGTTAGTGTAATAAAGAGAGCAATTTTTCGAAAGTTCGAAACAAGCTGTTGTTTGTGTTTATGGCATTAGTTTTTCGGGGTTTGAAATTTTAAGAATGCTGAACAATAAATCGGTAGCCATGATCATGTTTGTGCGGTAAGTGAAGTCGTGAGTTGCGAGAGGTAATATCGTGACTGTTTTGGATGCAGATCGACCAGAACAGAAAATTTTGTGGTGGGAATCCCGCTGAGTTCAAGTAATTCCAAGCGAAGGTTTCCTCGAGTTAGATTTTATTTTTTTTTTTCTAATAAACAGCAGGATCCCACACAACGTCATTACAAATAGTTGACCAATGAATAAATGAAAATGCTGTATTATATCGATGAACTGGTTTTAATTGAAAGATCTTTCATGAGTTTTAACCGAACACTGGTTAGAAAGAACTAGATTCTTTAGTCGTAGATTAAAGTGAACCATTCTGGTTAGTTGTTTGCAACGGTTAGTAGGAAAAAGCGAAACAGGCAAAACCTACCTTGCACTTGTATTAACAAACAGTACAATAGAAACTGTTGCTAATTTGATAGCTTCAAATAACGTCAACTTCACAGTAGATTTTTCAGCAAACAATATTCGACTTACGTGATTTATGTTCTGTTCGTATTTTACACTATAGCAGCTCGTTTACTAAAACTTATTTGAAAATTACCGAGACAGACAAACTATCCGATATTGTTACATTGTAAAAGTCTCATTGAATTGCAAGCAAACAAGGAAACAATTTGGCAATGAGAAGTCCCGGCCCCTAACAAAGAAAATGTCGATTTATTACCGTGAAAATTTTTCTATTCATCAGTATAATCTCAGTCTAGAGCGATACACCTCTAAAATTTTGATGCCCTTTGAAAACCAAATGATTTGTCAAGGCCTTCAAAATAGACTACCTTTCTATGTTTGGAAATAGATAATAGTCGCTGGGGGCCAGGTCTGGAGAATACGGGGGATGCGGTGGACGAATCCGTACCGTAAATCATTCAATTTTAACGTTGCATTTATGTATGAATGCGCTAGTGCATCTTTTTCATAGCTAGATGAAAACTAGAACTCGTTGTTATTCAAACACTGCTAGATGGTTCGAAACTATTCACGTCTTGTTCTGTGAGAGGCTCGAAACTTTTCAATCCATGTAGTAAACACTGTCCCAAAAAGTATGGACGCAACCAAAAACCGCTGCCATTTCGCAATGTTTCAGAATCTGGCAATTTTTATGGCTGCGTCCTGTAGTTTACACTCTTCTCTAACTACTTGTGCAGTTGTTTATTCGTTTTCATTAGTTTGTTTCGAAATGCGTGGACTTTCAGCAGAACAACGTCGAAAAATTGTGTACAAATGATGCACAGAACGCGGAATGTCACTGAGAAAGATAGCAAAAATGGAAGGAGTATATGAAAAAGCCGTGCGAAATGCAATCAGGAAGTTCGGTGAGGATAATACCTTTGAGGATAAACCGAAAACGAGTCGAAAAAAAGGTCCTGCTAACCCTCAGTTGAATAAAAGTATACTGAAGGCGTTTGAGCAAAAGAAGGAGGTTGTTTCAGTTCGGGATGTGGCCGAACAAGAGGGCACTTCGAAGTCAAAAGTTCTTCGTGCTAAAGAACGTTTGAATCTTCGAACCTATACTTACCTTACCTAACAGCTATAGGCCTGGGGTGTCCTTTGCTGTATCAAGCATACATCTCTACATAACTCGGTCCATGGCTGCTTGTCGCCAGCCACTCAAGGCACGGATGCTTCTGAGATCACCCTCCACTTGATCGATCCACCTTGCTCGCTGCGCTCCTCTTCTTCTTGTACCAGTCGGATTAGATTCAAGAACCATTTTCACTGGGCTGTCGTCCGACATCCTTATGACATGCCCAGCCCATCGTAGACGTCCGATTTTAGCTGTCCGTACGAAGGGTGGTTCTCCTAGCAGCTGTTGCAATTCGTGATTCATACGCCGTCTCCACGTTCCGTCTTCCATCTGCACTCCGCCATAGATGGTCCTCAGTACCTTTCTTTCGAAAACACTGAGGGCGCGTTGGTCCTCTGCCAACATAGTCCAGGTCTCGTGGCCATAGAGAACAACCGGTCTAATTAGCGTTTTGTATGTAGATGGTCAATTTCGTGCGGTGGCGTACTTTTCTCGATCGGAGGGTTTTTCTGAGTCGGAGGGTTTTTCTGACTTTTCTCGATCGGAGGGTTTTCGAGAGCGTCCCAAAGTACGCACGATTCCCTGCCAAAATACGTCTATGAATTTCTCTGGCGTACGGTGGCGTACTTTTCTCGATCGGAGGGTTTTTTTGAGTCGGAGGGTTTTTCTGACTTTTCTCGATCGGAGGGTTTTCGAGAGCGTCCCAAAGTACGCACGATTCCCTGCCAAAATACGTCTATGAATTTCTCTGCTGGTGTCATTATCGGCGGTCACCAGTGAGCCCAAATACACGAACTCGTCAACCACCTCGATATCGTCACCGTCTATCAATATTCGTGGTGGGATGCGTAGTGTTTCTTCTCTAGAGCCTCTTCCTCTCATGTATTTTGTTTTCGACGCATTTATGGCCAGTCCGATACGCCTAGCTTCAGCTTTCAGTCCGATGTAGGTTTCCGTCATCTTCTCAAGGCTACGTGTCACAATATCAATATCGTCAGCGAAGCCAAAAAGTTGTACGGGCTTTCGGAAGATCGTGTCATTCGTGTCGATCCTCGCTCTTCGAATCACACCTTCCAGGGCAATATTGAACAAGATACAAGAAAGTCCATCACCTTGACGTAGCTCTCTCCGAGATTCGAAGGGACTCGAGAGCGTCCCAGATACTCGGACGTAGCACATCACTCTATCCATCGTTGCTTTGACCAATCGCGTCAGTTTATCCGGGAAACCGTATTCGTGCATGATCTGCCATAGCTGTTCTCGATCGATTGTGTCGTATGCCGCTTTGAAGTCAATGAATAGGTGATGCGTGGGTACGTTATATTCACGACACATCTGGAGTACTTGTCTTATCGCGAAGATGTGATCCGTAGTGGCGCGGGCTCCAGTAAATCCCGCTTGGTACGGTCCTACGAATTCCTTAGCTATTGGTGATAGACAAAGGATTTGGGAGAGTTCCTTGTAGGCGGCGTTGAGCAATGTGATTGCGCGGTAATTGCAACAGTCTAGCTTATCGCCCTTTTTGTAGTCGGAACATACCACTCCATCCATCCATTCCTGCGGTAGAATCTCCTCCCAAATCCTAGAAATCATCCAGTGCAGCGCTCTAGCCAGTGCCTCTCCTCCATGTTTGAGCAGCTCGTCTGGCAACTGGTCATTGCACGCGGCTTTGTTGTTCCTCAGCTTGCCGATCTCCTCACTTATCTCCGACAGATCAGGGGCTGGGAATCTGTCGTCGGCTGAGCGTGCACCCAGATTGATTCCTGTACCGTTCTTTGTATCTTGTGCTTCGCCATTCAGATGCTCGTCATAGTACTGCTTCCACCTGTCGATCACCTCACGTTCGTTCGTGAGAAGGTTACCACTGGTATCTCTGCACATTTCGGCCTGTTGCGTGTAGCTTCTACGTGAGCGGTTCACCTTCTCATAGAACTTCCGTGTGTCATTTGCGCGGTACAGCTGTTCCATCGCTTCGCCATCTTGGTCTTCCTGGTGGCGCTTTTTCCTCCGAAAAACAGTATTCTGTCTGTTCCGTGCCTGTCTGTATCGTTCCTCGTTCGCCCTCGTGCGGTGTTGCAGCATTCTCGCCTTTGCCGCATTCTTCTCTTCGACCAACTGCTGGCATTCGCCGTCAAACCAATCATTTCCTCGATTCGATAACGTCGTACCTAGGACGGTTGCAGCAGTACTACTCACGGCGGACCTTATGTTCCTCCAGCCGTCTTCAAGAGTCGCGGCCAAGCTGCTCTTCCGTTGGTAGCACTAGTCTAAGTTGTTGCGCGTATTCCTCTGCAGTACGAATGCTACGTAGCTGCTTGAGATTGAGTCCCGGCGTTCCTGTGCGACGAGTATTGTGCACCGTCGATAGTTTTGAGAGCATACAAACTGCAACAAGGTAGTCGTCAGAATCAATGTTGACACTGCGGTAGGTGCGGACATTGATGACGTCGGAGAAGAATCGCCCATCGATGAGAACGTGGTCGATTTGATTTTCCGTATGTTGATCAGGTGATCTCCAGGTGGCTTTGTGGATATCTTTGCGGGGGACGAAGGTGCTTCGAACTACCATTCCTCGGGAGGCTGCAAAGTTTACGCATCGTTGACCGTTGTCGTTTGTTACCGCGTGCAGGCTCTCCAGCCCGATCACGGGCCTGTACATTGCCTCCCGGCCTACCTGAGCATTCATGTCGCCGATGACGCGTTTTACATTCCGCTGTGGGCATCTGTCGTAGGTTTGTTCCAGCTGCGCGTAGAATGCTTCCTTTTCGTCATCGGGTCTCGTCTCATGTGGGCAGTGCACGTTGATGATGCTGTAATTGAAGAAACGGCCCTTGATCTTCAATATGCACATTCTATCGCTGACTGGCTGCCACCCAATCACGCGCTGGCGCATCTTGCCCAACACTACAAATCCCGTTCCTAGAACGTTGGTTGTGCCACAGCTTTGGTAGAAGGTAGCCGCTCGATGCCCACTTTTCCACACCTTCTCTCCCGTCCAACAAAGTTCCTGCAATGCTACGACATCGAAGTCCCGGATTTGAAGCTCATCATGCAGCATTCGGTCGTATCCTGGGAAGCCAAGCGATTTGCAGTTCCATTTGCCAAGCTTCCAATCGTAGTCCTTATTTCGTCGTGTAGGTCTTTGCCGATTATTCCGAGTCGTATTTATATCCTGATTATTCGTAACAAGTGTTTTCCGGGCGGCTTGTCAGGCCTGCACCAACCTCCTGTCTTGCCGGAGGGCCATCGTGTCAGCACTGTTTAGAGTCCCACACTGACACAAGGACGATAATCAGCCGCTCCTAACATGGAGAACAGACGCTGTTTCGTTCCGCCCCAACATGGGAACAGACGCTCGGGTAGGCTCGCTCTCTGTAAAGAGAAGGCAAGCCCCCCCTTTCGAACCTATAAGAAGCCGAAACAGTCAAAACGTAGTCCGAACTGAATAATCATGGACGACTAATCCTACGTGAAATTCGATTACAAATCCTTGCCGGGACCACAATATTATACGGTTCGAGAAGGGCAAGTGTTAAACCAGTCCGAGACATCGATTGAAGTCGAAAAAATTGGTAAGAAAGCTATGGTCTGGCAAGCAATTTGTAGCTGAGGTAAGATTTCGAAACCCTTCATCACCACTGCTTCAACAATCAACGAAATATACATCAAGGCATGTTTACAAAAACGACTTCTACCCATGATTCGAAGCCACAAGGATCCTGTTGTCTTCTGGGCAGATCTAGCTTCTTGCCACTACTCGAAATCAACGAAAGAATGGTATACTACCAAAAATGTCACTTTTGTCCCAAAATACATGAATCAACCAAATTGCCCACACCTTCGACCAATTGAGGAATTTTGGGCATTAACAAGGGCACATCTTAGGATGCCATGTCTCGGCAACCGAAACCATTTAACAGTTCGAAAAAAATTGGAAAATAGTGTCAAAACTTTTCGCCAAAAAGTCGGTACGGAATTTAATGAGGAACGTTCGCAAGAAGGTGCGCCAGCTAGTCTACAATGGCTAAGTAGCAAATGTTGAGAATAATATTCTATTGTTGTAGTCTAACATTACATCAGTATATCGAATAAAATTTGAATATCTAACACTAGTGAATTATTTACAGCGAAATCAAAGTGCGTCCATTCTTTCTGGGACAGTCTTTAGTCACCCAAGTTTAAAAGTAATTATCCACACTTGAAAATTCACCCAACGCATCTGAACGAACTTCAGCTTTCAAACAGAGAGAATCTCGCTCTGAGCTTGTTCTGTATCGCCAAGTAGCCAAAAATTTCTCGTCTACTTTTAAGCAACAGTGGTTTTCATAATACAGGGTCCGGCACTCGAAGTGTAACCAACTTCAGATCGCTCGCGCAGCTGACGCACGGGCATCAGCTCTCTAGAAATTTGCTAAATGACAGTTCGGAGTTGTATTGTTTACAAGCACAAGAAAGCATTTTGCTAAAAGTGAACGCGAAAAAAAAATCTTGACTTGAGAGAGCGAAGTAGTTGCTTCGTTTGGCCGAAAGCGGTCAATTTCCGAACATTGTATTTTCTGACGAGAAAATTTTTCCAATTGAGCAATTCGTAAACTTTCAAAACGATAGGGTTTACTTGACCGACCGTTCATACGAGAATTTGAGTCATCGATTGGCCACCAGGAGGCAGCACCCGCAACAGATAATGGTTTGGGCCGCTGTAACCGCAGATGGGCGCTCTCAAATCGTTTTCATCGAGCCTGGCGTCAAGGTAAATGCGACATATTATCGGAAAGTATTCTGGAGGTTGCTTTGAAGCCGTGGGCAGACAAACATCTCGGTGACAGACCATGGACGTTTCAGCAGGACTCGGCACCGTCTCACAAAGCTCGAGTGAACCAAGAATGGCTGAAAAACAACGTTCCGAACTTCATCACGTCCACACAATGGCTCTCGAATTCACCAGATGCGAATCCAATGGATTATTCTCTTTGGGCCATTTTGGAGAGCAAAGTCCGAACTAAAAGATACACCAGTCTCGAGGCGCTGAAAAAAGTTATTGTCCGCGAGTGGGCCTAAATACCTGCAAGTCACATTCGGCAACTTGCGATTCGTTTTTTGACCGTCTCAAGGCCATAGTCAAGGCAAAAGGTGGTCATATCGAGCAAAAGTGAATTGATTCTGAATTTTGTATTATTTTTACACATTTTGTACTTTGAATTAAGTAAAAGTAATTTTCCAAACTGAATTTATGGCCTTTTTAATTGGTTACACTTCGAGTGCCGGACCCTATATAGGGCGATACCGATACCGGCGATAAACCGGAAACTTTTGGCATTAAAAATGCCTTACTCTTCACTATATGGGCCGGGTGTCAATTAAAAGTTTCAAAAATAGTCGCGTAACCTTTTTGTGTCATAATTTTGAACGTTAATAACTCGGCCATTTGTTGATGGATTGTTATAATTTAACAACCAATCGATTCGGAAACTTTTAACTTAAACATGTATGACGACGTCGTTTCAGTATTTCAATAGCATACAATTGAAAAAATGGTTGGAATCGATCTATGTTTTCATCCACCAATCCCCGTTGTACAAAATGACGTCAACTTCTTGATCGACATAGGAGGCTTTGCGTCATGCATAAAAAAACCGCATCGTTCTGCGTAGTATGAAGAGAAATCTATAAATATAGGCTGCACAATATTTCTTTGCCTAGTTGATGTTTGACTGCGAATGAAACAAGAAGCTCGTCCAGTGAGCTGATGACTGGATTGTATATGCGTTCACTTGCTGGATTGTCGCTTTTGCAATATGTGTTGGTGAAATTTCCTGCTGTCTGCACAACCTTCGTGTTCGATTGAATATCTTATATATCATCTAGCTATTAAAGAACCGAATCAGCGTGGTTATCGGTTCTTTTGAAATATCCCATGTATTTAGCAAATTGTTGGTAGATTTTGCCATTAAAAATGCCTTACACTTCGCTTCCCGAGGCTGGGTGTCAATTTAAAACATGCAAAACTTATCGCGTAACATTCTTCTGTCATAATTTTGAACGCTTTTAACTCAGTCATTTGTTGATGGATTTATTTAATTCAACAACCAATCGATTCGGTAACATTTAACTTAAACTTATGTTAAATAACGTCATTTGAATATTTCAATTGCATACCATTGAAAAATTGGTTTGAATTGAGTATTTTATTTTTGTTCTCTGGTAACTATCAGGCCAATTTAGAATTATCGGCAATAGATTTGTCGGATCTAATTTGCAGCGCTTGTTCCTCGATGATTTGTTAATGGATTTTCCTCATTTAAATGATTCCAAAGCTTCAATATTGCAAGCTTAAAAATTTGTCAACGGATCGGTTTGCATACTTAAATCTCCATTCCCATACGAACAAAACGTGACAATGTGACTGAACAAGTTGTTGTCCCACCAGAAATTAAACGCTTCAAATGATTCAAAATTAAATTCTGAAACTTATCTAAAAGAGGCCTCCTCGGTTTAGTAGTATAAATGAGTTCCATAGGCTCACATATACAGTACAATTAGATGCAATATCGTATAGTTTAAAAGATAAACTCAAGGTAAGTTTACCTGCGATTTTACATGTATCGTTTGAATAGGAACCCTCGTAGAATTTGGTTAACTGTCAATTTCAGTTTAATTATTATTTGCTACAATAAGCGTCTGATGGCCACACGCGTTGTAACTATGACAATGTCCATTCATGTGTTAATAACATCAAGTTACAATATGAACAAAATTTCGGAATTTTGTTGCGTATCCATTCAGTATATTCCTAATATGCTAAAGCGAAAATCAATGTAAGAAACTAAATATTTTATGCGGACTGTTTCACATGTTTTCTCCTCGTATTGTTGCCATATTATTTACCGACACTTTCCGAAGATTATCGATGATTTTGACGAAGGATTAAAAAAATTACACTACTATTGAGTTTACTGGTACAACATTTTTCATTCAAATAAATAAAATCTTTTCTTGGATCGATTAACTGTTTATAAAATTAATAAGTTTGTACGTTTCTCGAAAATTATTATCATAAAATGAAATCGTTTCATTTCTTCAGGTTTAAATGTTTAGGTCGTTTGTTTCTAAAATTAAGCTTTCAAGTAACGTTGAATTCATCATAATTGACTTCTTGTTAAAGGACGTTATTCAAAAACTTAACAATGTAAAATTTTGTGGAAAGGGATTAAAATTGAATAGAATCAATTATCAAAGAATGGCATATTAGAGCTTAAGCAGTGTGCCTTAAAATATTATATAATTGAATAAAAAAAAAATTATCAAAGAAGAATCTAATTGTCAATTTTATCATTCGCCAACAATATAAGCGCTTAAACTAGACAAAGTTTGTAATTAGTCAATTGAATAAGTTTTTAGTTTAGTGTATCATCATCTCTTTATTTTTGTATTAATTATGAAGAACCTAGAAACGTTCCATTTTTAATGTTATTGTGCTCGGTCGTGTCTTTAATACAACCCTCTAATTTTTTGGAAATTGAACAAAACAACATCCATTACAACCGGGTTTCCATCCAAGTTATCTCTACCGTTGTGTAGATTCCATCCTCAACCACTATTCCCAATTTGTGATTTGGAAAAATATGCATTACTGTTTCCAAGTCGCGCAGAAGTAACCTACCCAAAACCATTTCTGGAATCGCGAGACTAAACCGGACTTATTATGGGACAAAATCAGACTGTGAAGCTTGACGCAAAAATTAAGAAATTAATTACCCTTAATTCAAACTTTTCGTGAGAATGACGTCTCAACCTTCAGCTAACTGACGTATGTCTTACACTTGAAAGCGCGTTTACAACTTCAATCTATGGATCGAAATAATTGCTGGTTTATAAGATATATAACCCAAGTAGCAACTAGAACTTGTTAACATTGACATGTTTCACAATTGCTACAGTACGGTTATTTTTGTTGGATATATTGGACAAGTGATTCTACGTGTTTTTGTCACAAATGTGAAAATCATTCCTATTACTGTTGTGGAACCAACTCAAAAACTTGAAAGGATTATGTCCCAGATCGGTTTTATTAACTGACTGTACAATATGTTCATTTAAACAGTTTCATTTCCAGTTTTCTCTCAACAAATATTACTGCAGTGAAACATGTCAAACAAGAAACTTGTTGCACATCATACAAGCAAAGTGCGCTTTTCCAATCACACAATCGTTTCGGGAAGAGTTAGGAAATCCAATTCAAGAACAATGTTTACTACTTGAGAATCTGTACGGTTGAGTTTCGTGTGGAGGGACGAGCCTGACCCAAAAGATAAGATGAAAATAGGTGCAATCGCATCGAATTTTCGCGTTACTATAACAGAAGTATAGTACATTTTGCTCTCTATTTTTCCAGTTATACTGCTGCTAAGGACTAAAACGAATTACATCGACCGATTAAAACACAATCCGTTGTCAATTCCTATTCCACTTTTTCTCAGATTGACCAATTTCCAATATCGGACCGGTAAGCGAGCGTGGGTAGAGTGTAGTTCTAATGAGCACAATAAATGAACTGCTTCGTCTTTCGCAAAAAAAAAACAAAGTTTCGATCCCATTAACTGTCACTAAAAATGCGACATCAAGCGGAATACAAATTTACATTAGCATTACCACATTCGAAATTTAACTCTCACGTGTTTTGTCCAACGCTCAAGGTAATACTGTCCAAATAAATGTTTTTTTTTCTTTATTTTGGTGGCAGCGGAATTCCCACGTAACCAGTTATTAACGATAATTAGTATCTGAATGGTTCTGACCGACACGTTCACCCGTCGGCTTGTTATTAAAAGCACCCATCGTTTGTTGTTTCTTCTTTTCTATGGTGCTAATGATCAATTAAAACACGGAGCAATGGTTTGATTATTGGTTACGGAATTAGTGGTAACAAAATAAAAATATTCAACTCACACTAAGCCAAGAAAAAACAACCCGACTCGTAACTACCACTGCCTTCCGGATACGCTAGTCTTTGGAAATTTGAAAGCAAAAGTCCTACCTACAACGGTGTCACGGTGTAAAATCGTGTGTGGAATGGCCTCCAGAGCGATGCGAAACAAAACCAAAAACACGGCATTTGAAAACAAACCAGTAGCAACTGTTTATATTTACAATTATCCCGCACGATTCCTTACAACAACAACAACAACAAAAGAAAAAATCTAATAACATCTCCAGCTGAAATCCAGTTGCCTACCGTACACACCACCATCGCGCCTCAAATATTACCGTAACACAGCTCCACATAGATAAGGACCAACACAAACAGGATCGTATTGAGGCAGCAGCAGTAGGTGCATGCATAGCGCAAACAAACATCACAGTAATAGAGAATCAACAATCTTACATAGTCCTCCGGTTTGAGCAGATGGGACTTCGCCTTGAGGGCCTCGGTGTTGGCGAAGCGTAGCTTGCTCTGGATCAGCAGTTTCTTCACTTCCGCTTCCATGTCCTCGTCGAATTCGTTGTTGGAACTGGAGCTCGTCTCGTGCGACAACGACCGCAGGAAGGTGTTGTGTTTGTCGACCGAGCGAAGTGACCGACGCCGTCCATTTCCTCCTGTCAGTCCAGAACCGCCGCCACCACCAGCACCACCTCCTCCGCCGCCGCTTCCCGATTGATCGGGGCTTTCGTACAGGACGTGATGCTTACCTCGTACCGTCATTGTTTTTTCAAGCGAGTGGTGCGGTGGACTGCCCGATTTGCTCGACCAGGAGTGCATGTTGTGACCTGCAAATGTGAGAACATTTCCGTTATGCTTGGCATCGTAGACAAAATTAATCAAAAAATAAACGACTTACTGTATCGATCATCCATCCGGTACTCATCCAGTCGCTTCCGTCGGTTCAGTGAGTTCGCGTTCGGTTCCGAACTCTTACCGAGCGGATCGTTCTTGCGCAGTCGTGGCGGCGACAGCGAATCCATGTTCGCAGCCGACAACGACGACGATGCACAGTCCGACTGGGAATCGATAAAGTTTCGGTAATCATCGCCAAAGTCCAGCAAGCGCCGGGCCGCATCCGTGTCGCGATCCTCGGAGTACGGTTCGCTCATGTACTTCTCCTGGTAGTTATCCCACGCTTGCTCCGAGAAGCTACTCATCTCCTCGGTGCCAGTTCCGGTTCCGTTCTGATCGGTTTCGGCCCGCTCTACTCCATCTAGATTATAATTAGCCAGCGCAGCTAATGATCCTAGATTGACACTGCCGCAGCGGGCCCGGGTCACACTGGAACCGATCTTAAAGTTAGGCTTCGCCATCAGTGCTGCCGATTGTTGCTGTTCCTCCTCGCTATCCGCAGTGGATTTCTTCGTCGAAACCGTGGCCATCAGTGTCGTCGTCATGGTCGTTCCCCTCGTCGTCTGCCGGGCAGAGAACGATTTGCGGGATCCAGACGAGCCGGACAGTGACGACAGCGTGACCAAATCGTCCGACAGCCGAATCCGACCGGAGAATGACTCGGACTTGAGCAGACTTCCCCGATGGCTACTGTTGGACAGATAGTGCTGCTGGCGACCACTACCGCTGCTGCTTCCGGCCGATAGTTGAATTTCCCGTAAAGGTTGTTGCAGTTGCTGCTGCTGCAGCTGCTGCTGTTGAAGCAACTGCTGCTGGTGTTGAAGGATAAGCGAATGCTGCAAAAGATGCAGCGCCGATGATTGCTGCGTCGGGGGTTGCGATTCGTCAGAACCGGACTCGTCGATGCGATTCTAAAATAAAAAAAAAATATTTGCGGATGAGATCATACACTTCTTTTCAACTTGAAAGATTGCAGACAACTGCAGCTAAACAAACATTCACAATTTATCAGACAATCAGTTGTTTTTTATCAGGGGAGTACAGAAAAGTCCAGATAAAACACAGCGGACTCTCGTCTTACCTTCCTCCTCGAGCGCAGCTTTCGTTTCTTCAGTGAACCCTTGCTGTCGGTGCTCTTGGTCATCAGCGGTTGCTGGCTGCCACCCCCGCTGCTACTGGTTGCCATCGTCGCACCGGCACCAGTTCCCGGGGTCGACTTCAGCGAACTGCGCATTGCCGACATCGTGTTCAGTGCCGATTCGCTGATCGAAAAACTTGCCGTCAGCAGCCGTTGGTTCTGATGTTTCTCCAATCGCTCACCGTACTGATTGATCTCCACGGCCGAGGTGTTCAGCTGAGAAATGCAAGACACCGACCAGGGTCTTTCGCCGGATGGCTTGTTGACCCGTCGCTTCACCTGCAGTGACGCATTGGAGGTGGAGTTGTTTTTCGATTCCACTTCATCGTTGGACACGATCGATGTCTCCGAGGGGTACACATTATCCGTCAGCAGCTCCTGCGAGGTCTGATCGCCTTGCAGGCAGGTCGCAACCGAATTCGCCAGCCCTTCCGAGCTGTCCGTGTCACGGGTAATCGAATCGGAATCGGTGTACTCACCGGACGCTTCGCAGTCCGTCGTTGGTCCCGATCCGGGCAGCAACGGTGCCGTGGCTGCCACGTCCAGCGGTTGCTTTTCGAGCCATTCCTTATTTGGTGTGTGAGGAGAACGAAGAAAAGAAATAAAAGTTAATAACTCATAAATGTGTCAGAGTTTTGCTCTCGCAACGAGAAAATTCGAACTATTCCCACGAAAAGAAAACCTTATTATAAAAGTATTTAGCATCATGACATTTTCTCTTTAGTTGTGGAAATGGCATCGAAGCCAGAGCAGTAACACGTCAACATTTTGTTCGCGGATCGAGAAAATTAGAAATACTCGCATTCAAATCTCTCCGTCAGAGATATCGCAAGCAAACAGGGAATGTCGTCTACAGTTGGACTTTGAGAAAGATAACAATCCAGACTGCCAAATAACTAGATTACGGCAGACTTTGAACAGCGTCCTAACAGACAAGAATATTAATAAAAGAGAAAATGTGGCAAGGATTTTCAAACACAATAAGAGGACACTTTATGAAACGGGTGAAAATATGATCAAGTTTCACAAGTTTATACAAGTTTGTACAGAAACTAAAGATGGCAGGAAACTTTCGTTTAAAGCGAAATTAAAAACATTAAGTTTTATAAATTATTTGAAAAAATGTTCTCAGACGACATATCAATCGATTAACACAATAAATGAAGCAGCGATCTTGAGTTCAAAGTACGAAGTTCGCAATGAAATATCTCGTGTGGTAGACCTTTTGTTCCTGTGGCTTGACGAACGACATTTACTTCGCAACCGGAACTATCAATCAGGAAATTTATGTGTAGTAAAAACGTCTGTTGCATTCTTTTTTTCATGCATAAAAATGTTGATATCAATTTTGGTCGGATTTGGTATCTTACCATTGCGGAAAAGTAGCCATAGAAGCTGAACTCTCCAAAAAAACGACAAATCTAAGCGCAATCAAAATTTTGAGCCATGGTCAAGCAGAACCGTGAAATAGTCGCGAAATACAGTTGACACCGAAATGCAGTTCAAAGTCAAACTGGTGTCTAAAAGTAATCAAGGAAACTGTACAAAACTTGACGGAATAAGTCAAACGAAAGTCCTGGATATTTTTTGATTAATTATGCATGAGCTGTGCATGAAAATGATATGATTTGACATTTAAACAAGAAGTTTGACTGATTTGAACCCCGTTCGTGTACAACAAATGTTTGTCCCTATTAACCCTTTCACGACCATAAGATGTCCAGGATAAAATATGTCAGTACAACACAATATTTTAGCTAACAGATCGGCTGAAAAGTTCGTATCGTTTCTATGAGAGGGCGCCACTAGAATTAAATCCATACCATTTTCAGTTAGTACCAACCTTCAAAAGATACGGGTATAAATTTGACAGCTGTCTGATTATTAGTTTGTGAGATATTGCATTTTGAGTGAAGCTACTTTTGTTATTGTGAAAAAAAATGGAAAACAAAGAATTTCGTGTGTTGATGAAACACTACTTTTTGATGAAAAAAAGTGCCGCCGATACCAAAAAAAGGCTTGATGAGTGTTATCCAGACTCTGCACCGGGCGAAGCAACAATTCGTAAG
This sequence comes from Malaya genurostris, assembly GCF_030247185.1. NCBI lineage: Eukaryota > Metazoa > Arthropoda > Insecta > Diptera > Culicidae > Malaya > Malaya genurostris. The sequence continues at coordinate 339,269,242 of NC_080571.1, read as the reverse complement.
TGGTTTGCAAAATTTCGTACTGGTCATATGAGCACCGAAGACGATGAACGCAGTGGACGTCCAAAAGAGGCTGTTACCGATGAAAACGTGAAAAAAACCCACAAAATGATTTTCAATGACCGTAAAGTGAAGTTGATCGAGATAGCTGACACCCTAAAGATATCAAAGGAACGTGTTGGACATATTATTCACGAATATTTGGATATGAGAAAGCTTTGTGCAAAATGGGTGCCGCGTGAGCTCACAATCGATCAAAAACAACAACGAATTGATGATTCTGAGCAGTGTTTGGAGCTGTTATATAGGAATAAAACCGATTTTTTTCGTCGATATATAACAATGGACGAAACATGGCTCCATCACTTCACTCCGAAGTCCAATCGACAGTCAGCTGAGTGGACTGCACGCGATGAACCGAACCCAAAGCGTGGAAAGACTCAACAATCGACCGGTAAGGTTATGGCGTCTGTATTTTGGGATTCGCATGGTATAATTTTCATCGCCTACCTTGAAAAGAGAAAAACCATCAACAGTGACTATTATATAGCGTTATTAGAGCGTTTGAAGGACGAAATTTAAAAAAAAAACGGCCTCAATTGAAGAAGAAAAAAGTTTTGTTTCATCAAGACAATTCACCGTGTCACAAGTCGATGAAAACCATGCTGAAATTGAACGAATTGGGCTTCGAATTGCTCCCTCATCCACCGTATTCTCCAGATTTGGCCCCCAGTGACTTTTTCCTGTTCTTAGACCTCAAGAGAATGCTCGCTGGTAAAAAATTTAGAAGCAATGAAGAGGTAATCGCTGAAACTGAGGCCTATTTTGAGGCAAAGGACAAATCGTACTACTAAAATGGTATCGAAAAGTTGGAAGATCGCTATAATCGCTGTATCGCCTCTGATGGCAATTATGTTGTATAATAAAAACGAATTTTGGCAAAAAAAAGTGTGTTTTTCTATTAAACGATACGAACTTTTCAGCCGAACTGTTATTGTGGGTGTAAAGTAAGAGAAAACCAGAAAAACATAAGTGGGGGTGCATAAGTTTCCTTTAATTTCATGGGAAATATTTTTCCCTATGATCCTCAGAAATTAATAAACGAAGAGTTGAGTTTATTATATCGTATTTTAATTAATTTACTTGTGTACTTGTTTAGCACAAGTGGACGTTGCACATAACAAATTTAATATCTGTTCTTTTTTCTATGCGTCGCTTTTTCAAACTTTTTAAAGTTTTTTAGCATTCAGTAAAAAAAACATCGGTTTAATAATATTTGAAGAATGTATAACGATTTTTATAGAAGGGAAATATATTTCCCTTGAGCGTTAAAAGGTTAGAACAAGAGTCTCTCAAGTGAGGTGACGCCAACCAAAATAATAAAAAGAAGAGAATTTGAAGCAGCCACCGAAGCACAAGAGGGATTCGAAAGTGCCAAACTTTCGTCTTCGTAGTTTGTAAATGACCTCGAAATGGAAGTAAGTTTTCGGTGTTTAACAAAAGATGACACCACCAGATCATTTCTGGTGGAAATGATCAATTTTATGAGTCATACTGAAGTCAAGAAAAATTTGTAGTTTGTTTTCACGTGTTGTAGGAACCCTATAGGAGGGGCTGGGGTCCACTAGGAGATTGATAGCCTAAATGCCGTGTGGAATCCGGCGGAAAAAAAATGAACCAAGAATAGATCCACTGGGTTCCTGCTTCCATGTCGTAAAAGGCGACAATTGCAGGAGTTTCTTTTTCCTTTCAGTTATCAGATATTTTCAATGTTTCACTTCTGATTACTCTATTTTACTAAATTATCTCTTCATTCAATCTATTTATTTCCGTCTAGCTTCGGAGAAAAGTTTTATTTGGAATGGTTTCTTCTTCCATGCTATTGATTGTCTTTCATGATTATAAATTGAATGATAAAAATCAACTATTGCGCAAATCCGTTGATATTACAAAGTTAACAACAGAGATAACATATATCGGTATATTGAATACATAGCAAAAATAAACTTGATATTATTATTTCAAACAATAAATTTATATTTGTCTCGGTAGCCGGCTGCCCAGATCAACCAATATAACCAATTAATAATTTTAATAAACAATTAAAATAATAAAGCGGAAATAATGAAGAATCAAGACGCGCGTGAAATCTGTTGACCTTTATTTGGTGATTTAAAATGATTTTATAACAACTGTTTAGAATATGTCAATGCAATGAATCAACTATTTTGTCTAAATCCTATTCACTCGTTTATTTTATATCACGTAATTTCATTTATTAAAAATAGGGAAGTTTTTATTCTTTACGCGATAGCATTGGAAATTTTTCTTCAGTTTCCTCGAATAAGAGCTGTAAATCAAGACTTCCCGGGACTTCAATATATGATATTGTGGAAACCTTCACTCGGGAAGTGAGTGAGTTTAGTGGTATAAATATACTGAAATTTGTACTAACAAATATCCTTCTCTCGTGACATTTGTGCAGTGCGCAGTAGTATATACGACCTCTAGTAACAACAAGTGTTGGACTAACATCCCTTCCCATTCCTTAGACGACGAATGATTACCCGACAATGGACTGAAGTCGTACTTCGAATCCACACGAGTGCCTGGAAGGAAGGCTTAATGGGTCGGAAAGATCATGATGCCAGTTTTCTGGGATTGTCTTAGTATACCTTTGGAGTATACCACAATGCAAGTATTAGCGTGCATTAATAAAGCGATTAAAGACTTAAATCGCTATAAAAGGGAGTCCATGAGCATTGTTACTATGGTTAAAATCAAAGGTTCAGAGTTTCAGGGTGCCCATCCACCTTGTTAACCTGATTTGGCTTCAGTCGGACTATTATCAGTTCTCAAACCTCAGGTCGTCTCTGAGAAATCGATGTGGGTTTCGTTTTGGAATTTCAGACCGGTACTTCTGGGACCTGATACCGAAACCATGCCAGATTAAGTTTGTAGGGCCATCAACTAGTATGATCTACAAATTTAGAAGATGTTTTTCGTTCTCCACGAATCGAAGTAAGGGAGCAATCTCGGACCACCTCTCGAAATCTATCATAAGTCTTGTGGATTTTTGTGCTCTGGAAATGGACATTTAGAAGGTCTTAGACATGTAATTGGTCGAAACAGTTATCCCTAGTGATAGTGCAACCGTGACAAGTGTGTGTGTGTGTGTGTTGATTGGTGAAAAGTGTGCACATCGTTTATCTCTGCGGAAGTAGCATGTCCCATTTTGAGCAACCATATCTCAGAAACAATTCGATATTTATATATAAACTTTATACTGTAGCAGTCTCTACACGCACAAAAATCACGGTTGTTTAAAACAACACAACGACTAGTTGCCAAACAAACCAAAAACAAAGTTGTTTCGTGCACAACAAGGCGCTTCTACAGTAGCTAGCAGCGAGATCAAGACTGCGAATAACAAGGAAAATGAAAAGAAGACGGAAATCAACAATACCACCGATGCGTCAATGGATGACCACACGATCCACGAACAAAGTGCCTCTCAATCCTCGCAGGAGCCCCTAGAAAAAGGGTGACAACGAGATCGAATACAAAAAAAAAATTATTTAAAAAATCGGCTCAATCGGCCACGTAAAGCTTGTACGCAAATAGGCCTGAATAAAAATGTCTTTTAAATAAAAAAAAGTTGTATCATACCCAGATATCTTAGATTCAAAGAATATATGCTTGTTTTAAACTAGAATATGGTTGTTCCAAACGAATGTTGATTGCTCAAGCATCTGTGAACCTTATATTCGCAAAACAATGCCCCAGTACGGAGAGATTCTTTCCATCGAAAAAGAAAAGGGGAAGAATTTTTCTAAATGGCGTACGTTTGTGCGCTTGAAGAAGATTATACCTTCTTATGTGATTTTCGGCCAAGATACAAGGGTTCCGTAGAAATCACTAGTTACCTATGACAATCAGATAGCCACATGTCAATATTGCCAAAAACCTGTTCACTATGGTAAGCCATGTGGTCCCACTCCCTATAGAACAAGATACACCAGCTGCAGTTAACAACTTCCCCAAACAGTTGCACTATTTATGTACCATTTAATTCCACTATTTCACTGTCACGTTATTACACTTTCACAAAGTCACTATACTTTAATGAAGCATAACAAACGTTACAATACAGATACGCGTATTTCGGAATGTTATTTACATCCTTCTTCAGTGTATCGGTTTTATAAGTTTGTTTGAAAGAATGCTGTAATGCTGCTCCTTTTATACGAAATGTCTTATTGTCAACGAGTAAAAACAGGAAGAAACAGGTAGTAACAAACGGGTAGGAAGGTCAGCTACGATAGTTCTGGCGTCATTAATTTGAGGAAAGGAAAGATCACAGTTATTTAAACCTGTTTCTATGTCTATAATAACTTGTTCGAAATTTACTTTTGAAGAAATTGCATAATTTAAACCAAGATTTAAAGGATTAGTTTGTTCATTGGTAAAATTTTGAGATGAACGATTTACAAGAAAATCCTCCAAAAATTGTACTGGAGGTTTTGGGGGACGGTCTGAAAGATTTTTGGAACGTAAATTTTTCGAATTTCTTATGAAGAAGAATTCGTTTGCGTTCGGATTCGCAATGTTCTGCAATTTTTACTTTGTTTAGAAAAGTTTCGAAGCCTTGGGGATATTGTTTCGCTAGTTTCAAGTGAAGGTTATAGCATTCCAAAGTTTTTACGCTCTGAATGCTATACAATTTTTTAACCTTCACTTTCAAAATTTCGTGTTGAATTTTAATTAGAATTTTTCTAGAAAAAGATCTCCCAATCTTACAGCATGTGGGAATTAATCCAAATCTACTGCATTTTTTCAAAAACGCAATATCTTTGGATATTCCCGCAATTTTCTTTCTTAAACTTAAACTCTAGACATCCGTTTCAAAGAGCACTTCGCTGAATTAGCGAAAGCATCTAAAGAATTAGAGAAAGAACTACCACATCATTTCAAGTGAAAAGTAGCTGAACATGCCTTTTCTGAAGATCATGTCTCTCCTTCAAGGGAAAAAATAATAACGAGATTCAGCAAAAAAAAAACATTTAAAATTGTATAACGGCCTGAAATCTCTTCCACTGGAATTCCACTTCATAAGAGAAGTTAGTAGTAAACGGATGCCGGATCCAGATAAAATTCAATGACAGGCTAGATTAGAGCTAGATGAATCTAAGTTCGTATACACACAGACAATCAGATTTGTATGGTACATGACCTTGCTTCAACAATGATTGCCTAGTCTTTTTTTTTTTCAAAAAAAAGGTGAAAATCATCAACAAGATTCATTTTATTATTTCCTGAAACAACTGGTTTTCAAAGCTCAGACCAAATCTCTTGAGGACCCGCGATTCGTAATATATATTTTTACCTTTTTAAATAAATAAATACCCTTCTTAATCCACCTAGTGGTGTGATAATGCCTTTCTCTTCTTTCATAACAGTCTCATGAAAATATGTTTCATAATTTTATTAAATAAATTTAGATACTAATTTTGACACCAATTGATTCAGATTGATTCGAGTAGTTCACAAAAGCATGCTTCAGTGTTTATGTCACACAGTCAGCATCATTTTCCCAAACTAGTGCTTGACATTTGCGTTGCCTATTTATAATCAGTGATGCTAATCTAAAAAAGCCTTCTTAGTCCACTCAGTGGAATTTTCATATATCTTGAAAAATCACCATAGGGGGGAATACATGAAATTTTCGAAATCGAAAAAAAATTTTTGATGCCAAACGGCTTAGAATTGCATGAAACGTCGAGAATTACTGTCATCTCGAAAAAAAAAAATTTTTTTTTGAAAAAATCGACTTTTTGGGACTTAGAAAAAATATAAAAGTTCCAGAAAGTTGATTTTTTCAAAAAAATTTTTTTTTGAGATGACACTAAATTTCGATGTTTTATGCAGTTTTAAGAGTTTTAGCATCAAAAAAAATTTTCGATTTTGGAAATTTCATGTACCCCCCCCCCCTATGGTGCTTTTTCAAGATCGAAAATTGTCAAACCTTTACCACCGGGCAGCACCCCTTAAGCATGTCCGATTTAGATCAAATTTTGCATGAAGGCTGTTTTCGAGGTGCTCAAACTTTTGAGCACTAGAACTTAACGAAAATAGAGGTGATCCCAAAATTTTGGCACCCTTATATATAAGAGCGGTAAAAATCAACGTGTTTTGTCGGTTACGTCACTTATACAATCATACATCTGGAACCAAAAGTCACAACCATTTGATATTCGAACTTGATCAATGGTCCAACAGTAGCTTCCAAACGAGCCCAAGTTTGTTAAAATCGGTTCAGCCATCTCTGAGAAAATTGAGCGCGTTCAAATACAACGCTTTTTGTCGGTTACGTCACTTATAGAATCATATCTCCGGAACCAAAAGTCACAGCCATTTGATCTTCGAACTTGATCAATGGCCCGACAGTAGCTTTCAAACGAGCCCAAGTTTGTTAAAATCGGTTCAGCCATCTCTGAGAAAATTGAGCGCGTTCAAATATCTTCGAAAAGTGCACACACATACACACACACACACAGACATTTTCCGATCTCGACGAACCGAGTCGAATGGTATATAACACTATGGGTCTCCGAGGCTCCGTTCGAAAGTCGGTTTTTCCAGCAATTCTAATACCTTTCTATAGAGAAAGGCAAAACATAGGTATAGAATTCGCTCAAACTTTAGAAAAATTTTCCGAGGTCCGGAAGGCCGAGTGTCATATACCAATCGATTCAGCTCACCGAACTGAGCAAGTGTCCGCGCGTGTGTGTGTGTCTGTATGTGTGTTGTCAACTAAGAGGTCGAGATCTCAGAGATGGCTGGACCGATTTTGATCAAACTAGTCGCAAATGAAAGGTCTCTCCATCACCCAGAACGCTATTGAATGGTTTTGAGATCGGATGTTTACTTTTTGAGTTATACGAAGTTTTATGTTAAAATTTTCAGTTTTTTGACAATATCTGTCGCAATTGACCTTGAAAACAGAATATGTTTTTAGACTTAGATTCCGCACGGTAATAGCTATCCAACAAGCCATAGATTGTTAAAATCCGTCCATTGTTAAAGGAGACATCGACATTTTTGTATAAGCAACTTTACCCCCTATTCATGCAGTAGGAGTTTTGTGCATTGTATGACAAAGCAATGCTTGGGAGCAACGTGAAATGCGATTTTTGTTACATACAATTGTTTCTAAGTACCAAAAAGACTGTGTACAGAATCCCTTTTCACGATATTTTGCCCCGGACAGATTTTAGCACGGTTCGTTTTTGGCAACATAATCGTTCGAATATGACATATGTAAACCAGATGATGGCAGCATTTTCGAGTTGAAAGCAATTCCATAATTATTTTAAGTTAAACTGCTTACAGCAATAAATGCTGGAAGAACAAAACACCCATATACCATTCGAATCAATTCGTCGAGATCTGTAAATGCGTATGTGACAAATAATTTCACTCAATTTTTTCGGAGATGACTTAACCGTTTTCTACAAACTCAGATTCATATGAAAAATCGTATGCTCTCAAAAACGGTTCCTGAAATATGTTTGGATCCGACTTCTGGTTCCGGAACTACAGGATGGTATGTGAAACGAAATTAAAATTGTGTAACTCATTTTTCTCGTGGATCCTATAAAACATCTTGCTTTTCAGTCAGATTCAACTTCCGGTTTCGGAGATACAGGGTGATTAGTATAAAAATGTCTATTTCACATAAATTAATCACACAGAAAAAATCACCCATTTCTTAGAATACCCTCAACTAGGTCTAACTACGGTTACTACGAAACTTTGACTAGTATGTGCCACCTATTTAATAATTGTTACAATGTATTTGACTCTCATCATTCGCGTAATGTTCTAAAAAAGCTGTTTCTCAGTTATCTATCTCGATAGGTTCTAGTAACTAGAATAGTATATTTAGTATTAGTTTTCTCGCATCATAGAATAATTTCTAAGTTTTAGTTTTAAGTTATTATGTATCATTTGGATCATTGTAATCTGGTGATGCAAAAGATGAGGAGTTTTATGCATGTTGGAGAGAAAGTTTTAACAAAAATAGCTTACATTACAGAGATGACAATTCTGAAAACCTTTAAAAACTCAAAACAATTAATTCGTCATATGGCCATACGAATCGGTTTTGGTTATGCTGGTTCCTGAACACCGGCTACCGGCTGAATTATCGTAAACTCTAAAGTGGAACTTACTTCGACATATCATGAAATGTTCAATCGATTGTCACACTTTTAGATTAAAATTCGATCCGATTTGCAGTTTCGACATTACAGAGTAATGAGTGATTAAAATCTCAAATTGCCGCTTAAAATGATGGTCATTAAAATAATGTCATGAGAACTAAAACACCGAAGAATATTCATGCAAAAAACACATGCGGATTGATAAAAAAGGTATCATCTCGGTCTAGTAATTTAATTATTTAGTGATGTTCATACACGGAGAACCCGCAGATCAAAAAATTACAATATTGCAGTTGTTGTTTCACGCCTCGGTTGTTTCAACTAAAATGCTGTTGATTTAACTAACATATCTGATGATTTTGTCATAATCATTCAGGTAAACGAAGGAAATGGGGGAAAAATTTCTTAAAGCTCTTTGAACATTTTGCTGGTGAATTTTCTCTTGGGACTTTTAATCTTGCATTTCTACATTATCTGAGAGTTTAGTGACAAAACTATAAGCTGCTAACTAGGTAAAATTTCGTTGTTCAAACGGTGAACGATTAGCTACCTCCCGAAGAGACTAGAAGTAAATAATATTTATTGCAATAGGCGTCTCAAGTTCAAATAACTGAAAAATTGGTGAAAACAAATGAGTCATTTTTTGCTTTCATGCATACAGGTAACTTTGCTGAGATTGTGTCATTGCTCAGTTGCACGAGTGATACCTCATTGAAACGTTTCATTGACCGCTTAGGCTGTACCGCTCAACTGTAACGTTTCATTACTCGTTCGTGGTGCGTATATTCGCTGGGTGCCATTACTAAACTGCCAGTAAGATAAATAAAAAATGGTAGTTTAGTTAAAACAACAAGTGGTACCAAATTTCAACCAATCAAATTCAGATATACAACTAATATTTTAGTTGTTTTGCGATCGCTAGTTTTTTCGTGTACATGATGCACGAAAATGAGGCTGAAGCTGTTTCTTTTGAAAAGAAAAAAAACATCGATGGAAAACGAGAAATGAATTTATCAGGTTTTGGGGTGTTACTTCCCGAATATAAATGAGTTTAATGATGAATGATGAAAAAATATTCACTCCCAATGAATGTCAGAACATTCATTCTTAAATCCCACGAGACGAGTTACCGAAAAATTCGAGAAAAAAAAACCTCAATTGTGATAAGCTCTGAGCTCTAAAATTGCACCGAATTGAATCTTATAGCGTTTTCGTTTTTAATTTGCACTACACCGGTGCAGTGCTACACTGAGGCATGAATAAACGAACAAAAATGACGAAAACATAAACAGTAACCATTGACTACAATAAACGAGTCCATTGCACAGAGCTACACCAAACTTTTGATGAGTGCTACACCAGTGGTATCGGTGCAGAAAAAGTGTAGCACTGGTGTAGTGCAATTGGTAAAAACGAACGGTTTCAGTGCAGCTTACGCTACACCAGTGTAGTGCAATTTAAAAACGAAAACGACATTAGTTGAGTAGCTAATAGTTTTTAGTCGGTGCATTGCTGAAATGACTTTCAAGCACTCTTGAAGTGTGTGTGTGTGTGTGTGTGTGTGTAAATTGATGGATTCGTAATTGATTGACCGTCAATTAAAATTAATAATGTTTTTAGTCTTTCTGTTTTGTACACACACTCCAGTGCCCGATGCAAGAAATCGAGTTCATTAATGGGTATAACCTGGTCAAAGACGGCTCTGATAATTATTTTCAAGAACCGCACATCATGCTCATCATCCGACGCGAGCCGGTCGATTCGAAAGACCTTGATCTTAGCAAGCTGGGTCTCTTCGAAGCCAAGGTTACCTAGGCTGACAGATACGCGTCCGACGTGACGAACGGCAAACGAAGAAGCAAACGGAATTCAAACTCACCTCAATCCGGTTGATCTTGTGATTGCTCATCACTTTCTCCACCTTCCGATTGCCGGAACTGTTGACGACGACGCTGTTGTGGCTGCTGACACCACCGATACCGGTAAGTGTCGCGTGAAGACGCGATGCAGACGACGAATGTAGCTGATGGGGGCCGCTGCCACCTCCTCCTCCCTGGTGCTGCTGCTGTTGGTACGTTTGATTGTGATAGTTACGATGATTGTGGTGGTGATGGTGGTGATGATGGTAGTGCGGATTTTTCACCACAGTTTTCGGGGTTTTCGCGAAAATCTCGTCCCGTACCAGTGTTTCCGCGTGTAGCACTAACCGTTGGATCGAACTGGTCGCATACTGCTGCTGCTGCTGTTTCGCCGCCGGATGAGTGAAAAATTAAACAAAACACAAAAAGATATAAAATCATCGGTAATAAAACACACTAAATGGTAAACAAAATTATGAACAAATCTTGCGATAAGATAGTCTGACTGACTGACTGACCAAACAACGCTATTGTGCCCGAAGGTAGAAAAAATTGAATGGATGACGTGAGCGACGACTAGTAAATTATACCGAGACGGTGAACGCGAAAATTCACGCCAACAGCTGGTGTATGCAAAGTACACTGTGCAGTGTGCCAATTCAAAACCACAACTGAGCCACTTGACTGTCATCGCTGGCACTTCCAGATATATCTCCTCGCAGTCGTCGTCATCGTGCTCGAAACGATGGAATAAATATGTTTTAGAGAAAAAAAAAAAACAACAACGCCAGCACGATCAAAGTAGCCTGGCAGTGGGCTGAACGGAACTATACTGACGTGAAAAGTGATTTTAGTATAGTAGGTTTTGAAAAAAAAAATGGAAGAGCGGCTCATATCAGCATTTGATTCGGAGTGAACAGTGATTAAACATTTTTACGACGATCGTGAATAGATTTTCAAAACTCGTACACGAATTACAATTGATCATAGCCTACAGTCACAGTAAACTAATTTACCACACACTAGGGAAAAAGAGCTAGAAAGGCTCGCAACCACACAAACCCCTGATAAGATAAGAGACTTTATGGACAAACCACAACGACGACGGTTAAAACTCGTTGAGATTTTCCTTAATTCGTCAACCCGACTAGTTGCACGTTCGCAACTTCACAGTATCCCAGGATCAATCGGATCGATGATTGATTTATTTGGCTTAGGCTGGGAAGGTGTTACTTCGGGATGTTTGTTTGCGACCGACACACAAAATCAAACATCGATATTAAAGCGACACTTCTCACACTCCACAGTCCCGTTGTTGTTGATGACGAAGATAACGATGCCAGAGCCCATAGACAAAGAAGAAAGAAATCCCCTTTTACGGGTGCCACTTGTGGATATGAATGTTTCTGTCATCTTCCGTCATCTCAAGGGGAAGTGAAGAAGCCTCTGTGTTCGGTTGTTTGTTGATTTTGTTTTTACTCCCATGGAAGTCAGCAATTTATGACCACATGCCCTCGGTGAAGTCAGGGTTAACAACTGAGTTTTTTGAGTTGTCAAAAATTTTCCATGGCCAATCAACGCAACAGATTCTTCTTGCCCATAAAGCCAATTTCGATGACACATTTGGAAAGTTGCTACCGCAAGAGGATTCCAGATTCCGACAGTCAGCTGCTACTGATCGAGCTCACACGGTCGAGCCTTGGTAAGTCGAAGCAAAACTGTTAGAAACAATTGACCGCATTTTGAACGACGATGGGAATCGTCACCCGGCGTCATCGGGAAGCAGCACGGCGAGTGACCTAATCGCTGTGCATCAGAAATATGCTTGGAATTAATTATCGAATGCAGTCTAAATAGAGATGGAGAAAGTGTTTAGCTTTCTATCATAATATTTGGTAGTATTTTTCAGTAAAGTAAACATACATCTTGAAAAGATAAATTCCGTTAATACAGATGGGAGCGATTTTGCTAGCTTAATAAACATAACATTTCAGAGAACTGAATTGATCATGTTAACTTTCGCTAGGACACGAGAAATTTTCATTTTAAAGACTCTTTCTGGACATGTAAATTAGAGATGGTTGGAAAAGTAATTTCTTAAACCCGAACCCGATCCGTATGACACTCGGTCCTCCGGGCCGTCGGGTTTTACATTGATTGCATAGCTTTTCTATATGAGAAAGGCAAAAAGTGCATGTTTTTGTTTATGTCACTTGTACCATTATATCTCCGGAACCAGAAGTCACAGCCATTTGATCTTCAAACTAGATCAATGGCAGAATATAAACGAGCCTAAGCTTGTTGAAATCGGTTCAGTCATCTCTAAGAAAATTTCGCGATAATTGAACTCGTTTAAAGGTGCACACACAGACATTTTCCGATCTCGTCGAGCTGAGTCGATTGGTGTATAACACTATGGGTCTCCGAGGCTTCGTTCGAAAGTCGGTTTTGCAACAGTTCTAAAGTCTTTCTATAGATGAAGTTAAAAACGGATCAGGGTCATTTCGCCGAAAGTCATTTCGCCAAAAGGGTTATTTCGCCGAATCCTGAAATCGTCTTAAAATAGTAATTGAAATTGATTTAAATTAAATACAAATGAAAGATGATAGCGTTAACACCCGTTTTGTTGACCTACAATTGTGCTTCTTGACTAAAGATTGATTCTTGTACTATTGAATAAAAATTGATCCATGAACCTAGGAACGGAGTTCCCAAGAAAAGTTGTTGACTATTAGCTACTAAGCATCAAAGCAATTGCATAGGTGTATCTACCAGGCAAATGTATGTGGTATTTTCCGTTTATTAGGTGAAAATGAAAAAAAATATCTAATGCGGCGACGCCATGTCCTAACTAAAGCAAAGAAACCTAGCTATGAGTAGCCCGGGCAAACGAGGCGGTTACAGGTTTGTATGCAAGAGGCCGCCGCTTCCGACGGCGGGTCTTCGGTTGGTTTTGGTTATGTGGCTGCGCCTCATTAGTTATACAGGAGACATGACCCTTTCGGCCAAATGGCTCTTTTGGCGAAATTACCTTTTCGGCGTAAAAACTGTTTGCATACTCTTTTGAAGCCAGTAAAAACTGTTTGCATACTCTTTTGAAAGCGGTCAAAATTTTTTACAGCAATTTTAGCAAAATAAATACGATCGAAATAAGAAACATCCTACAAATAAGTAAATGACCTTCATTGGTGTAGTTTTACATGAAAAGACAGAATTTTTTTTTCGGACGCTAACTGTTTTTGCTAGGTGATCTTTTTCTTCAAGTGCCGTTTTTTAAAAATCTATTTTAAGGTACTTTTTATTGATGCAGCATTTTTAATATTTTTCTTCGAGATATTTCACTTATTTCGTGAAAACCATCCGTTCAAAACATGTTGGTAAGGTTTGTCGATTACATCCAATTGAATAGAATTGGTACAAGCAGGTTTTGTCTGTTTCAAACGAAAGTCTAAATAAATTTTGAAAAGTCAAAGTAGGATAAGAGGTTTTTAATGAAAATGTCCAAAAGGTTTAATTGAGGTCGTCAAATGGTGAGATAACTAAGTCCTCACAAGTTCTTATCGCATGCCTCCCCGAGCGTCTATGATGACATTTGGTCCATAGACCGGCGTTAGTAGCAGAATGAGAGGGTGCGAAATGGCTTGTAGTTTGAAGTCCATCCTAAAGTGCAATATTTATCATAGTATGTTGCAACGTGTGGCTCTGTTGTTTGTTGCATTATTTGTTATTATGATTATTATTGTTAAAAAAGAAATATTATATTTTGTCATGTTATGTTGTATGGTATTATACTACATTGCACTATATCATATTATATTGTATTATATTATATTATAAGTATATGTATTGTGTTATATTGTATTGTGTTAGAACATATTGTATTATATTACATCATGTTATATTGTGTAATGTTATATTATAATGTTCTATATTATATTGCTTTGTGCTGTGTTATATTGTATTATATTATATTTTATTATTTTATATTCTGTTATATCACAGAGAACAGATATCCAACAGACATTTATACGTGCAAAGTCGTGTGCAACGGTGATTTTTAACGGATTTTCACTTGTATGCTTTACACAGCTTTTTAAAAAAGTTTGTGCTAAAGCTGTTATATTGAATTATATTGTAGTATACTGTATTGCATTTTATTATGTTATATTATATTATATTAATGTTATATTGTATTGTATTATATTATATTTTGTTTAATATTAATTTATATTATATTATAGGTATTGTATTATGCTCAATTATATCGACAACGGGAAGGTGCAAGGAGTGCATCAGGATATCTTACAAGTGAATGACTGGATGATGGAGTGGATTGCCAACCTGAGTCACGTGGGAGAAGCTTTGTGTTTCTCCCTGAAGGTTTGAAATGAGTACGACGCACCCTTCTAACAAACAAACCATCAGGCGGGTTTAAGCTGGTATAGCGAAATTCTTTATTATATGGCTAGATGTTCTTGCTGGAAGGCGCCGGGTCCTCAACACCCATTTTGGCCTTCTTAACAGCAATTATATGAAAGCTATCTGATAATCAAATTCGGATCTACTGGAAGCCTATCCGCATACATTGGTAATGCCTTGAACTGATGGTGACTTCACACATACATACTTACATACATACATACATATTCGACCACTATTTCCAATACTTCCGAATCCGGATACCGAGGAACATGACTTACAAATCGGACCTGTTTCGAACCTAGTTAAGAACTTTTCCCTCTTCTAGTTCCGGAACCGGAAGTCGGATCCACATGAAATTGACGATTTTTATTTGGGATTATAAGACTATCTACTTAAGCCATGAAAATAGGTCAAACCATCTCTGAGAAAATAGCCTGAGTTTCATTTTGGAGTATTTAAACACTATTTTCGAGGCTTCCGGAATCAAAAATCGGAAGCCAGAATAGCCGGAATTAGTTTGATACGCCGTTTACTAACAATGGCTGACGGTTGGAATAGTTTCGAGTTTAGTTTAGAATTCTTTCACGTTTTTGGTAATTCCGGAACCGAAAGTTGTATTCGGATTAAATTCTAAAGCTTTATATGGGTTATATGAGTTAAAGTGAGTAAGTAGCTTAGGTGTTGGTTTCCGTTTTCTTTATAGCGTGTACGAAATCGAACAAAGCCGGCTGACTGTGTGCATTGTTTGTAAAGGCGAGTTGTGTTTTCATCTTCTGTGCCAGCTCGTACCGGTACGTATTGGTTTTATTTCGTCACATTTTATATGGCGGTTTGAAAGCTTTGACATTCGTCATCCTGTAATTGCGGAACCGAAAGTCAGATCCTGATGAAATTTCACAGTAGCTTTTGAGATAATATGAGCTTCAATTTAAATCATTTGGAGTTTTTTCACTACCGTGCTTCCGGTACAGGAAATAGAGAGCTATTAGTGCCGAATTAAGTTTTTTTTGCTCACACACTAATAAGTTTTGCAAACTTATAATTTAGTTTTATGGGATTTGTATTTGTTTGTAGAAAAATACACATGAAAATGAAAATTTCCCACTTATCGCACCCTAGTTCCGAAGCCGGAAGTCGAATCACGATAATATGTTCTAGAAAATTTTAAATAATTTCAAGACCTTTTGTTTGAATCTCAGTTTGTGAAAATCGGTTAAGCCATTTCCGAGAAAATTAAGTGCACATTTTATACCTAATTCTAAACTTCGGAAGCGGAAGTCGGATCTAATTGAAATTCAATACCATACTACCATAAGACCCTTCATTTGAATCTAAGTTTGTGCAAACTCGTTCAGCCATTTTCGAAAAGTGAGTATTTTATTACATACATACACACACAGAAATTTTCTCAGTTCGTCGAGCTGAATCGAATGGCATCTGCAATTCGGTTGAAAAGTCGATTTTCATAGTGATTGCATAGCCTTATATGAGAAAAGCAAAACCTGTTTCAATAAGTATGCCTTGATAGTTGATGGCCAAACGAACCAGCTTTGGCTATATCGGTACCCGATTTTTTATCCTCCGGAAGTACAGTAACGGACTCCAGAAATACCGAGTTCACTTGTATTTCTCAAGAGTAGAAAAAAAAATCGATCTCAAGAATAGTTAAACCTACTTTTTCTAACTTAAATTCAACTAGATGGTCTTAAGGTCTTTAAGTTGTTATAAAATTTTAGATGAATCCAATCACATGAACAAATTTTGAACTGGAATTTCCAGTAGAGAAACAAGAGAAGGCGTTTATAATCTTAAAAACTACCTGCTACAGGTATGTGAAAAGTTCTGCATGAATACACGCATCTCTTGGTTTTAAGGGTTCAAATCCCTCCCGAAACTTAATAGTAACTTACAGTTTAGTTTAGTTTTCGATAAAAAAGGCACTGTAAAATTTTTTTCATCAAAATAAAAGATTTTTATTTAAATTGATTTTCAGTTTTTAAGGGGAATTTTTTTCAGTGTAGGAATCGATATGGAAGTAGTTCAGTATTTTTGTTGGAAAATTTAACTGATTTTGTGAAAAACAATAGTATAATACGTTTTAGTGGAATACTTTTTTTCGTCAACTCTTCGAATAAAAATGAGTAAGAGTTTAGCCCCTTTTAAAAGACAGTCTACGTCAATGTGACGTTTCAAAGACTGTCCCAGACAGTATGGACGCACTTTGATTTCGCTGTAAATAATTCACAAGTGTTAGATATTCAAATTTTATTCGATATACTGATAATATTAGACTACAACAACATAATATTATTCTCAACATTTGCTACTTAGCCATTGTAGACTAGCTGGCGCACCTTTTTGCGAACGTTCCTCATTAAATTCCGTACAGACTTCTGTTGAATGGTTTCGGCTGCCGAGACATGTTTCCTATGATGTGCTTTCGTTAATGCCCAAAATTCCTCAATTGGTCGAAGTTGTGGGCAATTTGGTGGATTCATGTCTTTTGGGACGAAAGTGACATTTTTGGTAGTACACCATTCTACCGTTGATTTCGAGTAGTGGCAAGAAGCAAGATCTGGCCAGAAGACAACAGGATCCTTGTGGCTTCGAATCATGGGTAGCAGTCGTTTTTGTAAACATTCCTTGATGTATATTTCGCTGTTCATTGAAGCAGTGGTGATGAAGGATTTCGAAATCTTACCGCAGCTACAAATTGCTTGCCAGACCATAGATTTCCTACCAAATTTTTCGACTTCAATCGATGTCTCGGACTGGTTAAACACTTGCCCTTCTCTCACCGTATAATATTGTGGCACCGGCAAGGATTTGTAATCGAGTTTCACGTAGGTTTCGTCGTCCATGATTATGCAGTTCAAATTTCCAGCAAGAATCGTGTTTTATAGCTTTTGAACCCTCGGCCTGATCGATGCTTCTTGTTTCGGACTACGTTTGTGGGTACACGCCTGATTGGTACAAATTTCAAAAGGAGAATCAATTTGAATCACTTGGAACCCACGAAGAACAATTTTCTACTGTTAATGAGTGTGATTGCCATTTTGTTCAATTTCATGCAAGGCTCACCGTGGTGAGCAGACTATTGACAGTATTGACAAGCAGCCAACTGATTTTTATAGGTGGCGAATGATTTATGTGGTTACTTTGAGATCTGATCGAAGAGTCATTCTAAAATTGGGTACTAGTTAATGGCATACATTTATTTGTTTATTTGTTAAAATAATCCATCTGACAATTAAAAGTCTTAATGAATAACACGAAGTACAACGAAAAAACTTATAAAAAGGATACACTTAATAATTTGTGTGAGAACTTGTGCGTTGGTTCACCAAATTCAAAGAGATGCTCCACTTTGGAAAATGCACGTATACATGCTGTCATTGGTTCATGTAGTCCGAAAATAGTACGATGTAATCTTGGTTGAAATAGACTCGTCGAGCGTAGAGATCGCTGAGAAGCACGGAAGTCAAGAAGAGATAACAATTTTGGTGAATCAATATCGCCATTGATTACTTTAACCACAAGTAACGCTTGCTGCATCTTTCTTCGTCGCTGTAACGATTCCAGGCCAATCAGAGGACAGCGGCCAGGGTACGGTGGTAAATCCAGAGGGTTTTGCCATGGGAGGTGCCGCAAAGCCAACCGGACGAATGTCTTCTGTACACGTTCTATTCGCAAGTTCCAAACGAGTTGGTAAGGGCTCCAAACCAAACACGTTTAGACAGTACGGGTTTTTGAAGTCTCGGCTAATTTTCGCTATGAAGCCGAGTTGTCGTGTTGCTTTGGAAATCAAAGTTGATCGGTGTTGGTTAAAGGTAAGCTTAGTATCCAACCAAACGCCGAGGTCATTGACAACGTCGACTCTTTCAAGAGTTTGTCGATCGATTTGATAGTCGAACATTATGGGGTTGGTTTTGCGATGAAATGTTATAACTTGACATTTCACGGTACTAATAATTAAAAAATTTCTTCTACACCAGCCAACGAAAATATTTAAAAGTTCCTGGAGACGAACACAATCTTCAATAGACCGAACTGACAGATACAACTTCAGGTCATCAGCGTAAACCAGTCTGCATCCAACGCCAAGTAGTAAAGTAGCGTCGTTAAAGAACAGCACAAACAATAGTGGACCTAGGTTACTACCCTGAGGAACACCAGATTTATTCGTGAAAGAAATACACGAGCCTAGCTGCACACTTAGTACTCTGTTGCATAAATAAAAGCTCAGCCATTTAACAAACATTCTCGAAGCGCCTAGTCGGAATAATTTTGTTACAAGTATTTCATGATCTATTCGATCGAACGCTGCTTTCAGATCAGTATAAATTGCATCAATTTGAGATTTTTCTTCCATCCGAGTGATACAGGTAGATGTAAAATTCAACAGGTTTGTGCTCACCGATCGTCCAGGCATAAAACCATGCTGTTCAGTAGAGATGTACGTTTTAGTTTTGGAAAGTACGACAGTGCTAACTACCAACTCAAAAAGCTTCGACGCTGCTGACAAACTGGTTATACCGCGGTAACTTCGTACATTTAGGCGATCGCCACTTTTGAATACTGGGAACATATAAGACTGTTTCCAGATTGTCGGAAATATGCCTTGCTCGAACGACTTATTGAATATCACACACAAGGGATCAGTCAGGACGTGGACGCATCGACTATAAACTACTGCTGGAATACCATCAGGTCCAGTAGAGTATGACTTTTTCAACCTTTTTGCAGCGGTGACGATCATATCCGGAGTGATTGCAAATGTGCTTAAATCCACTAGACTAACAGGAACGTCCATTGCGGTGGTTTTAGCCTGCGTGGCAGAGGCGGTACTGTTAGCAAAAACAGATGCGAAGAAACTAGCAAACAGTTCACAAGAATCAAATGTACAAGTGGATTCTACCCCATCAAAACGAACGACGAGCATTTTCGTTTCGAGTTGACAAAGCTCCAAATTTTTTTTAGGGTTCCGTCGTCGTAGGCACTCGCATAACATAAGCTTTGTATAAACCGGTATTCAGTAAACGAAATTCATCGCTAGACTTTTTGAAATTTTTCTTAGTTTCAGTAGAACGCCAACGACGCTGTTTACGCTGCCATGAATTCCGTTCATGTTTCAGAGCTCGAAGACGACAAATTTAAGTTTAATTACTCCAACAGAAGATCTTGAGAGGTTCCCAATTTATGTTTCGAAGAAACTCAATCAAAGCATCAAAATCAATTCTCCTGTAGTTTAACATTTACGATTCCTCGGATGACTCTATTAATTTCTAAGCACCGATCAACTTATCAACCAGTCTGAAGTATTTGAAAAGATAAGTTGAACAATATCAAAAATAGCTCAGTTTATGATGGTCAAGGTCTAATCACTACCTTATCTGTTTGCATTTGATAAGTGACCTACACAGAAAACATAGGCGACCAGCATTTTTCATTGCACTTGTAATCCCGAATATATCTAAAATTAGATACTAGTTCTTTCTCGAATGTCACTCAAACAAACCGAAGGACAGTTATTAACATAAATTGTACTAACCTTAGACGTGATAATCGCTGATCCTCTACCGCCACTATCCACCGAGTCGGAACTCTTGCCGAACGAACCGATCGAAGTCATCATCAGGGCACGGCTGCTAAGATTAATACCGGCCAAAGCATCCGGGGAAAAGTCCAAACACTTCTTCGATTTCAACTCTTTTCCCGTGGTGGTCAACGTTGGACCGGCAGTACCGGAACCCGTTAGTTTTGTGCCGTCCGGTTTGTTATCTTCGCCACCACCACCACCACCATGCGGTTTGTTCTCCTTTTCATCTTCGTCCCCGAGTGGTATCACCTGACCGCCACTCGAACGGACTGCTGCCGGATCGGAACCGGAACTGTCCGGGCTACTTTCACCACCCTCTTGGGCGCCTTCGTCGCCATTGTTGTACACCCACTCGTCACCCTCCGACGAGCTGGACGTTTCGTCCGATTTGGCGCGCTCACTCGAATCCTTGTTCAACTCCGAGTCGGTATCCAGGTGCTTAAAGTAAAATGTGGCACAATTTTTCGATTTTCTCGTTGATCGATTGAACTTGGACAGATCGTTGGGTTTGGTGCGTTTCTGTTTGCCCGATTGTTTCGGGGAGGAAGTTTTACCCCTCAGTTGATTGGTGATTTCATTCGTCGCGCTGTGGTTGTCCCGGTTATTGTTAATCAGGTCTTGGGCATTCGCTTCCCGAATGATCCCATCGATCAGATCCTCACTAAACAGTTTGCCACTCGCGGGGGCACCGGTCACAAGCGTCGTTGTGGTACTGGCCGTCGTCGTGTTGGTACTAGCGATAGTAACGATCGTGTTGGTCGACAGATTGCCGATGTCTGTTTCCATCATCATCATAGGACTCGCAGTCGCTACCTCCGGAAGCAGCGGATTCGTAGCGGATGGTGGTGAGGATGGTGTCGACGGTGTGTGTGTCGTGACTGACGTAGTCGTCGCTGGACTACAGGGATTAACGTGCTGCAGGGTGTGATAGTTGATAATTTTAGGCACAATTTCACAGTCGCTACCCTCGGAATCGGCATCGAAACCAGCGTTCGAGAGTTTCTTGGCGTTAACCCATTCTTCCTGTAAGAAAAAAGAGAATTGTGTCGATTAATGCTAAAATGACTCGTGAAAAACCACGAATACTTACGTCGCTCAAACACTCATTCTGTGGCGAACCGGGGGATTTTGACTTGTTGGAATTGCTAAGGCGTGCTAATTTATTAACGGGCTCCTCATCCGTGTCAGAGAGACTGGCGTTGTTATCAGAGCTCTGCGAAAAAAACGAATAACGTTGAAGGTTAGCACACGTGTGCTGCTATCGATTTATTTGCGTCGCACTTACCGAAGTTTTACTATCCAGCAGTCCTTCCAGCAGCAATTGGAACTCGAATGCCTTCAAGTACAGCAGCAGATACCGTCGCTGCAGCCCCTTGACAATGCTGTTCTCCTTCGCCTTGCTGCTGAGCTTCACGGCAGTCAACTTTTCCTCCGGGAAGCTCCGATCGGTGGGCTTTCGGTGGGTCGTGGGTTGGAAATAAACTGCCGAGGTGCTCGGCTGTGCGTCCACTTCCGGTATCAGTGATCCCGATCCGGACGGTGGTCCGGTACTGCTGCTACTGTTTCCGGCGGTTGTGGCCGTCGAGGACGAGGCAACACTGTTGACCCCGGAGATGTTGCCGGAAAATTTACTCGCCTTGGCCGATTTTTTCTCGTACGCACGTACGCAGGCTGCAACGGCTCGCGAATTGGATTTTATTTCACGGTAGATTTCCTGTAAACAGTGAAAGGACAGGAAACGAAAAACAGATTAGTGGTTTGACCTTCCGAAATTTTAAACGGGAAATGTAAACAATTAGATTTGTACCAAATAGTGCTACGTTTGCAGTTCGCCACTGCATCTACCAACAATTGGGCTAAGAATGACTTCAAACAACGCTTCACTCATACAGAGAGGGGCAGGGGGGGAGTGAGAAACGTTCACACTGTTGACGATAGCTTATCTTTCTGTGTTTACATTTTGACTATGGTTGGCATTGGCATAATGAAGCGGCGGGCGAAACGGAAGAAACCAAAGCCTGCGTAGACGCGTAAATTTAGCAACCAGACCGAAAGGCTGTTTGTTCGCACTCCACTCCAGGCAGACGGTTTTTGCTTGTAGGCGAAGTAGGCTCGTAAACTGGACGATGATGATAAACGTTTGCCATGCAGTTTGCTGACAATCACCGATCGCAGCAGGCTGACTCAGAAGTTCTTTTTTTTTTTACGACCGTTGCAAGCCCGGTTCGGTTCTGTCAATAAACAATTACTGTCAACGTTTCTGTGTTCGTCTCAACGAGGAGAAAAACGAATCAAACTGAGTAGAATATAAATAAGAAATGACCTCACGCAACTTGACCCTAAAAAACTTGCTTGGAATGGTGATTTTTTGCGCATTTTGCAGCTTTTGATAAGTGCTTTTTTTTGTTAATAAAGAATAATATGCAATGTGAGTTTAATTTATTACTTAAAGCCCTTGAAAATATGGACAACGAGCGAATATTGATGGCGATTGCATTGAGTATATGCTTGGAAAACTGTTCTGCCTGAAATGATCGAACCGACGACACGACCAGGCACTCCGAAGAAAATCGGAATAAAAAGTGTGTGTGAGTGATTTTCCGTCAGTTACCACAATTATAGCGACCCCTTGATAATGATAAAATTAATCTTTTTAGGCAACACTGTTCTGGTTGCTATGCGTTATTTGTCAAGGAACCGCAATTATAGAAATAAACAAACAAACAGGAAAACTATCCCGATCCATTGTCAGTAGCCACGAAAATGCAAGAAAAAATGGATTAAGTTCGAAATAAAGCGTTCTATTCTCTTGTGTGCCGTCATGTATTTCCAAATCTGTTGCAATAAAATGGACACAAGACGAAACTGAATGACCAATCATGTGTATTTGCTAATAATCAAGTAAAATTACTGTTTCTAGAACTCGAAAAAAAAAACGTGGAGAAGGATGTTTATTTCGTCTTTCATGCATTCAATTGAGACCAAACACATTATTTCGTAACACTAGAAGAACCCTCACAGAAGTTTAAATCAATGGGAAAAGAACGATAATGAAATTGCTGCGTTCTGTGATGTCGATTTGAAACACCATTATTAAATAGAAGCTATTTTCAAAGATCCTTTATACATTGAGTCAGTAACAAACAAAGGAAATTTTTTATGTTATTTCTCTGCTAAATCATGCTAAAAAGCTTGATTGTTATCCATGAAGATCTTTATTAGAGATGCGTTTCAAGTCTTCTCAAAAGAATTTTCCTAGAATTATCCAGATTTCATACTCAAACTATTCTAGTATTAGCAAAAGTCATAATACAAAAGTTTGTCTCAATGGCGTGAAAAAATAGTAATGTTGATGATACGATCTTATAAGAAATTCTTAGTCGCATAATTTGAATATTTTATGAATCGGATCTCTGAGAATCCGGGAGGAGGAGTTAGAACGCGCAATGTAAATCGGGTTTAACCAATGGGACTCGTTGTATCGTGTCGGCCATTGTATATTTTGTGGGTAAGAGAGTGAGTAAAGCTTCTTGATGAGCGTGAGCGGGTGTGATACGGAGTGGAGAAGGCGATAGCATGTTGGGTTATTCTCGTGAGTGTCGGTTTGAATTAGTGTGTGTTCTTGAGTTACTGTTATTCTAGGTCGTGTTGACTTGTATCGATTGTGGGACATGAGGGACGTGAAGAAGAGGGAAGTGACACAGGCTATTGTGTTTTTGTTTTCTGTTTTATTTCGATGACATAACGATTTGAAACTTGATGCTTCCTTGTTTCTGTAGTCGAGTTTTATGGCCACTGCGTTTTTTCGCTGGGTCACCGGAAAGTGCAAGTGTTGATATTTTAGTCGGCTTTATGTAGGTAATGTTTTTATTTTATGTAGTTTTCTAGGTTTTCGTGGAAGGATGCTTTTACGGGTTTTTGTTAAGTGCGTGTGGTCTGGGGTGTGTGAGGAGATTTAGTGTTAAAGGCTCATATTACACTACGCAATAGTATCAATTCATTATTGAATTTTTCTAATGGTGTGAGATGCTGATGTAGTTGATTGGTAACTGCTATGCTACCAAATTTCCGGTACATACAATTACAGGTGGTGCAAATAAAATAATATAACATATCCTTATCGCAAAAACATAGCGCTTCACTCAACTTTTAAGGGCCGATTCTTGTTCTTAGGCACAGTGGTAAAATGCACGACTGGTATATCGATTAGTTAGGAGTTAGTTTTGTTTATCTACATAAACATGTCTTTGAATAACAGTATCCAAGGTATTTCGAAATCAATAATTTATCAAATCGAGTTGCCTGTTTTAAGAAATTTTCAAGAAATTTCGATCTGACATTTCGAGTTACTGAGGGATAGTCAGATTCGTGATATAGTTTTAATAGACGAGTGGCAAGTCGTGTCGTCGATCGAACCATCGATATTTCGACGAAATCAGACGACACATTTCCGATAACGATCAGAATGGATAGAATTCAATCGTGAAAATCTCTTGTTGTACTGAACCCAAACAACATAATTTTTCCTGCAAGCTATTGGAAATATGTTCAGGAATTAATGATTAAAGCTTCAACAGTGCGAGATAACCATAAATAACTCAAAAACAAAGTTTTCTAAATCATTATGGATTTTGGATTGATTTCTGTAAATGAATTCTAAAACTGAGTTTTGACTCTTATTTGATCTACCTGTATTCTGTACTTAATTTCAGATTTAGAATTTAGTCTCAAAATTCTGAATTTAGTTCCATAACTCAGAACCTGCATGCTGGAACTGGATTTCGGAGCTAAATTCAGTTTCGGAATCCAAATTGAGAATTCAGTTTTAGAATAAAATTACAATTATGAGCCTATTTGGTTCTGGAATTTGGTCCAGTTTCTTAATTCTAAAATTCATTTCTTCTTAGAACTATTAATATGGTCTCAAAGTACTATACGAAGTTTTCCTACTATGTATTGTGTCAACCTGCTGCTGGTCGTTTGCATTGGAGAAATACAAATACAAAGAAAATTGGGCAACAGCGGAGAACATTATGCAAAATCAACCCTTCAAAATCAGCCACAAATGTTATCTAAAGAACTGTGCTTCTTTGCAAATTGGAGAGCAATTCCGGAAATGCTTAGCAGATCATCAGACTCGAACTTCTCCGATTTGAATGAAACTTTGCACATGGCTTCAGTATGGCAAACCATAAGTTTTGAACCGATGGAGAGGTCAATCCGACTCACGACTGATTTTTAAAAAGGGCGTATGTGTTTTTGCATTTCACCACAATTGCCTTTTTGAAATCGTTGTAACTCGGAAACCGTTTATTTTACAAAAATGGCGTTCAAGAAGAAGTTGTAGGGAATCGATTGGGCACTCTAAAAAAATATATACTGAAAAACTTTTTTGATTTTTTTCTCAATAATAACAAAATAATCCGAAAAAGTTAAATAAAAAATAGAAAATCGTTCAAGAATGGTATGCAGAACTTGAGAACTTGAAATTTCGAATATATCTGTAAATTGTTTTAGCTTTATCTTCTTCATTTTTCAAAAGGCACGGATTGGATGTAGGTTTTAAAAACAGCTTTAAAATAAAAATTGTGAAAAAAAATTAAAACCATGTTTTTTTAAACTTTTTTGGATTATTTTGTGATTATTGAGAAAAAAATCAAAAAAAAATTTCAGTGTATATTTTTTTAGAGTGCCCAATCGATTCCCTACAACTTCTTCCTGAACGTAATTTTTGTACAATTAACGGTTTCCGATTTACAACGATTTGAGAAAGGTTAATTTTGGTGAAATACAAAAATACATACGCCCTTTTTAAAAATCAGTCGTAAGTCGGATTGACCTCTCCATCGATTCTAAACTTATGGTTTGCCATACTGAAGCCATGTGCAAAGTTTCATCCAAATCGGAGAAGGTCGATTCTGATTTTGTCACTTTTTCGTCTACTTATTCCTGGTATTGCATTGGTGATAAAAATTATCAGTTTATTGAAAATCTATAACAATTTCGCAGTGCGAAAATCGCACCAAACGAGTGCGAAAAAATCCAGCATTTGACTGCTTCGCGTTCGAGAAAAATTCTCCGAACAGTGTTTAATATCGTAGAGAATCCCACAATTTGGCTCTCGACATCAAAATTCTGTATGTCGCTATTTTTGTACTCTCATTTGTTCCGCGTTACTTATTTGTGTCTTTCTTCAGTATAAATGCATCGTTACACTTCTGGAAGCGAAGCAGTGAAAGTTGCGAAATTCAGACCATCAACTAATACGAACGATTATCATTTTTATTCGTATTCACGTACCCCAGTTATGTCAGTGACATTACCTTCCCAGCTTTTTCGAAGTCAACTTTTTTTTATACAAATGAAACGTTTTCTTCATATTTTTAAGAAAAAATACGGATAAAATTATTCGTCACGGTTTCGAAGGAATTCTCGAATTTATCCTGTAACACGTCCACATTAGGCGGCGCACACCTTCTTCGTCCATCGTTTTAGCTATCTTATTCCACCAGGTCGTCATCCGATTGATGTCTTTGACAACGTTTCCCTTTGCCTTGAGTCTCCTCTTCATGATTGCCCAGTATTTCTCAATAGGGCGGAACTGGGGGCAGTTGAGTGGGTTAAGGTTTTTCGGAACAAACTGGACCACTTTCTCTG
Source organism: Malaya genurostris (assembly GCF_030247185.1). Taxonomy (NCBI): domain Eukaryota; kingdom Metazoa; phylum Arthropoda; class Insecta; order Diptera; family Culicidae; genus Malaya; species Malaya genurostris. The sequence goes on along the minus strand of NC_080571.1, from coordinate 339,242,483 downwards.
CATACCATTCTTAAACGGCTTTGCTGTAATGACAGCTTGCCAAATCTGGTCAAAACATTACAGTATGGTCGTGGGATCGAATGAACGGCAAAATTCGTTTTTGGAGACACTCTTTTTGGTATAGTTCCGATGTCATTGTCTTATTTGTAACGAAAACTTTTTTTGCCACAGCTGCAAATGCCCTGCCAAATCATACATTTTCTTGCAAATTTGTCGGCAAAATTTAAATTAGGCTGGAACATCCCCAAAGCCGTTGCCAAGTAAAATTTTTGATCTGGGATTTGCTCGAAGTCAGCCTTGACATAGGTTTCATCGTCCATCAGAAGACACCCGTCGAACTTGGTCAGCACCTGGTCATATAGTTTCCGAGCACGAATTTTGACCACACTATTCTGTTTTATGGTCCGATTTGGCTGTTTGCTAGCTCGATACGATTTGATTCCTTCCCGGAGTCGATTTCTCCTCACGGTACTATGGGCAGCACCGAATTTTTCGGCCAAATCACGGTCCGACAGATTAGGATTCCTCTTAATCGTCTTCAAAATCTTACCACGCAGTATCCGGTCGACAGTTCCACTCCGACGATTGGCTTGAGGCTTCCGAATCGTCGTCAATGTTTCCTTATACCGTTTGATAACGCGCCATACGGTATTTCTGGGCAATTTCAGCTGTTTAGCTAGCCTGGATGCAAACCACAATGGATTTTCCAAATAACTGTGCACAATTTTTTCCCTTCTTTCGGCTTCCATGTTGATTGTTTACAAAGTACAGTCGATTTGCGGAATGTCAAAAATCATACGTGAAGCTGACAAAATTCCCGACACGTGAGCGCCAAGAACTTCCAAATCCGTCCACCAGGAGCGCAACAATATGAGCAAAAGTTTGTTCCAATTCTAAATGAAGCAAGCTTTAAATGTGTTTAACTTTCTTTTGTATAGTGCACGATGTGTCTGTGGCTCAACCTAAAAAACAGTTTCACAAAAACTCCTGATGAGCAGTATGCTGCTTTTTATTTTCATTTGAAAACAAAAAAACCCGCGGTTTAAGTTAAACTTCTATGCACTAGTAAGACGAAAACGGAAAACATTAAACGATCTGCTTCGAGGGCCGATTGCACCGAATCAGTGACAACATTCAGTTTCGTGGATCAGGGTCATTTCACCGAAAACCACTTCGCCGAAAGCAGTTTCGTCGAATACCATTTCGGCGAAAGAGAAATTTCGCAGAAAGTTATTTCGCCGAATTCATCATTAGTCTTAATTCGTGATTGGAATTGATAAAAAAAACAATTATTTTAACTCCCGTTTTGTTAACCTACAATCGTACTTCGGAAATGATCCAGAGACTTGAAATATTTTTGTAGGTTTATTCATGATCCTCAGAACGGAATTCCCAAAAAAACTTGTCGATGAAATGGCCTTCTCGGCGAAATGAACTGCTCCCCAGTTTCGTACTCAAGAAAAATTAATTTAGATTTGATGGGTTTTTCTAAAAACTATAAATCGATCCCAGAAACTTTTTTTATTCTACCCTTAAAAGGTTAATGTCAGTAAACCGTTGTGCAGATCTTTTCGTAGACCTTACGGGCAGTTTTGCACATCACATCTGTCTAGGTTCATTCGTTTTCCCGGTTTCCGATAGATTCATCAGACTAAATTACAAGAGTTATAGCTAAACGGATTTCGACGAACCGATCAATCTTTGGGTTAGTACATTGTATTTCTGTAAGCATGAGCTTTTTCAGGTAGAACGAAATCGAACAGAATCCACTTCACTCTATCTTTGTGAAATAAAATTTTCAATGATTTGTTTTAGTCTTTTCTTGAGACGAAGAGCCGCCCAGAACTAGTTTTAAATTCGATCCGTATCTAATGAGAAAAAAAGATTGAAATAAAAAGACTTACGAACACAACTATGAAATGAAAACTGCGAAAAAGTTACCTCGGAGACGGGACTAGAACCCGTAGCTTTCTTCTTTCCGGGGAAATCGTTTTGCCAATTAAACTACACTCGAAAAAAACAGTCAGTTTTAAATTGAATGTATAAAGGTACATTTTACGTGAATTTTCGGGTCATTTGATTGTGCCTCAAATGGTAAAATTACAGTCATAATGAGAATACAGAATATAAAGACTGTCCCAGAAAGTATGGACGCACTTTGATTTCGCTGTAAATAATTCACAAGTTGTTAGATATTCAAATTTTATTCGATATACTGATAATATTATACTACAACAACAGAATATTATTCTCAACATTTGATACTTAGCCATTGTAGACTAGCTGGCGCACCTTCTTGCGAACGTTCCTCATTAAATTCCGTACAGACTTCTTGGCGACAAGTTTTGACACTTTTTTCCAATCTTTTTCGAGCTGTTGAATGGTTTCGGCTGCCGAGACATGTTTCCTAAGATATGCCTTCGTTAATTCCCAAAATTCCTCAATTGGTCGAAGTTGTGGGCAATTTGTTGGATTCATATCTTTTGGGACGAAAGTGACATTTTTGGTAGTATACCATTCTACCGTTAATTTAGAGTAGTGGCAAGAAGCAAAATCTAGCCAGAAGACAACAGGATCCTTGTGGCTTCGAATCATGGGTAAAAGTCGTTTTTGTAAACATTCCTTGATGTATATTTCGCTGTTGCATGTTCAAATTTCCAGCAAGAATCGTATTGTACAGCTTTCGAAGCCTCGGCCTGATCGATGCTTCTTGTTTCGGACTACGTTTTGGTTGTTTCTGCTTCTTATAGGTTCGAAGATTCAAACGTTCTTTAGCATGAAGAACATTTGACTTCGAAGTGCCCACTTTTTTGGCCACATCCCGAACTGAAACCTCCTTCTTTTGCTCGAACACCTTCAGTATACGTTTATCCAACTAAGGGTTGGCAGATCCTTTTTTCTACCCGTTTTCGGTTTATCCTCAAAGGTGTTATCCTCACCGAACTTCCTGATTGCATTTCGCACGGCTATTTCACTTACTCCTTCCATTTTTGCTATCTTTCTCAGTGACAGTCCGCGTTCTGTGCACCATTTATACACAATTTTGCGACGTTGTTCTGCTGAAAGTCCACGCATTTCGAAACAAACTAATGAAAACTAACAAACTACTGCACAAGTGGTTAGAGAAGAGTGTAAACAACAGGACGCAGCCATAAAAATTGACAGATTCTAAACCATCGCGAAATGGCAGTGGTTTTAGGTTGCATCTATACTTTCTGGGACGGTCTTTATTGTTTTGAAACGTTCAATCAATTTCTTAGAACTTGTTCTTCGACTCCATTTTTTTTACCAAGAACAGTTTCCGAGCTGTTCATGCAAAAACGCATACCCTCTTTTAAAAAATTAGCCCTCCATCCGTGCAAAACTAACGGTTTTCCATACTGAAGATGTGATTTCACCCCTTTTCTAGTTCTGATATCTTGAATTGCTCTGATATCGCAATATTCGAATTCTGAATGTTAAATGAAACTCTTGTTTCAAAGACAAGACAGTGATTGTAATCTAAAATTTTTCCTTCGCATTTTTTACTTTTCTAACTAAAGCGATTCTTCATGAAGATTTAACTAAAAATGAAACAACAAACATTCTACTCACTTCCAAGAAACGATCATTATTACTGTTGGCATCGATCATTAACGAAAACAATATCACTGCGAGTTCATCGAAATAAATAGAAAACTCTCCCCACGAAGCGAAATGCGATCTCGCTTGCGTTGTTTTGTCTATGCAAAACTGTTCAAAGGCACACACTTCCCAATACCGCCGGGTACGGCGTCGGTTTACGGTTTACTCTCCCCATTCGTGGCATCGATCGTAAATTGTTTTATAACGAACGTAGTTTTTGGTACTGCGTGCGCGCAAAAAAAAACCCAATTAAGGGCTGAGCCGGGGTCCATCATCGTTTCACGAACTGTACTGCGCGCGTGTCTGATTGAACCTTAGAGATCTCATTAAAACAGTTGACTGCGGATGATGCGGTAATACGAAGAGCATAACGATTTTGATGGTCCGATCGAACGTGGCTCTTCTGGATGTGATGTGATGGGATCCTGCGCGGTCATCATCGTGTGACACAGTTTTCGGCGAATCGTAACGGGAAGAAAGTGAACCCGGAAGGAATAGTAGTACTTCTTTTGGCAGGAGTAATTATCGGTTGGCTTCTGTTCGTCAGTTTTATAACCTTTGCAACCTTTCGCAGTTCAGTCATGGTAATAAAAAACTTTCGAACCGTTTCTTCTTCATTACTGACAAGAATTGCGCAATTTGTTCAATGAGCGGTAATTTTCAATATGCTAAAATTATGTGTCTTCAGACCTGTCGATACCGATGATGTCCGAACGAGCCCGCCGCAGAATACCACACACTCATTAGCGTCATAGTTTATTATGCAAATAACTTCCCTACTGCCCGGTAGGTTTAGGGGGGCCGATCCGGTAGGTCGCTAATAGCTGATTTTATGCATATTTTACACAAAGTTCAAAAGCGAAAGTTTACTGTAATACCGTTGACCTTTTCTCTCTGAAGGTAGCCAGGCCTCCGGGATTGCATAAACCAAACGTAAGCACTCTCTCGGGGGGGAATTAAGTACCGACCAGGAACATCTGTTCGACCTCCTCGGCAGAGCAACAGCAGGTCAATGCCAACCGGATGTTGCGGGTTTCGGGTCTGCGATTGCTAACGGGCATTCGCGGAGAAAAAGCGAATTGCGAATGTGAACCGAATAGTGGCCAATTTTCCAGTTAGCTATGTAATCCGACAGGAAACGGAATTTATGTTTTCAACTGCAGACGTAAACGAAAATGTTTTGTTCGGCAAAGTTTCGAATTACGTTTACGTTACGGAATCATTATTTTTCGTTTCGAATTAGGTTTTAACCTTAAGGTCATTCGCCTCTTCGGGCCAGAAAAACTTTCTGACCCTATGTGCGGGGTTGGGAATCGAACCCCGGTGGGCTGCGTGAAAGGCATCGCCTTACCCATCACACTATAACCGTCCCCGACTATGGAATTCATAAATCTCTTTTTTTGTAAGAGTAAAGCATTAATTGAATTTCTCATAAGTATTAGGTGTGCAACTTTGCTTCCGCCGTTTTCCGATAGGTGGCTGTACCGGCTGAAGAAAGAAGAGCTTGCCGAATCGTTGGGAGTGAGTCAGCAAGCCATTTCAAAACATCTCAAGGCCCTTGGCATGATTCAGAAAGAAGGAAACTGGGTGCCGTACGAGTTGAAACCGAAGGACATCGAGCGCCGTCTATTTGTATGTGAGCAACTGCTTCAAAGACAAAATCGTAAGGGGTTTTTACATCGCCATCGTAACCGGTGATCAAAAGTGGGCTCGAGACGATAATCCTAAACGCAGAAAATCATGGGGGAAGCCCGGGCATGCTACTTCGTCGAATATTCACGGCGCCAAGGTTATAATTTGTATTTGGTGGGATCAGCTCGGTGTGATTTACTACGAGCTCTTAAAACCGGGTGAAACCATCACAGGAGATCGCAACCGAACGCAACTGATGCGCTTTAGTCGCGCTCTAAAAGAAAAACGGCCACAATATCAAGAGCGACATGACAAAGTCATCCTCCAACACGACAATGCTCGGCCTCACGTCGCAAAAGTGGTCAAAAAGTACCTGAATACGCTGAAATGGGAAGTCTTGCCCCACTCGCCGTATTCCCCAGATGTCGCCCTTTCTGACTTCCACCTATTCCGTTCGATGTCACGCGACCTGGCAGATCAACATTTTCAATCCTTCGAAGAGTTGGAAAAATGGATTGCTTCATGGATAGCGTCAAAAGAGGACTACTTTTTTTCGAGCCGGGATCCGAAAATTGACGGAAAGATGGGAAAAAGTTGTCGCTAGCGACGGACAATACTTTGAATAATACATCTGTAAGCACTTTCATGCATTTCGAAGACATTTGGCATTAAAAAAAAATTAGGATTTTGGAAATCTCAAAATTTTTCCCAAAATTTCAAAGTCGATTTTTTTCAAAAAAAATAAATTTGTGATTACACCAGATCTAGACTTTTCATGCATTCCCGAAACATTTGAGGCCATCGTCCAAGTACCATGCGCGCGGGTTGTTTTCGGAAATTTTCGATGGAAATTTTTAAAAATTTGCCAAAACCAAAGACGTATAGAGCTTTGAAAAACTTTTATCTATCTGCATTCAAACTTTTTCTCAGTTCATTGCAAAATTGATCTTATTCTATGTAAAACTTAGAAAACTTTACAAAACTATCGTTATTCCGTTTATAAACCGAATTAGCATCGTTGTGAAATAATGTGTGGTTCATTTAGTACTTCCAAATCTTAAAAATACAACGAATGCGGTTATATGAAATTCGTTGATTTTCCATGAAAAGTGTGGAAAGCTGTTCCAAAAATGTGTCTGAATGTAATTCTTGCTGCCAGGAAAAGGTTTGTTTAAAACAAATCATATCATCGCATTATTTTTTCAAATAATTGTAAAAGATTACAAAAACACTCATTTTTCGGAACTATTTTTGATAACACTCGGAAAATCCTTCGAATTTTTGTGAGTCATTTTTGCGCTGCAGATCGAAAAAAGTTTTTCAAAGGTCAGTATGTTTTCGGTTTTCGTAAACTTTTGAAAATTTTCCATCAAAAATTTCCTAAAACCACCCGCGTGCATGGAACTTTGACGATAACCTTAACAAAAAAAAATTTCCTTTAGTTTTGCGGTTTTTTTAAGCGAATTTCCGAATTACGGCGGTGGTTTTGCGCGGTACGTAAAAGAAGACCTCAGTGTACATCAAGGCAGTTCAATTTATAGATATTATTTACTGGAAACGGGTACCACTACTTTTGTTGATTGTATTAAAGGATCGCTTTATCATTTGGTCGTTTGTTGCTTGAAAAATATTTATTTCACGTCAACGGTTAACATTTTTTAAGGTTAATTACTTCATCTTCAGCGCAAAACGACTGCAAACATTTTTCGTAGAGCCGGTTTGAACATTAAAACTAGCTGATATGGAAACGACCAATCTTCAACAAATATTTCCCATTCACATCGACTCAGATTGGAACCATTTGAGGCATTATATCCCAATGTCGTTTCAAAATCACTGGGTTCATTTATAGGCGGTGTTAAATGATTCGTCTTATGTTTGATTAAAAAATCCTGTTGCTGATGAAATAATTACTAAGCTTCCATCGGAAGTTAAAGTTCATATATATGGAGACTTTAATCAGCGCAATATCGACTTTATTCAAGACGCTGAAAATGATAGCATTTTACTACCTCTCGTTGGGGAGAATGAAACACTTCATTACTTATTCGACAAAATATCTGGTTTAGGTCTTAATCAAATTAATCATGTAAAAAATCAGCAAAACTGTTATTTAGATTTTTTATTTACTAATATTCACGATGATTTTTGTGTAATAGAATCACCAACTCCATTGTGGAAAAATGAAGTTTTTCATACAGCAATCGAATTCTCAATATTTATACATCAGATTAATAGACCCGACGACTACGAGTATGAGGAGATTTTCGATTACCACTCAGCAAATTATGATAGTATTAGTCGTAAGCTACGAGAAATAGATTGGCAAGAACTCCTTAGAAACGAAAGAAATGTCGAAATTTCAGTCGATATTTTCTACGCAAGGCTGTACGACATAATAAATGAACATGTCCCATTAAAGAAAATTAGGCGACAAAATAATTCAAAGTATCCTGTTTGGTATAACGAGCATATTAGAAATTTAAGAAATCGAAAACAAAAAGCTCATAAAAAGTACAAAAGAGAAAATAATAGTGACAATTTATCGAATTACATACACATCTGTGACCAACTAAGTTTAGCAATTGATACTGCATTCGAAGAGTATAACTCAAGAACTGAACAGGAAATAAAGTCTTGCCCAAAAAAATTCTTTAGTTATGTTAGAAACAAATTGAAATCAGAAAACTTTCCGTCAAGAATGTATTTACAGGAAAACATTGGTAATAACTCACAAGAAATTTGTAATCTTTTCGCTAAATTTTTTCAACAAATCTATACGAAGTTTTCTGAAGATGACCGCGATCGTGAATATTTTAATTTCTTTCCAGAGTTTACTGAAGATATTAATGTAAATCAAATCAAAGTGCTAGACATAATAGATGCCCTAAACAAATTGGATGTCTCTAAAAGTGCCGGACCTGATGGGATTCCACCCATATTTATGAAAAAATTAGCATTAGATCTTGCAACCCCTTTGTGCTGGCTTTTTAATAATTCGCTTCAGTCTGGAGTTTTTCCAGATACGTGGAAAAACTCTTTCCTTATACCAATTTTCAAAAATGGGAAAAAAGCAGACATATGCAACTATCGCGGGATTGCTATTCTTTCTTGCATTCCGAAGCTCTTTGAAGCGATCGTTAATGACAAACTCTTTAGTCAAATAAAAAATAGAATTACTCACATGCAACATGGATTTTTCAAAGGACGTTCCACTACTACTAATTTGCTTTAATTCGTCCACTATACCCTGACCGCTATGGACAAGGGAAATTACATTGAAGCTCTTTATACAGATTTCAGCAAAGCATTCGATCGTGTTGACATACCCATGCTTATGTTCAAATTACAGAAATTGGGAATCTTACGAGGTCTTCTTAAATGGTTGGAATCTTATCTAACAAATCGTCAACAAATTGTAAAATTTAAGGGTAAAAAGTCGAGCCCCATTCACGTCAGTTCTGGGGTCCCCCAGGGATCTCATTTAGGTCCTCTTTTATTTATCTTGTTTGTAAACGACATTTCCTTTCTTTTAAAAAAAATAAAAATTCTAATATACGCAGACGATATAAAACTATTTTTAGAAATAGAGAAAAGTGAGGATGCCAAGGTTTATCAAGAAGAAATTCTTTCTTTTTATACATGGTGTAACAAAAGTCTTCTTCAACTAAATGTGAAAAAATGCAGTAGAATAACATTCAGTAAAAAACGAAATACACCTGACTTGATACTTACTCTTGGAAGTCAAACAGTTTAAAAATGCGAAGGAATTAGGGACTTAGGAATAATACTAGATTCTGAAATGACTTTTGTTGACCATTATAATACAATCATAAACAGAGCCAATAACATGCTAGGATTCATAAAACGATTTTGTTACTGTTTTCACGATCCGTATACAATTAAAACATTATACATTGCCTATGTTCGGTCAGTACTAGAATACTGTAGCTTAGTTTGGTCACCTTGCTTAATCACATGGGAAGATCGAATTGAATCAGTTCAAAAACAATTTTTGTTATTTGCACTTCGTAAATTAGGTTGGACAAGACTTCCTCTTCCATCCTATAAAGCTCGCTGTATGCTGATCAGTATTCAAACATTAAAATAACGCAGAGAATTTTCAATGGTCTCATTTGTAAATGACATTGTCTCGAATCGCGTAGATTCCAGTCAACTCCTGTCCAAACTAAATTTTTACATACCATCTCGGCCTTTAAGAAATCGAAATATTTTTATTACAAACCACCAGCGAACAAACTATGCAAAAAATGGGCCAATAAATCAATTGATGGCTGTATACAACAAGCATTCAGAAGCAGTCGATTTCACTATGTCAAAAAACAAACTAAAGCAATATTTCAGTTCTATTCGGTAAGCCAATTATAATTATTTAACTCATAATAAATTATACATTATTCAGTGATCTATTTAGAATAGTTTACTAATTTAAGACGATTATTGTAATTATCCTTATGGTCTACTTTTGATTGACGACAAATAAATAAATAAAATAAATTAATAAATAGATTGAATAACTACTCGACTGTCAGAATTCTTCAACCAAAAGTTTGTGTGTCTTTTTTTCCCGCGATGTCTTGAAAATTCACATTTTTCCATCTTTTTTTTGTTGCAATTTGTAAAGTTGAATTGAGATGTTCGTATTTCGAGATCTTTGCAACAATCAAATCTAGAGATGTTCGTTATTTGAACTTCAAATTCCTATTTCCAATAATCGCACACTCTATGTTGTGGCTCTATGTTGTGAGAGAAATGACCAAAACTCCTTGTAAACGAAATTTAGAAAATAGTCTTGAACCCAACGAGCTTCGGAATATTTATGATAGTATGTTCTGGTTTAGACAATGAACAAGTTTACAAGTAGTAGACGAAGTACGTATCTGTCCAAAATTCTGTATGAAAGAAAATAGTAGAAGTAAAAAGATGAAATTCACAGTATTACTTCAATTTCAAACCGGTTCTGTTTTCCTTGTTAGGTACGATTTCAGCAAAAATAGAACTGAAATATGAAATTCTTTAGTGGAAACGGTTGTTGCATTGTTGCCAGACTTACCGGAAAATGGCCAGCATGTTGTTAGCACTCTGGTTCGATGGCCGTGACTATCAAGGTAATCGAAACAATGTTCGGGTATTTTTAGAAACAGATATGCTGGGTATGCAGATTGGTCTGTAATTCTCTACATTTGTAGAAATTTATAGAATTTGTGTTCACAGATCTGTTCGTAGACTTTTTAAAACCACTTCTATAGATATTTGAACATTCCACCTGGTAGTCTTGGCTATGACTTGAGTTATGACAAAAAAATGAAAACCCTAAAGAAAACTTCACTATTTCACACAAGTCGAGAAAGCAGTGTTGGGAAAATCATGATCAGAAAAGTTCATTTCACTGTCACTCAGGAAAAATCAGCTCAAGAGATTTTCTGAAAAAAAAACTCAGTGACTAAAAACAAAACTCTGAACCTCGAAGTTCACAAGCGATTTTTTGTGTCAGCGAAACTTGATGACAAATTTTCACCCAAAGAAATATCGCTAAAAAGATAATCTAAAGTGAGAAGAGTTTCCGATGATACGTCAATGCTAAATTTCCTCTACGCTTCAGCTCGACACCGAAGTGGTTCGTGCAAGATTTAATTACTACATTTTCTTCAATAAAAAAATCTCTACTGAATAAATTCGCAATTTTTTCGATGCACGTATGCAATAATTTTCGATGCACGTATGGTAATTATGTTTTTTTGTATAAAAATCACTTCTGAAATTTTCAGTCGCGATTTTCGAAATTTTGATTTTTCCAAAACTGAAAGAAAGATCTTCTATCTCCGGCCAATGCATTTTCTCAAAAGATAAGATAGAAATTTATGCATTCGCTTTGAGTTTTAGCTTCACAATTTTTAAATTTTGAATTACTATACTTTATGGTCAAATTGGACTCTAGCTATTTGGGAGAACTGACATCACTGGAGAAGAAAACACAGTGCTTCTGTGTTGCTCTAATAAAAAGTGTTTTTTTCAGTGATTTTGGAAAGTTCTAGTGAAATAAGTAGTTTAATTGTTGATTTTCAGTGATGGTGAAGTCGTGCTGAATAAAGTTGAGGGTGCGACTGGCGTGGTTGGAAGGATATATTTTACCACACAGGAATGACTGCCGCCATACAAGGGAGTATTTTTTCTAATAATATATTTCTAAAGGGCTACGAAATGTATCCCTAAAGGGCTGTCATGCCAGATCTCTCTCAAACAGCGCTGCTAGTAATATCAATTGGTCTTTGTGCTATTTCCAGTAGTTTTTTTGTAGAATTATTTTATATTTGTAGCTAATATTTTCCACTTGTTATAGCTTAGATTATAACGACATTTATTCTGCCGTGTGTTGTCCAATCATGCATATTCCGGACAACAAGCACGTAGTCGTGATGGACGCAAACGTGTTGATACTCGAAGGGAAGGAGAACTAATGCGTTGTCGGATATGCCCCCATCACCTCATTTGGTATTTTCTAATCTTCTTTGTTACTCTCCGTTTTTTATTTTTAGCTTTGTTATTCTACGGTTCGCGTTTTTAGCGAATTTACTGACGTAGGCAAGCAAGAAGATAATTTTTCGGTAAAAGATACAAAGTCTACCGAAACAGTTAGAAAATTTAAAAAATCAAAAATTCATAAAACAAGTTCTACAGATTGAATCTTTCATATGAGTTGTAATTCAAATTGCGTTGAATATTTTAATCCTCCCTTTCATTCCTGAAACATTGGCCGATTCGTCAAATTCATCACAGGTAAAAAGTAGGAAGATGCATTTCTTTCTGGACAGGCCAGTTTTCAGGCTCTGTCCTAGGGATTCATAACCTAACATAAAGCACGTGAATTATGTTCGAACAATAGGTAATATTTAGCGTTTGAAATATTCGTTTGGGAAAGCAGACTCGACGTGGTTCAGGATCGCGTTTGGAATGGGCGCTCGTCTAAATGTGCGATGTCTATATGTTACACTTATTTCTAAAAAAAATCGCGAAAGGTAGATGTATAAATGAGTGACTGCATACTCGACAGCCGTCTGTCCGGAGTTTTGTCAATTTCGGAGATAGACTGTTTCGTGCATTATATTGCCAACACAAAATAACACTTAAAATGCTAATACTTTAAAACATTCTTGGTAGCCGGCTACCCAGAGCAATAAACACATGATAACATTATTAAAACATTTACTAACAAAGTATCCTCTCCTGTGATGCATGTGGGAATGCAGAGGATTCCTCGGTTCCTAGTAGCAACATGCATCGAACTAACAATCCTTCCCCTCCCAAGTAGATCTGCATTCGGACGTGGCCGGCGTCGGTATTGATCAGCATGCATGCATCAATATAGTTTGCACAGTGTGAAACAATGTGTTATTCCCAAACATGTTACTTCAAAAAATCATTTTGCAATCTCAATTGGTCCAGATCAATAACGGAGTAGCAACACACGGGCGGTCTCTAATGCTAATGCTCATGCTAAGGGCTACCATTGTGAGCAGATTGCTCACAGAATTGACCCGTAATCAGTTGATTCTCGTATATTACCTAAGATTTACAGGATATTTGACAAAAGATCACGTAAGAAGGAATAGCCATATTGTTGACTCCGTTCAACGATTTCTCTACAGAACCTTTCCGAAACTATAACGCTCAAATGAAACACAGGTGTTTGGTGATGAGAAGTTATAATTTTCCTATCGAGTATAGATTGAAAAAATGTAAAGTTCAGTTTAGCTAATGGTATGTAACAATTAATTAATTCAAAACATTTAATTATATGAACATAGTATCTTTGCGAATATATATATTACTCACGTTTAGTTTTCCTCGTAATTTCGCCTATTCTGTTACGATACGGATATCTTGACGAGATCAAGAGCAAGTTCTGTTTAATCAATCAGTGATCCTAATATTAAGAATAATTTGTAAGGAAAGTTTACGGCTATTTTGCATTATTTCTTACCAATTCGCGTTATTTAGTGATAAGAGCACTGCGATAAGGTAGTTTTAAGCACTAGCGATAAGTTAGTTTTAAGCACTAGCGATAAGATAGTCTTAGAGTTTTATTTGTTATAGGGATTTTTGTTAGCAATTCACTTTTACTATTATTTTTCTTATTAACACCGATGACAGCAGCGATGTCGCAACCAGCATAGGTGGCCTATCGTCGTTGGTGAGTTGGTGTGTGTAAGTCCCTGGATTTATAGAAACGGTGTCCACATTTCCAGGTAAGGCTGAGTTGATGAAGGTGCGCAAACTTGCGCTTTGTGCAAGTGACACTCCCCCCAGGTATGCCTACGAGATTATAGGTTTACAGCTGAACGCTCCGTATATCCAACACAGCTAGCTTGGCCACTGGGCGTTCGTAGATTCCGGTCTTGGTTTTTACGGTCGCTGCTCTGATTTCGCCGTCTCTTTTGCTCGGTTTAGTTCCGATGACCTTGCCCTTAGGCCAACAGTTTCGGGGTAGTTGTGGGTCGACGATTACTACGACATCCCCAATTTCAATTGGTTTTGTTTTGGAGTACCACTTGGTCCTTCGTGTAATTTCGGGTAGGTAATCGGTCAACCATCGTTTCCAAAATTGGTTTGCCAGTAACTGGGACGTTCGCCAACATCGTCGTAACACAATACCACTATCGTCGAGGGTACATAGTGGTTTTGTGCCGTCGGAGGATCCTAGGAGAAAGTGGTTCGGAGTGAGAGCTGGGGCGGATTCATCGTCTATTGGAACGTGCGTTAACGGTATTCTCGATCTCGGTTAGCAGGTTTCGTAACACCTCATCACTGGGCTTTCTCGAGAGTTGGACGGCCATCAGGTTTCGCTTAACTATGCTGATCAATCGTTCCCAGATACCACCCATGTGAGGTGAGAGCGGGGGGTTGAACTTCCAGCTGGTTTCTACGCCACTGAACTCTCTCATTATGTCCTTTAAGTTAACCTGTGACACTGCTTCCTGCATTTCACGATTCGCCCCGATGAAACAAGTACCGCGATCGCTATAGATCGTTCTAGGTGTTCCTCGACGAGCCGCGAAATTGCGAAGACCCATTACGCATGAATCGGTATTTAGAGTATGCACCACTTCTATATGTATAGCTCTAGTGGTTAAACACGTGATCAGCATACCCCATCGTTTCTCCACTCTGCGGCCAACGACTACTTCCAGGGGACCAAAGTAGTCAATACCTACATGCGTGAATGGTCGAGCAAATGCATCGAGTCGTTCTGGCGGTAGATCAGCCATTATTGGAGGCTGAGGAATCGAGCGGTCATTCTTGCAGCGTTGGCAGTGTTTGCGCACATTCGCATACGCGATGCGCAGTCGAGGGATACAGAACCGCTGTCGCAATTCGTTAATAATGGTCTCGTGGTTTTGGTGGTGATATTTGTTATGATAGTGTGCATTTATGAGTTTGGTAGTATGGTGGTCACGGGGCAGGATGATTGGGTTTTTGGCGTCTTCAGTGATATACCCGCAGGCGTTTGTTCTTCCTCGCATTCTTATAATGCCATGGTCGTCTAAGAACGGTGACAGCTTATACAGAGAACTGGATTTTGGAACGGACGACTTAGCTTCATTCGGATTCGAAAGGATTGCTACTTCGTCTAGGTAACATTCTCGCTGAGCCTGGCGAATCAAATAACGTTCTGCAGTTATAAATTCTTCGAACGAAGGAGCTCCAGTAATGATAGGTTTTTTCTGGATTCGTAAGCGGCAATTCATGGGGAAACGACTAATAGTTACAGCAATATTGATCATTCGTTTCCAACTAGAAACATTAAATAAACTGTCTGGTTTTATAAAGTGAGCTAATAAGCCAGGGCGAAGCTCTATGTCGGTTTTGCATCCTACAGCTGGTTGACGCGGCCATGATTCTTCTGTTAGCCAGAGGAATTCCGGAGCGTTGTACCATCTCGAGCTCGGAGTCATGTCTGGAAACTTCTCCCACTTTGTTGCATCGTCGGCAACATTTAGCTTAGTGGGAATCCAACGCCATTCGTCCGCAACTGTGGCCTCCAAAATCTCGCTCACCCGATGTGCGATAAACGGAGAATAACGTCGATGATCGGAGTTCAGCCAACAAATCACATCCCTGGAATCCGAATGGTAGAAAAATTTGTCTACTTGGAAAGACAGTGAGTCGATAACCGATCGAGCTAGTCGAACACCAATAACTGCAGATTGGCATTCCAACTTCGGAACCGAATGGTATCTCAGCGGAGCGACTCTAGTTTTTGCGGCGACAAGACAGCATCGGATTTTGTCATGCCAGACAAAACGCAAATAGCATGCAGCAGCCATGGCGCTTTCACTTGCATCTACGAAGGTGTGTAGCTGGACGTGTTCATAATCAGGCGCAAAATTTGAAAGGAAGCAACGCGGAATCTGAACTCCTTCCACTTGTGGTAATACTTGGAGCCATAATAGCCACTTTTTGAAAATATTGTCGTCGATTTGGTCATCCCACTGGATGCCGGAACGCCAAATTTCTTGCAGTAGTATCTTTAAGTATACGAGGAACGGTGCGATGAGACCGAGAGGGTCGTATATGGTCATCAGTACTCGTAAAACTTCCCTTTTGGTGGGCCGACGGTGACCTTCCAATAACTCGCGATCATGGCGGTCCCAGATGATTTTGAAGGTAAATATATCCGTCTTAGTACACCACCACATACCGAGCACCTTTTCCGTGGCCATTTCAGACGAAAGATCCAGATTTTTTCCAGTGGTTTTATCCTCTCACAAGACTTCCAGGACGCGCTGGGAGTTGCTGACCCAATTTCGAATTTCGAAACCACCTTGTGAATGGACAAACTTAACATCGAGAGCCAGTTTAATTGCCTTTTCTTCGATGTCGACGCTGACTAACATGTCGTCTACATAGTGCTGTTTCCGAATGACTTCCGTAGCTTCTGGATATTTTTCAGCAAAGCGGTCGGCATTCAGGTTCATCGCGTATTGGGCGCAGCTTGGGGAGCAACAAGCACCGAATGTCATAACGCACATCACGTAAACTGACAGCTGTCCGTTCTCTTCTCTCCAATAGAAACGTTGGCACTGCTGGTCCGATTCTCGGATCAACACCTGGTGGAACATTTCCCTGATATCACCGGTGAGAGCAATGGGTCCCTCACGAAAACGGATTAGCACGGTGTACAATGAGGATAATAGATCAGGGCCTTTTAGCAGGGCCGAATTTAAGGACACTTCATGCACTTTGGCTGCTGCGTCCCATACGATCCTCACCTTACCGGGTTTATTTGGATTTGTGACTGGAAACACTGGGAGGTACCACGTGCGTTGGTACGATTGCTTCAACTCTTGCTCGGTCAACTTCCGAATATAACCCTTAGTCACATAATATGCAATTTTCTGTTCCAAGGTTTCAGAGAGAACTTTATCTTTCTGCATGCGCTTCTCTAGACATTGAAAGCGATGTAGCGCCATCGCTTGGCTTTCTGGTAAACGCGTATTGTCGGATCGCCAAAGTAGGCCGGTTTCGTAGCGTTGTCCCGTAAATCTTGTCAAAGAGTGTTGAAGAGATCGAGCTCGCTGATCTTCGTCGGAAAGCAATTTTGTCGGTTTCATGATTCCAAGGCTGTCTAATGAAAAATAGTTTTTCATAGCCTGCTGTAGATCCTCGTCGGTCTCATTAAGGCTACAGCTGTTGACGTGATAGATTGAGTGAACGGGACTTGATGACGACTGCGAACTTCCACCGCCGCATATCGCCCAACCCAAACGTGTTTTGACGGCTATCGGTTGACCCGGTTTGCCTTCGCGGCAATTCAGAACCATACTGAGGTGTAGATCCTTTAGGCCGATTAGAATTCTCGGGCGGATCCTATTGTATGATGAAATCGGTAGTCCTTGGAGGTGAGGATTGCTCAGTGACAATTCTTCGATGTTCATCGTTTGCAATGGTAGGAAAAGTTCATTAACTGTACGAGCACCACTGATGATATGATTCTTTGAACCACTTTGAATACTAGCAATATTCAGTCCAACGATACGTGAGCTCAATTCTTGACGCTGGGTTCCACCGGTCCAATGAAGACACAACGGTTTAACTTCACCTTCAAGCTCAAGTTCATCAGCCAACTCGTTGTCGAGCAGTGTTAGGGCTGAGCCATCATCAAGGAACGCGTAAGTTCGCACAGTTCTTCGTTTCCCGTGCAACAAAACTGGCAAATATCGGAACAGCGTGTCGCTGGACTTCGCTTGATGCGTGTGGCATCCGTGCGTCGATGACGAACTCGATTCTGCAAAAGAATACTTATTCTCTTCAGGCGGTACAGCAACTGCAGTTTGCGACGATGTTGCTATGACGGGCATTTTCTGCTTTTGATCGTTGTGTAGCAGAGCGTGGTGTTTGTACTGACAACCATCCTTTCCACAAAGTTTCGCTTGGCACTCGCCATTGTGTCTACAAAGGCACCGACGGCAGAGCGAAAATTCTCTTACTATTGCCCATCTAGAATCTCGAGAGAGCTCCAAAAACCGCTTGCATTTATCAATTGTCTTACATCCTGCTTTACATACCGGACATTCGCCATTCAGAGTGTTCATGCTAGAATTACTCGCTATACTTGATTCGGAGATGGTGTTCTCGGAGTGTGCGTTCAGAAATGTATTTATTTTTCTCGAAACGCTACGTGTGTCACCCTTCGTTGATTTGGAATTTGGTATGCTTGGAAGCGTCACGGTACTTGCTGCTTCTGCTAACCTATATATCCAGCTGCTGAAGGCCGCCAAATTCACACCCGGTAGCGAAAGACGGTATTGCGCCCAATTGAGTTTTATGGAGGGTGGCAGCTTGTTCACAAGTTGATGCAAGAGTGTTACGTTGTATAGCTGCTCTTCCAAACCGCAAGCATCCACAGTGGCACAAAAATTCTCTACACAAACAGCAAAGTCTACCAGAGTTTCTAGTTTGTCTTCTCTTATGACCGGCAAGGCACTGATTTTTTCGATGAGCGAGTGGATAATAGCTTCTGGCTGTCCGAACATCATTTTTAGAGTTTTGAGTATTCCAGGAACGTTGGCGGGATGCACTAGTCGACTCTTAACGGCGTCGAAAGCTCGACCTTTCAAGCTACGTTGCAGACGGAATATATTCTCATCGTTCGTGAAACCGCACATTGCCGTGGTACTGTTAAACGTCGCTAGGAAGAGTGGCCAGTCATCGGGATCGCCGGAAAACTGGGGCAAATCTCTCGGAATAGCGTTCCGTGCAGCTAGTTGTTTATAGGTCAGTGAACAGCGATCTTCTTCGCATCCACGGTAATCGGTTTTATGCGGTGAATTCCGATGAACTGTGTCTGGTTTGATGTTGCGACGTGAAGTCATCCCGAAGTTGCTAGTTTTATCGGTATGTCTTGATAGGTTGTCTTGCTGTGACTGTCGACTAGAATGAGCTGTGGGCTCGAAACTTGAACGATCCGAATCTGGAAGTACTGGAACTTGCTGTTTGTCAACCCAACTCTCGACAGTATTTGCGACACTACTACGATTCGACCCAGCTTCGCTAACCATTTCTTCAAGCAGTTTGTATTTCTCCTCCAAGTAAGTCTTTTCTTGTTCCGCTTTCTTCGCAATCAGCAAACGCTCTTCTTCCAGTCGTTTCTTATTCAGATCACGTTCCTCCTCCAACCGTTTCAACTTCAGTCTGGCAAGCGCTTGTGAAGCTTTGCTAGATGTGTAAGATGATACAGACTTAGCCGTATTGACATTCAGAGGTAGTGTTTTCTGATGATCATCCTTCAAGTTGGGTTTCTGGGTCGGATTTGCACAAGACTGACATTTCCAAGGCTTGTTTTCAATTTCCTGCGTGACCCCAACACAATCAAAGTGAAACCATTTGAGACACTTATCACAGCTGACCATTTCATCCGTATCATTTTCGTGGCAAACTCTACACGAGCGGCCCGGGTTTGTAACCTCTGGATCGTTTGTAACCACCAATTGCACATTTTCAATCGCTTCACATTCAGAACTTACAGCAGCTGCACCGCGATCACTACCACCACCGATTTTATTTGATTTGCTTGACCGAATTTGTCTCGACATGACCGGAATATACCGCAATTATTCGTAAATAAACGAAAATTATAAAATGTTGACTCCGTTCAACGATTTCTCTACAGAACCTTTCCGAAACTATAACGCTCAAATGAAACACAGGTGTTTGGTGATGAGAAGTTATAATTTTCCTATCGAGTATAGATTGAAAAACGTGCTTAATCCACCTAGCAGTGAGATGATACCTTTTTTTATCAATCCGCATGTGTTTTTTGCATGAATATTCTTCGGTGTTTCAGTTTTCATGACATTATTCTAATATCCGTCGTATTAATCGACAATTTGAAATTTTAATCACTCATTACTCTGTAATGTCGAAACTGCAAATCGGATCGAATTTGAATCTAAAAGTGTAACAATCGATTAAACATTCCATGATATGTCGAAGTAAGTTCCACTTTAGAGAGTACAGTAATTTAAGGTACTCAGGAACCAGTATAACCTAAACCGAACCGCCATATGACGAATAAATTGCAATAGTTTTAAGTCCAACTTTCAAGCTTTTCGGAATTATCATCTTCTTGAATTTTAAAAATTCATCCTCCTGTAATTCCAGAATCGGAAGTCAGCATTGGATAAAATTAATTAATTTTGTGTGGGACTATAAGTTTATTTTAATTTGAATTTTTGTTTCTGAAATTCGATTTGGCTTTCTTTGAGAAAACGTTTGAGCTTTGAGAAACGATTCGATACTGGAGCCGGAATTCGAAAATCGGTGTAGCCGAAGTCAGACAAATTTACCTGAGTAGTTTACATTTGTTTCAAAATGTTTAAAAATCAGTGTAGACATCTTTGAGAAATCGTAGTACGAGTTAAATTGTTGGGTGCCTTCCGAATCGAAAACTGAATACCACTAAAACTGAAATACGTTTATTTGGTTGTCGACTATTCTAATCAGCAAATCTTAGATGATTCTTAGATTTCATTTGAATCTTAGATCGGTTCAGCCATCTACGAGGAAAATGAGTTACACAATTTTAACTTCGTTTCACATATCATCCTGTAGTTCCGGAACCAGAAGTCGGATCCAAACATAATTCAGGAACCTTGTTTAGGAGCATACGAATTTTCTTATGAATCTGAGTTTGTAGAAAACGGTTGAGTCATCTTCGAAAAAAGGTATAAAATTGAGTGAAATTATTTGTCACACATGCATTTGCTGATCTCGACGAACTGATTCGAATGGTATATGAGTGTTATATTATTCCAGTATTTATTGCTCTAAGCAGTTTAAATCAATATAATTATGAAATTGTTCTGAATTCGGAAGTACTGCCATTTTTCCAATATGTCATATTCGAACGATTATGTTGCCAAAAACGAACCGTGTTAAAATCGGTCCGAGGCAAAATGTCATGAAAAAGGATGCTGTTTACAGTCTTTTTGGTATTGTATGTAACAGTATAAAAATCGTGTTTTACGTTGCTCCCAAGCCTTTCTTTGGCATACAGCGCTCAGAACTTCTATAGCTGGAATATGGGAGAAAAGTCGCTTACAAAAAAATTTCGATATCTCCGTTAAAAATGGACGGATTTTAACAATCTATGGCTTGTTGGATAGCTTTTACCATGCGGAATCTAAGTCTGAAAACATATTCTATTTTCAAGGTCAATTGTGACAGATACTGTCAAAAAACTGAAAATTTTGACATAAAACTTCGTATAACTCAAAAAGTAAACATCCGATCTCAAAACCATTCAATAGCGTTCTGGGTGACGGGGAGACCTTTCATTTGCGACTAGTTTGATCAAAATCGGTCCAGCCATCTCTGAGATCTCGACCTCTTAGTTGACAACACACATACAGACACACACACAGACATTTGCTCAGTTCGTTGAGCTGAATCGATTGGTATATGACATTCGGCCCTCCGGGCCTCGGAAAATTTTTCGAAAGTTTGAGCGAATTCTATACCTATTTTTTATATAAAGGGTGATTTTTTAAGAGCTTGAGAACTTTTTTAAACAATAAAACGCATAAAATTTGCAAAATCTCATCGGTTCTTTATTTTAAACGTTAGATTGGTACATGACATTTACTTTTTGAAGATAATTTCATTTAAATGTTGACCGCGGCTGCGTCTTAGGTGGTCCATTCGGAAAGTCCAATTTTGGGCAACTTTTTCGAGCATTTCGGCCGGAATAGCCCGAATTTCTTCGGAAATGTTGTCTTCCAAAGCTGGAATAGTTACTGGCTTATTTCTGTAGACTTTAGACTTGACGTAGCCCCACAAAAAATAGTCTAAAGGCGTCAAATCGCATGATCTTGGTGGCCAACTTACCGGTCCATTTCTTGAGATGAATTGTTCTCCGAAGTTTTCCCTCAAAATGGCCATAGAATCGCGAGCTGTGTGGCATGTAGCGCCATCTTGTTGAAACCACATGTCAACCAAGTTCAGTTCTTCCATTTTTGGCAACAAAAAGTTTGTTAGCATCGAACGATAGCGATCGCCATTCACTGTAACGTTGCGTCCAACAGCATCTTTGAAAAAATACGGTCCAATGATTCCACCAGCGTACAAACCACACCAAACAGTGCATTTTTCGGGATGCATGGGCAGTTCTTGAACGGCTTCTGGTTGCTCTTCACTCCAAATGCGGCAATTTTGCTTATTTACGTAGCCATTCAACCAGAAATGAGCCTCATCGCTGAACAAAATTTGTCGATAAAAAAGCGGATTTTCCGAATGGACCACCTAAGACGCAGCCGCGGTCAACATTTAAATGAAATTATCTTCAAAAAGTAAATGTCATGTACCAATCTAACGTTTAAAATAAAGAACCGATGAGATTTTGCAAATTTTATGCGTTTTATTGTTTAAAAAAGTTCTCAAGCTCTTAAAAAATCACCCTTTATATAAAAAAAGGTAAAAATGTTAAATTTAAGTTTAGCTAAAGGTATGTAACAATTAATTAATTCAAAACATTTAATTATATGAACATAGTATCTTTGCGAATATATATATATTACTCACGTTTAGTTTTCCTCGTAATTTCGCCTATTCTGTTACGATACGGATATCTTGACGAGATCAAGAGCAAGTTCTGTTTAATCAATCAGTGATCCTAATATTAAGAATAATTTGTAAGGAAAGTTTACTGCTATTTTGCATTATTTCTTACCAATTCGCGTTATTTAGTGATAAGAGCACTGCGATAAGGTAGTTTTAAGCACTAGCGATAAGTTAGTTTTAAGCACTAGCGATAAGATAGTCTTAGAGTTTTATTTGTTATAGGGATTTTTGTTAGCAATTCACTTTTACTATTATTTTTCTTATTAACACCGATGACAGCAGCGATGTCGCAACCAGCATAGGTGGCCTATCGTCGTTGGTGAGTTGGTGTGTGTAAGTCCCTGGATTTATAGAAACGGTGTCCACATTTCCAGGTAAGGCTGAGTTGATGAAGGTGCGCAAACTTGCGCTTTGTGCAAGTGACACATATGTAACACAAGCATTCTGATATGAAGGAAAAATCTACCTTTCATCCATTCCAACGGGTACGTATCATATACAACGAACGAAGATAGTAACTTGATGAATTTGGTCGATACTAAATAGTAACATGTCGTGACCTAACATTTGCTGCAAGGCTGTCTTCATTGCTGATCTGATTCAATCACGTGTTGACAGTCCTGATCTCCTACAATTGATCAATTTTGACATTCATCGTCGTAGTCTTCGTTCTCATCCATTCATACGAACTCTCCAGGCTAGATCCAATTACGGATATAATGAACCTTTTTCCAGTATGTGCTATTGATTCAATAATTGCTCACAGGACAGTGATTTTCATCTCTCTCGAAATGCGATACAACGATTCTTCCATGATTTTTTATATTTTCAGTTATAGTACTAATGTTAATTCTTTCCGCTCGAACACCCCCTCGTCTTTCCACCATCACCATTAAAAATTATTAAATTCGCTCGTTGAACCTAATCCTTTTGTATCTTCTCTTCTCCTCTCTTCATCGTTCTTCTACCATCTTTTCGAAGACTAATTAGATCTATATGCCGGACCTAAACCCGTTTTGTTCGCCAACTCTCTCCTTCTACCCCCCCTCTTACAACGTTTATCTATCCACATATTTTTACATTTCTCTAATTGATATAAACGATGAGGAGGTTTTATGCCTACTGGAGTGAGAGATTGTGATATCTCAGTTCCATCGGATTTTTTCCTGCTCCAAATAAATAAATATTACTTTGCTTTGTTTTAGAATATGCTCATGATTTTTTATTGCGGATTTTGATCTATTATATTACTTCGTTTGATCTTTCCAGGCGACTAACTTCTGTTCCTTGAAACTGCATAAAGCATGGGTTTTGTCATTTTCAGTTTCATTTTCAATGCCTAAATAGGTTAGGTTTTCACTGCAAGATGACCACTGAAATCAATTTCAAATTCCCTTTCGAAACGACCTAGCTGCTGTTATATTAGTAGAACAATGCCCAGCTATGATGATGAACTTTTACCTTGACTTGATTTCCTTCTTACACAGAGATCGACAATCTCAGTTTCGTCGTCCCGGCTAACGAAAAATGAAATCAA
The DNA here is from genome assembly GCF_030247185.1 of Malaya genurostris. Classification (NCBI taxonomy): domain Eukaryota; kingdom Metazoa; phylum Arthropoda; class Insecta; order Diptera; family Culicidae; genus Malaya; species Malaya genurostris. The sequence goes on along the minus strand of NC_080571.1, from coordinate 339,218,551 downwards.
TTCCAAATACGAGTTCGACGAAATATTTCAATAAGAAGCGAATTTCACAGCACTCCTCTCAACAACCCATCATAACTGTCACGTATCGAGGCCAAGATCACCAACAACCCAACGAACCGTGGTTTCAGAAAATGAGGCCAAAACCATCCCAACGGGGGACGTTCGAACCGACGCATGCGCTTATCCCGTAAACCACATCATCAACATGATTCTCATCTGCATCTGCATCGGTTTCCGTATGTAAATCAGTGACAATCATCGGTGCATCAAGATGTAAACAAATCGATCGGACACGGTTGTTGAACAAGCAGTTAACCGGCCCTTTGGCCTCCATTCGGTGGATAACAGCTCGCTGCTAGGCCACCAGACCGTGGTCGGTGGGAGGCGATCTTCGTTTCATCACCAACCATCCTCTCGAACAGCAGAACGCAATTTTCCACTCTGGCTTAGATTTCTAATTCAATTGGGTGCGATGATTGATTTCGATTACGCCCTACTCTCGCGAGCCAGCAGCTGGTTGTTTTTTCTTTTCCTACGCTTTCGTAAAGTGGAACGATGCCAAACTCCAATTTGTATTCAATTGACAGAGAATAATGGGCCCTAAAAGAAGCGATCATGTGCCGAAAATGAACTGAAAGTTGATGGTATTATATGTCGTTTGATTCATTATGCATGTTTGTACCGGGGATCGATTGTGATTTAGATGATGATGATTATAATGATGATGATTATTATGATGATGCTGGCAGCCAACCACCGAATCATAAACATTTATCAAATTTTTCCAAATAACTCTTCATTGATGTCGTGTCTGTTGTCGTTTTTTTTTCTTCATTTCGACAAACGAAAGAGCGATAGTCATTTCGATGATTTGACAAGCTATGAATTTATGATACATGAGATTAGGGCGGTTTTTTTTTCAACTTTAACTACTATTTGGCGTGGTGCTGGGTTCCTTGGCTAGTGGCAACGGCACACCAGGAAAGCATTTAAATAGTATAAATGATCTTTTCAAGCCGAACAATGCACCAGCTCGGAATGTTTTGGGGAGCTTTGTGAATGATTAATTGCAATTCATTTCGGTAACGGATTTTCTCTCATTTTTCTACGAGTGAATGTTTTGAATACTTGGAAAAGCACACACATACCGGCTGATGAGAGTGTTTTTTTTTCGAGTGTTGATCTCCAATATTAATCATTTTAGTAGAATCTAGTGAAGTGTTGTTCTGAAACATAACCGAGCCAATGGTCATCGTTCTCGTTAGAGTAAACGAAAATCCATCAATCTTATTTCCAATTAGATCCCATATGCCAATAGGTTTGTTATCCAATGCGAGATTTCTTAAAGATTGTCTGGAAAATTAAGCTTGAATTTGAAATCAAACGACTGTAATCAACAATAAAGTGAACATCTTTCCTATTACTGCAATTAGAAAATCTACATAGTAGTTCCGGTAGATTTCAGAAAACTTCATCAAATTTTGTTAACCTCATCTGTTTCTATTGTTTTCTAGTTTCACGATCCTCATAGGAAAAAAAGGATTCTGCTCCCCTTTCCAATATTGAAAAGTATTAATGTAAAATCTCAAACATGTTCTGTCGAAAGGTTTTTTCTTATTTTAATAATTATTAAGTTGCTTAAGCTCTAAAATGCTTAAAGACTGTCCCAGAAAGTATGGACGCAACCAAAAACCGCTGCCATTTCGCAATGGCCCTGTTGTTTACACTCTTCTCTAACCACTTGTGCAGTTGTTTATTCGTTTTCATTAGTTTGTTTCGAAATGCGTGGACTTTCAGCAGAACAACGTCGCAAAATTGTGTATAAATGGTGCACAGAACGCGGACTGTCACTGAGAAAGATAGCAAAAATGGAAGGAGTAAGTGAAATAGCCGTGCGAAATGCAATCAGGAAGTTCGGTGAGGATAACACCTTTGAGGATAAACCGAAAACGGGTAGAAAAAAGGATCTGCCAACCCTTAGTTGGATAAACGTATACTGAAGGTGTTCGAGCAAAAGAAGGAGGTTTCAGTTCGGGATGTGGCCAAAAAAGTGGGCACTTCGAAGTCAAATGTTCTTCATGCTAAAGAACGTTTGAATCTTCGAACCTATAAGAAGCAGAAACAACCAAAACGTAGTCCGAAACAAGAAGCATCGATCAGGCCGAGGCTTCGAAAGCTGTACAATACGATTCTTGCTGGAAATTTGAACTGCATAATCATGGACGACGAAACCTACGTGAAACTCGTAAGAAAGCTATGGTCTGGCAAGCAATTTGTAGCTGCTGTAAGATTTCGAAACTCTTCATCGCCACTGCTTCAATGAACAGCGAAATATACATCAAGGAATGTTTACAAAAACGACTGCTACCCATGATTCGAAGCCACAGGGATCCTGTTGTCTTCTGGCTAGATCTTGCATCTTGCCACTACTCGAAATCAACGGTAGAATGGTATACTACCAAAAATGTCATTTTCGTCCCAAAAGACATGAATCCACCAAATTGCTCACAACTTCGACCAATTGAGGAATTTTGGGCATTAACGAAGGCACATCTTAGGAAACATGTCTCGGCAGCCGAAACCATTGAGCAGTTCGAAGAAGATTGGAAAAAATTGCCAAAACGTCGCCAAGAAGTCTGTACGGAATTTAATGAGGAACGTTCGCAAGAAGGTTCGCCAGCTAGTCTACAATGGCTAAGTAGCAAATGTTGAGAATAATATTCTGTTGTTATAGTCTAATATTATCAGTATATCGAATAAAATTTGAATATCTAACACTTGTGAATTATTTACTGTGAAATCAAAGTGCGTCCATACTTTCTGGGACAGTCTTTAATCTCACTAGATTTGAGCGGTTATTGGAATGAACTAAATCGAATTAGAAAAGAATAAAGTCCATTTATAGTGAAATTGAAATAAATTTATTATCTTTTAATTGTGAATCTCACTAAGTTTTCTCGGAGATGGCTTGAACGATTTTCATTTTTTCCGGATCCGGAATTACAGCATCAATTTTATACCGTAACTTAAAGCAGTGAAGCCAAACGGAGTGAAAAATTTCTACACTGGGCTAAGAACTATTCTAATCGGAAGTTAGGCCAACCATACTTATTCTGGCTATCCTGGTTTCTAGTTTCCGATTCCAAAAGCACCAAAAAGGGTGATCATATATTCTAAACAGGAAAATCACTCATTTTCTCAGAGATGATTTTTACAATCTTAGAGTGAAATAAAAGGTCCTATGATCCCATGCATAAGTCCTGAATTTTACTCAGACGGCTCCGGAGTTACAATTTCAAACCTTTACCTGAAGTGCGACGGGATGTGTTTCATTAAAGTAAAGAAAAGTAAGGTAAAGTAAGGTATAGTAAAGTGAAGTAAAGTAAAGTAAAGTAAAGTAAAGTAATGTAAAGTAAAGCAAAGTAAAGTAAAGTAAAGTAAAGTAAAGTAAAGTAAAGTAAAGTAAAGTAAAGTAAAGTAAAGTAAAGTAAAGTAAAGTAAAGTAAAGTAAAGTAAAGTAAAGTAAAGTAAAGTAAAGTAAAGTAAAGTAAAGTAAAGTAAAGTAAAGTAAAGTAAAGTAAAGTAAAGTAAAGTAAAGTAAAGTAAAGTAAAGTAAAGTAAAGTAAAGTAAAGTAAAGTAAAGTAAAGTAAAGTAAAGTAAAGTAAAGTAAAGTAAAGTAAAGTAAAGTAAAGTAAAGTAAAGTAAAGTAAAGTAAAGTAAAGTAAAGTAAAGTAAAGTAAAGTAAAGTAAAGTAAAGTAAAGTAAAGTAAAGTAAAGTAAAGTAAAGTAAAGTAAAGTAAAGTAAAGTAAAGTAAAGTAAAGTAAAGTAAAGTAAAGTAAAGTAAAGTAAAGTAAAGTAAAGTAAAGTAAAGTAAAGTAAAGTAAAGTAAAGTAAAGTGAAGTAAAGTAAGCAGTTGCAGATCGTCAAACAACATTCAGTTCATGCACGACACATTTTTGTTAGTTATTTGAAACCTAATATTATTGCTGACATTTCAATACGAAAATATATTATACATTATATTTAACAAATGAGCTGAAAAGTTCCGAGTCAATCACATAGATGGCGCTAGTTTTATTGCAATCACCTTCTTTCAGGTAATATTAACCTTTAAAAGACAGCTGTTAAGTTTTGTTGTTTTCAGGACAATGAATCAAAGACAATTTCGAGTTTTAATTTTACACTGCTTCATGTTGGGAAAAAAGCAATGGGTTGAAAAATGTTATGGATGTTCCGTTCCATCAGAAACAATCATACAAAATAGTCAAAAACACGTTTTCGTTCGGCACGTCAGAAAAGACATTGCACTCCGTTGCAAAACAAAAAGTGTTCTGTAAGTAGCAGAAACTTTACGTCTGCTTAGCGGTTCAAATTGAACTGCCGAGTTTAGCACTAAGCAGTTCAATTTGAACTGCTCTGCACTGATGAGTCAAAGACGAAACGTAAAAATAATAAATACAAAATTAGTTTGTTGACTTCAAACGTGGTCGTAGAGAAACCGATGATGCAGAACGCAGTGGACTTCCAAATGAGGTGGTAACACCAGAAAACATAAAAATAATCCACAAAATCGTTTTGAATGATCAACAAGTGAAGTTGCGTGAGTTAGCAGACATGGTAAAGATATCAAAAGAACGTATTGGCTTTATATTGCATGAGCATTTGACTATGAGAAAGCTCTGTTCAAAATGGGTGCCGCGTTTGTTCACTGTTGACCAAAAAACGAGAACGTGTTGATGATTCTGTGCAGTGTTTGGCCATGTTTGAATCGAAATTTTTGCGTCGATATGTGACAATGGATGAAACATGGATTCATCACTTCACTCCGGAATCAAAACAATCATCATCTCAGTGGACAGCAGCTGGTGAACCTCGTCCAAAGCACCAGTTAGGACCAGTAGTTTGGGATGTACCCATAATTATCGACTATTTTTAGAAAGGAAATACCAGTAATAGTGAATATTACATTGCATTATTGGAGCGGTTGAAGGCTAAAATTGCATCGAAACGACCGCATATCGCAAAGAACAAAATTTTGTTTAAACAAGACAACGCACCGTGTCACAAATCAATCAAAACAATGACAAAACTACTCCCACATCCACCGTATTCGCCAGATTTGGTTCCCAGCGACTACTGGCTGTTCGGAGACCTGAAAAAAATGCTCGCCGGTAAGAAATTTCGCACGAATGAAGAAGTTTTGGCTGAAACGGAGGTTTATTTTCAAGCAAAAGATAAATTGTTTTACAAAAGTGATATTGATCGCCGCTCTAGCTGGTAAGATTGCGTCGATAAATAAAATCAAAAAAGTCGTATTCTCTTTAATATGCCCGGGACTTTCCAGCCCATGCGTAATTGTATATTTTTAGAATATATGAAACGAATAATATTTTTGAAAGAAATGTGTATTTTCACGGATAATAATATAATCACGTTAGTCTTGTAATAATGTTTTTGACATAACTCACCATTGGACTGTTTTTTTTAATGATCAGAATATATGCAAAATTCGAATCCTTAGGCGCGTCTTTCGTAAACTAAATAAGCAGATTTTTAGAAGCAACACTCAAATTTTAATTTCCTTCCCGAAGATGTTCATGCGTACGAAAATTCCCAATTAATACACGCACATTCGCCATCAATTTTCAGGACTTAGGCTGGCAAAAATAGAATCCGGAGATCAACAGCTGCCCCACATCGAGTGGAAAACATAAACAAGCCGTAAATTAGTAACACTTCAACACACTCTTCCCGTTTCAAAAAAAAAAAACACCAGTTAACTAGAAAGCAGCAGATTATGCTAAGAAATTATAAAATAAAATGAGTGGGTGAACCGATCGATCTTTTCGACCCGGTTCCGTCAGTTTTCCACGTATCAACAGCTCTTTGCGAACATTTGAAAACCAGCAAAAAAATAAACTATTTTTAGTCACGAACTTTTTCACGGACAACGCACATTCGAAGACACTTAAGAACGACCTAAAACACCGCACTTTTACTTCTGACCGACCCGACCCGGGTTCAGGAATGTGATGGCCTTCGCTGTGAACCGGAATGAAGCACCCATCCATCCGGTGGTACATGCGGAATGCGGAAAAATTTGCCTGTTCTCTTCGAAACGACGAAAAAAAAAATGATCGCTTTCCCGAAAAGCGATAAGATTATCTCACACAACAGCTTAGCTTTGTAAGTAGCATAGTTGAAGATAATTGGCTTAGCAGAGTGTTCGGTTGCTTGGACAGGTTCAGTCAGGTTTGGAAGTGAGATTCGTTGTAACACTTCGTTTTCCCGTCTGTCAAAACAGATAGTCGTCGCAGCGCTCAGCGGTAGCTGGCAAAGTTGGAAATATGATCGATTGCTAATTGAACATGATTCACGCGTCTGCAACTGATAAACTAAAGCTGTAGTAGAAAGGCAATAAAACACTTCGTCGGGGCAGACTATCCATCATACAGCGAACTCAGTAGTGAGCAGTAAACTCCTACACTTGGGAACTTTAGTCCGTTTTTTTTCAACTAGGTTTAAATCGAAAATTTATGGCGCTAGTAATTCAACTTCCAACACAGGAACAACGGAGAATGGCGGTAAGGCGATTCATCGGATCAAATCGGATTGCGAGCAAAACCGATTACGGTAGGAGGGAAACAAATGTAATAGGATTCACAGAAAGTGAAAATCTGATCGTTGGTAAAACAATCGAATCCCGGGCCCGGGAACAAACAAACATTGCAACGGAATCGACTGCAGGGCTTGACTGGTTGTCGGTTGACTGATAGCCATTTTTGCATGGTAGAATAAAAGTTTTTGGGTAATTGTTTTTCTTTGCTGTTATTCGAGTAGCAACTCGAGAGCAGTGCCATTGTTTTTTTTACGACGATTCGACGACGGCTATCACGTTTCACTAACCCGGAACCTAGAGCTAAACTAAAACATCCATCAGGCCGAGTAGATAAGTGGGCAAGGAACGCGGCCGGGCCTCTTCAAATCGAAATAAAAGCGCTCCAAAAAGTGTTCATCGGAACAAAGGAAAATATGTGAGATCTCGTTTTAATGGTTTCAAGTACCTACACCTATCAAGCAACGGGTGGGGGAGCAATGAAAGATTGGCGGTACTTCTAAGGCCGTTGCCGCCTGTCTTGTCTTTTTTTTCAACGATACGAGATATACGGTTTTATGTGGTTTTACTCTAAACTGAACCGATTTTCGAGCCGCCCAGAAAAGAAGTGTTTAGAAAGTGGACTTGGTTTTCCAGGTGTGGCTGCTTGTGAGAGTACTGTGAGTAATCAAATTGAAATATATTTGAAAGAAGTGGAAGAAGTCTAATGGATGAATGAATGAAGCCATGCTTGTATCAGAAGGACATGGAAAATATGAGAGATCTCACATTGCTTATAAGAGTGGAAACTAGTGTTAGCACTATATTTTAAAAGTGTTCATCTTGCAATATCTTTGAAGAACACATTATCTTTCTTCAGGGAAAATTTCATCCAAATAAAAAAGGTGCTTTTTGTACATGAATATTAAATTTTTTAAAATCGTTTGTTTTTTAGTGTAGGATTTTTAACAATATTTTTGCCCGAAGATTTGACAAATTTAATATTTACCAATTTAGGAGTATATTCGTTTGGAAAAAAAAACAGACGGGTGGGTAATGTCAGAGACATAACTGAATGACGTGAATACGAATGAAAGTGACATGCTTTTTCACACTCAGGAAGATTTTTCTTTAGTTTGAGCGAAACCTGAACCTATTTATTAACAAATAGGAAAACAGATATAACAGAAAGACATTTATGTCGAATCTTACCAAAAAAATTCGAATTATCGCATCTTTAATGACACTGTAACGTATAACATGTAAAAGAAGATCAAATGAAACCAAACATTTTCAATTTCCTTTAGGGAAATGTCAAAACATATTTGGTAAATTGTTGTATCTGAAACATATAGCAATGTATAAGTCATAAACTAATCAAAACTTAATAAAATTTTGAAGCTCCAAATTTATAAAAATATTAAAAATAGCGTTATTTGAGATTCATAATAACTGATCTGATTCGTCAACTCCTAAAGTTTTAGTGCATTGATACGAAGCTAAATTGTTTGCTATTCGTATTGTCTATGGGAACTACCATGTATTTGAGTTTTAGGATGTTTGTAAGGACATATACATAAATGTATAGGTGATCAGTCCACCTCAACAAGTATCAGAATCAGCATTCACATCTCATGCCTATGAATCGAATGAGCAGTATACAATTATTGCCAAAGATTTCGATCTGCAAAAAAAACTGAATAATTTCGATATTCACACATTCGTGCCATAACTATCGGATCGATCGGACGTAAATTCGCCTTTCTCCAATCGTGTATTGAGTTGATTTTTTCCGTTATCAAAGTTATTCCATATTCAATTGTGTCTGCATTAGTGCGGTCGAGTGATAATCCGAATTAATCCGTTCTCAAGGCCGACTGTGAGCGTGTTTACAGCAGTCCTGCGTGTGGTACCGTTAGCCAGCGCCAGCTGCGTTATAAAAAGAGAAACGTTTCATTGGACAGTGTAGTGAGAGACTAAAAAAAGTACTTTTTCCTCAAGGAGATTTTTTGCACTCTACTGGAAGGAATATTTAACAATTGCCTCGGACCGGGTCTTGGCAGACGTTCACCGTTTTTGGAGCTTAAGCTAAGTAAAGCTATCTTTCTGTTGATTAATACCACTTTATTTGCACCCCGATTTTGACCGCACGGACACAAGTGACAAGCGATATTAAATTGCCTGACCTTTCCCCAGATGATCAAATGGATGCTTCTGATGGCAATAAATCTCTCATCAGAAGCTATCCCGATGGGCTTGCACTCCCGGCCGGACCGTATGCGGTTTACATCCGGACCGAAGCCAATGGTAAAAAATTGAACCTCCTCAGACTTTCAGAAGACCTGACCTCGCGATACAATACTGTACAAAAAATTGGAAAAATACGCCCGGACAAGCTTGGGGTCTTGTTAGCCAGTGCAAAACAGGCTAACGAGATCGTTCAAAGTGAGCATTTCACGCGGAAGTTTCGCGTATACGTACCAGCTCGCGAAGTCGAGATAGACGGCGTGATCACCGACCCGAGTCTGACTTGCGAAAACGTTCTTAAGCATGGGGCAGGAGGTTTTAAAAAACCCCTACTCAAGAACGTTAAGATGCTGGACTGCAAGCAATTGCGTTCAGTATCGACCGCTGAGGATGGCACTAAGTCCTATATTCCACCAGACTCGTATCGAGTGACTTTCGCTGGCTCGGCTTTACCTAATTACGTCCTCCTGGACCGAGTTCGTTTACCTGTTCGACTTTTTGTGCCGCGGGTTAGCTTCTCATTGTTGCACGAAATCCCATTGTATCAAATGTGGAGGAAGTTATGCGGATAACTCCTGCAGTGGAGACAATGAAAAGCGTCTCTACTCAGTTCGCTTTCACATCTCATCCAAGTCAGTCGATAAAACAAAACCGCTTACGTTCGGGACAGAAGAAACCAAGTACAGTATTGTGTAGTGAACAATAGAACGACCTCGAAATGAGTGAACCAAACGAACAAAAGCTACCGCCGACACGAAAGAATACAATTGTTGTTGACTTCAGGCAGTGCAAAATTCGACCTTCTATACTGTAGAATATATGAGTTTTAACAATAAATACAAAAAAAAAATTGTTTTCAATGTTATACTTAGTATTAAATTCTGAAAGTCCTAATTAACGTTTGTGATTCCCCAGATGATATCATCCTTCATTCTTGTTGGTTAAATTTCTAGTGTAAGCTGGGTTTCGTATTCCAAGAAGAAAAAGAAGACATGCATCGCGAGCATATAAATTCATGCGTGATACGCCGGCAGCTCATTCTTGCGACTACTTTCGAGATGGACGGATCGGACCAAACTGAGGACACTGCAAGTAAGCAGCCTCAATGGATGCGGCAAGCCAAGAATGTCTCTTCGAAGGGTGCAACGAAGCGCGTGAGACTGACTAATGATAGTCTTCGGAGGGTTGTGAGCGAGAAACCTCATCAAGTGCGGCCACTAACGGATGTCGGCAGTGAGATTATCACAGCGACTACTGTTCCAGCCGAGCAGCGTGATGGCGTGCCTGCCAATCAGAAAACTGCCCCTACAACATCGATTCTCGAACAGATACGAGAACTTGAAGGTTTGCTTAAGGAGCAAATGCATCTTGACATTAAACGTGTGCATTTACTTCAATTCGATAAGACAAATAATGTTATTTACATCCAGTTTTATAAAGAATTGGATGCAATTCAATTCGCAAAAGACAAATACAATGTGCACTATGTGGAGCACGAGAACATTAAATACAACATTCCAGTATATATGGCAGATAGTGCTATAGAAGTGCGTGTGCATGATCTTCTCTCAAGCGTCACCGATTCTTATATTCGCAAAACTATATGTCCCAATACGGAGAGATTCTCTCTAACGAAAAAGAAAAGTGGGAGAACTTTTTCCCCGGTATTCTAAATGGCGTTACGCATACACTTGAAGAAGCCTATACCTTCTTATGTGATTTTCGGTCAAGATACAAGAATTCCGTGCAAATCACTTGTTACCTATGACAATCAGTTGGCCACATGTCAATATTGCCAAAAAGCTGTTCACTACGGTAAGCCATGTGCTAAACTGGACAAGGAGACAACTACACCAAACGACAACGGTGCTTCCTTCACACCAACTCCAGTACACCTGCGACAGCCACCAACAACAATGAAGCATCCCCTTCAACGAATCCATCATCATCCCCTATAGAACAAAGTGCACTAGCTGCAGTTAACAACATACCAACCAGCAATTGCAACCAATGTACAACAAGGTGCATCTACAGCAACTAGCAACGAAAAGAAGACGGAAATCGACAACAATACTATCGATGCGGCAATGGATGACGAAACGAACCACGAACGAAGTGCCCCTCGATCATCGCAGGAGGGAAATGGAAGCTCCTCTCCCCCTCGGAAAAGGGTGACAACCAGATCCAACTCAAAAAAAAATTTATTTAAAAAATCGGATCAATCGGCCACGTAAAGCTTGTACGCAAATAGGCCTGAATCAAAATATCTTTTAAATAAATAAATAAATAAAAAACCTGTTTTAATCCACCTAGTGGTGTAATGATGCCATTCTCATGTATAAAATTGTGGCATTCTATTCAAAATTTTTCTCTTCGATTTTTGAAAGAAACCAAGAGATTCTATGTGCATAACATACAGTGCTTTGCTCGCGTAGGTCATCCTTAAGAAAACCACCGAAACCCGAGAACCGGTAGTATAATCGAAGTCGGTTCGTACGACCACCAACTAACATGACGTACAAACTCTACTAGTTTTTATTCAAATTTTGAAGATTTTATAGAATTTTGCCATCGCACTCTAAATGACGATTTAAATGTTTGTTGTATCCGAAAATATGCAGTAATTTTTGGTAGGACCATAAGACCTTTCATTTGAGCCTAAGATCAGGAATAACGGTTTCGAGTCCAGTTTACAACATTTTTTACGGTTTTTGTTCCACCAGTTTATGTGACGGTGTACAATATTGAACACACTTAACCCTATAACTCCGGAACCGGAAGTCGGATCCGGATGAAATTTAGAAATTCTGTATGGGACCGGAAGACCTTTCATTCTAAGTTTGTCGAAATCGGTTCAGCCATCTCGGAGAAAACCACACACACACACACACACACACACACACACACACACACACACACACACACACACACACACACACGCGAGAAAGGCAAAACACCAATAAAGATGTTTCCTATTATCAATCGCCATTTTGGCACGTCAAACGCATGCTTTTAATTTTCATACTACATCGTTAGATTTCAAAATAAAGTTTGATTATTCTTTGCTGAAAAAGTTGTTTTTTTTCATGAACATGAACCTCTGTCTTTGACGCTTTGAACAAAAACTTCAGTCAAGTCAGTCAATCTTCCTTCGGGGGAACATTAAAATCGCGATGAGTGCTATTCACGCAAAGCGCTTCGACGTCGTGTTTCCTTGCATTCACCCTAAAGAACCAAGAAGAAACAATGAAGTAGTGGGTAAATACATTGAAAAGTCGGTATCGTTTGTCAAAAAGTTTTTCCAATGATTTGAAGAGTCAACAATTGTCAGTGACCTTCTAAATCGTTGTTTGGTAGGAAAAGTAACCAAAAAGGATGAAAACCCAATCGTGGCTTTGTTTTTCGCGCAATCCTGTCTTGTCCTTAGGTCAAAGACAAGCAAAATTGAAGCAAAACGGTTTTGATTTATCACACTGAGTACTGAATGGAAACGGAAAAAATGCATTGTGATACTTCATTGGCCTTTGCAATCGCCTGATGCATTTTCTATCGAATATGTCTGACCCTACAGAACGCAGAAGCTCAGTGGACTCTTATTCACACTTTGAAGCAGCCCTCCCAACAAATTCGACTTATTTGCTAGAAAACTTTCCTCGAATATGTCAAACATTTAGTGTAAAGCAAGCCTCGGGTATAAGAAATTAATAATTGATGCTGGTGATTGGACTCACTATTGAACTCAAAGTGTGTAACCTCGAATTGTATTTAATGTATTTATAAGTCAAAAATTATTATTTTATAAACTATTCAGAAAATACTGCACATGCTCTTAATCGCTCAAAGTAGAGTAAGTTCGTAATTTGTCACAGCTTAGTTCATCCACCATCATCTTTATTTTTGTATTTATTATGGAAACCTTAGAATTACATATTTCATTTCTAATGTGATCATGCTCGGTCGCGTCTTGCATACAACCCTTTAATTTTATTTTATTTATCAATGGCGCCCTCTGTTTGTCATACCGGGAGCTTTTTGACCGATGTGCTACTGCTCGTTTCGTGTCGCTCCATTCCGACAACCTGCGCAGCCAAACGTCGCACGATTTTAGCAAGATTAAAACTAATTGACTCAAGCGGCACATTCCATTACTGACCACAGTAAATATGGGAACACGAACAAAAGTACTACAAAATTATATATCTGTAGCTTAATATGTGAAATGTTGCGAAATGTCTCCCAGGTCAGTACAGTAACGGTGGACGTAGTTCCACGTCAAAATTCTTCGAATACACCTGCAAACCTTCATCAGCTGTTCCATTTCCCGGTGTTAAGGTGTCTTCTCGAAAGATTCTTGTCATTTTATCGTTTGACCTCTACCGTCAGATCCACACGAAACAAAAAAAAATCACTCACCCGCAACCATAAATGGCTAGTAGCGACATTCATTCATTTGCACCACCCTGATTCCAATCGGCAGTAGGTAGCTGGCAGGCAATAAATAACAACGAAATTCAAACTCAATTAAGGTGCAACATTGCAACAGCACTACAATTCCGCAAACGAAGTTGGCAAATTTGTAACCTTCAAATTAGCACCACCTCTTTCAGCACCGCCAGTGCAGAACCATTCTTCATACCACCTCTACTCCGTCGTCGTGCATTTACTGCTGTGGTGGAAATTCTGCTAACTCACGAAGTGATAGTACAGAACAATGCCGAAATTAGCAGTACATTGCGAAGTGCTATTGTTTTCTTGCCTGCTGCTGCTGTTGCTGCTGATACAATTTGCTGATGGTTGAGCCCTTCGGGCTTCGGGGGGTTCACGATCTACACGATCAGGCAAAGATCGAGAGATGATCGTTAGCTAACTCGACTGTAGAAACTGAAACCTTGCCCTTTTCTGTTTTCTTGCTTGATCGTTTACCCGCTGACATTCTTGTGCCAATGGTATTTGCGAAATTCAACAATTTATGAGTGCCTTGACTGCGCTGTTTTGCCGTGTCGGTATTGTTTCTTACATTCAGTTTCAGTTGAACGGGGTTTGTTTTTATTCGCGAGGTCAAAAGCGCAGTTAGGGAACTTCGAACCACCGTCGATATATAGCTGTCAATCGCGGTCCTGTCCTGTCCTATCCTGTCCTGTCACGTACCGAAGACAGGTTCCAATTTACCTCACTCAGATCGGATTTTCCATCCGAAGCTCTCGAAAAGCTCATTACGTAAAAAGATCGCAATAAATCACGCTTTTCCGCGTGACGGAGACAAACTCGATTCGCCGAAGCACGTCTTCTGTGTCAATGGATTAGCGGAGCAGTCAGTCGATGGCACAGCAAAAAGGGCTTCCGTCACGCTGTCACTGGGAACCTCACGGGAAATGTATCAATTATATTAGATTTATGAGTCCTCTCGACAGTCATATTGCTGCAAAGGGTCGGGGCTTCAGCTGTCTAACATTTTCCCTACGGGGGATAACTAGGCGGAGTTGCAACGAACAATCATAAGTTGCATAAGTTGCCTGGAAGTTAATCAGTCGGAGAAAAAAAATACCGCACCGCATTGTGTACATTACTGACCAGTGTTCCCATCAACCACACACTCACGTATGCAACCAGTGAATAGACTTGAATTATCGGGCGCGCATGACTGGCTTAAATCGAGCGGAGTTGATTGATCGCTGTTGTCGTTCGTCCGACGGTGTCCTGGTGCCAGTTTGTCACGTATTTTCCGGCCTTAAGTTCGCCCCTACCCACTATCAGTCCGAACGATTGGAGAAACAAATATTATCTCAGCGTAGGTGAAAACAAAATTCCCGCGTCGGTATCCGCATAATGGAACGATTTGATAACGTGATAATTTTGCAATGGATTTTGGGGTGTTGGGACTTGCTTAACAGCTCATCAAGACCAATATCTGTTATCGTAAATATTGCGTATTTTATGTCATGTTAGCAAGCGTAATAGTGGCTTTGGTGAAATAAAAAATTGTTATCGCTGTTTACAACAAATTCCGGCCTCGAACAGCTTCAGAACACTTTCCGATTCATTAAATAATAAACAAATAACCTTCTTCGACATTTAGGGGTTTTGGTACCGCAGGTGCCGTATGTTGAACCGTTGGGTGGCGTTAGGCAGATCAACATAAACTGCTGACGCACTGATGAGCCGAAGGCGAAACGTAAAAAGATCAATTAGTTGCTAATGAATGTGCAAAATGGAATGCTGCGGTCCAAAGCAGTTAGTCTCGGGCAACAAATTTATTCTGAGCGATTCCAGGAATGAGTAGACGAAAAAGTGACAAAATCAGAATCAACCTTTGCGCATGGCTTCAGTATGGCAAACCATAAGTTTTGAACCGATGGAGAGGTCAATCCGACTCACGACTGATTTTTAAAAAGGGCGTATGTATTTTTGCATATCACGAGAATTGCCTTTTTTCAAATCGTTGTAACTCCGAAACCGTTAATTGTACAAAAATGGCGTTCAGGAAGTAGTTTCCTAATAATGGACTTAATTTCATCAAAATTCGTCTCAATAATGTCATTTCGTAATAATACTTGAGTTGAAATCCCGGATAGATGTAAATAGCAAACAAAGAACAAAATAATGATAAATTTTACCATCATATCTTGTCTTGATGTTTCTGTGTTGTCATAGCGTTACTTTATATTTTCTTGATATTTCATCAAAGGAACCAAGGAATAGCACAATATCTGTTAGGCATAAAATTAAGTTATTACATCTTATTTAGTAACTATTGAGATATTTAAATTTAATTAAGTACAATTGATCCCGCAATTCTATCTTTAAAAAAAATAAATTTTAATAAACTGGATCAGGATTAGATAAGAGAAATGCATATGATTTTATTCTTTTCCGGGTACTAGAATATCAAATAGCTGAAAAATTCGTATTTACAAATATTTTGTTCTTGTTTGGACGTTACAATGGCAGAATTTGATATTTTGTTGCTTTTTTCTTATACAGACTTGGTTCTGGTTTTTGATATTTTAACTCATGTTTCAAACTAAATAATGTCAATTTCTACCATTGAGATGTTCGGTTTTAATAATAAAATTGGCTATTGATTTGTCAATCACTTCTACTCGGGATATGATCATATTTCATTGAGACTTCATTTTCAGTAGGACTCACAACGTTCAAATTAAAATTGTGGACACTCTCGAACTGCTGAGCAAGTTTTTTAGCTTTTTCGCCTTTTGTAAGAAGTATTTGATTTCCTTCCTTGAGAGCAGGAATTGGTTTCCGAGGTTTCTTCAGAACCTTAGAAAGTTTCCAGAAAGGTTTAGAATATGGTTCAATTTGTTCAACTTCTTTAGCGAAATTTTCATTTCGCAAAAAGTAAATCTATGTTTGATTTCTTTTTGTAAATCCTTAACTATATTTTTCATAGCAGGATCACGAGAACGTTGATATTTTCGTAGATGAGCTTTCTTCAACCAAATGAGCAGTTGAAGATTGTCATCGATGATAGGAGAATTTAATTTAGTTTGAGCTTTGGGAGCTGAAAGATTTGTAGCTTCGATAATGTAATGATTCAAATTATCATTTGCTGTGTCGATGTCCGTAGAATTTTCTAAAATAGTTTCATGATCCACATGATTTTCAAAGTGAGATCTGTAATCCAACCAATTAGCTCTATGATAGTTGAATATAGAACTAATTGGATTAATTAAAGCTTCGTTGGATAGTCTGAATGTTACAGGAAGATGATCTTAGTCAAAGTCAGCATGTGTAATCGGTTTACTACAAATGTGACTTTGATCTGTTAGAACCAGATCAATTGTAGAGGGGTTTTTTCACGGAAGAGAAACAAGTCGGATTACTGGGATGAAGAACTGTGAAGTAACCAGCTGAGAGTTGATTATGAAATATTTTACCATTACTGTTATTTTGCCTACAATTCCACTGGACATGTTTAGCATTTAAGTCCCCTATTACGAAAAATTTCGGTCGATATCCTGTGAGTTTTTGCAAATCGCCTTTAAAGAATGTGGATTGCTTTTCAATTTGACATCTGGTTTAAGAAAAGTTTCTGACGCAATGGCAATATGAATTTTGTGAACTTGGAGAAAATTATAATCGATTTTAAAGATCGAGCATTCCAATTTAAAATATTTAAATAATTATTTAACATCACTGTTAAATTTTAAGTTCATTATAATATTATTTGCAAATTGCCATCCGATTTAAAAAGCTTCAAAAAGTGATGAAGTCGAATTCATTCGGATGATCATTTGAAAAAGTTGATCTTGTAGGTAGATCATTTTATTGTCGGTTATATCGCCTAAATCGACTTCGTTTAAAGAAGCGAATGGCATTGAAGGAATATTTGTAGGTAGACTGCCATTAGAAGAAGATGATTTGGCCGATCTACCTATTAATAAATTGTTTTCGTTAGAAGATTAACTGCAAGGCATTCCTGTGTTTTGATTATTTACATTAGCAGAATTAAGTGGTAGCTTTCTACCTGTCACCAAAGCGTAACTGACATTAGAAGAAGATGATGACGAGGTCGATCTACCTGTCAATAAATTGTTTTCGTTAGAAGACGAATTGGCAGGCGTACCTGTTTTTTGTTTTAAATTCGAAGATTTGCCTTAGAAGAATTAGGCGTGGCATTTGTAACGGTTTTTTGATTTTCAGATATGTTCTGTAAATTTAAGGTCGTTGATTTGACTTGTTGTCTAAACAAACGAGCGTTTAAATTTTTTTCTCTGACAGGACATTTCAAATAATTGGATTTATGATTTCCATCGCAATTTGAACATTAAAATTTATCAGTGGTTTCATTCATTGGTCAAACGTCTTTCAAATGCGATTTACCACAATTCAAACACCGTATATTCATATGACAATTTTTGGTTCCATGGCCGAAGCCTTGGCAACGACGACATTGCGTTAAGTTTGCAATACAATTACGCCGTTTATATTGTTCCCAATGAATTTTAATGTGGGAAATGGAAGTGTATTAAGTAAAGTTCATGGGACATTCCAGAGCGTGGTTTAGAAGTACCATTCTCTCCTTTTTTCATAAGTATTACTTGGGAAGAGGCAATACCAAGCAATTCTTTTAGATCAATTTTTAATTTCATCAGTACTTTGATCATTCGATAAGCCTTTCAAGACAGCCTTGAAGGGTCTGTCTGATTTTATATCATATGAGTAAAATTTATGAAGTTTCTCGGATAAATATCGAATAAGACGTTCATAATCTTCCAATCCATCAACCAAGACTCGACATTCTCCTCTTCGTCCGATTTGAAATGAGACTTTTACTTCCGGGAGAAAAGTAGAAAGCTCAGTACGGAATGCTTTGAAGTCGGAGATCATCACCGTCACTGGTGGCAAAGATAGTTGTTTCTTCCCAGAACGACAAGCGCCAATTTTGGGAATTTTTGAAGAATTTTCTTCTATGTCGCTACAATCGGATTCAGGAAGAATGTAGTTTGGAAAAGTCTTGATAAAGACTTATTTTGTGGTAGTCTTAATAAAGACTGATTAGTTCGAAGAATAGTTCTTTGAATAGCTAGCCTTAAAAAAGAGCGGATTAATTTCTTAGTCTTGAAAAATACTGATTATATTAGAATATTACTCTTTGTATAGCCTTGAGAAAGGCTGACTAATTGTTAGTCTTTAAAAAGACTGTTAATGATTCAGGTAGCCTTGACAAAGACTGATGCCTTGAATCAATGAAACTCTAGGTAGCCAGAAAAAATTTCCAGGAGCCAAGAGCTATACGCGTGCGGTGCGAACGACTGTTCAACACCGACTGACAGCCATTTGGTCTTCGAACTTGATCAATGACCCGACAATAGTTTTCAAACGAGCCTAAGTTTGTTAAAATCGGTTCAGCCATCTCTGAGAAAATTGAGCTGTAAAAATATCGTCGAAAAGTGCACACACTCAAAGACATTTTCCGATCTCGTCGAACTGAGACGAATGCACAGTGGTCCGAAACGGGAAATTAGCGTGACAAAAATATTTTCGCTATTAAATATTAGTTTTTTGTAGTTGGCGTCTTCACAAAAGTTGTTTGTAATCAAATGGCGCTCCTTTTGATGAAAAATGTTACTAGGATGGTCCTCATTTAAATTGAAATCTTAAAACTAACTTTCTTAATTGAACTCCAAAATGATTTTGTTGTACAATAAAGTTGTAGGAAATTTTATTGCGAGCAACTTTGTTGAAAAAAGCACCTCTCTAGCTCTTCATTTGATCGAGTTACATTAATTTTCCCGAGTAAAAGTAGGGTGGCTCTCAAAAAATCACTTTTTTTTGTTCTAACTTTTTTGTGAAACGTTCTATCGAAAAGTTGTCTTTAGAAGAGTTGTTGAACTAATCATTGTGCACAATTTGGCTCAACCAAGCTTTTTCATATGAGCTACCAGTAAAAAGTTATGAATCGATAAAAATGTATACCATGCGGTTCCTGAAAAGTCATAATATAAGTAAAAATTTAAGATAAAAATGGAAGGGTGTTATTTTTTTAACTTATATAAATTAGTTTTAAAAATACCTTCAATAAACTCAAAAACATTGCATAACTCTTAAACGCCTTAACGTATCAAGATACTTTCTTTGGCAAAATAATAGTATCAAATTAGTTCTACAAATGTTCCATACATCGTTCTTTCGAGAAATGGGACACACAAAAACTACAGCTGAAAATAAGTTGCAGAACAATTTTAGTTAATTTATTACCAAAATAACTACTTCAATTGAGTTTGAGCAACTGAAGATTAGAGATACTGTGTAATATGGTTATTCCGAACTAGTTGGCCATGATAAATTTATGAACAGAAATTTTCATGATCTCGACAGCCATTTCAACAAGCTGGTGCAAGTTAGTAAAATGCATATATTTTTATCCACATCGTGCCGAGACGCCTATGACACTGGCCCTTCTTTCTCATTCACTTGTGTACCGAATAGCCTGTAAAAACCGGAAAACGACGCACAATGAGTTTTGGTTCGAATAAAGACATTCTAATCATTTTAACAAACTAATGATTTTTTTGTGTTTCAGGAACTGCTTTGACTTACAAAAAATCTATTTTCGGCTGTAGTTTTTGTGTGTCTCATTTTTCGAAAAAACAATGTATGGAACACTTGTAGAACTAATTTGCTACTATTGTTTTGCTGAAGAAGGATGTTGATACGTTAAAGCGTTTAGGATTTATGCAATATTTTGGTATTTTTAAAGGTATTTTAAGACTACTTTAAATAAGTTAAAAAAATAACACCCTTCCAATTTTCTATTAAATTTTTACTTATATTATGACCTTTCAGGAACCGCAAAGGATACATTTTTATCGCTCTGGCATTTAATTTTTACTGGTAGCTCAAATGAAAGAGCTTGGTTGAATAAAATTGTGCGCAATAATTAGTTCAACAACTTTTCTAAAGACAACTTTTCCGTAGAACGTTTCACAAAAAAGTTAGAACAGGAAAAGTGATTTTTCAGGAGCCACTCTACTTTTACTCGGGAAAATTGATGTAACTCGATCAAATGAAGAGCTAGAGAGGTGCTTTTTTTAACAAAGTTGCTCAAAACAAAATTTCCTACAACTTTATTGTACAACAAAATCATTTTAGAGTTCAATTAAGAAAGTTAGATTTCAGATTACAGTCTAAATGACTTTTTCATCAATAACTTTTTTCATCAAAAGGAGCGCCATTTGATTACAAACGACTTTTGTGAAGATACCAACTACAAAAAAGTTAATATCTAATAGTGAAAATATTTTCGTCACGCAAATTTCCCGTTTCGGACCATAGTGGAATGGTATATAACACTATGGGTCTCCGAGGCTCCGTTCGAAAGTCGGGTTTTCCAGCAATTCTAATGCGTTTCTATATAGAAAGGCAAAAAGATGAAAACTACTGTGCTAACAAAGAAATGGCTTGGTAAACATTATCCGGGCTCTATTCCAACCAAATCAACCATTATTGACTAATATGCTGAACTTAAACATGGTCGTCCAACCACGGATGAGGCACCAAGCTCTGGTGAACCTAAATGAAACTAACAGTCGTTCAGAGAGACGCAGCAAAATAGTTTTTTTTTTTCAAAACTGTTTCAATATGTAATTATTAACTAACCCGAACAAACATTCTTGGAATGGTAGGAATCAAGTAGTATAATAATACAAAATTTTTATATGGCTCGTATGCAGTCCTACGTCAATCTTGCAGTTAAGTCTTTAACATTGCTTCCGCCTAGTTTTTTTTTCTTTCAAAACCTATTTCAATTTTATTCTGTGTCATTTATATTATTTTTCACGCTTACAATACGGCATTCATATGTCGAATTCGTCGTCCCGGCTAGTAAAAATGAAAGAAACCTTTTCTAATATAAAGAAATAAGCAATTAGCTCCAGTTGCAGTTCAATTGTGATTCGCTCGAACAAGATAAACCACCGTTAATCCAATCTTCGGTAACAAAGCCCCCTGGCAGCTGCAGCCCGTCAATCACCATCAAACACAATTTAAGCTGCCCGGTAATGCTCACACTCGAAGTTCACTGACCACACCATCGGGGACATCTCGGGAATGGGTTGCGGCACTGCATTACAAGCCCCGCGCACCCCGCCAGCAGCACAAAAGTAACACAATAAATAAAAAACAGTTCAGTCATTGTCATGCCACATTCAATGAAAATGGTGAAATTTCTCGTCCTCTCCCCTCACTCCCATCATTCCGCATGGCGGCATGTTGGCTGCTAATGCACTTTTGTTGGAGGAGTAGATTGCATTCGTTTGACGAAATGTCACTTTCGCTTACCCCGCTGACGCCGCCGCCACCGTCTTTAACATCATATGGAGGATTTTTTTCTCTCTTGGTCCGTCATGTCGCGCCTGCCTCCGGGTTCAGTCGGCAAAGTATATTCAAATTAAAGCTCACTGCAGCATCGATTGTGTAAAATGTGTGCGCGCATACCCCACACAAACTGACTGACTGACTGACTGGGTCTTATACAATGTTTGCTTATCGCTGAAGTTGATATTTGCTTCCCCTTCATCTGGCCCCCTTCTTTCGGGACCGCCCCACCGACCGGCGGGTCGAAGCACATTGTTTGCAAGTACACCGTAACCAATCTTCGGTTCCTGGGGGGGGGGGGGGAAGGGGGAGGAACAATCGCACCAATGTTTGGTAAGCGATTTTTCATATTCAATTAATTGTGCACGGGGAATCATCATCAAACGGGTGAAATCTAGGAGAAAGATCACGCTCGGTGCGGCGTTAACCTTCGCTACCTTTCCTTTTTTTCCACGTTCCAGTCAGCGAAAAACTTCCCTTCGATTCCGTCATAATCGACTCCGGGCTGGAGCGAGTTTTGTTGCATCTCTCCCGCCCGGGGGATAATTCCTTTCGTAATACACAATATGGTGGTAACTGAGATAAAAGTTATGATGCGCTAATAATGGGCATTGTGGGGTTATGGAAACCGATTGCGATTGGCATCTGTGGGTTACCACCGATCAATGGGCAATTGTTTGATTCGTTCTCTGTTGGCAACAGGGGATTTTTTTTCTCCAATCGGTAGCAAGTTTCCGCCTTCGGTTTGTCTTCTGTGTCTTTCAGAAGCGCTTCATACTCAATGAATTGCGCGCTTCTGTTTGTTTTTTTGCAAGTGTTCAAAGGCGACACTCTACTATTTCAAAACAAACAACAAATCATCTTAGTTAGTTACCTAACCAAGATCCGAACCGGGCCGGTGTTACGACTTTCGCCTCCCACGGATTAAGGCAGGTTACATCGAAACCGATTAATCACCCAACCACGGGCACGAATGATTTTGGCGACGTTTCGCAAATGTGCGTCTTCTTGCATGCAAAACGTTCATCTTTCAATTGCCTCGATTCGATCTCATCTTGCAGTCATTGTCGCCATTGTCGTTGGCGGAGTCGTCGTCATCGTCGTCGTCGTCGTAGTCATCGTCGACTTGGGAAGTGTCATAGATTTATCGGTTCCTTGATTCGACGGTAACTTTTGCATAAAGAGTGCCAGCCGGACCAGCGCAACACCACTCGAAAAGTGCAACATTCCGCCAGCAATTCAAGCTCATCATCATCCTGTGTTATGAAACAGTTGATTTCTGTTTGCTGTGGGTCGTGCCGCGCACTCCGATGACCTTTCGGCGGAGGGCAATAATTTAGAAACGCTTAGTCAGCAACAAACTCCGGCGGTTTGAATTCGCGCTATCATTGCGCCTCGTCATGATTGCTGGCTGGTGTGTGGATCGGGTTGTTTCACACGTGTCAGATGTTCGAATTAAAACAGCAAAATGAACGGACGGCAGGACTTGCGACCTATAGTTTCATCTAATCGTTTTCCCCGAGCCGAAAAACGCTATTATGTTTGTTGTTGCATAAATCATTCGGTCACCCGACTCTTTTCGAAAGGCCATTCTAATGTTCGGGCCCTATGTGTGTCACATATCAAACAACAATGTTGATGCGTGTTTGTGTTTTTGCCTTTCGGTGAAGGTTTTTTGTTCTACGCAGTCCACTCATTGATTGCTGGTTTTGGGAGGTATTTCATCACCATTCAATGGGCTCCAAGCTGTATGAGACTAGATGTCTTTGCTTAAACAAAAAAAAAAACAAAATTATCGGTTTGTTCGCCAAGCAGTCGTTCAAACATGAAATGGGATATTCTAGCTGAAAATGATACAGTGACATTCTTCATGTTTTTTTTTTGCTTTTTAGATGCTGTGTCAAGGCAAAATCACGTTATCAATATTCATACACAAAAGTTTTGTATAGAACCATGAGGCCATTCATTTGAATCTAAGTTTGTAAAAATCGGTCACGCCATCTCTTAGAAAAATGACTAAATAATTTGAAATTGGAACTTTTACACTTATCACCCTGTAACTCCGGAACCGGAAGTCGGATCGAGATGTAATCCAGGAATTTTCTATGGGACCAGAGGACCTTTTAATCTATGAGACCATAAGACCACAAAAACTTTGAATCTAATTTCATGAAAATCGGTTTAGTCATCTCTAAGAAAAGTTCACATTTTTTTTTGTTTTTGCACACTTTATCCCATACTGCCGGAAACGGAGGTCGAATAATATTTAGGAATTTTGAATGCATACAAAGACATTTTGCGTACTAGACGAACTGAGTCGAATGATATATAACCCTCCTTATTTATGGCCAAACGAAACAATGTGCATCATTAAATTAACATTTTAACTCTCACCATACTTTTGAAAAGAGCCTATAAAAAACCCAGATTTGGTATCTTCTGCAATGTTTTAGGTAATTATAAGGACAACGTGAGAATATTTAGCACTGTTGAAAAATTATTTTGCTGATTTTTTTTTTGAAAATAACACTTAAAATTCAAAGAGGACGGGTATGGCATGATGGGTTAGTCGATACCACCTGGGTTCGATTCCCAACCCCGAACATAGGTTCAGAAAGTTTTTCTGGTCCGAAGAGGCGAATGATTTTAATTCAAATATCTGAAAAAAAGTATTATTGGGTTTTTGTTTTTTTAAATGTTGTAGCTGAAGTCTAAAATAAAACTTTGTCAAATTTTAACATTGAGAAATAAAATTTAAAGAAGTTTCATATTTTCAAAATAATGCAAGTTTTCGAATGTCATGAAATTTTTTTTCACATGTTTTTGAACAAAATTTCATGAAATAACGCATATACTACCATTTTCGAGATGCAGCGGTTTGAAAGAAAATTCGGGAAATTTTTATTTTTGGATGGTTATTTGAGTTCATTTAAAAAAACAGATTTTTTTACCCGAAAGAATTTCCTAACTTTTGAACGAAATAGGAAACAAACACATTTTCGTAAATGGTACATTTACACACGTTATGATACTCAGAACCTGTTAATAGTTTGCAGTTCTTAGGCCGGAGTTGAGCAAAGTATGAAAATCCAATTTGTATTTCCAGGGATGTTACGAAAAATTTCAAAACCAAAACGTGCGAAATCCGCGCGAAGTCGAAAATTAAAACGCGCGAAATCCGTGCAAAGTGGAAGGCTAAAACGCTAAAAGACTAAACACAATAAATCAGTCCGCATACAACACGTCACTTTGCGATGACTGTTCAGCGTTGCACTCCAGCAGGCATAGAACCTCCTCATCTTTTGCATCAACATATTACAATCATTCAAATGATACATTCCCTTACATCTAGTTTTTCTATAGTAACTATATCTAATGAGACAACGTGACAACGTCTTTGACAACGTTTCCCTTTGCATTGAGTCTCCTCTTCATGATTGCCCAGTATTTCTCAATAGGGCGGAACTGGGGGCAGTTGAGTGGGTTAAGGTTTTTCGGAACAAACTGGACCACTTTCTCTGCATACCATTCTTAAACGGCTTTGCTGTAATGACAGCTTGCCAAATCTTGCCAAAACATTACAGGATGGTCGTGGGATCGAATGAACGGCAAAATTCGTTTTTGGAGACACTCTTTTTTGGTATAGTTCCGATGTCATTGTCTTATTTGTAACGAAAACTTTCGTTTTTTTGCCGCAGCTGCAAATGCCCGGCCAAATCATAAAGTTTCTTGCAAATTCGTCGGCAAAAACAAATTTAAATTTGGCTGGAACATCCCCCCGAGCCGTTGCCAAGTAAAATTTTTGACCTGGGATTTGACCGAAGTCAGCCTTGACACAGGTTTCATCGTCCATCAGAAGACACCCGTTGAACTTGGTCAGCACCTGGTCATATAGTTTCCGAGCACGAATTTTGACCACACTATTCTGTTTCATGGTCCGATTTGGCTGTTTGCTAGCTCGATACGACTTGATTCCTTCCCGGATTCGAGTTCTCCTCACGGTACTATGGACAGCACCGAATTTTCTGGCCAAATCACGGTCCGACAGATTAGGATTCCTCTTAATCGTCTTCAAAATCTTACCACGCAATTTCCGGTCGTCAGTTCGACTCCGACGATCGGCTTGAGGCTTCCGAATCGTCGTCAATGTTTTCTTATATCGTTTGATAACGCGCCATACGGTATTGCTGGGCAATTTCAGCTGTTTAGCTAGCCTAGATGCAGACCACAATGGATTTTCCAAATAACTGTGCACAATTTTTTTTCCTTCTTTCGGCTTCCATGTTGATTGTTTACAAAGTACAGTCGATTTTCGGAATGTCAAAAATCATACGTGAAGCTGACAAAATTCCCGACACGTGGGCGCCAAGAGCTTCCAAATCCGTCCACCAGGAGCGCCACAATATGAGCAAAAGTTTGTTCCAATTCTAAATGAAGCAAGCTTTATTTAAGAGTTGAGCGAACTAAAGTGAAATACGGAGCTTTCAAGCATGTACAACAGAGAATATTTTAGTAACGCGGAAAATAAATCCTTTGAAAGCTTTAAGGATTTGGTGATAGTAAACTCTATGCGTTCCCTAAAATTTAACTTGGAATCCAGAAGAACACCCAGGTCCTTAACAGACGATGTGCGATAGAGAACAGTTTGTGAAATATTATAGTCAAACTTGAATACAGACTTTTTGCGACAAAAAGAGATGACGGAGCATTTAGTGGCATTTAGTTTGTTTCCATTTTGTTGATGTTACACCAATTAGTTCTTGTAGAAGCTCTGAGTCAGCTGCAGATGTGATTGTAGAAAATTATTTAAAATCAAGAACGAACCATAGTTTCATACAATAATTTAGATCGTTGACATACAATAATATTATAAACGGTCCAAGGTGAGTTCCTTGAGGAACTCCAGAGGTAACAGCAGAGGTTGTACAGTCTTATATTTTCACTATCCCAGTCTACTTCACTTGGGGATCGTTATGTGATGAATGATTTTGTCGAACGTAACAGCGAAATCAGGGTATATAGAATCTACTTGTAGTCATACTTGTAAAGAAGGTATGATGAAAGAAATGCAGGTTACTTAAATTGTGGAAGTTGAACGATTTGGCTTGAATCCATGCTGACTCTCAGACATGTATTATAAAATCCATGTGTTACAAAATCCATGTGTTATAAAATCCAGAACTATAATTTCAAAATTTTATCCTCTGAAGAAAACATTTTCTAGAACAGCCTTCTCGTAAATTTTGATTTTATCAAGGTGAAAATTTACCAATTCGGCCAGCTCGACCAATTGCTGAAACGTTCGCTCATCTTTAATTTTGTTGGGTTTCTTAAAACTCACAAGCTTCAAAAATTTATAAAGAACTTTTTTTCTTCGAACAAATGATTCACAATATGTTGTTTCTTGAAATTCGCGCGAAATCCGCGCCATCGCATCAAAATCTGAGCAGAAACCGCGCTAAATCCGCGAAATCCGTGCGACCGTAACAACCCTGTATTTCGGTTTTCAATTTCCTAAATCGAAGTTGTAGGTTTATCGCAATGTAACTTTTTTTTGAACAGCTTGGCATTTTCCATCCTTCCCAATTGATACACAATCACATTGAGGTTTCATCATCCTCGTGAAATTGCATAACAGTGTCCCTCATATTTTCATCTAGTTCACAGGCTGCCCTCGATCCAATAGTAGAATGCACACCGCTCTCATTCAGTAATCTTTCTGGTTTTCGATCGGAATTTTGCTAAGCTACTTCTCAAAAGTAAGGCTAGAGTGAAAATGCAAACTTATGTTGCAAATTGCCTCTTTTGATAATAAACAATGCATATGCAAAATTTGAGCCAGATAAAAAAATACAAGAAATAATCGACCTTCGATTTCGTATGGAATTTATAATTGAAATTAACAGATCGGCTGAAAATTTCGTATCGTTTCTATGAGCGGGCGCCACTAGAATTAAATCCATACCATTTTCAGTTAGTACCAACCTTCAAAAGATACGTGTATAAATTTGACAGCTGTCTGATTATTAGTTTGTGAGATATTGCATTTTGAGTGAAGCTACTTTTGTTATTGTGAAAAAAATGGAAAAAAAGGAATTTCGTGTGTTGATGAAACACTACTTTTTGATGAAAAAAAATTGCCGCCGATACCAAAAAATGGCTTGATGAGTGTTATCCAGACTCTGCACCGGGCGAAGCAACAATTCGTAAGTGGTTTGCAAAATTTCGTACTGGTCATATGAGCACCGAAGACGATGAACGCAGTGGACGTCCAAAAGAGGCTGTTACCGATGAAAACGTGAAAAAAATCCACAAAATGATTTTCAATGACCGTAAAGTGAAGTTGATCGAGATAGCTGACACCCTAAAGACATCAAAGGAACGTGTTGGACATATTATTCACGAATATTTGGATATGAGAAAGCTTTGTGCAAAATAAGTGCCGCGTGAGCTCACAATCGATCAAAAACAACAACGAAAAACCATGCTGAAATTGAACGAATTGGGCTTCGAATTGCTCCCTCATCCACAGTATTCTCCATATTTGGCCCCCAGTGACTTTTTCCTGTTCTTAGACCTCAAGAGAATGCTCGCTGGTAAAAAATTTAGAAGCAATGAAGAGGTAATCGCTGAAACTGAGGCCTATTTTGAGGCAAAGGACAAATCGTTCTACAAAAATGGTATCGAAAAGTTGGAAGATCGCTATAATCGCTGTATCGCCTCTGTTGAATAATAAAAACGAATTTTGGCAAAAAAATGTGTGTTTCTATTAAACGATACGAACTTTTCAGCCGAACTGTTAGTATTCGGTTTACGTTAATCAAGTATACATTTCAAGTAGTTCTTGTTTTTCAAATCATGGTTTTTGCCTTTCCATTAATCCAAAATCCATCACATTTCACGTTTTTTACTACGGTGAATTAGTCTCTTGTCAACACTCAATTTAAAGAGGTACTGCACCAAACGATAGAGAAAACTTGAATATTTTTCTTGAGAGAACACTTATTACTTACGATTTTAATCATTTTGATCATAAAGTCACGAGATGATAAATGATTGGTAATAAACTAAACAGATGTTTGACTTTCCTGGTTCTGCTCGTAGATCTTCTAAGAGTAAATATGCAAGAAATAAATTGAGCATAATCTTTGACAAGACAAAGCACTTACTGGACGAGTAGAATCGAGCAAAATAGGCGTAAAACGAGAGCTCATCAGACACAGCAAAGATCATCAACTCTAGGAACGTCCATGAAATCCTCCATTCGTCAGAAAATGTTCCGAAGATGGGTCGTGCTCCTTTCTATCAAAGTCAGTAAATAAACTTTTTTTTGGCAAAATAAAAACTGATAATTCGTAACTTTTCCCTCAACTGTCGTCTTGGGGTTGAGTGAAGACGATGTAGACAAATTTCTGTTTCCTTTTTCTGCCAAAATTCTTGAAATGCTTTTGATAGTGATTAATTTAACTTGTGTCCCAGTCGTATGCAGTTAGAAGGAATAGATTTATCTGAACACGTGCGCAATACGCGTACAACATTCTGGACACCACCCTTTCTTCACCCTTTGGACAAACAACTACGGCACAATCATCTACGTACTCTTATTTCCACGAACACGGTTTGTCCACCAAGAAGTTTAACTTTCTTTGCCTTACCAAGAAACTGCATGTACAGTGCAATGTCAACTTTGTTCAATCGGATTTCTCACACTTTCTTCACATCGAGGTACATTTGAGCAATTTACAAAACAACGTAACGATAATGGTACCGAATAGCAGATATAGAAGAAAAAAAACTAATCCATCAATAAAGAACCACGTGTAATGAGTGGAGCTCGTCTACGCATGCCCTCATTCGAATCGTTCTCCACCAAGGAGAGGTCTAATTAAGATAAATACACCAGCCTCCGAAATCATCATCATCGAAAGCTACGATCAACTGTTAAGTGTTAACAAAAAAAAAATTGCACCAGACTTACATAAAAATAAAAAAAAAACACTCACGCGCACTCGCACTCGGCATTCAGCACCGAATTCGTTTGGGAATGTGAATCGATTGATTGGCTGTAATTTCTATCGATTGCTTGCAGTTTAAAACAGCGCCCCCTGGCACTGGCACTGGCGACACCGGCGGAGTAACGGTCGCGGCCGGTCCACATGGTTTTTGGCCCAGTTCACCCCTGCGGGCGGGTGCCGGTTTTTAAAAAGCAATTGCAGCGGAACAAATAGGAAATTAGCATCGATTTTTGTTTCCATTTCTCTGGTCCACGAGTAGAAGAAGAAAAAACTGCTTCTGATCGGTGGCTGTTTTGCTGTGGTAAAGTAATTTGGTACGTCTCGATGAAAAAGCGGCGATAAGACCCGACTCTGACTGATTGCTTGCTGCCGCCCGTTTGAAAGAGCAGTTGTAATGGAATTCGAGTTTTGAATTGCTGCAGTAGTAGCTTCAAAGCGGGTGGGGAGGTGGGCAGGCAATTCGAACCGCGAACAGTAATTTCGTTATTGGTTGTAGCTTCCAGGCGTTTATGCGTTTTTTTTTTTGTTCCGTTTGGCTTGAAGGCAGGCTAATCAGTGTGTTCGGTTAGCTTCCATCATTCATTCAACCGAGCTGTTGAGTTGTTGAGTTCAATTGAAGTAGTTTTACTACAACGGAAACATGGAATTAAACTAAAGAGTTGTGCACAAGATGCGACTTATTTGCGGACTGCGCTTCGTTCGGTTCAAAACAGATTGCAGTCATTAGCTGGATTCGAGATTAGGGACGCGTAGTAAAAGTTACATAATGTATTCGGTTTGAGGCAGCGGTTCAGACGATTTTTTTTCACTTTCATCTCTCGAAAGTATTTGATTATACTCGAAAATAATAGATGATTATTTGTAGTAATTTGAATGAACTGCGCCGCCGAAATCGGTCGATTCACGCAATCGCTTAAAGATCTTGAGTCCGAAACAGTTTGGATTAGAAACTACACTTAGTCAACCAGGAATCCAATCTGATCGCTTTCTCTTCAACAGTAGAAATTTGAAACTACTTCGTAAATCATTGTATTATAATTTTGAATCTAAAGATGAATATCGCCACCGTCAAAACAACTTTTCTGAGCGAAACTTTTTCACCGAAGTAACCTCGTTTAAAACAGCCAATCTAAACTAGGTCAAAGTTTTCAATTCCCTTTCGGCGAGTTGGGGTAAGGTTAGTTTCGCGGAACAACAACCGAGAAACAACACTAGTAGTAGTTGTGGTGATGCAAACCGCCCTTTCTCTCTCGCACGCGCCATTTAGCTTGTAGCTTGACAGCAGCCCGACACCGGGTTGACGTTGTACAAAGTATTTAAATTCGAACCCCGGTAACTGGAATGCGATTGTTTCTAGTCTGAATCTTTCCTGACTCTCGTCGTCGTCGTCGAATTG
Source organism: Malaya genurostris (assembly GCF_030247185.1). Taxonomy (NCBI): domain Eukaryota; kingdom Metazoa; phylum Arthropoda; class Insecta; order Diptera; family Culicidae; genus Malaya; species Malaya genurostris. The sequence continues at coordinate 339,187,459 of NC_080571.1, read as the reverse complement.
GGGAAAAGGCGATGGCGGTGATCAGGTCGAGGCAAACTCCGATTTCCGAACTCCTTTTGAATACCGTTTGGGGGTGCATTGTTTCGTTTGAAAAAAAAAGGAACGTTCCTTTTTTTCAAACGAAACAATGCACCCCCAAACGGTATTCAAAAGGAGTTCGGAAATCGAAGTTTGCCTCGACCTGATCACCGCCATCGCCTTTTCCCCAACACGGAGAATGACGATCGGGACATTGACAGTGTATAAGCTACTGCAACGATACTGAATCCATGAATCCATGGCTGTCAGCAGGTTAATGACGGATAAACGAGGCAAATTAGAAGTTACAAAGAGATTTGAAACATCCACATATCCTTCCATGAGTGCGCGGTCATATGCAGATTAGTATACAAAGGAAAGAGAACCGGAGAAAGTGGAAAAATACTTCGGCAAGATAAATTGCCTTCATAAGTGACAGGAATGCAGTATGCAGCTATTGTTGATTCCATGCAAGAAGAATTTGACATTTTATCACAACGCGAACGGAAGCAACGATTTACACGGACATTGTTTACTGTACGCATAGATAGGTCAATGACTGCTGAATTAAATTAAAACCTAACATAGCTGGATGGATTGTGCTCGTACAGATTAGATTTCGTAACTAAATGCTGGATCCAAAATTGAGAACTGAAGCCTGAACTGAAATTATCTAACTAAAATTCAGCTGCAGTTCAAAGTCCAGGTTCAGAATTCAGAATTCCTGCAACAAGTTTTAGAATTCAGTTCGAGCATTCGAATCCAGAATTTCAAATCCGAAATTCAAATTCTGTAACATCAAAGAAACTGGACCATCCATTTCATTCGTATCCACGTCCTCCGGTTATACCTCTTACATTACTCATCCGCCTTTTTAGTCTAGCAATTTTTCATCTCCGAAGAAGCTTTTGCTGAAAAAAACCCTATATTTCTTAAATTGAGGACAATTGAATGCATGAAGATACTTTTCGGAAAAATCCACCCCGTAGTTACGGTCTCGACTGCAGTGACAGCTGCGTAAATCTGACGAAAACTTTAGAGAGCCTGAGTTATCTTCGATGGTAAATTGCCTTGTTTCAGGTACTCTTCCTTCCTTTAGATTACGATGGAAACTATGCCCGAAAAACTCCCGGAATAGGTGAAATTTAAGCTGTATGGGTTACTATTTTCAAACAGTCCTTCTGCACTGTTTACTGACATTCATACCAATCTTTAAGTCAAAAACTTGTAGTAGGTAATGTTAAGGACATAACCGCGAGATTGACGTAGGACTGCTGTCGACAAGAGGCAGATCACTTTAAAAAAATCACATTTATTTTGGTACATTGTTCTACCAATAAATTATCCATTTCAAGTAGCCAGTTTACCATTTCTCCAACTTTCAACACAGTTGACAATAATTGCCACGAGCAAAATTTCGAACAAATCGGTAAATCTGCTACATGCTTGTGTGCCCTTTCCATAATAATATCTACAATAAATATGTGATATGAAAACTTAATACTGACTATTTTTATTTACTTTGAATCAAAAAATTTGCTTATTTCCACCTCTGGTTTGAATCCATTTGATGCAAACGTTGCATTGAGGCGGGGCTGGTTGATGACTTCGGAGCACTATATACGAAATGGCTAATCGGAATTCGATTAACACCTGGAATCTAACGTACTGTCACTACTAGAGACGCTCGTGTGCTATGATGATTGTTGCAGTTTCATCTGTCATAATTCAAGGAAATACGAATTTCAATTTTAATAATGATTTATGGTCTATTCTGGCCACGGTTACAATGTACATAGATTTTTCCATCCGTTTGATTGCGCAGATTATATGTCACAGACTTTATTGAATATTCCGAGAAACTGAAAATTTGTAAGAGATTTCAATTTAATTTGGCAGCTTAGAATAATTTGATCGATGATTTGAATTAATCGATTAGTGCTTAATAGTAACCGATTACACTAATCGATTCCTCTTTTGTTAATCGAAAACTTAATCGATTAATACGAAAAATCAGACATCACTAAGTAGGCTCTGTGATAGTGTAGTTTTATTGACGCTTAGTTAATAAGCGTCGCCAAGCATCGGTCACTAGCAACTCTTCACAATATTCAATCATTGCCATCAAAGAGAGACGAATATCATCTCAGCAACAAAACACTTTTATGGTTCATATAACATAGAATAGACACCAGTGCGAGAGCGAATTTCTCTCGATGACCTGTCTGAGCATCACGGGTTACCACGCTGCTGTGGGGAGTCACTCTGAAGCAACAAACGGTCGCTTATTCTCGTTTTGCGATCCGATTCTATACGGGCAGTGGATAATTGCGATAGAATCATTTTACTATAGCCGCTTATTCTAGCTATGTGCAATTAACCTTTGTATAAATGGTGTCTATGAAAATGTCTGTGAATGCTCCAGACCAGGGTTTTGAAATATTGCATATTGTAACCTAGTATGAGAATCATCAAGTCGAATTATCTGCGATAATTATCAACTTGCGATTATCTCTTGGATCATTGCCGGACTGTATATATTTTGTTAAGGGCTGTGAAATACTATGAAGTGGAGCGAAGAAATGTAGAAAAATTCTCTCACGGTTCATGCATTGAGAGACAGCGAGTTCTTGTAGCATCTTCAACCAGATTGAAAATTTTGTATACAATGTAGAAAAATGTCGAGTCACTTTCTGCCAAATTATCGGCAATCACCAACACTGATACCGGCACAGCGAATCTAACATAATATCGTCATTGCCAAGGCTTCGGTCATGGTACAATAAATTGTTATATGGACATATACTGTTTAAATTATGTCGCTTGCAAGCACATCTGTTCAATGAACGATACCCTCAGATGAATTATCATGCTGTGATTGTGATGGAACCCATAAAACCAATTATTAACAAAGTCATATGAGACCAAAAATTTGAAATTTTCATGTAATAGAATTGAATTTAAAATCATTAGATGTATGTATATCTAAGATTTCGCAAAACCGTTGACTTGCTCTTTTAAAACACTTATTTTCTAATATATCTGTTAGTCAATAAACAATGTTTACGAATTCAATGCGTTGATGGGCAAATTAATCAAATGATAACTGTTAAAATGCACAATGTATTTATCTAATCCTAATAGGGTTCTAAACGCTCGTGGAGTAATCAGAAAGTACGAGTTCTTCATGATGAACTCTCCGCTGATTTTAAACCAGTTCTATTTCCAATAGCTTAACTAATTTCTAATCTTCTATGAGAGATCTTCCTACAATTGATCTGATTCTAGCAAATTAATCAATAACATTCAGGGTTTCAAATTAAGCAATGATTAGTTATATATAATGATTCAATTAGTTATATATTCTACCAGTTTCGAACTAATCGACTGGAATACTATCGAATGTAAACCCTGAAATTGTTTTGGGAAATATAGATATAGCCATAAATAATTTAAATCAATACTTTATTGAAGTTCCAAAAGCTCAAACTAAATTAAATTAACCTTCATCTGCATCAATATCAACGTTCTTGTGATCCTACTAAGGAATAGTTGAGGACCTTTAAAAGAAAATTAAACATAGATTCACTGAACAAATCAATCGATTTTCGAAATCTTTCCAACATTCTATACTGGTCCTCAGAAACCAGTTCCAACTCTTCCAATTTTGCGAGTCCTTTTGGCATCTCACAGAAATATAAGCATAACACAAATATTGTCTCGAGATAACGTTACTGAGACAAATTATGATGAAACAAGGGTAATCATTAGCAAACTTTTAAATTTTTGCTATGTTACCTTGAGATTTTGCCATAAATTTTGCAGGTGTTTTGAATACTTATTCAAAAGTTTTATAAAAATTCAACAGAAGCATCAAAATTAGCCTTACTTTTCAAAATGAGCTTTCATTATGCTGTTATTGATAACAACTTAAAAAAACTGTTTGATTTAAAACTGCCTGCAAGCCTCTAAAAATCGTTGGACGAGACATGAGGTGTTGGCCCAATTTCCAATGGACAATAAGTAATTTCAACACTTGTACTGAACATTTCGCTCAAACGCAAACTTGAGTATTGTCTTTTACTCTTCGATTATTGAAAAACAATCATTATGATAACAACTGTTACTCATAGGTGAGCTAGTAATATTTTCCCGGTTTTTCACCAGAATTCCCGACTTTTTCCCGGTGAAATCAAATTCCCGACTTTTCCCCGGTTTTCCCGATTTTCCCGGTCACTTGCTATCCCTGTTTATTCGTATTCACGTCATCCAGTTAGGTCTCTGATATTACCCACACATTTTTCTGTTTCTGATAGTAAAAAGTGTGATAAATTTGGATTGATTGAAAATTTCTTGTCAAATTATCAGTTTTCGGAAGATTTTCTATTTTTTTAAGTTTTTTTTCTGATGTTGAAACCAAAAAAAAAATTTCACCCGGAAACTGTCTGAAATTTAGAATTGATCTTTGCGTGTGTTGGATTTCGAGGTGAGTGTGCGGGATTTGTTTTTCATATTTTCATATAAAGTTCTTTTTGTTTTCATGTAAAGTTCTTTTAGAGTATTGCTCACTGAAAAAAAAACACTACCCGCTGAAACACGAGCCCTTTCAAATCAAATGATTTGAAAGATCCGAATTCTAAATGGACTACCAACTCCGTTATTTACGTATATCTTCGAGATAAACCTGCCCGTTTTTAGAAAATAGTTGTTCCCAACATCAAACTGACTGCAAACTGTAGACTCTTTCACACCTGGCAGTAGCCCCCCGGCCTTGATTTTCAGCCAGTCATTCATTAGCTTGACCCAAACACGGATATAATAACTATTTCGACTAACAGCTGAAATCTCCCGTTAGGATGACTAGAATCGATTGGCTTTAGTTCGTAGCCAAAAGTGGACGAGCATTACTCAGTAGAATGTGGATTGAGAAATAAAACAATAATGACAGTCCAAGTCCAAATTTGGCTGACATTGGGAGTGTGTAATAAAACACAGGGGTCCTATTTTGACCAAAGCGAAAAGTTGTTTTTTTTTTCGACAGAGACGACATTTCGAGAGTTTTTGGGAGGTCTGGTGGTGGATCTCGGCTCTATTGGAAAAAATATGTAGCACATAACAGACAATTGGGCGCAGAAATTGGAACCCAGATGCTGTTTGCCTGACTTTAAAAAAGAGAATTAAATATAGGTTAGGATTTATGTAGACGATCAAACACCTTATCTGAATAAAATGTTTTTACTTTCAAGAAAAGTCGATGTGTCAAAATTTCCCACCAAACACGACATCTTAGAAAGGACAACCGGACCGAACCGAAATACGTTCAGTGGCAAAAAAAGCTGCCCTTCTGTACCGGAAGAAATGGTTTGGTTTTCGGCAAAAAATTAAATGAAAGCCCTTTTTATAGAGGAGGTTGATTGTTTTTGCATAATGTGCACTAAAAGTTGCTTCCGTCTCTCGTAAGAGAGGGCGAGAATAGGTTTTTAAACAATCACCCGAAAGCGACCAGTTTCACTGTTGGAGTTGGAGAACGGGTGAGGATTTACGGTGAAAGTGATCACGAAACTGGGAACTCGCGGAAGGTTCGGGGACTGGACAGGTTAAATGAAGCTGTTTTTGCTTTTTTATTATACATGATGGACGACGGAAAGTGAAATTTAATGTACTTTCGGGACCCCGTATCTTTGATCCCGAGATTCGATGAATACGAAAGTGTCAGAAAGCCACACAAACGTTTACCCGTGAGATTTGTCAATTTTATGTGTGTTAAATTTATTTAACCGTCACGTCTTGGGGAAAAGATGAATCGGTACTTAGTAGATGTAGGCAAGCCGTATGCGTGTTTCACGACGTCCGACAGAAACTCACCTGAAATGAAAAAAAAATAAAAAATGTTCACTATTAGTACAAGTCATCACACAAAAGCTCTCATTATGATCGAACATAAATTTCTAGCAAGACAAAAAAAAATGAAACGGGTAGTAAAAGAAACTCTAAACAACCATAAATTCCGCCCATTTGTGGCCAGGCAAAGCCCCTTTGGATTGTCAACAAGGGCCCAACAAAAAACGGCCGGACACGATCCGTCAACAGTCCGTGAATTGAAGTGAAGAAAACAGAAAGAAAATACTTTATTGCACAATAATAATTACTCATGCTTTGTCACACGTTTTCGCATTGGGCTGGTAAAGGGTGTAAATTTAATAATATTTCCTACCTAACCGCCAACCCATCCTCTCATCCTCATCCTTCGTCTCCTAACCTAAAGTAGCACTAGGAGAATTACGCCAAATATGTAATCGGAGCTAGCTGGCGAGCGGCATGTCTCGGGGAGATAAGTCAATTTGATGCAGACAAGGGGTGGAATGAATGGAACGGGAAATGGTAGCGATAAAATTTTCTCCAATTTACAACTGCTGCCTACTGAATTACTACTGGGTTGCTCGGCTACCGACGTGCTACAAAAGTACAAAAATGGACCGTTGCCGATGCAGAAAAAATGCACCATTCATTGCAGCTGAGATCTATCTCAAACACAGTATCAAATAGCATCGAACTGTGGAGCAGAGAAGAAGTAGAGGGCGGACTGCTGCTGCTGCTGCTGCACGGCAAAGTGTCGATGTGTGTTAGATGGAAAGTTATGTTAATTTACAAGCGCATAATATTTGCCAATTATGAAATTTTTAACTCGAGACAAATCACGCCAGTTGAAATCGTCGAAGTCGAAACGTGCCCAGCTGAACACACACTGAGCTAACTGAAGTTTAAGCTGCACACTTGCGACATTGTAGTGAGTCACACCGCCAACCGGAGATGATCGTAATCTGGGATGTGTGGTAGGAAGCTGAGAAAACGAAAATAAAAATTCATGTTGCACTTGTTTGCCGTGCCAGAGTGGGTTTCGAGGGCGGAGAAATCGGAAACGGAATGGCGAAAGATGAACTTTTAAACTGCCGTTATGTGTTTTGCATGCTAATGTCTTGCTCTTTTATCATGACGGCTCAGGTGACGGTGTCTGATGCACTGGAGTCAGGTTGGCAAATCGCATTTAACCGGGTGCATCCAACGACACGTGCACAGGAAGATACTTCGATTGTTCCGGTTTCGGTATAAGAAAGTGAATGCACGGGGAGCAGAGTTTTGTGTCGTTTCGTTTTGGCTTTCTAGTCGATTGCGAATGAAAACATGAGATGCATTCAAACTAAGTTGACCCAATTTTGAGTATCTTCGGTTACGCATAGAAATGAACAAACCTTTGCCACCGTGCCAAACTCGGATTTCATAGAATCTAACTATTTTTGAACAATGTACTAATCCATGTTCATATTAGTTTTCTTTCAGTTAGTAGTGCTACTTTCTTACGTTCCATCAGTGCATTACCAGTTCATGTTGAATTGCCAATGCCACCTCGCGAACACTTCGTTTGAACAGAAGTGCAACGTTCGTACTTACGTGCCGATAGAAAGCAAGCGGCGACTATTGTGTCCATCAACCGATAGTAGACATTTAGGGGCTTTAACAGTTGCAGAAAGTATGGACGCAACCAAAAACCGCTGCCATTTCGTAATGGTTCAGAATCTGTCAATTTTTATGACTGTGTCCTGTTGTTTACACTCTTCTCTAACCACTTGTACAGTTGTTTATTCGTTTTCATTAGTTTGTTTCGAAATGCGTGGACTTTCAGCAGAAAAACGTCGAAAAATTGTGTACAAATGGTGCACAGAACGCGGACTGTCACTGAGAAAGATAGCAAAAATTAAAGGAGTAAGTGAAAAAGCCGTGCGAAATGCAATCAGGAAGTTCGGTGAGGATAACACCTTTGAGGATAAACCGAAAACGGGTCGAAAAAAAGGTCCTGCTAACCCTCAGTTGGATAAACGTATACTGAAGGCGTTCGAGCAAAAGAAGGAGGTTTCAATTCGAGATGTGGCCAAAAAACTGGACACTTCGAAGTCGTGCTAAAGAGCGTTTGAATTTTCAAGCCTACAAGAAGCAGAAACGACCAAAACGTAGTCCGAAACAAAAAGCATCGATCAGGCCGAGTATAATACGATTCTTCCTGGAAATTTGAACTGCATAATCATGGACGACGAAACCTACGTGCAACTCGATTACAAATCCTTGCCGGGACCACAATATTATATGGTGCGAGAAGGGCAAGTATTAACTCAGTTCGAGACATTGATTGAAGTCGAAAAATTTGATTAGAAAGTTATTATCTGGCAAGCAATTTGTAGCTGCGGTAAGATTTCGAAACACTTCATCACCACTGCTTTAATGAACAGCGAAATATACATCAAGGAATGTTTACAAAAACGACTTCTACCCATGATTCGAAGCCACAAGGATCCTGTTGTCTTCTGGTCAGATCTTGCTTCTTGCCACTACTCGAAATCAACGGTAGAATGGTATACTACCAAAAATGTCACTTTTGTCCCCAAAGGAAATGAATCCACCAAATTGCCTACAACTTCGACCAATTGAGGAATTTTGGGCATTGAAGAAGGCACATCTTAGGAAACATGTCTCGGCAGCCGAAACCATTCAAAAGTTCGAAAAAGATTGGAAAAAAAAGTCAAAACTTGTCGCCAAGAAGTCTGTACGGAATTTAACGTTCGCAAGAAGGTGCGCCAGTTAGTTTACAATGGCTAAGTAGCAAATGTTGAGAATAATATTCTGTTGTTGTAGTCTAATGTTATCAGTATATCGAATAAAATTTGAATATCTAACACTTGTGAATTATTTACAGCGAAATCAAAGTGCGTCCATACTTTCTGGGACAGTCTTTAGATGATTTTAACAACAAATTTTCCAAAATAACCATTGAATTAGTTGAAATTCAAAATTTACTTTGCCGAAAAAAACTATTTGGTTTTGTCACTGTGAAAACCGGCTTTATAAACCGACCGAATGTCATATACCATTCGACTCAGCTCGACGAACTGAGCAAATGTCTGTGTGTGTGACAAATATTGTCACTCACTTTTCTCGGAGATGGCTAAACCGATTTTCACAAACTTAGAGTCAAATGAAAGGTTTCATGGCCCCATACAAAGTTCCGGATTTTCATTTGGATCTGACTTCCGGTTTCGGAACTACAGGATGATATGCACCAAAATTATGAAAATAATGTCACTCACTTTTCTCTGAAGTGGCAGAACCGATTTTCACAAACTTTGATTCAAATGAAACGTCTTATAATCCCATACAAAATTCCACAATTCCATTCGAATCCAATTTCCGGTTCCGGAATTTAAGGGGGAGATATGCACCAAAAATATGGAAATAATGCATTAAAAATGTGAAAATAATGTCCAGGGTTGTTACGAAAAATTTCCAAATCAAAACGCGCGAAGTCGAAAACTAAAACGCGCGAAATCCGCACGAAGTTGAAAACTAAAACGCGATATTCGAGCGAAGCGTTACGCCACTATTTTTATGCCGATTATACTTTCCGCAGAACTTGAAAATTCACTTAAATGTATTTTAAAAATCTGCATAAGTTTGTCGAATGAACACAAAAAATGAGTCCGCGCGTCACTTTGAGAAACCCCTCAGTACAGAAAATGTTACAGTAAAAATAAAAATGCTTACAATTGTGATTCTGAAAATATTTAAATAGATTTCAGCGAAGACATTTTTGTGCTTCAACATCTTCTTGCTCGGACAGCATTTCCTTCTTGGTGAGAAGAATTTTGAGGCAGACCAGGATGAGGATGATCTGATTTACTCTTTTTAATTCAAGTTTCTATAATGATAGCGCCTTTTCCTGTTATCAGATTTTACTCTGAATGTCTTTGTTTTCTGTCAAACTTGTTCTCCAGCAGGCATAAAACCTCCTCGTCTTTTGAATCAATATATTAAAACCATCCAAATGATACATTTCCTTTAATCTATTGCTTCTATAGTAACTAAATCTAATGAGACAGTAGCATAAGAAACATTTCTTGATAACATTACGTAATAAATGAAAGTAGAAAGAATTGAGACATTAGTTAAATAGGCGGCACATGCTAGCAATGGGCTCGTTATATCCATAATTACCTCTGACATAGAGAATTCGAAGAAAGAAATAGGATTGAAGATTACGACGTCGAATGTCAAATTGTAACAATTGCAATTGCTCGGTGAAATCAATCCGCGACTGAAGTAGGTCTGTCACAAAACTAGCCTTACAAACATCGCGACTAACAAATAATAAATCGAGACCAATCAGTTTGCAGCGGTCATGGTCACTCGTAAGCTTAAAAAATATCTCCATCGAAGACGTTGGAGACCTAATCGAACAAATTTTCGTTGAATCGCTTCAATGCGTTGGATATTCAAGAGTTGAGCGAACTAATGCGCAATACCGAGCTTACATGCAATGTACATCAGAGAATTTTTTAGTAACGCGAAAAACAAATCTTAATAGCTTAGAGGCTTTGGAGATAGTAAGCTCTATGTGCTGTTTAAAATTTATCATGGAATCCAGAAGAACATACAGGTCCTTAACAGACGCTGCGCGTTCAAGAACAGTTTGTGGAATATTATAGTCAAATCTGAATACAAACTTTTTGCTACTAAAAGAGATAACGGAGCATTTCGCACCATTTAAAACCATTTTGAAATATGAAATATGGAAGACATCGGCGAACGTTAGTTTCGTACAATTGATCGAAAAATTTAGATCCTTGAGATACAATAAAACTATAAAAGGTCCAAGGTGACTTCCTTGAGGAACTCCAGAGGTAACAGTAAATGGTGAAGTTGTACAGCAGCGCTACTTTTACGTTTGGCTTTTTTTTTTGCTCGGCGGGTCCCGTGAAGGACCCCTAAGATCGCCCCTATACCCTTGTTCACATAGGATTTCTTCCATATTTCAGAAAAAAAATCCAGAGCGCAAGAACAATTGAAAATGTTGGATAGTAAACCCAACAAACTATTAGGACAATTTCTTATCACCACGAATGGAATCGCAGAACTTCTTCGATTCCTTTCTAGTCCAACTTCGCTTCGTAAGCCAGTCGTGCCAATTTTGCATGGAGAATGCGATTTTTATCATACAAACAATTTGTGACCATTTTATTGAAGAATAGCATTCCGTTTATTACGTTCTTTGCATTATTGAATGTGTTTTCACTGCGACGATATCTTCCATCAGACATCAATATCTTTGAGTGCGAAAATCTTCTCTCGATTGCCGCATTAGAATTGGGAAACATAAATCGAAAAGTTTTTGTAATTTTTGGTAACAGCTATGTTGAAATTTGCTAGAACCGCCTTCTAGTAAATTTTGGTTTTATACAGGTTTTATCAATCACCAATTCGGTCAGCTCAACCAATTGCTGAAACGTTCGCCCATCTTAAATTTTTTTTGGATTTCAAATAATTCACAAGCTTCGAAAATTTGCAAAGAACTTTTTTTCGAACTCATAATGCACAAATGTGGAATGATGTTTTTTTTTAAATTCGCGCGAAATCCGCCCCATGGCATCAAAACCTTAGCAGAAACCGCGCTAAATCCGCGAAAATCGCGAAATCCGCGCGACCGTAACAACCCTGAATGTCACTCACTTTTCTCGAAGATGGCTAAACCGATTTTTACAAATTTATATTCAAATGAAGGGCCTTACTTACCCAGTCAAAGTTAAGGACTTTCATTTTAATCCGATTTCCGGATCCGTTATTACAGGGTGATATGCAACAAAAATGTGAAAATAATGCGCTGAAACTGTGAAAGAGTGGAATTATTTTTCTCGGAGAAGGCATTACCGAATTTCACTAACTTTTAGTTCTTTGAAACGTCTAATGATCCTATACAAAATTCCCGAATTTTATTTGGATCTGACTTCCGGTTCCGGAATTACAGGGTGATATGCATCAAATATGTGAAAATAATTGATGGTTGTAACGACTGGAAGATGAGTTTATATCAGTATTGACGGCTTTCTCAGTCCCAAATCACTAGGCAAACGATTTAATTCTTAAATTGCCCGACGTTTCAGCCGTTTAATGATGGCCTTTTTCAAGGGAAACTGTAAAGTTGTGTTTTTATTATTGTCAAAAAGAAGGTACAAAAAGTTACATAAATACAAAATTCTACATATTTAAAATTCACTTTAGTCGATTCGTTTTTTTTTTTCGAGTATGTTGATTGCCAACGGTTTAACAATTTTAAACGGCTTTAATTGCTTCACGAATATTTGCATTTGGTAGTCGATAAAAATCACAGACTCTCTGAGTGTACACTTGCTTCACAACGGTCAGTATGTCACTATGCCGATATCCAGCTTTTGGTTGCGGAAGTACCAACAATAGTAATCAAATGTAATAGGGTAGCAGGTATTTTGGCTATTTCATATATTTTGGCCCACCTAACAAACCTAATCGAGGTTAGGTATCCCATGTTGCATCAATTCGAAAAGCTAATCACATTAAATTACCTATTGCGGAAGGGTTTTTCGAAGATATTACAACATTTGATGGATATTTTTACAAAGTGGGAAAAAATAAAATCAATCCTAAAGTGGGCCAAAATACCTCTGTGTCCCTAAAATGTAGATCACTTCACTTTCTCAAATATGATTGAATAGTTTTTCACTAACTTAAATTATGAATGTAGCAATATTATGCAACAGAAATCTACAAAACTATTTTCTAAACTTTTTTAAATTGCAGTATTTCGGGGAATTTCTGCTGTAAGATACAGGAGAAAATGAAAATGAGAAAGGTATCATTACACCACTAGGTGGATTAAAACAGGGTTTAGAGAATGTATTTAGTTGGCGAATATCCTGGACACAAACCAGCTAAATTTCAATCCAATACGAAGTTCTCATTGCCAAAAAATTTTGAGATAAAAATCAGAAAATTTGACTCTATCTATCTGTCACCATCACTGCTGAAAGACAGCACAATGCAAACAAAAATGAATTTGGTTTCATTAACAAGTTTATTAGTCAAAAACTCATAAGTAGTGACAAAGCAAAACAATCCATTAAAAAGATAAAAAGGATAGCCTTGTTGAAACTGCTTGCTTGGTCCCCGCAAGAAATTATTAGGGGATACAGGGGCTAGACCGGACACATGGTTAAATCGGACAGCTTAAATATATTATAAACCTGCAATTATTTCGGTTCATGGCTTGACTTTGTAAACGCGCTTGGAGACGACGCAGGAGAGATGACTTGGATAATTATTTTTTTTTCAATTTCTAAAAAGTGTCAGATTTAGGTCCTGTTTCCCCTATATTATGAAAACAATCTAGAGATAAGACTTATTAAAACCTTAGGTACGTGCAAAATATAAGCAAAAAACTTCGAGGAGCTGTGAATTCTAGGAACAGCACTATTTTGTGAGATATTCAAATGTTTAGAGTACTAACTTATATTGAAATGCAGGAATTACGATGAGGTAAGTAAACAAAAAACCTTTTCTAATCCGCCTAGTGGTGTAATGATGCCTTTCTCATATTACTTATATTTTCAAAAGCATCACTAGAATATTCTGTCAGGAAACTATCCAACTTGAATAAATTCAAAACCTTTCTTTGGCTATTAACTACCATAACCTTTTCAATTTGTAAACAGTTATGTCAAATTAATATAGATCTAAATGTGGCAACCCTGCACGTTATACAGAATTGAACAAAGCACGCTGTGTGCTAGGCACTGGTGTTTTCTTCTTCCGTACCAGCACGTACCGATGCGTACCGGTTTTGCATCATTTTGTATGACAGCTTAAAAGTTTTGATACTCATCCGGAGCCGGAAGTCAGAGATTCACACTTCGTTTCGCCATCACTTACGAAAATATATTCATAAAATCAAAAAAAATTTCACTTATCGCGCTGTAATACCGGAACCGAAAGTCAACTCCTCGGAGAATTTTTAAAGAATTTTAAGGCCTTTTATTTGCATCTTAGTTTGTAAAAATCGGTCAAGAATTTTTCGAGAAAATTGGGAGCGCTTTTTCTCATAGCGTTCCACATATTGCCTTGTAATTCCGTAACCGGAAGTCGGATGAATACAATAATCAATAGCGATCTATGGAACCATTTTTTTTTTAATTTTTTGGTACATATCACATCGTAATTCCAGAACCGGAGGTCGGATCGAGGTAAAATTTAATAGCGATCTATGGGACCATAAGAACTTGAATAAACTTTGAATCTGAGTTTGACGCAATATTCCACTCGTACAGAATTTTACAGGCTCCAAATATAATTTGCAATCGACTTCCAAGTGCCGCTGTATCAATTACTCATCAAGTAGATATGGGCTTCTATGATTCAGTCGATTAACTGACGTGCTTTGTTTTTTTTTCGGTTCAAGTCGCGCTACTGTTATCGATCTTTTTCTCAATTAAATTTTATATCACACAATTTTACATGTTCTCGAATATAAATTTGTGTTAAATACTATATGGAATGAAAAATCTCGGGCCTCTCACAGACAGGACTTGAATAGTCAGATAAATTTCAGTTTTCATCAAGCTATGGAAAAAGACACACCAGCGCATTCATGCATAAAAGCAGCGATTGCAAATTGTACGATTAGAGGTATGGATTGATCTACCATGCCCCGTGTTCTCCAGACCTGACCCCCAGCGATTAATATACGTTTCCAAACCTGAAAAGGTTTCTTCAGAGCCTTTACAAATATTTTTTTTTTCCAAAGGGCATCAACATGTTGGAGGACCGATGACTCAAGTGTGGATTATACTGAAGAATAAACGTTTTCACGGTAAAAAATCTACTTTTTCTTTGTTAGGCCTGGATCTTCTCACTCCATTTAGTACGGCGCTCCATTCAAGAATCAAGATCCAACAAAACAAAACCAGCGTTCAATAATAGCAAGCTTAAGAAATCCTGAGTCCGAACAAATTTTTTAGTCAGTATCCAACGAAATGCGCACTGCAAAAGAAAACTGATGAATGAACTACCTTTGCATCCCGTCGAACTTTTCCGGAAACTGCTTACGATCAGGACGGCTGAACTAAAAAGTAATTAAACATATTAAACAAATGATTCAGAATTTATCATTCGGTTCAAGAAATAAAAATGTTTCTTAAAAAGCAAATGCACCTCGATCAAATGCAGGTGCAAAAAATTTAGTTTAACAAAACTAGTAACGTAATATACACTCAAGTCTCTTTTTTGCGGTTTTAATGCTCCTTTTTAGGCTAATTATCAAAATTTTGCTCAGTTTTTTAAGTGAATTTTCAAAGATATATGGATTACTTGTTTCATCTTTGAAATGCACGAAAAGTCGAGATGTAGTGTTATAAAAAACTGAATAAAAAATTTCCAGGTTGACTTTCTGGGGCTGAAAATTTTTGTTCCAAAAAAATGTTTTTTTGAGATAACACCAGATCTCTACGTTTCATGCATCTCTAAAACATGTGCAGAAAAAAAAATTTGATTTAGGAAACCCCAAAGTCGTTATTTTTCTCCCAATTGATGTTTAGTCAATGTTAAAAACTTTTGGCATGAAAAAATTTGTGTGAAAGAAGCATGTCAGATTTATTCATATTCACGTTCTTCAGTTACTTTACTATCGGGTGCCTTTTCAAAATTTAGCTCGCATAAGAATGGGTAGAACTTAATCGTGATTATCTCATTGGTTGTACTTAACCCAACAACATAATTTTCTCTACAAGCTATCGGAAATAGGATCAGGAATTTGTGAATCAGTTTTCCAATAGTGTGAGATAACCATAAATAACTCAAAAACAAAGTTTTCTCGAACCTTTGGAAACAATGAGGACAACTCATCACGCTTGTTTGCCTTTCTCGTACTGGAGCTATATTTTTAGAACTGGTTCCTTGACTAAATTTGTAACTAAATTTAGTGCCCCATTTTGAGTTCAAAATTCGTATCCAGAATTCTCATTCTGGAACAAAAATTCAGAATTCCGAAACAAAATTCATGATATGAATTCTTAATCTGCATTTTGGATCAAAATCCTAGATCTGAACCCGAATTTTGAAACTGACTACAGAACTGGAAATGAACTCCTGATTTCATTTTCTAACCCTAATTCAGATTAAGCATGCTGGAGTTGAATTCAGGAACTTAAAGGTTCTGGAACAAGATTTTGCTTCAAGTCAGGTTCAGAATTTAAGTTCTGTATTCAGTTCTAGAATTAAATTTGGATGCTGAATTGTGAAAATGAGTTCAGCTTCAGAATTCTAAAACTAAATTAATGAACTGAATTCTTGATCTGGATTCTAAACTTGAATTTTGCAACTGAATTCGGAGCTAGTTCCATATTCCGAACTCAGTTCCAGTAATATTTCAATATAGACGCTTCGTTAAGCTTTTGGAAGCGAAGCAGTAAAAGTTTTACAATCCACAAAATCAGTCAACTAATATGAACGACTATTGATATTCGGAGGTGTGAAAGAAGCATGTTTGTTTTATTCAGTCCTCCAGTTATGTCTGAGACATTACCCACCCGTCTTTTCTTCTTCATTTGACAACTGTTTTATGTTATTGTCGTCCCAACTGAAGAGGGATTTTTCTGTAACGAACGGAAAACGAAAGCGAATGGTAGAGATTGGTTTAATGATTTTCCAAAAAAAAATCAATCCTCATCAGTTAAAGTGTAAAAGCAGTTGCAGCTTATCGCAGCAAACCACAAAAAATTGTTTTTTTTTTATTGTACCTCGATTAGGTTCGCCCTTTGATATAATAAATGACGAGATAACACTTGCTAAATGGGAAATACTTGGATTTGGTTCATTCTTCTTATGGATCGTCGTTTAGCAGTGAAAATTGGCGAACACGTTTCCAATGAGTTTATTCGTCCGGAATTCCGCAGGGTAACCAACTCGGGCCTTTAAAATTTTTACTGTACTTTAACGACATCAACTTTACTCTAGAGAGTATTGTTCTGTCGTTTGGAATCCTCACTACCTGAACGGTAATACAATTTTACTGCATGTGTCGGCCATCAAATTACGTGACTGAAACAATAACAGCTACAAAATGGCAATCGATAAATACAAGTTGCCCATATCAACTGCTAGATTGAACAGATGCAATAGAAACCAGTCAGACCAGAAACGTCTGCGATCGGAGCCCTCACGATTTAAGACACCCCTAGCGCCTATAAATCTTCATTAGGACCACATCCGAACCCTCGTGGCATCGTTTTAGCGCTGTTTATTTAATCGCATCCCCCTACCGCGGTCCGGTCAGCAGGCCGTCAGTTGCAAAACACGAAACATGATACACATTGCGAAAATTGTCGTGCCGAGTTTTACTGCTGCTGCCCCAAGGCGTCGGAATCCGGGGCCCTCTGTGAGTGAGTGAGTGAGTGTCGTAGACAGAAGACACAACAATTCCCACAGCCCGAAGGTTGTTGATATCGCGTGTAGGAACCTAGGATCCGCCGGGCCGAACCGCGAACGTCCACAAAATCGAGACGATTAAAATCGTGGTCGCTTTTTATGCATTTTTTATTCCTTTTTCGCATAAAATTAACTGCACCGCAACATGACTTTGCAATAGCCGATAGAGTGCTGTGAAATGTGGAACTCTCAACACGGGCCAGATAAAATCATCATTTTGCTAGGAGATAATCTGCACGTGTGAATTGCAAAGTAAGACCTAACACGGCTGTGACTTTGATGTTTGTTCGACCATTGCGCCTAGTCACCGAGTGCTTTTAAAATTGCATCCTGCATCAACACTGCGCGATCTGTCTGTTCGGGGTGTCTGTCTGTTTTGCAGAAAGAAAGTCATCAAGCACTCGGTAATGGTTTACCTATCGATAATTAATTTTAGTACCTGTCGAAAAGAGTTTGTAGGCTTTGGCTATTCGGAAAAACGAAACCGCCTAACGCCCCATTATGTCCGCAATTCGGTGGGTCTTTATGACCCTCATCAGCCCCAAGTGACCCACCGTGTTCGGTGCAGGTCGCGGGCAATTAAAGCTATCTCGCGTTTCGAGGCTGGCAAGCCCCGATGGCGAGCTAAAAAAAAACCTTTCACAGACCCGCCGCAATTAATCTTCGGCTGTGTGTGTGTGTGTGTGTGTGTGTGGATAAAGACGACGCCGATCGGCCGACCCAACAGAAAAAAAACCGAATGGAGAAACGTGCCCACATTTTGTCAACGTTTCGCGATACCTTAATTTTCTACGATCACTTCCGCCATTCATCGGTTCGCGATTTGCGATCGTTTGGGATTTGAGCAGTACCGTGCCGTGCCGAGGCCCGTTTACAAGTTATAAACCGTGCAAATGGGCTTTAAATGGCGTGTCGATGTACAAATATCGATTACCGAACCCACTATTAGAGAGATGGTGGATTTTTTTCCCTCACTTTATTGATCCCAAAGGCTAGAGGACTCCGTCGTTTCGGAGGGCAACGGTTAATGGTTCCGGGAGATTCCAATGGGGATAATAAGTCCGACGGGTTAAACAGGTGAGATATCGAAACATAGTGGAAAAGAAAGGAACGATCGAAACAATTTAGTTGCCGTCTTGTTTGCTTTTCACTTTTGTTGAGGCTAATGCATTTTCTACCGAAGCGATAAAAAAATGGAAACCTATCACAGGGACGGAAGAAAAAGTTGTAAAACAAAGTAGATCGAGAATTGATGTTGACATCACTGTTGAATATGTGATCTTTCAAACACTTTCTTCTGTCCGAATCTTAACACGATCGTCCATCACAGCAAAACGATATCAGCGCCTGTGACTTTCAGACAATGTCGTTTTCGAAAACCGAAGTGTAGAATGTGATATGCTTGATGAAACTGACGGCGACATGGGCCCCGTGTTCTGATTCTGCTTTTATGACTCCGTCCGTCACATTCTAAATTCTCTCGGTTCCACTTCATAAAAACGAACACTTTAATAGCATCTACTAAACAAACGACCGACGGTCGGACGATGGGACTCGACGGTATGATTGGCACCACCTACGAAAATATCCGTCGCCCTGAAAGCGGTCACACAACTCAATTATCAATTCAGAGCAGCGAGTGGCGGCGGTGGTCTCCGGAATTCACACTCCGCTGATGTGAATGACCGTGCATTCTGAAAGCGACCGACGACTTAAATCGTCTTGATCAGGTTTCTCACAAGTAAATTCGCATCGATCTTAAAACTAGACATGCATTTTTAATTAATTGCTTTTGGTTCCCTTTTTGAACTAAACGATGACTTTGCAGGCATGCATTCGTGCATTGAATGAGAAAAATGGATCAAATGCAGATTAGAGCTCTCTGAAACTAGAACTGAAACTAGAACTGAAACTAGAACTGAAACTAGAACTGAAACTAGAACTGAAACTAGAACTGAAACTAGAACTGAAACTAGAACTGAAACTAGAACTGAAACTAGAACTGAAACTAGAACTGAAACTAGAACTGAAACTAGAACTGAAACTAGAACTGAAACTAGAACTGAAACTAGAACTGAAACTAGAACTGAACTAGAACTGAACTAGAACTGAACTAGAACTGAACTAGAACTGAACTAGAACTGAACTAGAACTGAACTAGAACTGAACTAGAACTGAACTAGAACTGAACTAGAACTGAACTAGAACTGAACTAGAACTGAGCTAGAACTGAGCTAGAACTGAACTAGAACTGAACTAGAACTGAACTAGAACTGAACTAGAACTGAACTAGAACTGAACTAGAACTGAACTAGAACTGAACTAGAACTGAACTAGAACTGAACTAGAACTGAACTAGAACTGAACTAGAACTGAACTAGAACTGAACTAGAACTGAACTAGAACTGAACTAGAACTGAACTAGAACTGAGCTAGAACTGAGCTAGAACTGAGCTAGAACTGAACTAGAACTGAACTAGAACTGAACTAGAACTGAACTAGAACTGAACTAGAACTGAACTAGAACTGAACTAGAACTGAACTAGAACTGAACTAGAACTGAACTAGAACTGAACTAGAACTGAACTAGAACTGAACTAGAACTGAACTAGAACTGAACTAGAACTGAACTAGAACTGAACTAGAACTGAACTAGAACTGAACTAGAACTGAACTAGAACTGAACTAGAACTGAACTAGAACTGAACTAGAACTGAACTAGAACTGAACTAGAACTGAACTAGAACTGAACTAGAACTGAACTAGAACTGAACTAGAACTGAACTAGAACTGAACTAGAACTGAACTAGAACTGAACTAGAACTGAACTAGAACTGAACTAGAACTGAACTAGAACTGAACTAGAACTGAACTAGAACTGAACTAGAACTGAACTAGAACTGAACTAGAACTGAACTAGAACTGAACTAGAACTGAACTAGAACTGAACTAGAACTGAACTAGAACTGAACTAGAACTGAACTAGAACTGAACTAGAACTGAACTAGAACTGAACTAGAACTGAACTAGAACTGAACTAGAACTGAACTAGAACTGAACTAGAACTGAACTAGAACTGAACTAGAACTGAACTAGAACTGAACTAGAACTGAACTAGAACTGAACTAGAACTGAACTAGAACTGAACTAGAACTGAACTAGAACTGAACTAGAACTGAACTAGAACTGAACTAGAACTGAACTAGAACTGAACTAGAACTGAACTAGAACTGAACTAGAACTGAACTAGAACTGAACTAGAACTGAACTAGAACTGAACTAGAACTGAACTAGAACTGAACTAGAACTGAACTAGAACTGAACTAGAACTGAACTAGAACTGAACTAGAACTGAACTAGAACTGAACTAGAACTGAACTAGAACTGAACTAGAACTGAACTAGAACTGAACTAGAACTGAACTAGAACTGAACTAGAACTGAACTAGAACTGAACTAGAACTGAACTAGAACTGAACTAGAACTGAACTAGAACTGAACTAGAACTGAACTAGAACTGAACTAGAACTGAACTAGAACTGAACTAGAACTGAACTAGAACTGAACTAGAACTGAACTAGAACTGAACTAGAACTGAACTAGAACTGAACTAGAACTGAACTAGAACTGAACTAGAACTGAACTAGAACTGAACTAGAACTGAACTAGAACTGAACTAGAACTGAACTAGAACTGAACTAGAACTGAACTAGAACTGAACTAGAACTGAACTAGAACTGAACTAGAACTGAACTAGAACTGAACTAGAACTGAACTAGAACTGAACTAGAACTGAACTAGAACTGAACTAGAACTGAACTAGAACTGAACTAGAACTGAACTAGAACTGAACTAGAACTGAACTAGAACTGAACTAGAACTGAACTAGAACTGAACTAGAACTGAACTAGAACTGAACTAGAACTGAACTAGAACTGAACTAGAACTGAACTAGAACTGAACTAGAACTGAACTAGAACTGAACTAGAACTGAACTAGAACTGAACTAGAACTGAACTAGAACTGAACTAGAACTGAACTAGAACTGAACTAGAACTGAACTAGAACTGAACTAGAACTGAACTAGAACTGAACTAGAACTGAACTAGAACTGAACTAGAACTGAACTAGAACTGAACTAGAACTGAACTAGAACTGAACTAGAACTGAACTAGAACTGAACTAGAACTGAACTAGAACTGAACTAGAACTGAACTAGAACTGAACTAGAACTGAACTAGAACTGAACTAGAACTGAACTAGAACTGAACTAGAACTGAACTAGAACTGAACTAGAACTGAACTAGAACTGAACTAGAACTGAACTAGAACTGAACTAGAACTGAACTAGAACTGAACTAGAACTGAACTAGAACTGAACTAGAACTGAACTAGAACTGAACTAGAACTGAACTAGAACTGAACTAGAACTGAACTAGAACTGAACTAGAACTGAACTAGAACTGAACTAGAACTGAACTAGAACTGAACTAGAACTGAACTAGAACTGAACTAGAACTGAACTAGAACTGAACTAGAACTGAACTAGAACTGAACTAGAACTGAACTAGAACTGAACTAGAACTGAACTAGAACTGAACTAGAACTGAACTAGAACTGAACTAGAACTGAACTAGAACTGAACTAGAACTGAACTAGAACTGAACTAGAACTGAACTAGAACTGAACTAGAACTGAACTAGAACTGAACTAGAACTGAACTAGAACTGAACTAGAACTGAACTAGAACTGAACTAGAACTGAACTAGAACTGAACTAGAACTGAACTTTACCGAATGCCATTTCGCCGAATCCTGGAACCGTTTTGTTGACCTACAATTGTACTTCTTGAATAAAGATTGATTCATGAACTTCAGAACGGAGTTCCCAAAAAAACTTGTTGACTATTAGCTACTAAGCATCAAATCAATTGCAAATGTATGTGTTATTTTGCGTTTACTAAGTGAAAATGAAAAAGTATCTAATGCGGCGTCGCCACATCGTTTTGGTTCGTGTGCTATCCGAGCTCGCTACCGCTCGTTTGGACTTAACTGAAGCAAAAACCAAATGATCTACAATCAAAAAATTTGTCGTGGTTTATATTTCTTTTATAGCCGACGAAATTACACCAATATCCCAAATGTATGCAATTATATCTTTGTACATACTTGCGATTTCGATATTTAAGCTTCTCTTCGCCAAGCTTGTGTTCAAGTTTTTTATGCAAGCAGTTTTTTAGCGTTAAGTTTCTCTACCATTCTGCGATTTCGGTTGAATCGATAAACTTTTTCTCATTATCAATCGAGTTCATCTCATATAAATTAGAAATTAATCTTAAACACTCAAAATTTACCCTGGGATAGTTGTCAATTTCTCAGGCGAAAAGGACATAACATGGAATTTCATCCGAGGTTGCATGACACAAGATCAGAACATACCAATTAAAGCTTCAAATCGTTTTATGGCACTGTCTTGCTGTCTAGCAACAACTTACCTCTAGAATGCTACGCGTAAGACTGAAACGTTTGCTATAAGTTCGCTTATATTTATAAATTCACGTGCTTCCAATAGCTCCGCTTTGGCATCGATTGCTTTACCTTTGATACATCACTTACTCCTTCAAAACCGTCGTCTATGGTAGGGAAATCCGGTATGCCGGAGATTTTTAGCAGACAAAATAGGACACTGCTCGCTACTAATCAAAATTTCAATCATTTATAATTGAAAATACGTGGCTTGATACATTCAAATCGAAACTTAGAAATATTTCCAATCAATATAATGATGAAAAAATATTAATAATTGATACAAAATAGACTGAGCTGTAAGTGTTTAAAACCAAACGAGGCAAACGAGGCGGTTACATCGAAACTTGTATGCAAGGGGCGGCAAAATGACCGTTTCGACGAAACGACTTTCGGCGAAATGACCCGCTCCCGGTACAATAAGTGACGCAACTGACAAACCACACTTTGTTTTTGCCTCTGAACCGATTTCGAACATTTAAAACTCGTGTGAAAGCTTCTTTCGGATTACTTTCAAGCTTATGATCAATACTTCCTGTTCATGAAATGTAACCGCAAAAATGACGTAACCGACAGAACGCACTTTTTTCTATACTCTCATTAAATAAAAGCTAAACCGATTTGGGCAAACTTGGGGTCCTTTTGAAGCTACAGGGCGATCACAGGTCGTGTTCAAATAGATAATGGAGAAAAATTCCGATTCTGGATCCACAATCGTATAAGTGACATAACCGACAAAACGCGTTAGTTTCTCACAGCACATGCCTCAACTGAATTTATTTGTTGGGACCATTTAACTGATTGGTCATTCGAGTCCGTGCCTCAACTGATTGAGTCAATCTTTGGCTCGTTTTGGGAGTTACAAGGTGGCTTTGCATCAAGTGTAAATAGAACCGAATACAGAACACAATTCTTATTCAGTTTGAAAATGAAATTTCATGGTTTATTATGACGTGAATACAAGTATTCCAATGTAACTGGAGAGGTTGAAACTAACTCTTAAATTTATGCTAAGTGGGCAAAACCGTTTTGATTGGTTTTTACGTTTCGTTTTCTATTCATCGGTACATTAGCAGGTCAATATAATCTGCTAGCGCACTAATGAGCCGAAGTGGAATCGTGAAAAGAAAAAAAAATCAAAATTCTAAAATTTTTTATCCAGATTATCGAAAATCCAATTAACTGATACTATCTTCATTATCTATACCAACCTTCAAGTCGTCAAGTTATTGATGTATCTTAGTGAAGCTTACCTGAAATTTTACAAAAGAAGAGAGAAAATGAAGGTATTAGTTGAAATCGAAAATCACACGGATGATTATTTAAGTAATTATTCTAAGCAACAAACGGAATTGAGATTCTCTTAAAACAAAATTTTCATACACACTTTGCGCACCACTGAATGAAGCTGACATGTGTAGTAGCTTATAAAGGGGGATTTAAGGTATAAGATTTGATTAGAAAAAAAATAACAAAACAATTGAGAAAATTGATGAAATCTTTATCAATATATGTATTTTAATGTTTGAAGATGATTTCATGCAAATGTTGGCCACGACTCCGCTTTAGATAGCCCATGCACTAGGTCCAATTTTGGCACACTCTCTCCAACAAATCGGCCGTTATTTCACAAATAAATGCTTCAATATTGGCTTCCAGTGCGTCAATCGTTGCTGGTTTATCCTTGGAGCCCTAATATTGCCCCACAATGAATACTCCGAAGGCGTTAAATCACTCGATCTAAAGACTGTCGCAGAAAATATGGACGCACTTTGATTTCGCTGTAAATAAGTGTTAAATATTCAAATTTTTTTCGATATACTGATAATATTAGACTACAACAACAGAATATTATTCTCATCATTTGCTACTTAGCCATTGTAGACTAGCTGGCGCACCTTCTTGCGAACGTTCCTCATTAAATTCCGTACACAAGTTTTGACACTTTTTTCCAATCTTTGGTCGAAGTTGTGGGCAATTTGGTGGATTCATGTCTTTTGGGACGAAAGTGACATTTTTGGTAGTATACCATTCTATGGTGATTTCGAGTAGTGGCCAGAAGCAAGATCTGGCCAGAAGACAACAGGATCCTTGTAGCTTCGAATCATGGGTAGAAGTCGTTTTTGTAAACATTCCTTGGTGAATATTTCGCTGTTCATTGAAGCAGTGGTGATGAAGGGTTCCGAAATCTTACCGCAGCTACAAATTGCTTGCTTTCTTACCAAATTTTTCGACTTCAATCGATGTTTCGGACTGGTTTAACAGTTGCCCTACTCGCACCGTATAATATTGTGGTCCCGGCAAGGATTTGTAATCGAGTTTCACGTAGGTTTCGTCGTCCATAATTATGCAGTTCAAATTTCCAGCAAGAATCGTATTGTACAGCTTTCGAACCCTCGGCCTGATCGATGCTTCTTGTTTCGGACTACGTTTTGGTTGTTTCTGCTTCTTATAGGTTCGAAGATTCAAACGTTCTTTAGCACGAAGAACATTTGACTTCGAAGTGCCCACTGTTTTGGCCACATCCCGAACTGAAACCTCCTTCTTTTGCTCGAACGCCTTCAGTATACGTTTATCCAACTGAGGGTTAGCAGGACCTTTTTTTCGACCCAATAATTTACAATTTTTGTGTAAATTTTTTTTTGCTGTTTTTTGACATTATCTGCCACAACTATATAATATTTCTACTGATATTAGCTAAATTCAAATATTGCTTAAATACCACTTATAATAATTCGAGTAATGTTGTTATATTTCAACTATGTATTAGAAATCAATTATTATTTCTAACAATGCTGACAAAATTTCTCAGTATATATCTCCGACTTCCAAAAAACTTATGTTTAAATGAACGCACTTATCCATAGCCATATATTGCATAATGGATTATCATTCGGTTGTTTTTATATCATTTTGTTTTTTGTTAATAATATAATGAAATATAATAAAATTTAATATCAGAACAGTCGACGATACACGGCGAAATCAGTTTTGAATACAACCGATCTTGCAGATTACCGAGCGAAAATAACAACGAGCTACAGAGAAAAGCAACCGCCTACTACGAGTATTCTACGCAAACTGTGATGGATCTTATTTTATAGATCCAAAACTATGTTTTGAACAGAAGAAAATTTACCGTTCTTCATTTATTTTTTATTCATAAAATTCTTATTTCGGCTCAATCGTTCTTCGGCTTAACGTGGCCGTGTGACAAAAGAAAAAAGAAAATTATTTCTTTTATTGCTGGATCTCGTTGTCATCTTCTTTCTTGGCGTAGAGAAGTTTTCATTGCTAACCAGCAAATGAGGGGGGAGCAGTGGTTCGCTATTCACGCTGCCGTCCATTGGTTCGGTGTCACTGTTGTTGGCGAAACGGTCGTTAGTGCTTATATTTGTCTGGAGGTTGGGTGCGTTGTTAGCTGTAGCTGGCGTGCATTGTTCTGCATATGGAACAACTGGTTTCGTTGAAGAGCAAGCTTCATAGCTGTTAATGGCTGTCTCTGATGAACTGGGGTTTTTTGTGGTTGGTGTGTAGGGAGCGCTCTTGTCCTTTGATGCAAATGTCTTCTTGTCCAGTTGTTCACATGGCTCACCATAGTGAACAGCTTTTTGGCAATATTGACATGTGGCCATCTGATTGTCGTAGGTAACGAGTGATTTGCACGGGATTCTTGTATCCTGACCGAAAATCACATAAGAAGGTATAGCCCGCTTCAAACGCATGCGTAAAAAACGTACACCATTTATAATATCAGGGAAAAAGTTCTTCCACTTTTCTTTCACTTCCAACTTTCCAACTCTTTATAGAACTGGATATAAACAACATTATTTGTCTTGTTGCATTGAAGTAAACGCACACGTTTAATATCAATATGCATTTGCTCTTTGAACAAACCTTCAAGTTCTCGTATCGAATGTCGAATTTTACACTTCCTGAAGTGAACAAAAAATGTACTCTTTCTTAGCGACGGTAGCTTTTGTTCGTTTGGTTCACTCATTTCGAGGTCGTTCTAATGTTCACTACACAATACTGTACTTGGTTTCTTCCGTCCCGAACGTAAGCGGTTTTGTTTTATCGACTGACTTGGATGAGATGTGAAAGCGAACTGGACCGTTCTTCTTGTTTCGATGCAACTTTTCGCTGAATAAACTCGAAGACAGCTTGAATACTAGAAGACTTGAATATATTGTCTAAATTTTGAATTTCAACTAATTTATTAGTTATTTTGGCAATTTTGTTATTAAAAACAACTAATTCAAATACAGTAGAACGAATCATTAGCAGAGCTAATTTCGGTCGTTTCGTGCAGCTCTTAATTTTATGTAACCTCAAGGAAGGTATCTCGAACCATTCCAGTTTTGATTTTACATCAACAACTTAGAGTGTTTAATGCAATCTGTGTTACTAGAATTTCCGGAAAAACTTTGGAGTTTGTGTACACTACTTATTTCAACGCGTGATATTGTGATCAACTATACTATAAAGATACTCAAAAACTTGTTTTTTTGTTCCAATCATAAATGCGGTGATAATCTAATTAAAATGTTCCCCAGCAAGAAACTTAATTGGTATGATCTAGAGCCAGTCAGCTGGTGTTTGCTCGCACCCACATCATTCAATCCTGGACCAAAGAAGTGGTTCATGTACCTTTAATTGGCACTCAAAGAAAACCGCACTGTTCCTACTCCACAGCCCGAAGGCTTCGTTACCGGTTGCCTATTTGTACACCTCACACCTTTGGTTAACCACCGACCACCGGTTAATTGTGTTCTTCTATTGCGGCACTACTAACAATGGCCGCCGCTAGAAAGAACGGCACTCCAGAGACTTGCATAATTCTATATCTCGCAACCATGCAATTTCCGTAATATCTTGTAACCGCCCCAGGATGCCCCCCCCCCCCCCTTCCCAAGCGTGGTGATCGTGATGATGATGATGATGATGTCAGCGGAAGGCTGCTGCTGCTGCTCATTTGGTTCGATTGTAAAACATGTCATTAACCTCAGTTCCCCAAACTCCTCTGCCCAACTGCTGCTGGTGGAAAATCCCGGCCAGGTGTTCGTTTGATTTTACAGAAGACATGCCCCACGGGGCAATCAGCAACAGGTAGGTGTAGGTGTTCAACGCTTCGCACTCCCAAGGAACTTCGACATCGCTCGTACGGGGGAGATTATTTAACGCAAATGCAGTGCACAGCCGGCGGATCGATTGCAACACCCGATTGCTGTCAGTTGATTGGTAGTATGTTAATCAGAATCGCTGCCAGAGAACGGAATAATAATCATCCGGGCGGGCTGACGGCGCTGCACGATTCGAGGATAAATCCGCTAATAAGCGCACCATTTGCATCCGATCATCGTGGGGCATTGTTTTGATTGGTTCTGAGTTATTCGCGAGTTTGGTTTCACGGAACTTTAATGTCTACAAAACAATCGAAAGTGTTTACCTCTGGGAGTGCGAGTCTGCAGATACGTAATCTGAAGTTTTTGAGACAGAAGAGTGCATAAGAGTTTCATGAAACCAAATAAACATTAGTTTCAAGAAAGGGGAAATAAAAGTGAAAACATTGAAATCATAACAAAAACATGTTCGATCCGGACTGGAATGAAGAACTGTTGTACGTTTCCTCGTTCCTTCGCCTGTGAGGTCCATGCTGCGTTGACGTGCGTCATCCATCAACCAACTGATCGCCGGAGTGAGTTACAATGAACAACTTCACACCGACTCTGACGAACCGTGTAACAGAGCCCGAACAATGGCTTTGCGGTGGAATTTGGGGCGTCGTCTGTAATGATATAGTTAGGTTGTATTATTCTTACAATATTGGCCCGGCTGGCGGAATGCCTCGAACTGATGCGGACACCACTGATATCCACGCGATCGTGATGAGTCTGGGAAGTTGAAGTTGTTTTTATTTTCTTTCGAGGAAAGGTGTTGTATTCGGTTCAATTGTCAAGGTTGTCATTTTCTCTTAGACGTTATTTTCACTCCAGGTTTTCTCACTGGTAGATGAATTGTTCAAGTTTATGTTCCGTTCAAGTGAGTGAAAATATTTTCTCAGGAGAGCGCTCGTAACTGATCGTAGTGTTGATTATGGGCTGGAGGTTCGTTCGGTTTGTTGTTGTTAATTGTAGGCTTAGAAATGTACCTACATTCCGCCAGTGTTCAAGCACTCGCACCGATTGGCCTATTATATCAGTAGATAAGTGGAAATCTCAGTTCCTTTGAAATAAATATCTATTTGTATGCAATATTTCGATCAAAGAAACAATGATAACAGCAAAACGCCAGCCTCATGCACGTGAAAGACTTCTTGTGCATTGAATACTTAAAACGCTGCTTTCATAAAAATACTACAATTTTTTTTATTCAAGTGATCCCGACGAATAGAAAATACTGCATAATAAAAAGTGATTTTTTTTTACTGGCAACACTGTTTTTGACAGATCACGCTTGAATCACGCCATTGTAAAACTTGTTACAATGCACAGTGGGGAAAGAACTATCAAAAACGCGACTTTGCTCAATAATTTTATAAGAACCTAAGCAAATATTGTCAAAGTTAGTATTTCTTATGCAAATTTTTCCGTAGAATCGATTCATGATAGTTAGAAGATCCGTAAAATTCACTATCATGCCCGTTTTGCTCCAATTCTTCTTTTTTCTGACTTTACTTCGAAAATTAACTGTGAAACTCAGGAAAAAAATCAATTCGATCAATCGGAAGGTATTCCTGATATGTTCATAAGTTATATAAATGGATTGTTTTTAATAAGATTGACCACAAATAACTATATTCTGTTTTACCCCCAGTCATCTTCTTCCATGGATTTACAGAAAAAAAAGTTCTAGTGATCGGTGTTTGGACCAATATTGGTTAAACAAGACAGGTCTATGTTTCGCATATAACCTCAAATAACAATCAACAGATAGTCTCCATGATCGCATACGTCGTGCTACATCGTTTTACCCCAATTTTCCCACAAATATTATTTTATGTTGAATTCAGATTTACAATCCCGAAGCAGATCCAATATGACCTGCCAATATTGATTTATATCACGTACAAAACATCTGTAATCCAATCAAACACAATGGGAATCTAACCCGTTTACCGCCTATCTAACCCGTTTTACCCCAATTCATTGCATACGTCGTTTTTCTGGTTAAACGTTCTTCTGCATACCGAAAGCAGGCTGATTGCGGTTGATGAAAATCGATTGTTATAACGAAGAAAGTCCTAAAAATAAGATTTCAGATGGATTCAATGGCCGCATGAATCTTGTTATACCGTTTTACCCCAATTTATCTTTTAACTGAGTCTTAAGATTTTACTCCACATTTGGAAAATAGTTCGTAATATAAATCGATTTTCATCAACCGCAATCATCCTGCTTTCGGTATGCGAAAGAAAGTTTGACCAGAAATACGACTTATGAAATAAATTGGGGTAAAACGGTATAACAAGATTCGTGCGGTCATTGAATTCATTTATAATCCTATTTTAAGGGCTTTTTGCGTAATATCAATCGATTTTCATAAACCGCAATCATCCTGCTTTCGGTATGCGAAAGAAAGTTTAACCAGAAATACGACTTATGATATAAATTGGGGTAAAACGGAGTAAACAGGCTCGTACTGTCATTCACAATGTGTTTAATTGGATCACAGATGTTTTGCACGTAGTATGAACCAATATTGATAGATCGTATTGGATCTGCTTTTGGATTGTAGATCATATTTCAACTGAGTATTATAACTAGAAAAGAAATGGGGTAAAACGGTACAGTGAGTTTTCTGCTGTCAATAAAACTATATGCAATCGATTTGTTAGACTTTTTTTTACATCGGAAACACTCTATTCGCTCTTCTGCAAGTTCTTCGGTTTCATGTTATGTAGTTAAGCTTGAATACAATGCAGTATAAAAAGGGAATTTGGGGTAAAATGAACATGATAGCGTTTCGTGCGGCCCTTCTAAGTACATGGAATCGATTTTACTGACCATTTTACACAAAAAAAGAGCTTTGTGGTCAGCTGTATCATGCCTCCAAAAAATCGTCGCGCTTTTGGTCTATTTTTCCCCACTGTGCAATGTCTAGCATTTGGTGAATGGGCGCTGGCAAAATTGGAGAAAAATCCACCTTATTTATCAAAAATTTGTGTTCCGCGAGGAAGCTCATTTATGGTTGAATGGATACGTCAACAAGCAAAATTGCCGTATCTCGAATGAAGATCAATCGGAAGCATTGAAAGAGCTACCAATGCATCTCAAAAAAGATGATTTAGTTTCGCCCAAAATGGAAGAATTGGACATTCCTGCCATCTGGTTTCAACAAGACGGTGCCACATGCCACACAGCACGCGAAACAATGACTACATTGAGAGCCGCCTTCGGTGAACAGTTTATCTCTCGGTTTTGGGCCCGTCAATTGGCCGTTTAGATCGAGTGATTTAACGCCTTCGGAGTATTTATTGTGGGGCTATATTAGGGCTCCAAGGATAAACCAGCAACGATTGACGCACTGGAAGCCAATAAAGACTGTCCCATAAAGTATGGACGCACTTTTATTTCACTGTAAATAATTCACAAGTGTTAGATATTCAAATTTTATTCGATATACTGATAATATTAGACTACAACAACAGAATATTATTCTCAATATTTGCTACTTAGTCATTGTAGACTAGCTGGCGCACCTTCTTTCGAACGTTTCTCATCAAATTCCATACAGACTTCTTGGCGACAAGTTTTGATACTTTTTCGAACTGCTGAATGGTTTCGGCTGCCGAGACATGTTTCCTAAGATGTGCCTTCGTTAATTGGTCGAAGTTGAGGGCAATTTGGTGGATTCATGATTTTGGGACGAAAGCGACATTTTTGGTAGTATACCAATCTACCGTTAATTTCGAGTAGTGGCAAGAAGCAAGATCTAGCCAGAAGACAACAGGATCCTTGTGGCTTCGGATCATGGGTAGAAGTCGTTTTTGTAAACATTCCTTGATGTATATTTCGCTGTTCATTGAAGCAGTGGTGATGAAGGGTTTCGAAATCTTACCGCAGCTCCAAGAAAAATATTACCGAACTTCCCGTTAATATTTTTGACACTGGTATGGTGCACTTTCACCCGTTTTACAATTTCGTTGTACGTGACACCACTTTCTGAGCACCAAGTGTGCAGAATTTTCTTTCGCGTTTCCGGATCAATTCGACTCATCATTGAAACGATAAACCGTACCGAAACCAATCGATTGCGCAGCTGTTATTGACATGTAAACAAACATGTCACCGCAAAACACGCTGCAAAAAATTAAACCATTTCAGAGTAATAACAGTTTGAATGTTGCTAACTACTTATCGATACACTCCTTATATGAAATTTGGCCCTCCGAGCCTCGGTTAAAAAGTTGGTTTTCACAGTGATTTCATAGGATCAGGGTCATGTCGCCGAAAGCCAATTCGCCGAAAGCCGTTTCGCCGAAAGTCATTTCGCCGAAAGCCGTTTCGCCGAAAGGGTCATTTCACCGAATCCTACAAATGTTTTAAAATCGTAATGGGAATCGATTTGAAATAAAGATAAATTAAAGATAATAACGTTAACGCCCGTTTTGTTGACCTACAATTGTACTTCTTGATTGATTCATGATCCTCAGAACGGACTTCCCAAAGAAACTTGTTGAATACTAATCATCAAAGCAATTCCATAGGTATCTACCAAGCAAATGTATGTTGTATTTTCCGTTTACTAAATAAAAAAATATTTAATGCGGCTTCGCCACATCGATATGATTCGTGTGCTGTCCGACCTCGCTACCGGTCGTTTGGACCTAACTAAAGCAAAGAAACCTAGCTTTGAGTAAACCGGGCAAACGAGGCGGTTACAGGTTTGTATGCAAGAGGCCACCGCTTCCGACGGCGGGTCGGCGGCCAACTCAGCCGGCGTCGTCTCGGCGGCTTTATGCCGCCGCGCCATCTTGGATTCGGTTATGTGGCTGCGCCACATCAGTTATACAGGAGGCATACAAAATAATATGATGTATTCGAAATTTCCCTTTCGGCGAAACGACTTTCGGCGAAATGACCTATTCGGCGAAACGACTTTCGGCGAAATGGCTTTCGGCGCAATGACCCGCTCCCGATTTCATAGCCTTTCTATATAAGAAAGGTGAAAAATCATGACTTCCGAAAAGCTTCTTGACTTCAGTGTTAAAATCACCACTCTAGAACCATTTGTAGCTAACACGACACGTGAAATAATCAATTCATTCTAGTCAATAACATTCCAATTATAAATGACAGACCTCGGATGCACTTCATTTATTCATAGTAAAGAATAGAAGCCGCGCAAATTTCGCAAATGTTTCTTTTGGAGGCGCCATCTCTTGTAAAACGTTGGAAACTTACTACTAGTCCTTCCAGTTTCTGTTTTCTTCAGTTTATTTAATTTCAATTTAGCATTTCGCATTTGATTTGTTTCGAGGAATGTTAAGATATTGGGAGTATTGAAATATTTGTTCGAAAAATGTTCGCTAATTAGTTATTTCATAACACCAGATGTTTGGCAGTAAATTTATTGTATGAAACCAAGATTCTACCACATAATGATGCATAACACAGTCGTAGGCGTACAGCAAATTTCTCAATACATCACTATAAAGTATTGAGGATGCCATCAATTTTACAATCACCACTCGGACAACGTAAAATCTCAGAACCGTCTTTCGTCTGCCACGATATTGATCTTGCGATGTTAGAAAACTCGGCCCATAAACCGTCACTCTCGCGCTTATGTTCTACAAATCATTGACATCGACTCTAGTCTAGTTGAAGATCAGATCGTAATTGCTAATAAGCAACATAAAGATGGCATAAAAGCAGCAACATTTTTATTGCATCATCATCATCATCATCGACATCCACCTTCTAGATAGTAATTGAAGTGATTTTTTTTCTTTCAAATCAAAATTGCTGTAGATTGAGATCTCTCCCACACATGCCGCGGCGCATTCGTTTCTTCCATCTCCCTCCTTTCTCCTCCAACATTCGATGATTTCAGTTCGTCCGATTGACAGCCAGCAAACGACCCACCAATCGACTGAAATGACTTCCAAACAGGAACAAAAAGGTCTGACGCTTGTTGGTAGGTGGTCGTCGGTCAATTTTTTTTCTTGTTCCTAATGCTGGCAGATATGCACGACCTCACCGGGCGGCGGTTTTTCCTCGGCGGACCGAGGCCGACATCAACCCGGGGAAATGAGGCAAATAAGAGCACTCCAAATGCATGTTGACATTAGCATTTTAATATCGATATCAATTTGTTCGATGTTCGATTCGAGAATTGGCGGCTGTGGTGGCCCAACCACCGTTGGCGACACGACGCGGGGCCGTTTCTGCCGACGATCATGCGCGATCGGTTTTCTTCCGCGCGGGCCGGGCTTTCCGACAGGGCAGCAGATTGTTGTCATTTCAGTGTTTTTCCCCCCATCTCGGCTGCTGTAAACGAGGTTTTCTGTCAAATCGAGAGTTGGTTTTCAATTACAAATAAATTACCATAGGTTGCAAAAGCTTGAAGGAGGCCGCGATGCCAGCCACTACAGTTGATGTAGATTTAATATTTCTACACAGGCAGCAAGCTGATCCCGTCGGAATGATAATAGCCACCCAAGCTTGGACCGACGAAAGCAACTGTTTTCCGGACATAAATTAGGATCGATCGGTACAAATGGGCAAAATAAACAGATATTAAATGGAATAATTTACTCGTAATTTGTCGGCCAACTTGCTCCGTCGTGGCGATTCCTTGTTCGCCCTCTGAACATAGCTTTCGAGGTTCCGATAAAGGTCTAATTTACGATCACAACATGTTGTTTTCGAGGACGGAACTAGGGTGTGACAGAAGAAGGGTGGTGGGTGGGTGGTACATTTTCCTACAAATTACAATGCAGATACTCGGTACAAAATAGTGGAAAACTTTCACCCCGGAATACGGTTGGTGTACAGAGGCCGCCATTGGGTGGCCCCTCCAAACACCTCTCTCTCCATTATTACGAGATTTTAATCTTGATTCTATCCCCCAGGTGAGTACGTGCATCGCCACCGCCACCACAGCCCATTTGAATATCACAACACTATGCATCGTAACGGCTTTATCTCGTCGGAGAGGCTTCGTCGCTTTCAGACATCCCCGGCCGATGATTTATGATTCGATCCGTGCCCCGGTGGTGGAACTGTTCGTGTTGCACACTTCGGCCGTCCATAACAACCCCACGCTGAGCCCCCGGGAAGAAGGTGAGAAATTCGAGGCACCTGTGGAGACGTGCGTATCGAATTACATGATTCTTACATGATCACAGCAATTATCATCTGGCGGTTAAGTGGCGGGACCACACGGCAGCCACTTTCGCCGCGGTGTCAAAGTTGCCCGATCCGATCAGTGCCATGGCGCGCGGTGCCGGTTGTTTCGATTGGGCCCGCTGAGAACTACAAGAAAATGGCGTGTTCGGAAAACACTCGGGAAAGAAAACAAAAAAAAAACAAAACGTCCGGGATCGACACCCTCCCGGAACTGGCGAAAGCGAGGGTGAGCATCGGTTGGATGGGTCTTGCATTTGAATGGAGCGAAACATTGTTGCATAGTACTGCATCTGTACAAAGATGTTTCAATGTCTTGAAAATCCTTCAACAATAGGATAAATACAGAAAACAGTACAATAAATAACAGCATTCTTTTTTCTAATGCATTGAAAATACCACGATGTGGTGAAAGTGTTTGAAATTACATTGAATAAAACTAGCACCTCTCTGTTCACACAGTGCTATGGATAACGTTTGTCAGGAATGCTCTTAACCAAGTCTATTTCTTCATACGTCGTACATAATTCAAACAACCCGTAACCTTGTAAATCGCTGGTAACGTAAGAAAATGTGTGCGGAGAGTGTAATTTTACCGGATGGCATTTTAATCAAAACCGTTATAGAGGATGTTGGCGTTCATCACAAAATAATAATGACGATCATATGGACTCTACGATGTGTCTAAATTGTACGGAAATATCATAGCCTCGGACGCTCAACATAACCCGCTATGAAAACTCTGTTCAAAGTGGGTGTTGCGTTTACTAACTGTTGACCAAAAACGAGAACGTGTTGATGATTTTTTAGCAGTGTTTGGCCATGTTTAAACGTAACAAACCGGAACCTTTGGCGTCGATATGTGACAATGGATGAAACATGGAACTCCGGAATCAAAGCGATCGTCATCTGAGTGGGCGCAACTGGTGAGCCTCGTATAAACGCCGGAAAGCACAACAATCGGCTGGAAAGGTTATGGCCTCGGTATTTTGGGATGTGCGTGGTGTAATATTTATCGACTATCTTGAGAAATATAATACCATTAACAAGGAATATTTTATAGCGTTATTGGAGCGTTTGAAGGCTGAAATTGCACATGGCAAAAAAAATGTTGTTTCATCAAGACAACGCACCGTGTCACAAGTCAATCAAAACAATGGTAAAACTACATGAATTGAACTTCGAATTACTGCAACATCCACCGTATTCGCCAGATTTGGCTCCCAGCGACTACTGGCTGTTCGCATACCTGAAAATAATGCTCGCCGGTAAGAAATTTCGCATGAATGAAGAGGTTATCGCTGAAATTGAGGCTTATTCTGAGGCAAAAGATAAATCGTTCTACGAAAGTGGCATTGAAATGTAATAGCGGCACTGGAATGATAGCGTTGCTCTTGATGAAGATTACTTTGATGAATAAAGTTAATTTTGAACCAAAAAAATCGTGTTCTCTTTGTTAGGCCCGGGACTTTTCAGCCCATGTGTTATAGTCTACATACACTTTTATACGCATACGAAAGTAATAGCAACTGCTAATATTGATCGGTGTCTAATGCGTGAACAGTAGAGTTCGCTTAATTTGTCTTCTGATA
This sequence comes from Malaya genurostris, assembly GCF_030247185.1. Lineage (NCBI taxonomy): Eukaryota > Metazoa > Arthropoda > Insecta > Diptera > Culicidae > Malaya > Malaya genurostris. Next base: position 339,150,638 of record NC_080571.1, on the reverse strand, counting down.
TTTACAATTAGGAATCAACAGAAGAATATTTAATAAACCGAAAGGGTCATTTAATTGAAAGTTAATTCACTGAATTTATCATTTAGTTTAAAATCCGTCGTCTTCTTCCAAAAGATGCCCTACTTCCACAGAAGTTACAGTTATGTCTATCTATATTAGTTTTGTTCAGGGTCATTTCGCCGAATGCCATTTCGTCGAACGCCGTTTCGTCGAATGCCATTTCGCCGAATGTCATTTCGTCTAATGCCATTTCGCCGAATGCCATTTCGTCGAAAAAGTCATTTCGCCGGAAGTCATTTTCCCGGATTATGCATTAGTCCTAATATCGTGATTGGAATTGATTTGAAAGCAAGATAAATGCATAACGATTATGTTTACTCCCGTTTTATTGACCTACAATCGTACTTCTGAAATAATCCAGAAGACTTGAATAATTTAGGTAGGTTCCCTCGGAACGGAATTCACAACAAACTTGTTGACTTTATTAGTGTATCTACTAGGCAATCGTTTTGTTCGTATGCTAACTAACTGAAGCAAAGAAAGCTAGCATTGATTAGATCGAGCAAACAACGCGGTTACAAGTTTTGTATGCAAAAGGTCGCCGCTTCCGACGACGAGTCGGCGACCAACTCAGCTTTGTGCCGCCGAGCCATCTTGGCTTCGGTTTCAATTGTCCAAAATATATAAAAACAAATAGATGTTTTTGATGAATTTGTAGTTTTCTAATAAATTATGTTGTGTATTCGAAATTACCCTTTCGGCGAAACGACTTTCGGCGAAATGGTATTTGGTGAAACGACTTTCGGCGAAATGACCCGATTCCGTTAGATTCAATGGCTAAGCTTAACGGCCGACAGTTATAAATAAGAACATTAGTTTTAAATAACTGTGTTCGATTAATATTTCCTTTTTAAAACACATTACGACAGCACTGTATAGTTTCGTATTTGAAATGACCAAACCAGTTGTCGTATGTTCAAGCTCCGACCTGGAAGGATTCGTAGTGTCAGTAGGATCGTAGCATCAGCAATGCAATGGTTCTGTACACTCTAAATCGGCTGCGAAGTCTGTTGAAACAGAAGCTCAATTTCCACTACAGGAATGTAATATCAAGGCTTCGCTTTGCTATGGCAAAGATAGTGTTGTAAAGAACGAGAACAAAACTCAAGTAGCAATTGACACTTACAAAATTAAAATCATTATGTTTTACAATTGCTACAGAACGATTATTTGTGTAGAATTTATTAGACAATTGATTTCATACGTTTTTGAAAAAAAAGTGTGAAAATTATTCATATTACGGCTTGTGAAACTAACTCAAACCCCTGAAAGGATTAGGTTACACATTGTTTTTTTTAACTAACTGTACCATAAATTAATTTGAGCTCTGAAACATATCAAACAAAAACTTTTTGTATTTATAATCACACAATCGTTGCGAGGAAAGTAAAAAAAATCAATTCAGGAACATTGTTTGCTACTTAGGTAGCAACCTACAGTAAATGAAAACATTTTTTTGAATGCATTAAAAAACCACGATATAGTGAAAGTGTCAAAAAATTCCACCAAACAAATCTAGCACTGCAGTGTTCGTACAGTTTCATGGAAAGCATTTGTTTGCAAACTTCTCCCAGAAGAAATCGATTTTTTTGTTGCTGTACTTGTACTGCCTTATTTAGTTTTTTCAATTTTTCCCAAACTTACATCCACAAACACTCGAAATAGAATGTTCCTGCCTTTTCCTATCTCCGCACAATAAAATGAAATAATTAAAAATTAATCGTTTTTTTTTTCTAGTGTTTCATTAACTCCTTTACTGAATATGTTTCTTCGTACGTTGTATTGAGCTAAGCCAGGCGGAGTCCTTATAAATCAGTGAGAACGTACGAAAATGAGCCGATTGTTGTTTCTGTCTGGGTCATTTCGTCGAAAGACATTTAATCCGAATGGCATGGATCAGCATGCCAAAGTAATTATTTAGTCGAAATTGATTTATTTATTATACCGCTACATTGATGATTTTTGTTAGATTTTTCTTATAACTCTTTGAAACTTTTGTGGTGTTTTGGTAAACTCATACGGGTTTTTCCTCACTCAAATCATTTAGACTTTATCATTCAATTTGTTATTTGGAGGTGTTAGGGGTTAGTACGACTGGGACGTAGTAGGGGACAGTTCGGAAACTTTTTACCCTAATGACAGGAAGTGAAGCACTGAAACGAGAAAACAGACATTCTTGGAAACATTTTTTAGCAGAAATATTTTGGAGAACAGTGTTAATTGTAACGAAAATTCCAACTACTTAGTCCATAGATGCAAATAGCTTGCCAAACCATACAATTATTTTGGAGTTTTGAAAATGTTCTCTAATTATATTTATTCTGGTTCTATCGTTTACCATCAACCAAGTAAAATATTGAAATGTGAGATCCGTTGAACGGTCTATTATGACGCAATTAAACTCAGAAATTAAATCATAAATATCGTCAACAACATAAGCAACATTCGTGATTATAAAAATTGTGTTGCTGCAATCGCGAAAATAAAATAGTCGGCTAATATTTAAACATGTTTTAGTGCAATTTTTATTTACTAGTTTGGCATCACGTTGGTTATGAAATCAAATGTCAAACAAAATGTGTATCATAGGCAAAACAATGAAAAAAAAAACTAAAGAAAAGTTGGAAAAATATTATGAGGTCAATGCGCTTTTTGATCAAACCGTGAAGCGTTGGGTTCGAGAGATTCGTGATGATCTAAACTCCACTGCCGATGAAATCCCCTACGGCAGAGCATGCGGAACATGCCAAAAAAAAATACATGAACTGGTGTTGGTCGGCTGGAAAATGAAGGTGCGAAAGTTAGAAGATGACACAAGAATACGTAGTTAGTGCACACGTCATATTTTGGGGCGAGATTCTGCAAAACGATCAGAATACTCTGCCACGAGGTGTCGAATATTTTGACTTCGGATCAAAAAAACGCACTCATGCGCACTTCGGAAGCGTGTTTGGCATGCGGAATCGGTTCTAGTTGTGCACCGCTAATATGGTATGATAGCAGATGTAACAGTTCGTTGTAAGTAAAAACTAAAGATTAAGGAATGGAGATTCGCTTGCGTTTTTCAATACAATGAGATACCGATATACGTTCGGATGGGAATTTTTAATAAACAAACAAATGTTATAGCTGAGCTGAGTAATTCTTTCTCTTCTTGAATCTGCGCAGTAGATCATATGCACTAAAAAATCACTAACACAGCGACAACAGATACTTGAAATTTTACGGCTGATGTATATGAGATGCGTGTAAATAAAGACTGTCCCAGAAAGTATGGACGCAACCAAAAACCGCTGCCATTTCGCAATGGTTCAGAATCTGTCAATTTTTATGGCTGTGTCCTGTTGTTTACACTCTTCTCTAACCACTTGTGCCGTTGTTTATTCGTTTTCATTAGTTTGTTTCGAAATGCGTGGACTTTCAGCAGAACAACGTCGAAAAATTGTGTACAAATGGTGCACAGAACGCGGACTGTCACTGAGAAAGATAGCAAAAATGGAAGGAGTAAGTGAAAAAGCCGTGCGAAATGCAATCAGGAAGTTCGGTGAGGATAACACCTTTAAGGATAAACCGAAAACGGGTCGAAAAAAAGGTCCTGCTAACCCTCAGTTGGATTAACGTATACTGAAGGCAAAAGAAGGAGGTTTCAGTTCGAGATCTGGTCAAAAAAGTGGGCACTTCGAAGTCAAATGTTCTTCGTGCTAAACAACGTTTGAATCTTCGAACCTGTAAGAAGCAGAAACAACCAAAACGTAGTCCGAAACATCGATCAGGCCGAGGGTTCGAAAGCTGTACAATACGATTCTTGCTGGAAATTTGAACTGCATAATCATGGACGACGGCACCTACGTGAAACTCGATTACAAATCCTTGCCGGGACCACAATATTTTACGGTGCGAGAAGGGCAAGTGTTCGAGACATCGATTGAAGTTGAAAAATCGATCGAGACATCGATTGAAGTCAAAAAATTTGGTAAGAAAGCTATGGTCTGGCAAGCAATTTGTAGCTGCGGTAAGATTTCGAAACCCTTCATCACCACTGCTTCAATGAACAGCGAAATATACATCAAGGAATGTTTACAAAAACGACTTCTACCCATGATTCGAAGCCACAAGAATACTGTTGTTTTCTGGCAAGATCTTGCTTCTTGCCACTACTCGAAATCAACGGTAGAATGGTAACATATACTACCAAAAAAGTCACTTTCGTCCCAAAAGACATGCATCCACCAAATTGCCCACAACTTCGACCAACTGAGGAATTTTGGGCATTAACAAAGAAACATCTTAGGAAGCATGTCTCGGCAGCCGAAACCATTTAACAGTTCGAAAAAGATTGGAAAAAAGTGTCAAAACTTGTCGCCAAGAAGTCTGTACAGAATTTAATGAGGAACGTTCGCAAGAAGGTGCGCCAGCTAGTCTACAATGGCTAAGTAGCAAATGTTGAGAATAATATTCTGTTGTTGTAGTCTAATATTATCAGTATATCGAATAAAATTTGAATATCTAACACTTGTGAATTATTTACAGTGAAATCAAAGTGCGTCCATACTTTCTAATGCGGCTTCTTATGCTTAACTCTGGTGATAAAGACTGCTAGAGGCGCATTCCCCAAAGATACAAAATTGACAATTTTCCATGATTTTGAAACACGACACGCGTTATCCTTAGTTATTAATACTTGTAGGAATACTGTTATCACTAATTCTCACACCTCTCTGCGGGAGATCAACGATTTCAGACGTAGATCAATCGGCACTCAGGTCTGAACTTGAAGTTTTCTCTCACAGTACATAGCTTGAAATATATGTTCTAACGAACGAACTTGAAAGGTATTTACAAAAGGCAAAATATGTGACTGTGTAACAATATTAAATATCTTAACTAATGTGAAAATACGGTAAAATCATAGTGAAAAGTGTTTTTATTAAGAATTTATGAAGCAAGAAGCATCCAATACAATCATTAAAAAACATTTAAGAATAAATGACTACCCAAAGTCATTGATAAGCAGGATAATTAACAAAGTAGGAGAGAAAATGAAACGGGTTACAACTAGGGAGGTGAGTGGAACAGAAGGTGAAAACTGTAAAACATTCCACTCAATCACAAATGTAAACGGCTTAACGGAACAATTAGCAAACGTTTTAAAAAAAGAAAATCTTAACATATACGTAGCTATAAAACGATAGGGTCTATTTTACCACCGATACAGGATAAAACACTCCCAGGTGAACAAAATAATGTTGTTTACAAAATTGATTGCGATGAATGCAATGTTTGTTATATTGGAATGACCACTATCAAACTTAAATCACGAATATCGGGACACAGATCTAATATAAAAAAAAACTACACTCGCTTAGAGAAGCTGGACACACAAACACTGACGAAGCTATCCTAAAAATACGGGAAATAACAGCACTAGTTGATCACGCAGCAGCCAGAGATCATAATTTTCTCCTAGATCATCCAAAGATCATAGACAGGGCACATAAAACATCCAACTTAACTTTTCTAGAAAGCTGTCACATCCACAGCACACAGAACACAGTGAACAAACGAACAGATACGGATTACTTGCATGCTGTATATGCTGGACTATTTCACTCGCTAAAAAAATTACAGAAGAGAGGATCCAAACAAACAGTGTATAAGTAGTTTTGTCAAAATCAGACACATACACACACACACAGTAGAGTAACACCAGATAACGATTCAAACGTTAAATATATCATACGTTATAATTTATTATTTCACAAATTACAGTAGGTGCACGATAAAAATTGTACAAGATATTTTCACAACAGTTTAAAATAATTCAGTTTCACTATAGTTGTAGATAAAGTATGACCACTATATGTTCAACTAGAACTAACAGACAAAAGAACACCACTGTCGGTAAATGTTTATATAGATTGTAATTATGAATGTAATTGACACAATAAACATTACAGATTTCTTGAAAAAGGCCCAATAAGGACCGAAACGTCGGAAGAAGAGAAAATAAAGGAGTTCTTAATTTATATAAGACTGAAAAGCCGATACATAATCTTCAAATTAAGAATTTATGCGCAATTGATATGATTGTAAAGAATAATGATTTTACGCGGAACATGTCAATATAAAATACTGTTTATATTGGGACAACGATATTTATTTCATGTTTCTCAACATACCGAACTTTTTTTTTCAAATAGATCATGATCATGTATATCAGTAAGTATATTTTGATTATTATCGCAAATCAATAACATTGTTCTGGTTGATTCAACTAATTGCAATGTCAAAAACAACTAAAATCGATTTATTTTTCAACTAACAGAATTTTGTTTTAATAACAACGCCAGTTATTTCAACTAAAATTTTTGTTGAACGTGAAAGGTATGTGTCCTCACTAATTGAGAGCATTTTTTTTCAAACAGTTAAATTAGTTGTTTCAACCATCGTTTCTGCTAATCGAAAAACAAAAATGACAGTATAGTTAAAACAACAATCGATTAGTTGTACCAAATTTTAACCAATCGAATTCAGAAAATCAACTAATATTCTAGTTGAAATGGGATCGCGGGTGGCACCGAAGAGAAACAGATGAGCTTTGTTGTGGGAGACTCGACTTTAGAAATAAATATGTTTGCATAGTTTTCGTTTAGCAAAAACCGTAGTATAGCGGGATTACGACATTGCCAAGTAATTAACCACAAACACTCCCAAACAGATCGCAACGAATCCTAGCATCATGTTAGGATTCACCATGACTCGGTCGATCCGGTTCACTGCACACCGGAGACATCTGAATTAATTGAGTTTTCCAAATGCCGGAACAACGAACTGACTGCACAAGCCACCGCCGCGGTGTAGTGAGTCAAGCTTCACAACACGACGACGTTTCCGAGATTTCTTGTCGCGATGAAACAGCTGCTAGTAGGGATGCCAGATAATCCCGAGTTCCCGAGTAGCTCGGCTGCTGATCAACCGTTGCATACGATTAAAAAACTATCATTGTTACTGTTATTGCCGCGGCACGAACCTGTCGAGAGTATGTTTACCTCTGGAAGCTAAACAACCAAAAAAAAAAAACAACAAACGGCCGTCGCCGCGCGGGCAAATTTCTCTTTCACCTTCACCGCAATCCAAACGACGAGATGGGCTCAACCAACAACCCAAGCGGTCCAAACTTATGACAACCGGGCTGCTGCTGTCCTTCATTCTAGTCGAAGTCGAACTTTTACTTTAACCGTGCATACCTTAGAAGTCGTGATAGCGTGATGATTGTCGAGTCACACACCGACGCGGGCACCGGCGGAACAAGCGAGAGTGAATGTGCGATCTGATCTTTTTCCTCCCCCGGGGTCGATTGGAAGGCCACCGAATAGAGTCGTTTCCATAAATCAAGTTTCGCTTCAACGAGCACCGCGGGTTTGTCCTACTGAAATCAACGCCGAACCCGGGGAGCTCGAGCAAATTAAATTCACATGACTTTTTGACGACGGTTCGAGAAAAAAGAAAAGACGTTACTGGGATGAAATATTTGCTGATGCTGCGCCGACAAATCACGAGTGTGGAGGAGCTCGCACAGGAAATGTACCCGGGGCTCATAAACACCTCTGCTTCGAGGCTAAGGGAAATAACACGACATTGTTTTGACGTTTGATGATGTGATGTGGTTCTATAAATATCGGTCTGATACGGAACGGAGTACGATGGAGTCAGATTTTATTTTTAAACACATTCGAGCATAAGTTGTTTCTCAGAGGAAAATCGAACTTCCAAAACACCCAACCCAACGGTTAACCTCGACGTTCCCAAACATCAATCGAACCCAGCCTATTTGCCTATTCAAAGTAACAAAGCACAGAACCAACCAGGAAGCGCAATGAATGTAAACACTTCCAGACATTCGAGGAATGAACCTTCGCAGTTGAGACTGACTGACACAGTTTTCACCGCAATCGTACCGTTTTCCGCTCAGTCAAATCTATTTCCTCGCGATTCGAATCTGCGTTCGGTCGGAACTTTTCAAGTTGATCGATTTATGTTCGTTCGACACCGACCGCATATCGGCGATGCGGATGAACGGATGGGTTTTCCGTTCACAGTTCCTAGAACCGAATCAAAAGGAACACAACTCGAATTCGTACAGTAAATGGAGAAACTATGTAAAGCGTAAACTCTAAGCCATTGTTTGAAGTGCTATCGGCACGGGTTTTGTGTTTTCCGTCCTTCAGTGGGGCTGTGATTTGGGTCACAAGCGGGAATGGAATCGGAAAACGGAATGGCCAGATTGATTTAACTTGTTGTTCCTACAGTCACTGACTGACGCGTTAGTTGTTACTACATTCGGTTGTTTCCTGTCTCACCAGAAGATGTTTCCTGTGTAGCACTGGAGTCTATGTTAAATAGTTTTATTTTTTATTAGGCATATGTACAAAATCTACACATCCGCAACTAACCTATCAACTCGGTAAGGTACTTGACATGCTAAACGGTCAAAAGATTAAAAGAAAATATCAAATGTCGTTATCCGATGAATGATCTACAAAAAAACAAGAATTTTGTAATTTTGCATCGATTTTCCTGACAATCGATTGCAATCCTTTATATTTTTGGCTTCATATTATAATAAACTGTACCTGCGTTCCACGAACTGGATGAAAATCACACTAAATTGGATTGGAAAATAAAAGCATTTAAATTTTTAGGGACAAAAAGTTTCAGGTTCTCACAGCAAAATACGTGATTCGTTGATAACAAGCCTCTAAATGGCCCAATACCAAACTTCATGACAATCCATCCACTAGTGTTTGAATAACAGCTGATCGTGTCAGACGAGTTCTAGTTTGAGCAATTACAGAAATGTTTAGCAGATCATCAGACTCGCCCATCTCCGATTTGGATGAAACTTTACACATGGCTTCAGTATGGCAAACCATAAGTTTTGAACCGATTGAGAGGTCAATCCAACTCACGATTGATTTTTAAAAAGGGCGTATGTATTTTTGCATTTCACAAAAATTACCTTTTTAAAACCGTTGTAACTCGGAAACCGTTAATTGTACAAAAATTGCGTTCAGGAAAAAGTTGTAGGGAATCGATAGGGCACTCTAAAAAAATATACACTGAAAAATTTTTTTCTCAATAATTACAAAATAATCCGAAAAGGTTAAATAAAAAAATGTATGGTTTTAATTTCCTTTGATAATTTTCATTTTAAAGCAGTTATCAAAACCTACAGATTGATGGCTATCTCATCCGTGCCTTTTGAAAAATGAAGAAGTTATAGCTAAAACAGTTTACAGGGTCTCGTTGTAATTCGGAAACAGTTCATCGTACAAAAATGGCGTCCAGAAACAAGTTGTAGGAAATCGATAGGGCACTCTAAAAAATATATACACTGAAAAAAAATTGATTTTTTTTCTCAATAATTTCAAAATGAACCAAAAAAATTAAATTAAAAAAAAAATCAGGGTTTCGATTTTTCTGATAACTTTTATTTAAAAAAAAGTAGCCGATTCTTAGTGTACAGAATTATTGCATGGCTAGTACTATGGATCCTACTGACACTAAGAACCCTTCCAGGTCGGGGCTCGAACATACGACAACTGGCTTGTAAGACCAGCGTCCTATGCATTAAACCGCCAACCTGAGACTTTTATTTTAAAGCTCTTATTAAACCCTACAGATTGATGGCTATCTAATCCGTGCTTTTTGAAAAATGAAGAAGTTACAACTAAAACAATTTACAGATAAATTCGAAATTTCAAGTTCGCGTTGAAAGATAATCATTTAAGGTGACCATGGACAGAAGCCAAGGAAAATGAATGTAAAAGTATTGGTAAAACAATACTTTTTCATATAGTAATAGGATTTGTGAGTAGAGAAGAATGAAATAATAATATATGTGTGCTGAAAGGAATACAGTTGCAAGAACAAAATGTAAACATTGAAACTATTCAAATCACCTAGCAGAACAGAGTGGACTTATCTCATCTTCATGCTAATTCTGGAGTTAACAAATTGCAATCATGCGACTAAAAGAATATAATGATTGTGCCTAAGAAGATAGTTGACTATTTGCCTTCGTTTGGTTCTAGGCATTTTTCTTACATTACAAAGTAAAAAGGAAGCTTTTACATTGATGGATTAAGTATAGTAACACCACAAGAAATCAGAACAAAATCTGTTGCAATGGCTTTTTGTATTAAGTTTAATTTTTGAAAATGACACTCACAGATTCAAAAAATACCAACTAACAAATTCTACATTTTCCATTTTGTCGACAACTTCATCGTTTTCGAATAGGGAAGCAACCTCACCCAGAGAACAGTCAAGTGGCACTTTACGAGAGGGCTTGATGATAAATCGGCTATTTGCTCTGAAAAGATTTATCATGAAAATTTGAAGATATAATTTCATATATTGACGAAAATATTTTAAAACTTTACCTATTGATACCAAATTATTGGATCCAGTACAGTTTCTAAATTCTGTGGTATTGTTTTGAATTGACACTTCTGGCAGTTCTTCCACTGTTTGAACTGATGAGTCCCGCACATACTCACTACCCAAAACACGTTCTATCAACGTATTCCATCTATTTTCCTATTGATTTTCGCGAATGAGCGCTGCTTTCTTTTTTTTTAGATGGACGAGGCATTTTGAAAAGATTGCAATACTTGAACTGTTTGTTTATTTGTTTGCATTCCATAGCGACGGTAAATAAGACAACAGGGTTGCGGATAACTAGGAGGGGAAGCAGTGTTTGAAATGGAAATTAGGCAAATGTTATCGTTTTATTTAAATATTGAAATTTTAGATGGTGACGAACGAAAGTAGTTTTGATCCGTAATTTTAACTATATCAATGTGCGACTAATTGAAAATATTGCCATTTTTAGTGCATTGCAAGGTTTTTTTTTCTCTAATTATGTATGGCATCACTGCCAATATAAAAGGGTGGTATTACCAATACTAAAGCAGGCCGACAAACTTATTATCGTGGATTTTTCGAAAATTTTCAAAACCAGAACTGTGAGTTATTCAAAGTTTTTATAATAAAATGTTTAGATCAGAGGATAAGTTTACCGGTGAAGAACAACTCAAAAGTGTTTCATAAAGCTTACTTATGTCACAGAGCTATAATCAGCAGCTGAAATCTTGAGGTGAGTCAAAAATAATAACATTCTAAGAAGAACCCTTCTAATAAAGGTCCGAAAAAGTTTTGCACAAATCATTCTTCAGAGTTGATAGTTTATCATAAACATATATCAATACGATGAATGATTATGTCACCAAACTGCAGTAGCAATTCTACGCAATATATTTACCCCTACGCGTAGAAAAAATGTGTTTCATGGTTTGTTTACATCAAGAGCAGGGCAAAATAGCGGAAGGTGGAGTGGGAGGGTAGGCGGTTTCTTGGTTGCCATTTGTGGCTCGCTTCCATGGTCACCTTAAACAGTAGAATTTTATTCTACAGGTTAAAGGCAATAAATTTGTTCATGATAACCTTTCTTCTAAAAGTAGCTGTTATTGAGATACTTGGATATTTAATTATAACACCATTTTTTATATTTCCATCAATTGTTTATTTGCTTGCTAATCTACAATTATTACATGTACATGAATAATTCTTTATTATATTTAAAATTATCAAAAAAATTAAAACCGTGCTTTTTTATTATTTAACTTTTTCGGATTATTTTGTAATTATTGAGAAAAAAATCAAAAATTTATTTAGAGTGCTCAAACGATTCCCTACAACTTCTTCCTGGACGCCATTTTTGTACAATTAACGGTTTCCGAGTTACAACGATTTGAAAAAGGCAATTTTGGTGAAATGCAAAAATACATAAGCCCTTTTTAAAAATCAGTCGTGAGTCGGTTCAAAAACTTATGGTTTGCCATACTGACGCCATGTGCAAAGTTCCATCCAAATCGGAGAAGGTCGATTCTGATTTTGTCACTTTTTCGTCTACTCATTCCTGATATTGCTCATTTGCATCAAGCTATGGAAAAAGACGTACCAGCGCATTCATGCATAAAAGCGACGGTTAAATTAAATTATTTCCGGTACGGATTGGTCCACCATTCTCCGTTTTCTCCAGACCTGGCCCCCAGCGACTATTATCTATTTCCAACCCTGAAAAGGTTACTCCAGGGAAAGTCGATTTCTGAGGGTATTGCAGAAACGGAAGCCTATTTTGAAGGCCTTGACCATTCTGTTTTTTTTTTCATTATTTCAACGGTATCTTTAAGACTTTATTTGCAAACTTTCGGATTGTCCGATATGGATCAAGTATGCTCTGATAAGTACTATAATTTGTTACCATTTGAAGAGATCTTCAGAATGCCTATCCCGTAAAAGTTTAAACCGAAAACGGGCCATGGTCATTTTTTTTTAATATAAATACGTTTATTTCTTAAGGCAGTTTACATAAGTTTTTCTTCGCCGTAGCATCACTTTTACATAATATTCTTATCCTAATTTAATTCTAACATAGTCACAACGTTTTGAATTTATTAAAACATATTCTCTTATAGCTTAAATATCATCTTAGGTAACTCGTCATTAATTATGAAATCTACTCGGAAATATTATTTGAACCAAACGATTAACTTCTATAAATTATAAAATAAGCTGTTATTTTCAGACATTTTGTTGATAATTTCATAAACTGTATCGAGTTTGTTTGTATCATTACATAATTTTTATTCTAATTTAGCTATTGGTTGAACTCATGGACGCAGCTGGGATCAGAACTAAGTCTTAAAAGGGGCCTTTATTAAATTGAAACTCCAATTTTCTTTATGAAATGATAAATAAGTTTCATGTATGAAAGGTCACGACAAGCAAGAATGTCTCGAACTGGGATATTGGATAGTCTACCTTGGGTACGCAAAGAATTTATTAGTTGAGATCTGACATCACGATACTCCACGCATGTCCAAACGACATGATCAATATCCCGATAACCTTCTCCGCAAGCACAATGATTAGTCTCGGAGAGCCCAATTCGAAGGAGATGTGCATCTAACGTGTAGTGATTGGACATGAGTCTGGACATCACACGAATGAAATCCCTACTCACATCCAGTCCCCTGAACCATGCCTTTGTCGATATTTTCGGAATAATTGAGTGCATCCACCGACCCAGATCATCTCTATCCCAAGATGCTTGCCAGCTGGCAAGTGTTCTTTGGCGAGACGAGCTATAGAATTCGTTGAAAGCAATCGGTCGCTCATAAATTTCACCCTCAATAGCACCACGTTTGGCTAAAATATCGGCTCTTTCATTGCCAGGAATGGAGCAATGAGCCGGGACCCAGACTATAGTGATTAGATAATTATTGTTCAATATGTCGTTCAGGCACTGTTTTATTTTGCCCAGGAAAAACGGTTCATTTTTGCCAGCAGCGTTTGAGCGAATGGCTTCAATTGCACTCAGACTATCTGTGAAGAGGAAATAATGGTTTGGAGATAATGTGACGATTACACTCAAACTATAATGAACTGCTGCTAGCTCTGCTATATAAACAGATGCAGGTTCTTGAAGCCTAAATGAGGCCGAAACATTATTGTTGAACATACCAAACCCTGTCGCTTCTTCAATTCGCGATCCGTCCGTATAAAACATTTTCTCAGAGTCAATATGCCTGAACTTACTTGAAAATATTTTTGGGATTTCCGTCGAGCGTAGATGATCCGGGATTCCACGCACTTCACGCTGCATGGATGTATCGAAAAATAAAGTTGAGTCAGGGGCACTTAGGATGCTGACACGTATAGGAATATATCTTGAAGGGTTGATTTCCTGTGACATATGGTTAAAATATACTGTCATAAATTTTGTTTGAGATCGAAGCTCGACTAGTCGTTCGAAATTTTTAATTACCATGGGATTCAGCACCTCACATCTTATTAGCAGGCGTGATGAAAGCTCCCAAAATCGATCTTTTAATGGAAGAACTCCCGCCAGAACTTCAAGACTCATTGTATGTGTCGAATGCATGCAGCCTAAGGCAATTCGCAAACAACGGTACTGAATTCGCTTAAGTTTGATAATATGAGAGTTTGCAGCGGAACGAAAGCAAACGCATCCATATTCCATCACTGAAAGTATCGTTGTCTGATACAATTTTATTAGATCTTGCGGATGAGAACCCCACCAAGATCCTGTTATTGTTCGAAGAAAATTTACTCTTTGTTGGCATTTCGTTATCAGATACCTAATGTGTCCTCCCCACGTGCATTTGGAATCGAACCACACCCCGAGGTATTTAAAAGTTAAAACCTGTTGGATCATTCTTCCCATCATATGGAGCTGAAGCTGCGCGGGATCATGCTTTCTTGAAAAGACGACTAACTCTGTTTTCTCCGCAGAGAATTCGATACCAAGATGAACAGCCCAAACGGACAAGTTATCTAAGGTATCTTGCAATGGTTTATGCAGATCAATAGCTTTGGGCCCAGTAACTGAAACCACGCCATCATCTGCCAATTGTCTTAGTGTACATGGGGTTACTAGACAGCTGTCAATGTCATTCACGTAAAAATTATAGAGGAGCGGACTGAGGCATGAGCCTTGCGGGAGACCCATGTAGCTAATTCTGATTGTTGCCAAATCGCCATGTGAAAAATGCATGCCTTTCTCTGACAAAAGGTTGTGCAAATAATTATTTATAACCGGTGGAAGTCCATGTTGGTGGAGCTTGTCTGAAAGAACATCAATGGAAACTGAATCAAATGCTTCTTTAATGTCTAAAAATACAGATGCCATTTGTTGCTTTTGAGCGAAGGCAATTTGGATGTCAGACGAAAGTAATGCAAAGCAATCATTCGTCCCTTTATTTCTACGGAAGCCAAACTGAGTATCTGACAACAAACCGTTTGTCTCGACCCAAGTGTCGAGACGTCGTAGAATAATTTTTTCGAACAATTTTCTGATGCAGGACAACATCGCAATGGGTCTATATGAGTTGTGATTGGAAGCTGGTTTCCCCGGCTTTTGAATGGCGATAACTTTCACTTGTCTCCAGTCAGGTGGAACAATATTTTGCTCAAGAAACTTGTTGAACAATTCCAACAAACGTCTTTTTGCGAGGTCGGGCAGATTCTTCACCAAGTTGAATTTAATTCTGTCCAACCCAGGGGCGTTATTGTTACAAGACAAGAGTGCTATAGAAAATTCCATCATTGAAAATGGGTTATTAATAAAACCATTATTTGGAGGAGATTCCCGTATAATGCTCTGCGTAGGAACAGAATCTGGGCAAACTTTCCTAGCAAAGTCAAATATCCATCGGTTCGAGTATTCATCACTCTCATTGCCCACGTTACGATTCCTCATTCGTCTGGCCGTATTCCAAAGAGTGCTCATTGAGGTTTCTCTTGACAAACCTTCGACAAAATGTCTCCAATAGCTACATTTTTTGGCTCGAAGTATGCTCTTGTACTTGGTTTCTAAAACCATAAGTTTTTCAAAATTCTGAGGAGTTCCTCCTCCCCGTTTTAGAAACGTCTTGCAAGCATTTTGTTTTGCGAGTTTAGCCTCTGAGCACTCTTTGTCCCACCAGGGGTTGGGAGGCCTTCTGTTAGTCGTTGGCCCAGGAAAGCGTTTAGTTTGGGATTGTTCTGCGGCCTCCAGAATCGAACAAACGAGGAAGTCATATTCTTCAAGTGGGGGGAGCTCTTCCATTGAATTCAAAATACTAGAGATTCTACTTTGGTATTTAATCCAGTCGATATTTTTTGTCAAATCATATGGAATACTAGCTGAATTAGCAATACATTTGTTACAGCTAATTGAGATGATGATTGGTAAATGATCGCTACCGTGTAAATCAGGCAATATTTTCCAGGTGCAATCTAGTCGAATTGATGTTGAGCAAAGAGATAGATCTAATGCACTTGGGCGTGCAGGAGGTCTTGGGATCCGTGTCATGCTACCCATATTTAATACCGTCATGCTAAAATTGTCACAAATGTTTTGTATTAAAGATGATCTGCTATCATTGTAAACGGAACCCCACATCATTCCGTGCGAATTTAAATCCCCCAGAATCAATCGTGGAGCAGGAAGGGCTTCAACCATTTCATTAAGCTGTCGCTGTCCAACTTGTGCTTTTGGAGGAATATAAACCGAAGCTATGCAAATATCTTTGCCTTTAATGTTTATTTGACAAGCAACAACTTCTATACTAGAAGTTGAAGGGATGTTTAATCTATAAAAGGAACAGCATTTCTTAATTCCCAAAAGCACTCCACCATACGGAGAGTCTCTATCGAGACGTATAATGTTAAAATCATTAAAATTTAAAGCTATGTTTGAAGTAAGCCATGTTTCGCATAAAGCAAATACATCACATTTTTGACTATGCAATAAAATTTTAAATGAATCAAGTTTTGGCATGATGCTTCGACAATTCCACTGCAGGACAGTGATTGTATCATTTGCGGCGGGTGATAAATTATCCATCAAAAGATACAAAACCTGAGACAATTGGCCATTGAGCTGATAACTGCTTCAAAAAATTTCTAGCTATTGGAAGGAATGCCATTATGAGGGTCTTTAAGGGTTCAGATATATTGAATGCTGAGAAAATCCATTCAACAATTTCCGAAAACTTCAGCAATCCTGTTGGTGGCTGTGAAATGGAGCCCACAGGATTATTACCTTTTTCTGTGCTAGATCCTGGATTGGTTTGTGAATTTGACAAACCAGGAGGCACAGTCTTTGGTTTTGACTTTTTTTGTTTAACACGGGGATCTTTTTTTGAAGATGAAACTTTAGGTGTCTTTTTTGGTAATTTGGAAGAAGACTTCTTTCTCTTAACTGACCCTTGGGTAGTGATAAACGAATTACCTTCACTATTTTCGTCAGAGTCAGAGTCCTCTGTTTCCTCTAGATTTGAAAACCCGTTTTCGGTTTCCAAAGGGGGGACATCAATGACCGTTTTAAGCATTTCTGCATATGTGCGCTTAGACCGTGCTTTTAAAGAAAGCTTAATTTTGTCTTTGTGCACTTTAAATGCAGTGCATACTGAAATATCCTCATGAGGACTTTCCCCACAATAAATACATTTTTCAATTTCCTTGTTGCAATCATTATCTTTATGAGGTCCTTCACACTTAATACATTTTGGTTTATTGCTACAGTAAGTAGCTGTGTGTCCGAATTTTTTGCAGTTCGTACAATTCATTACATTTGGAACAAAAAGCCGAACAGGGAGGCGAATTTTATCGACATAGACATGGGACGGCAACGCAGACCCGGCAAATGTCACTCGAAACGAGTCTGATGGGCGATAAACTTTTTTTTCCTCTTCATGAACTACTGAGTACAGTTGTTTGCACTCCAGTATTTTCACACCCTCGAGCATAGAGTTCTTGAAACGACCAACACCATGCTTGAGTAAATCATCTACCGAAAGACTCGCTTCGGTAACAACACCGTCAATTTCGACATCTTTGGAGGGTATGTAAACTTTATACTCTTTATTGAAATGTTCCGAAGAGACAATATCATTCGCGTGTTTCAAATTATTTACCACAACACGAATTTTATCGTTATTTACTTTTATGATCTCTTTGATTGAAGAGAATCGTGATGTCAAACCATTAGAAATTTGGTAAATGTTTAATGGCTTTGATATACGTCTAAAAAAGACTATCCAAGGCCCAGAAGAGCTCTCCTGATATTTTTTCGTTCGTGGGGGTATCGGATTCATGCTAGGATTTACGTCCATGGATTCATCCATCACATTAAAATTTTTAATCAAACTTTAAAGTAAAAAATGAAACCAACGCTACACAGTACTCAATCAAAAGGAAAAGAAAAAACTTCTACCTTGAAATTGTTGTCTATCTCCGTTGCACTGCCGTGTAGATCCTCGTTGCTCTAGATGTTCTTGTTGGATGCTGATTGTTGGATGTGATGCTACTGCTACCTGACATCCAGCACCACTCGATTTCCGATTTACTTTTGTCTTCGCCAGCTGCAACCAGCGCAGGTCACCGGTGTATACCTGCGTGTTGTATGGCAGTGGAAAGACCGAGTTGTCTTGTCTCCTTCTTCCTTGTGCTCCGCACCGATATGCTTCTGCACCGAAGTGCCTTCGCACCGGTGTGCCTTTGCACTCTCCTGCTTCTGTGTGCCTTTGCACTCTTCTTCTTCAATGTGCCTTTGCACTCTCCTGCTCAGCACTTGTGGCTGTATATTGTGGCCTGGGTAGAGCTTGGGAAACGCCCTTTGTTGTTTCCTTCACCAGCTTGGCCCAGCACTAGGGCTCTCTTATGCAGCACGATTTTACGTTTTAACGGCTGTTACCTGTTGGCAACAGGCTCTACCTGTAGTTCAACCGTTGTCGTATTTAACGCGTGTAAACTAACCAGCGTTATTAAACTGTACCCTTCTATACACAACCTTCTCGGTTGAACGGCTATTACTGAATGACCATGGTCATTTTGCCGAAAGCAATTCCGCCTAAAGCCGTTTCACCGAAAGGGTCATTTCGTCGAACGACATTTCATCGAATGAGTCCATATTAACATTTTTTACCTTTTTTATAAATATAAAAAATAGGTATAGAATTCGCTCAAACTTTAGAAAAATTTTCTGAGGCCCGAAGGGCCGAATGTCATATACCAATCGATTCTGCTCGACGAACTGAGCAAATGTCCGTGTGTGTATGTGTATGGGTCTGTATATGTGTTGTCAACTAAGAGGTCGAGATCTCAGAGATGGCTTTACCGATTTTGATCAAACTAGTCGCAAATAAAAGGTCTCTCCATCACCCAGAACGCTATTGAATGGTTTTGAGATAGGATGTTTACTTTTTGAGTTATACGAAGTTTTATGTCAAATTTTTTAGTTTTTTTACAGTATCTGTCACAATTGACATTGAAAACAGAATATATTTTCAGACTTAGATTCCGCACGGTAATAGCTATCAAACAAGCCATAGTTTGTTAAAATCCGTCCATTTTCAACGGATAAAATTTTCGCTCAAGATAGGTGATTATGTTGCCTACCAGTTGTTCATACATTGCATGATAAGCACTTTTAGGAAAAAAAAGTTTTTCTACAAAAACTATTTCTTGTCCAAACTTAATTTTTTATCCAGTGTCTTTGTTATCGAAAACTGAACTTCCAATGAAACTCAATTTGCGAGAAAATTACACTATTGCTCTATGGGTAAGAAACAGTTTGTGTTAGAAAAACTTTTTTGGAACACATCTTTATTTTCTATATAGGGGTGCAAATCAGAAACTCAAGGAAAAATACACGTTGAAATGTGGTCAAGTTTTAAACACTTTCAGCTCAGTATATTTTGTATCAATTATCAACATTATTTCACTATTAGATTTAAAATATTTTTAAGATTGGATATGAATGCATCAAGCCACGTATTTTCAATTACAAATGATTAAAATTTTGATTAGTGGCGAGCAGTGTCCTATCTTGTCTGCTAAAAATCTACGGCATATCGGATTTCCCTACCATAGACGACGGTTTTGAAGGAGTAAGCGATGTATCAAAGAGAGAGCATCGCTCTGATTGGTCAATCGATGACAAAGCGAAGCTGTTGGAAACACGCGAATCTATAAATAGAAGCAAAATTATACCTAACGTTTCAGTCCTACGCGTAGCATGCTAGAGGTGGGTTGTTGCTAGATAGCAAGACAAAAACTGCCATAAAACGATTTGAAGCTTTAATTGGTATGCTCCATGTTATGTCGTTTTCGCCTGAGAAACTACCCCAGGGTAAAGTTTGAGTGCTTAAGATTAATTTCCAAATTTATATAAACTCGATTGATAATGAGAAAAAGTTTATCGCTTCAACCAGGCGCGTACCCAGAAAAAAATTTCGGGGGGTGTTTCAGAACATGTTGATCAATTTCCATACAAATGGAACTTTTTATATAATTATTTGAAATTTTTTTATTGTGGAGTCGTTTGTTGAAAATTATTCATTTTATTTTTTACTTATTTGAAAAAAAGAGTTTACATAATATCATACTTTTTTGAGTTTCGGAGGGGGTTTGAACCCCTAAAACACCCCCCTGTATACGCGCCTGGCTTCAACCGAAATCGCAGAATGGTAAAGAAACTTAACGCTATAAAAATAACTGCTTGCATACAAAACTTGAACACAAGCTTGGCGAAAAAAAAGCTTAAATATAAAAATCGTATCGCAAGTATGTACAAAGACATAATTGCATACATTTGGGATATTGATGTAATTTCGTCGTTTTCAAACAATGTTCGTTGTTGGTTCCTAATCAAGATCAATCTAAGCAGACTCTCGTGCAATTGCGTATTCAAAAGTGTGACGATTGATTGAACTGTTTGATTGTAGATCATAAGAAATTTTGGTTGCCTTGTTCCACATCAATGACTCGAACAACCCCATGGGGCTGATCCTTGTAGTTTTCCCTTAAAAATGCTAATCTGACTACAATTTGAAGTCGAAATACAAAAATCTTTATTTGAATGAAACTGTTCCTACAAAAGGATAATTTTGTTCTCAGTCAACCTTCCCGTTTGGCAAGATGGGCATTATAAAGGGAAAAAAGTTTTCCTGAAAAAAAAACTGTTTCTCATCCATAAAGCAATAGAATATTCGGTGTAATTTTCTCACAAATTGAGTTTCATTGGAAGTTCAGTTTTCGATAAAAAAGACACTGGATAAAAAAATCAGTTTGGACAAGAAATAGTTTTTGATAGAAAACAATGTAATTTTTTTTAATGCCACATATCTTAGAAATGCATGAAATGTCTAGATCTGTTACAATCTCGAAAAATAAACTCTAAAAATTCGACTTTGCGACTTAGAAATATTTTGAGATTCACGAAATCAAAAATATTTTTTAATGCCAAAGTCCAGATCTAGTGTGATCTAAAAAGAAAAATTCCTAAAATCAAAAATTGTCTAAGTGACAGAAAATTGACTTAAAAAAATTCGGGATGACGCCAGATCTCGATGTTTCATGCATTTCAAAGACAAAACAAGAAAACCACCTAACTTTGGAAATCCACGTAAAAAATACCTCAGTGTAGTCAAAAAAAAATTGCACAGTGTTACAAACCTACTGTGTTTACTCTGACAATTGTGGATCACTAGGAAACTCACCTGAAATGATACAACAAAAAAAAAAGAATAGATTAGTAAACTTATCTAATTGTGTAAATAATTGTAGTTTTATCAAACTGTCGATTAGGAAAAGAATATGGGCACAAATTTTATGTTAGTAGTATTTTTTTAAAAAAAAAGTGTAATCGCTTAATTACAAAACGTAAGATTTAAAATAATATTAAATAATTTGATCCTTATTTTGAAGCACATGCAAAATGAATTAAATTTTCCCTAATTGAACAACAAAGCCAACAAACTTTTCACAGCAAATCAAAATCTATTTACGGATCAGATCAGAATCAGATAAAGTCCACGTGTGCTTCCATTTGGCAATTGACGATGTGTCACAATTTGCGAAGAAGTGTAGAGGTTTTATTTTGGAGAAAAATATGACTAAAACAAATGATTTGGCAAGCAATATGTTCTTGCATGAATGAATCAAATATAACTACGTCAATCTGGATTTTCACATTAACCTAAAACATTCAAAGCTAATCGAAAAAAATACGCACCTTTCGAAGAAATTTGAGAATTGTGTAGGATACTGTTTCGAAACTGATTAGTAACCTGCTTTTCATAGGTTACCATCTGAATGCGAAGACACGCATTGTACAAGTATAATGTGCGATGGAATGGCGATGATCAAATTTATGCTAACAGATCGGCTGAAAAGTTCGTATCGTTTCTATGAGAGGGCACCACTAGAATTAAATCCAAACCATTTTCAGTTAGTACCAACCTTCAAAAGATACGTGTATAAATTTAACAGCTGTCTGTTTATTAGTTTGTGAGATATTGCATTTTGAGTGAAGCTTCTTTTGTTATTGTGAAAAAAATGGAAAAAAAGGAATTTCGTGTGTTGATGAAACACTACTTTTTGATGAAAAAAAGAGTCGCCGATACCAAAAAATGGCTTGATGAGTGTTATCCAGACTCTGCACCGGGCGAAGCAACAATTCGTAAGTGGTTTGCAAAATTTCGTACTGGTCATATGAGCACCGAAGACGATGAACGCAGTGGACGTCCAAAAGAGGCTGTTCCCGATGAAAACGTGAAAAAAATCCACAAAATGATTTTCAATGCCCGTAAAGTGAAGTTGATCGAGATAGCTGACACCCTAAAGATATCAAAGGAACGTGTTGGACATATTATTCACGAATATTTGGATATGAGAAAGCTTTGTGCAAAATGGGTGCCGCGTGAGCTCAAAAACAACAACGAATTGATGATTCTGAGCAGTGTTTGGAGCTGTTATATTGAACTAAAACCGATTTTTTCCGTCGACATATAACAATGGACGAAACATGGCTCCATCACTTCACTCCGGAATCCAATCGACAGTCAGCTGAGTGGACTGCACGCGATGAACTGAACCCAAAGCGTGGAAAGACTCAACAATCGGCCGGTAAGGTTATGGCGTCTGTATTTTGGGATTCGCATGGTATAATTTTCATCGACTACCTTGAAAAGGGAAAAACCATCAACAGTGACTATTATATAGCGTTATTAGAGCGTTTGAAGGACGAAATTTAAAAAAAACGGCCTCATTTGAAGAAGAAAAAAGTTTTGTTTCATCAAGACAATGCACCGTGTCACAAGTCGATGAAAACCAAGCTGAAATTGAACGAATTGGGCTTCGAATTGCTTCCTCATCCACCGTATACTCCAGATTTGGCCCCCAGTGACTTTTTCCTGTTCTCAGACCTCAAGAGAATACTCGCTGGTGAAAAATTTAGAAGCAATGAAGAGGTAATCGCTGAAACTGAGGCCTTTTAAGAGAAATACATCGGAAGATTCATATCTATCTTTATTGAACGAAAACTGTCGTTCATCGTCTACGTTAACGATCTACCTCTATGTTCGATTACACGTAACTGACAAATTGAATAGTTATCGTTACCGGGAGTTCGGCTGCGTGAAACTGTAATCTGTAACTGAAGCAAGAAACTTCAATGAAAAAAAAAACCAACTGTTAGCCGAATCTCCATTTCACTGCAAGATCCAATCTACTGAAATTATTATAAATGGGCCGTCATTAGTTCGCAAAACTCTACCGCCCGGCAAAGGCATAAACTCCATAAATCAGCAAGTGCAGCCAGTCATTTTCCGTCTTCCTCACCACTTCCGGGCGTTGGAACGTTTAATTCAATTGTTCCCCGAAACCAGCCACCACCAAACAGTATGGATCCAATCAAGTGGGAAAGAAAGAAAATCTCCTACGAACCAGGGCACGATTGCAGGCGGCCCAGTAAGGTACTGTTGGAAATGCCAAAACGACAAAACCAATATCGATTGGAATTCCTAGACACTGGAGCCGAGTTCGAGTCGGTATTGGCAGAAACGCGGGCAGCGAAACAAAACCAAAAAAAATGAAGCCATTATTGCATTGTGAATGGTTCCACCGTTGCACCGTTGTTTGTTTGTTTGTTTGTTGTTTGCTCCAAATACGATAAAGCGATTCAGTGACTTCGGGGGCAAGGGGAATTATGACAGCTTTTTAGTCATTGCTGCCCGGTAGCTGATTTGTGCAAGATATACTCCGTCGCAAGAAAAAAAAAAGAACCGCTGAAATAGGAACAAACTAACTGGACTGCAGTGCAGTCACTCGAAGGAATGGTGAACTGAGACTGAAACAAAAAGACAACAACAAACGAAAAAGATCACAGCAATGAGATTTTCCTGAAAGGAGCAGACTGCCACGGATTCTTCCGTGTTTGAACTTTCCACTTCCAGTGTCATGTTTTGCAGCTGTGGCTCGGCTGTGCACGGGCTGGACACACAATGGAACGTTTTATCAGATTTGGTGTCGCGGTCTGTCGATTTGAAATCGAGCGCAAGGAAAAAAAATGAAAACAAACTCCTTCCTTTTGTGCTTCCCGATCCAAGGCACTAATGAGCAAGCTTTCACTGTCAAATCGGTTCAATTGAAATGTTTTCACGTTTTATGCGGGGTACTCGCAAATGAACTGATTTGTGATGTTTAGCCGACCGGTTTGACATCGATTGCAAGATCGGAGCTTTCTACTTGTGGCTACAATGTAGTTTCAGCACCAAACCGTTCCGCCGTTCCCGGTGTCCTCCGCGTACGGTGACCTGCTCACCTTTTTCGTTAGCTACGAACCGTAACCGTGAAGGAACACCAAAACACCTCACAAATTTGATTAGCCCTTGAATGAGCGGGGGGCTACAATCCAATCACGGTCGGTACGATCTATTCAATCATCACGGGCGCTGTCACTGACACTGAATGACCACACACACATGCACACACTACAGGGGCTTCTCTTCCCACAGGGCTCACTGTCAGCGGGAGCTCATCACACTAATTAAACTGGGTCAAGACGAGCTTCCAGTGCATTATTAGCAAGCCACAAAGGTATTTATGTAGTTTCTTCTATGCCCAGGCGCTTGACAGGCAACCATCCGTAGGAGGAATTTGAAACGGTATCGTTCAATAGCTGATCGATTGATTGGCAAGTTTGCAGTTGCTTGCAGCAACATTTCTAGTATCAATTGTTTCAGTCGTAAATTTGTTCGATAATTCTTCATAAAGTGATTTCAGTTTAATATTTTTACGTTTCGGTTTCGACTCACCAGTGCACTAGCAGTTTAAGTTGAACTGCTAATGCCACCTCATGGTTCAACATAAAATCTACTAAGCAGTGGGACAGTGGCACCTCTATGGCTTCGGATATATGTTAATTTATTCATGATTATATTTACATATTTAGTTGCTGGCAGGAGTTCCACCTTTGAGCCAGGGACCGTCAGGTTTAAAAGGAACATTTTGGTGCCTCTGGGATCCTGGCGCAACTGGTACAGCGTTTAACATGAATGAAATTCAACAATTCGAACCCCTTTTACAAACCAAAAACAATCGTCCCCTTTTTACTTTCGTTAGCCCCGCCCTATTTCTGTTAAAGTTCAATAATGCGGATATTTGAAGGAAACATTTTAAATCGTAAATCGGAAAAAAAAACTTTCCATTACCCCAGTTATCCATACCGTTGAATACCTTCAACCTTCAGTTACAATTCCCAATTTGTGATTTGGAAAAATAAGCGTTTGTTTTCGTGCCAAGAAGCGCTTAAGTGGCCAACCCAAAATGAAATATTTCATGAGCAGCGGGACCAAACTGGACTCTTTATGGGGCTAAATCGAACTATTAAGTTTCTCACACAAAAAAAACTAATACTAAACTCGCCCAAATCCGTACAATCATGGTCTAACACGCTTCCGAAGTGCGCTCGCGTTCGTGTTACTAATACGAAGTCAGTCTGCGTGGAACTCAGCAGTGAGAAAATGTTACAAATTACACAAAATTTTCTGAAGAAATAATGAACGCCGATCCGAACCCACGCCCGTTCATTGTTTTGTTTAGTCGGAATTCATTTCATCGAAAGTTATGTCGTATTTTGTTCGATTTCAGGCTTTTGGCCTTTCTCAAGAGAATCGTAATAGAAATGCTGGAAACCCCTATTTTCGATCGGAGTCTCGGAAACTTATAGTGTTATATACCATTCGACTCAGCGTGATGAGAACGGGAAAAATCTGTGTGTGCGTACATCTTTCTATACGCTCAATTTTCATGGGGATGGCTGAACCGATTTCAACAAACTTATGCTCGTGTGGAAGTTACTGTTGGATTGTGAATCAAGTTCGAACATCAAGTGGCTATCACTTCCGCTTTCGGAGATATATTGGTACAAGTGACGCAACCGACAAAACGTATATATTTCTCTCCGAGATGGCTAAATTTCTTCAAGCTTAGGCACGTTTGAGAGCTACTATTAGATTAGGAATCAAGTTCGAAGATCAGGTGACTGTCACTTTCGGTATATATTGGTATAAGTGACGTAACCGACAAAACATTTTTTTTCTTCTCGCACAATTTTATCGGATATGACTGAACCGATTTTACCGAGCTTGGACACGTTTAAGACACTACTATTGAGTTGCGAGTAAAGTTCGAAGATCAATTGGCTGTCATTTCTCAATTCGCGTTTTTCTATCTATTTGATTTTTTTTTCTCAGAAAGTAACCTATGATCAAGTTCAAATGTATTATTGGTGATATTTTTGGTTTCGAGAATGTAGTCGAATATGCGATGTAAGCGTTCAGTCGCGCTTTTCTGAACTAACGGAAACAATCTGAATGATTTTTTGTTAAAAATTTACCCAAATTACCTTAATGTAAAAATATATTTCAATGTGACTATTTGAATTACAAGAGACAGACACTATCGCACCACTAGGTGGATTGAGAAGAGGGTTTTTTGCTTTAATAGACTAGAATTAATCACATAAATTGTGTTTATAGAACCCCTATACGATGGTTAAGGGCACTACGGTCAAAAACTGCAAGTAAAGTAACATCTTTAACGATTAACTAGTTCGATCCAGCTTATCGAAGCTAAATTATTTGAAATATAATAAAACGACCGAAATAATGTGTAATATTCAATAATTATGTATTCGGCTTTAGTGATTTTCTAAATGATAACAGCTGTTTTATACTGCCCGACGTTTCGACCACTATGTATGGACTTTATCAAGGGAAACTGAAAATTTATTTATTTATAACTGTGTGTTAACTCTATCACGTTAACACGAACGGTTGTTTACATAATTTCTTTTAAGCATTTTCTGTTACTATTCTAAAATATATAAACATAAAAGCGATCACAAACTATAAATCGTGCACATACTTGAAAATAAATGTTTTCTTACATTTCAAATACGTTTATTTTAATCACTAGCCTTTCTTACCACTATGCACTACCTAACGTCACTTACAGTTTCCCTTAATAGAGACCAGAACCAGTGGTCGAAACGTCAGGTGGTATAAAACAGCCGGTCTTATTTAATAGACTGCTAAAGCCGGACACACAATTATCACTAAATTATATGGCTTTATCGAACTCAAAGAAATTGATCCGTCTGACAAAGCAAAAGCAAATTTCCAAACTATTTAGCGATTCGACGAAACGATCCTTTCGGCTTAGTGGATTTTAATTAAAATGACCAAATGGCGAAGCAGCGATTACACAATGTTGAAAATACGTCACAATGAAACCGATTAGAAGTCAACTTTTCTACTTTAAAATGCAGAAGATAAAATCAGAGCAATCTTGAGCGAGAGGCGAACTCAACCTTTACTCATGTTCAAAAACATTGGTTAAAAACGTCTGGTTAATCCACTTATTAGTGTGACTTTCTATTGTCCTCCAAACTGTCTAATTATAAAATACTTTTCCCATCAATATAGGTTATGGTGCGAATTTGGGTTTATAATTTCTGGCAAAATTTTATTCAAATTGGTTCGGTTAATTCACATAAGCGGGATTTAGTGGTAATAACTACTATCTGTTGACGGCCAGAACGTCGTCACTGAGTTTCGTTTCTTTAGGTATGTTAGTAAAGGCATAGCACTTCGGTGTCATGAGTGTATACATAAATACTATTAACCTTACGGCTGCTCAGCGTTTTGTGTTGAACCGTTAGGTGGCGTTAGCAGTTCAACATTAACTGCTGACGCACTGATGAACTGAAAGCGAAACGTTAAATATGGGTTTTTAGTGCCTACGTCGCATTTCCGGTTATGTTTTAGAAACCAAAAAGATCAGAAATAATACATTTAAACTTGAACTTTGGTTACTTTGTGATCAAATGTGCGGATAGAAAAACAATCAGGATTTGATCTGCAATTTGATTTTCGACTTTTAACAGCTTACAAACAAGCCTAGGATTGTTAAAGCCGGTTCCGCCATCTCCTGGAGAATCGAGCGGAGAGAAAAAATGCATTTTGTCGGTTACATCACTTATACCATTATGTCTCCGAAGACAAACGTGACAGCCAATTGTTCTTCGAACTTGATTCGAAGCCTAAGAGTGGCTTCAATACGATCTTAAGCTAGTTACAATCGATTCCGCTATCTGCGAGAAAATTGAACGAAGAATAAACGCGTCGTGTCGGTTACGTCACTTCTGCGATCGTATCTCCGAATCCGACAGCGAATTGATCTCCGAACATGATTTACGACTCAAAAGTACCTTTCAAACGAGCTTAGGCTTGTAGAAATCGGCTCAGTCATCTTCGAAAAAACGTTAATGAAGAAAATAAATGCGTTTTGTCGGTTACGTCACTTATACCATTATATCTCCGGAACCGAAAATGGCAGCCAATTGATCTTCGAACATGATTCAAAACCTAGGAGTACTTTCCAAACGAGCCTAGGCTTGTGGAAAGCGGTTTAGCCATCTCCGAGAAAATTGAGTGGAGAAAACTTTTTGGAAGATGCATACACATACATTTACCGATCTCGTCGAAACTGATATACAACACTAGAGGTTTTCGAAGCTCCAATCAAAAGTCGGGGTTTCCATCAATTCTATTACCTTTCTATGTGTTAATCTATTTATACGAATTTATACAAAAGGTTAAGTAAAAATCAATATTCAGAGTGTATTTTACATCAGCTTATCTATGATTTAACTCCGCCGCATTTTAAACGTAATACTTATACTTTATACTTGATAGATAATTCCTCTTTAGGGTGCCAACAAAACAAAGTTTGCATCAGAGATGATCGGGTATGCAATAACTTCAATCCCAACCCGACATGGAACCGATCGAAAATAAAAGAAATTCGCTCCCGTTTTAAAATTAAAAATTTGAATCCTAAACTGAAAGATTCTATTCCTTCATACCCGAAATCCAAAATAAAAAAAAAGTAATAACCGATATATTCGAGTGTCGAATAATGACATTTTTTTACATTTAACTCTACACAAGATTCAAGGATTTTGATACAGTTTTATGTTCATAAACATGTAATTTTACGTCCAGGTTGGGTATGTTTGCCACAGATTTAAGTCATTATTGTAAAATTGGGTTATTCAACGAATTACTTTTTTTTTAATTGCATCATGAAATATGAATTTTGTTAAGCACCTATCGCCGATGATTACGCAAATAGGTGAATAATTTGATGTTAATTAGTAACGGTGGTTTTCAATTTGTTGATCAATTTTGTTTTGTTTCAAGTATCTCGCTAAATTCGTATGAAGTCAATGAAGTACTACTTTCTAAATAAGTCTGAAAACA
The DNA here is from genome assembly GCF_030247185.1 of Malaya genurostris. Taxonomy (NCBI): domain Eukaryota; kingdom Metazoa; phylum Arthropoda; class Insecta; order Diptera; family Culicidae; genus Malaya; species Malaya genurostris. The sequence goes on along the minus strand of NC_080571.1, from coordinate 339,121,335 downwards.
AATCGAACAAAATATTGGATTAATTAGTTGGTAAAGAAGTCTATGGACGCACTTTGATTTCGCTGTAAATAATTCACAAGTGTTAGATATTCAAATTTTATTCGATATACTGATAATATTAGACTACAACAACAGAATATTATTCTAAACATTGTAGACTAGCTGGCGCACCTTCTTGCGAACGTTCCTCATCAAATTCCGTACAGACTTCTTGGCTACAAGTTTTGACACTTTTTTCCAATCTTTTTCGAACTGTTGATTGGTTTCGGCTGCCGAGACATGTTTCCTAAGATGTACCTTCGTCAATGCCCAAAATTCCTCAATTGGTCGAAGTTGTGGGCAATTTGGTGGATTCTGTGGTGTCTTTTGGGACGAAAGTGACATTTTTGGTAGTATACCATTCTACCGTTGATTTCGAGTAGACCTGGCCAGAAGACAACAGGCCTCGTGGCTTCGAATCATGGGTAGAAGTCGTTTTTGTAAACATTCCTTAATGTATACGTCGCTGTTCATTGAAGCAGTGGTGATGAAGGGTTTCGAAATCTTACCGCAGCTACAAATTGCTTGCCAGACCATAGCTTTCTTACCAAATTTATCGATTTCAATCGATGTCTCGGACTGGTTTAACACTTGCCCTTCTCGCACCGTGTAATATTGTTGTTCCGGCAAGGATTTGTAATCGAGTTTCACATAGGTTTAGTCGTCCATGATTATGCAGTTCAAATTTCCAGCAACAATCGTATTGTACAACTTTCGAACCCTCGGCCTGGTCGATGCTTCTTGTTTCGGACTACGTTTTGGTTGTTTCTGCTTCTTACAGGTTCGAAGATTCAAGCGTTCTTTAGCACGAAGAACATTTGACTTCGAAGTGCCCACTTTTTTGGCCACATCCCGAACTGAAACCTCCTTCGTTTGCTCGAACGAATTCGGTATACGTTCATCCAACTGAGGGTTAGCAGGATCTTTTTTTTCGACCCGTTTTCGGTTTATCCTCAAAGGTGTTATCCTCACCGAACTTTCTGATTGCATTTCGCACGGCTTTTTCACTTACTCCTTCCATTTTTGCTATCTTTCTCAGTGACAGTCCACGTTCTGTGCACCATTTGTACACTATTTTTCGACGTTGTTCTGCAGAAAGTCCACGCATTTCGAAACCAGCTAATGAAAACGAATAAACAACTGCACAAGTGGTTAGAGAAGAGTGTAAACAACAGGACGCAGCCATAAAAATTGACAGATTCTGAACCATTGCGAAATGGCAGCGGGTTTTGGTTGCGTCCATACTTTCTGGGACAGTCTTTACTCTACTTGATTTATGAATCCTTTGTATCGCAAATCCTGTCAATAAAATTTTCAAAATAATTCACAAACTCTCATAGTTCACTTACTTCCCTTTCTTGTAGAAAAGGTTTGCTTGGATTCTGAAGTAGATCTAACAATGTTTCATGGAACATTACTCCCTATATTTAAAAGTAAGTGTAATTTACTTGCACTGATTCGTTTCCACATATTTTTTGAAAATATTGTAAATCTCACTATAAAAGTCTCACTGTCCACTGGTTGACCGTTCCGAGTTCACTGCCCACTGGTGGGCCGTAGGGACCAGTTTGGGAATGACTGCTTTCGAGGACCGTCGTAGGACCGTCAATTCTGATTGGTATACCACCGTTTGTTTGTCAGAATTTTTTTGTGAAATAAGGAAAACAAACGCAAGACGTAAAAGCATGCAAGCTCTCCCACATTGGCTCAAGCAACCGAATATTTGAACACCCCAAATTTCGAATTGATGTTCCGCCCACCCGCCGTACAGTCCTGACTTGGCACCTAACAACTATTCTATTTGTTCCCTTCCGTGAAGCATGAACTGCGTGGAGAGCGATTCAATACTGCTGAAGAAGCTGTTGAAGCGATCAAAAACCATACTCAAGAAGAGTGGGAAAAATGTTTCGAAAATAGGTAACGCTTTATCATTTGCTACTTAATTTCACCGGAGCCCGAGTTCTAGTTCGGAAGCTATGAGTAAATATTCCCATCCACAGAAATTACTCTCATAGTAACCGACTGGCGAATTCATCTTAGGGAGCGTATTATTGGCCGTTTTCCATTGAAAGAACTTTGAACTTTAAAATTGATTTGCTTCAACTGCAACATAGTTCACAGACCTATCGACGGTTTCCGTTCCATGATCCGGATTTGATAAAAAGAATAAGCACTTCACAAGCGGTAGTCAACTGCTTCTGTAGAAGCAACGCTCTGTAGCGCATCCCAATCAGGCGCTCATCATCACTTCTTCGTCACGAAATCGCGTAGGTGACGACGAGGATCGTAGTGATCGATCGAACTTGCCTTGACTTGTTTGGCACCATTTAGATTTATGGAAACCATGTTTCCGTCAAGCTCACCTTCACCCGAAGGCTTTTCAATCAGATCGATCTATTTTCCTGGCGCATCCCTGGTGAGAGCAGACTGGAGCAACTCCTGCTGGGCCTCTGCTGCTGTTGCTGCTCTTCCATGTTGTGTCGTACCGCGCGGCTGAACGGCAAAAAAACGAAAATGAGTAGGGTCCTAAGGAGGCGTGCAAATCTACCAACCTTAGCAGCCACCGTAGTTGAAACCGTTCCCGCCGGAGCCGATGGCGGGAGAGATTGTCGTCATTTCTCATTGCAGCGAATCGGAGGACGTTATTAGAAATAAATAATACGGAAAAGTGCCGTATTATAAATAAATAAGAACATTGAAATTAATGTTCTCGGGGGGCTTGCCTGCCTGTCTGTCTGCTAGGCTTCGGCGGCCGCTAGTCGTGTACATTAATTAGACGCAAACATTGGCAAAGCAACGAGCACAAGAAAGGAAATCTTATGTGAAGCCATTATAATAAAGATTTAAATACATGGCGGTTCGATCACGACGACTGTGAACCGCCGATGACAACGAAGAGCGATCGCAACTGGTCCCGTTACCGGTTGGAACTGTAAAACCTTTGGTTTTCTGCTTTCTGCCAGAGCGGACACAGTTTAAAAGTTTCAATTCTGCGAGACAGATTGAACATTTTACCACCAATCCGTACCGATCAACTTACGTTTGTTTTTTATTACAGTGTCCTTCTCCCGGAGTCCGGAACGTCTTCATTCGATGCCATCCAACGTTCGTTTGATTCGTGACTATGTGTGTCGTCTCTTCAAGTTGCTTAGTTAGTAATTTATCGTGTCAATTTCCGCTAAACATCCATTAATGCAATGTGTTGAAAACTAGTTCAGTTCACTGTAAACATTTACAAATCTTGAAAATTAGATCCAGTCCGTAATCGGACTGAGAAAATGAGCAATTTAAAAATGTCATCAACTAGGAAAATTGACTTTTTGACAGCTTGTTCAAATCAGCAGATTGAAGCGGCGCTCACCGACGGCGTCGTGACGGGTTTTCATTTAGGGGGTTGTATCTTAAACTGTCGAATAAAGGGGTCAAAGCTCGTGATTAGAGCAAGGCACGAGTACAAAATTAAGATCCCTGCTACCTGCTATCAAAACAGCGATGCGAGCCATCAACAGACCTGCAACGGTTGAGCTAATTAATTACCGCTGATTACATGTTATTATGTTCGGGGCGGCATTTCGTTGCCTCGGTAGCCCCTACTGCGTTCGTAGGGTAAGTGTGCCTGTAATGTGGTTGAGGCCCAGGAAGGTTTTATCTCATAATCAGTCATTTGCTTGGTAGGTCAGAATCTGCAGCTCATACCTTCAAAGGAGGTAATTATCAGAAATGAGAAACAACAACATTGTTGAATGTCCTCACGACTGCAGTTGCACGTACTGGCCCTAGGGACACAATTGGTACTGCAGTTCACAATTAATCAATTCCACAAATCGCACCCTCGCAGGCATCCACGGTGTTCACATTCATCAGGACCAATTATGCAAACCAGCTGCACGCTTTCAGATTAAGTTAAGTCTCATCCTACCAGGAAGCCAGAGCAGAGAGGATGATGATGATGTCGATTGTACGCGCAGTAACTGCCGTCCTGGGGGGCAGTTTGGGTAACCGTCTGGGGCTTCGTGTATTCGTGAAAGCTTTAGGGAATGCAATTCTTATCTCAGTTTCAAAATGAGAGAAACCGTAACATTCTCCAATGAATTCTAATACATTTTTAAAGAAAATTTGCGTGAGAGTTTCATGTGGCTGATTCTACAATTTAATGAAAATTTCTTAACCGATTCCCACGAACTAACGAAAGTTGATCCAGATCCAACTTCCGGTTCCGATATTAAAGACTGTCCCAGAAAGTATGGACGCAACCAAAAACCGCTGCCATTTCGCAATGGTTCAGAATCTGTCAATTTTTATGGCAGCGTCCTGTTGTTTACTCCTCTCTAGCCACTTGTGCAGTTGTTTATTCGTTTTCATTAGTTTGTTTCGAAATGCGTGGACTTTCAGCAGAACAACGTCGAAAAATTGTGTAGAAATGATGCACAGAACGCGGACTGCCACTGAGAAAGATAGCAAAAATGGAAGGAGTAAGTGAAAAAGCCGTGCGAAATGCAATCAGGAAGTTCGGTGAGGATAACACCTTTGAGGATAAACCGAAAATGGGTCGAAAAAAGGTCCTGCTAACCCTCAGTTGGATAAACGTATACTGAAGGCGTTCGAGCAAAAGAAGGAGGTTTCAGCTCGGGATCTAGGACGTAACCCGAAACAAGAAGCATCGATCAGGCCGAGGGTTCGAAAGCTGTACAATACGATTTTTGCTGGAAATTTGAACTGCATAAACCACAAATATTTTACGGTGCGAGAAGGGCAAGTGTTAAACCAGTCCGCAACATCGATTGAAGCCGAAAAATTTGGTAAGAAAGCTATGGTCTGGGAAGCAATTTGTAGCTGCGGTAAGATTTCGAAACCCTTCATCGCCACTGCTTCAATGAACAGCGAAATATACATCAAGGAATGTTTACAAAAACGACTTCTACCCATGATTCGAAGTCACAAGGATCCTGTTGTCTTCTGGCCAGAGCTTGCTTTTTTGCCACTACTCGCGCCACTAGCAAAAATGTCACTTTCGTCCCAAAAGACATGAATCCACCAAATTGCCCACAACTTCGATTAATTGAGGAATTTTGGGAAACATGTCTCGGCAGCCGAAACCATTCAACAGTTCGAAAAAGTGTCAAAACTTGTCGCCAAGAAGTCTGTACGGAATTGAATGAGGAAGGTTCGCAAGAAGGTGCGCCAGCTAGTCTACAATGGCTAAGTAGCAAATGATGCGAATGATATTCTGTTGTAGTCTAATATAATCATAAATATCTAACAGTTGTGAATTATTTACAGCGAAATCAAAGTGCGTCCATACTTTCTGGAACAGTCTTTACAGCGCGATAAGTGACAATTTTTTTTAGATATCTTGAGTATTTTTTCACAAGCAAAGGCGAAACGAGGTGGAAATTTGTAGAAAACTTACTGGTAAATTCATTTCGCTAGTAGATCTTGTTGGTGGATATTCAAACCTACTTTGGAACTATTACTCCTCGGTTTTTCATCCCGATTGGACTTCCGGCTCCGAAAATATATGAAGATGAGTTTCAATCGCTTGAAACTGTCATACAAAATGACAATGCAAAACCGGTACGTGTTGGTACGGAAGAAGAAAACACCACCGCCTTTGTGAACGAAGCGTGATTTTTTCGATTTCGTATAACGTTTTTCCTTGTTTATTGTTTATCGTCTTCGATTAAAAAAAAATATATCGCACAGACTAAATCTAATTCTAAATTAACTCTACTCCTATTCGTCTTTTGACAGTGTCCTTACTAATATTAAAATCAAAGTGGTTGTAAACGCTATTGAAATGTCGACAGCAAACATCTATTGGATTGTTTTGTCCATACTGCGTTCGATGAGCCACAGGTCGGAAAAATTCAGTTCTCCTCAGTGATCTACCAGGAACGTTGATATCTAATTCGGCCAACAGCACAGGGCAGTCCATGTTGTGCGATATCAAATCGAATATAAACAGTCGCTGCAAGTATATTCGCCTATTTCGTAGAGTGGGGAGATTGATGAGAGCGCAGCGATGATCATAGGGAGGAAGTTGTAAACGATTTTGCCAAGGAAGTTGCCGAAGGGCAAATCTACACAGTAACTCCATATTCGAGAATGCTACGAACCAGAGAGATGTACAGTGACTTCAGACAATAGATATCCGTAAAGTCGCGAGTATTGCGTTTGATGAGCCCTAATACTGCATATGCCTTAGCTGTCATGGTTGAGTAGTGTTCTGTGTATCGAAGTTTACTGTCGAGAATAATACCAAGATCCTTGACCGATGTTACTCTTTTTATAGGGACAGCGTTCATAGTATATTCGAACACAATTGGTGATCGTACTCGTGCAAAAGTAATGATGCTAGATTTTTCAATATTCACTCTCATACCGTTTTGATGGCACCATGTTAGAATTCTCTCGATATCCATCTGCAGAGCACAACAGTCCACCAGAGTTGTTATGATGCGATAAACCTTCAAATCATCCGCATATACGACTTTACACGATGTAAGTCTGTCACAGAGGTCGTTGATGAAAAGTACAAACAGTAGAGGCCCGAGATGACTTCCTTGAGGAACTCCAGATGTAATGTTGAAGCTTACTGAGCACGAAGAACCAAGCTTTACAGATGCACTACGATTTGAAAGGTATGAAAAGATTCAGTTGGTTAACCAATCGGGGAAGCCAATTCTTTTCAGTTTCTCTACTGCATGTTGATGTGGAACACAGTCGAAAGCCTTTGAAAAGTCTACATATACTGCATCGATCTGCTGACGTTTTTCAAGTTTGCTAATAAGCGAAGACACATAGCTCATCAGGTTTGTTGTAGTAGAGCGATTTCTGACGAAACCGTGTTGATCCAAAGATATTATGTGTTTTACTGCAGGGTAGAGAATGTTCAACAGCATGCTTTCAAAAACTTTTGGAAGACAGTTCAGAATAGAAATTCCCCGGTAATTCATTACATTATGCACGTTTCCGGATTTGTGAATTGGTATAATTAAAGCCTTCTTCCACGATTGAGGGAAAATATTCTCAATAAGCGAACGATTGAATAGTATAGACACCGGTGAAGCCAAAGATGACGAACATTGTTTGACAAATGTCGGCTGAATTTTAACGCTGAAACGTGCAGGGTAGCCACATTTAAATCTATTTTTCAGGAGAAAAATTTGTAAATCTGTGTCGTGGGATCGAAATTTTGTATTGAAAATCTGTAGATGAAAATGATAAGATATCAAAGCACAATGCAATGAAACAGCCATTAAATCGAATCGGAAAATGACAGCATTTTGTGTTTGGAGATGGCATTTGTTGTAATGTAATTGGCAATCTTTTCTTTTCATTATCTTACATTATGACCAATCCATCTTATCAGAAGAAATTTTAGAAAACAAAAAACCGTCACTGGTAGATAGGACCATTTGTAGTGTTCCTATATATTACCTTGATATTATCACTAAGGCGGAACTAGCGAGAGTCGAAAATTGGAGATGTAATTTAACAATGCAAACGTCATCAAACTTCAATCGGTGTAAAAATTTCGGCGGACAGAACAAAGTAACCGGAAGAAGACGGAACTGTCTCTACACGTGTCTCAAGTGAATCGAAATATATCCACATGAGCTATTGCCAACATAAAACAACAACTAGTAACGAAAAGAAGACGGAAATCGACAACAATACCATCGATGCGGCAATGGATGACGAGACGAATTACGAACGAAGTGCCCCTCAATCCTCGCAGGATGAAAATAGAGGCTCCTCTCCACCTAGAAAAAGGGTGACAACGTGATCCAACTCAAAAACAAATATTTAAAAAATCGGCTCAATCGGCCACTTGTACGCAAATAGGCCTGAATAAAAATATCTTTTAAATAAATAAATTAGAATTTTCATTTATTAATTCAAACCTGAATCAAGATCACACGAAACTCAAATCTATCCGGACCGAAAGAAAAACAAAGAAATATGACGCAACGAATTGCTTTGAAAAAGTCCTATTCTTCAGGATAGGTTTCAACTAAATTCCCAAGTAGCAATCCGCAATTACTCCTGATACGACTTAGTCCATGTTGCAGCAAGAGCATGAACATGCTTTTAATGTTGCACTGGTCAAACCAAGATGACGGCAATGTTTCTTAATAGTTAAATTTCCAATTACCACATCTTTTTGCCATATTGAACTTTCATTTATAAGTTATCGTAACTTAATTCAAACATATCTTGAATCACTGCTAAGCTTTTAGATACTAGTTGGAAACAAGTTTATTTTCCGTTTCGAAACCATACAATTTCTGCGTTTATTCAGATGGCTATCGGTTGGTTTTCGCAACGTAATAGTAACAAAAATGCAACCTGAATTGAAAACTTTTCTGGGCTTGAATATGGCGAACACACTATGGAGTCGCAAGAAGTGTATGAAACGTGAACAAAACAAGATAAAAGTTTTTGACAAGAATGATAAATGGCTGAATATTCATTTTCCTTTTATGCACTAAAAACAAACGAAACGAGAAAAACATATATGAATTTGGTGTACATGGATTATTTTAAGCATTTGGAACGTAGGGGTTTTCATATCTTCCGAAACTGATTTTCAATTGAACTTTGCTCGACAGCTTAAAATTCGTTGTAAAATATGTAAATCGTATCAAGTTTCTAGTTTTCAAGCACTGTGTTGAAAAACGGTAAAAGCAGTTTTCTCTGCTACTGCTTGATGAATCTTCAAAAGGAGAACATCAGTTTATTCAGAAGAATGTGCTAAATAACTGATATTTTTTTTTTGAATTTTTCGCTTAACGCTAGCGAAGAAAACTGCTTTTGCGTTTTTTCACAATGATCGTTTTTCTAAGAATCTAAATTGACCCTTAACTACAAATCGAAACCCACTGGATAATTTGTTGCTAATTAGTTGTTTTAGCAACAAATCCAAAATTACCAATACTAAGTAGCAATTAATTAGCAACAAATTATCCACTAAGTTTCGATTTGTTTTCAAGCTTACTCAGTAGGGGTGCTTTATAAACTTCATATAAACTTAGCGAAGTACTACGAAAAATTGAAAAAATAATTCGAGCAACTAATTCAAAGTTACTGTAGCTAATTGGCAACATATTACCCACAGGGTTTCGATTTTGTTTGAGCTTATTAAATAAGGGTGCTTCGTGAACTTCATATGAACTTAGCGAATTATTCAAAAAAGTTGATGAAAAATTTAGCAACAAAGTTTTTACTAATTTACTAAAAAATAAGTTATTTTCATGTTATGGATAGATAATTCATTTCACCATGGCATTGCAATGTAACGGCAACGTATTTTTTTTATGTGCCCTAGCACAAAATTTGGCTAACCCCTAAATGACCATACCTGCATCGGCCAGAAATAGTCGAAAACACGTTTTCGTTCGGCACGTCAGAAAAGACATTGCACTCCGTTGCAAAACAAAAAGTGTTCTGTAAGTAGCAGAAACTTAACGTCTGCTTAGCGGTTCAAATTGAACTGCCGAATTTAGCACTAAGCAGTTCAATTTGAACTGCTCTGCACTGATGAGTCAAAGACGAAACGTAAAAAAAATAATGAACGTATTTTTAATCGATTTCCAATATGTTGCTAGTCACTTGTAGAAACTGCGCTTTTTTAGTCACACAAGTGGTTCGATATTAGTAACAATCGCTCAGATTTCTTGTTGCAAAATAGTCACAAATAAGCTAGCGTAACAACAATTGTTACTTGGGTTGCAAGTACAAAACTTGACAATTTGAAAAATGTCTAGTTTGGCAGACGCTTTGTAACTGTGGGTTGAATTGTTAGGTTTTTGAAGAAATCGGTATCATGTCGGTTCATGCAATTTCTAAACAACAAAAAAACACCAACTTAAGAAGCAGTTTTGATGGAAAACCTGAAGTGGTCTACTTTTTTTTTGTCGTGAATACGACTTACTTTACTATGGGGTGCCTTTTCAAAATTTACCCTCTGAGAGAGTGATAAGTTTTTGATCGTGAATATCTCTTGTTGTATCTAACGAATCAACATAATTTTTGCTACATGCCATCGGAAATATGATCACAATTTCATGATAAAATTTTCAGTTTTGTGACATAATCTCAAATAACTCAAAATTACACTTTCCTGAAATGTTTGGTATAAACCAGTATCAAAGAGGATAATTCATAAGGCGCGTTTGTCTTTCTCGTATTTTGAAAGCTCATGTCTCAGTGATCTGTGAAAGGATTTATATAATCGAAATTTTTCAACCTTAACGTGTATAGCAACAGCATTGAAGTATTTCAATAGTACACTAGTGAAAAACCTGTCTCATTTGATCCATGTCAACACCAACCAATCAGAACGCGTTCTGAGGAAGTTGCTGTACAACAAATCGTTCGAGAAAAAAGTTCCGAACTATGCTTAATATCGTAGTGATCAATTTGGTCCTTCTGAAAGGCAGGAATGATTCCCGTACATCATCCTGATAGTTTCTTTCAAAGAAATGCAAATCCAAAATGAAATAATCGACATTACAAATTTTATATGCTGCTATTTTTATAGCCGTTAGGACCGCCCATTAGTGAGAGAACTACAAACGAAATCACGTAAAAAGAAACCTCTTAACAAAAATTGGATCAGTTTGGATTCTATCGCCACTACGAGCAGATGTATTGTGTGTCGTTTGCAAAGCAAGTTTCGCTTCCGACAAGAGCGATTACGTCACAGCCGCCAGTCATTTGCATTGGTGAAAAAACAACGGTAGGGAGCATCACACAAAATCAGCAGTTCTAATGGCTCTAAAAGTTTTCTAAAGAACTATTAGGATTTCTTCTTCGCAAATCGAAACTAAAAAAACTCAGTTTAGTGCAAATCTAGAACAGTTTGACAGATTAGATTTGTGCACTTTTCGCTGTGTGAAATTCAAAGTAATCGAGATCAAGTGAAGCTTTCTTTGTTTTGCAAGAAATGTGAAAAAGGGGAATGCTTGCATAAATCATACAATTGATCAACTAATTGATATTCGGAAGTGTTAATGAACATGTCAGTTGTTTTCGTATTCACAACATCCAGTTATGTCTCTGACATTACCCACCCGCCTTTTTTTGTATCATTTCGATTGAAGATTTTTGTCTTTTCGACACTCAGTTCAGAGAAAACTTTGCTTGACCTATCTGCGGGCTTAGGATTCTAACACTGATAGAATGCGTGAAAGACAATCGCCTCTTTCATCACTTCCGCGTCCAAGATTCCGTTGGAACCTGAAAAAATCTAGATTTTAGCATCAATCGCAATTTTTTTTTGTTTCTCGTTCCTTGCAACTTCGTTTCAATATTGAAAAATTACGTTTTATGTACACTTAACAATTAATTGTACAACAAAAATGCAAATGAATTTATTTGTAGAAAAAACTTGTAGAAAAGACTTGGGAATATGCTTATCAGATTTATTATATATTTTCTATATTTACAAATGTTGATCTACGTGAAAACCGACTTTTGAACGGAGACCCGGTGGCCGAGTGTCGTATACCATTCGACTCAGTTCGTTGCGATCACAGAATGTCAATTTTGTCGATGAATGTCGATTTTCTCAGAGATGGCTTAACCAATTTTCTTAAACTCAGATTCAAATGAAAGGTCTTATGGTCCCTTACTATTGAATTTATCTAACCTCCGAATCCGGAATTGCAAGGTAACATGTGCAAATGTATTTGAGAATGCGCACTCAATTTTCTCGGAAATTTCTTAACCGATTCTGTCATACTAAGATGCAAATAAAAGGTATTTAAATTCTTTAAAAAGTCCCTGAAAATTTTATCCAGATCCGACTTACGGTTCCCTGTAATACCGGAACCGTGATCCGATAAGTGATTTTTTTTCATTTTCCAAAGCAAAGCAAAGTTCCAAAAATAGAACTCGCTTCGATTTGTCAGCAGCGGTTAAACCGAATTCATCATGATTCATGATTCAAATTAAAGCTCTCATTGTCTTAAAAGATACTGTGCAATTTCATCCAGATCCGGCTTCCGAAATTATTGGGCGATGGCTGTCAAATCTTTCAAACTGCCATACAAAATGACAATGCAAAACCGGTACGTGCTGGTACGGAAGAAGAAAACACCACCGACTTTGCGAACAAAGCACACAGCATTTCCAAAAGAAAGAAAACGTAAAAATCATCACGATTCTGAAACTTTCAGGTCTCCGCAGCCACCAGAATTTGAAATGTGGTCTATTTCAAATCAAAGTTTTTCCACTTCAATTATCCACTGAATGTGATGAAATTCGATTCCAGCACCTTCGAAACTGTGAACGAACATTTTTCCTCACACTGGGGCTCCAAATCGCAGAAGAAAACGGCCCTGCCGGTGGTGTGTCGATTGAAACACGTCATGTGTGTGTAGGCTTTCGACTACTCTACGTTACCAGCTCGGTAAGCCCAAAGGTTTTTTTTTCTTCTTTTCTCATTTTACGTTACGGTGTTTGCACCTTACAACACGAATAATTACCATTGCATGATCGCGAGTTACCGTCGGAAATCAGTTGACTGTAAATTTATGCACGCTCGTGTGGCGCACGGAAGTTACGCTTAAATATGTGACGGACGAGAAACGTAAATCTCGTGGGCCGTGAATGGATCTCGTTTTCGAAGTTCATCCTATTTAACCTTCCACAACTTTCCAGGCAATTCCCTTCAAAACAGAACTAATTTCCTGAAGGGTGGTGATGAAGTGAAATCCTAATAAATTGCGAAAATTTCAATCACTGATCCGATTAAGATTAACGCACATCATCGTCTATAGCCGCGAGCCTTGAGCCTGCCCCGGTTTCGAAACTACTTCTATTAGGTCAGACTTTCCCATTACCCGATCACCCACTAGAAACCGAAGTATTCGAGAGATTGGAGGAGAGATGCTTTCTCATTCTCTTAATTTATTTACTTTTTTTTTGCAACTAAAGCCTTCCACCCAAAACCCAGTTTCTCCCATCCATCACGAAACTGCCGGATCACTGATCAAGGGTGACCGATAGTCGGTTGGTTTTCGAGCACCAGACATCGATTCGTCATGAGTTTCAATCAACCTGATTTCGCACCGCTGTCAGGCCACTTGGTTTCGCGTGAGGCCGCGGTTGGTTTCGCGAGACCCTGTTTTTTTTAAATCCTATGCTGATGCTGTAAAGAATAAACAGGAATATATCGACGTGCGTAATCTTTCGTCACTTTGGGATAATTTGTCTGGAAACAAATGACAGCAGTACAGGAAAGAATCAATGTCATTGTCACTGCGGCAGTTTTTCTGTAGGAAAGCTGTATGATTTATGATCACACTAAAAACACCTTCGATTTTTCTTTTCTCTTTCGATTATCAACCGGGGGGTGTCCTGTTTTTTTGGTCTATCCTATGAATCGCCTCGTATGCAGTCAAGTGTCAGCGAATGGAAGAAGCAATGGGGAAATGATTTTCAAGTTGGGAAAGGCGTTATTTATTAACTGTCCTGCTGAGTGCGCACGAGAGTCTTGGGATGATATAAAATTTGACGGGACAGCCGTAAAAATGATGACAAACAAAATAGAATAGACCAACAACAACAAAAATCGAGTCTTTCGGGGGGTCCTCAAGTCGTGGGCAATCGAAACCAATTGTGATCGTAAAGTTTATTGGTTCTAACGATTGAAATGAATGTGATTATTGCACCAAGCGGAAGGTTTCTTCTTCCCACCGAATTACGCGAGGGGACCGAGCTCTTGTGAGTGAATAAAACGCAGCTGGTTGCAATTGTTTGGATCTGGTTTTATTTTTATGATCCATGAAGCGATGTTTTGTTATCGTTTGAGGTGGAAAAAGACAATGAGATTTCTAGAGACAATGTTGCCCAACTCAAATGTGCTTCTCATTTTTTTAGAGCCAGAATCTTTGGAAATCGAATGTCGTGCTGTTATGTTCCGGATGCAATTGTTTAAGTTTTGTAATTAACTTCAATTCGTTGACAGCATGTTATAACTTTTAAAATGTTTATCTGCTTTACATCGGGGGTCACATTTACGATTACGTCACCTATAGTTAAAATTCTCAGGACGATAATTAATCGATTTGAAACTAACCGAATCCCGCGATATCACGGATAATTATTTTATAAGGACAATATACAAAAAGGGAGATTCCTAGTTGGTCATATAAACACTAAACACTGACGAATCGTCATATTCTAAAAAGAGACAAAGGACGCGGACAAATTTAGCACACAACCATCTAGACTGCTTGGAATGGGTTAGCATTAGAAAACTAAATTGCGAACTTAAGTTTGTAAAATAAAAGTGCGAAATAAAGAAACCTACAAACAATTAAGCGAAACACTTCCAATAAAGGATTTGCTAGTAAATCACCATACAAGAATAAGCAGTGTTGAACGCGTATGAATTGAGCTCACCACAACCTATAGTTCAGAAGAACGAGAAATAACACGAAAGAAGCAAAATATTTCTTCCAGATTAGATTATTCTTAAACTCTCGAAGGAATAGAAATAAAAAAGAAATAAAAGTACTTTGTTGAACAAAGTGGTAGTAAAGTAAAAGGTGTTCTTGTACTTGGATGTAGGAAAATAGAAACTTCTGCAATTGTGGCCTTTTACGACGGGGAAGCAAGAACCAAGTGGATCTACTCTTGGTTAAATTACAGCCGGATTCCGCCTCTAGGCTGGTCCTATCCGGAGAAAAATATTCACTATCAATCTCCCATTCAACTCTACCCTCTCTGGATTGAATAACAAACTCAACATCACCGTAACTAATTGAAGACTGTCCCAGAAAGTATGGACGCAACCGAAAACCGCTGCCATTTCGCAATGGTTCAGAATCTGTCAATTTTTATGGCTGCGTCCTCTTATTTACACTCTTCTCTAACCACTTGTGCAGTTGTTTATTCGTTTTCATTAGTTTGTTTCGAAATACGTGGACTTTCAGAACGCGGACTGTCACTTAGAAAGATAGCAAAAATGGAAGGAGTAAGTGAAAAAGCCGTGCGAAATGCAATCAGGAAGTTCGTTGAGGCTAACACTTTTGAGGATAAACCGAAAACGGGTCGAAAAAAAGGTCCTGCTAACCCTCAGTTGGATAAACGTATACTGAAGGCGTTCGAGCAAAATAAGGAGGTTTCAGTTCGGGATGTGGCCAAAAAAGTGGGCACTTCGAAGTCAAATGTTCTGAATCTTCGAACCTATAAGAAGCAGAAACAACCAAAACGTAGTCCGAAACAAGAAGCATCGGATCAGGCCGATGATTAGAAAGCTGTACAAAACGATTCTTGCTGGAAATTTGAGCTGCATAATCATGGACAACGAAACCTACGTGAAACTCGATTACAAATCCTTGCCGGGACCACAATATTATACGGTGAGAAAAGGGGAAAGGGTTAAACCAGTCCGAGACATCGATTGAAGAATTTGGTAAGAAAGTTATGGTCTGGCAAGCAATTTGTAGCTGCGGTAAGATTTCGAAACTCTTCATCACCACTGCTTCAA
Organism: Malaya genurostris; assembly: GCF_030247185.1. Taxonomy (NCBI): domain Eukaryota; kingdom Metazoa; phylum Arthropoda; class Insecta; order Diptera; family Culicidae; genus Malaya; species Malaya genurostris. The sequence continues at coordinate 339,105,791 of NC_080571.1, read as the reverse complement.
TGATCAACGAAATATACATCAAGGAATGTTTACAAAAACGACTTCTACCCATGATTCGAAGCCACAAGGATCCTGTTGTCTTCTGGGCAGATCTAGCTTCTTGCCACTACTCGAAATCAACGGTAGAATGGTATGCTACCAAAAATGTCACTTTCGTCCCAAAAGACATGAATCCACTAAATTACCCACAACTTCGACCAATTGAGGAATTTTGGGCATTAACGAAGGCACATCTTAGGAAACATGTCTTGACAGCCGAAACCATTAATTAATTCGAAAAAGATCGGAAAAAAGTGCCATAACTTGTCGCCAAGAAGTGTGTACTTGTCTTGTCGCCAAGAAGAATAATATTCTGTTGTCTAATATTATCAGTATATAGAACAAAATTTGAATATCTAACACTTGTGAATTATTTACAGCGAAATCAAAGTACGTCCATACTTTCTGGGACAGTCTTTAGAATAGTTGTTAGGTGCCAAGTCAGGACTGTACGGCGTGTGGGCGGAACATCAATTCGAAGTTTTAGGTGTTCAAATATTCGGTTGTTTGAGCCGATGTGGGACAGCTTGCATTATCGTGATGAAGAATGATTTTACGTCTTGCGTTTGTTTTCCCTATTTCACGAAAAATTTCTGGCAAACAAATGGTGGTATACCAATCAGAATTGACGGTCCTACGACGGTCCTCGAAAGCAGTGTTTCCCAAACTGGTCCCTACGGCCATCCAGTGGGTAGCGCTAGCTTATTTCTAGTGGGCAGTGAGACTTTTATAGTGAGATTTACAATATTTTCGAAAAATATGTGGTAACGAACCAGTGCAAATAAATTACACTTATTTGTAAATATAGGGAGAAATGTTCGACGAAACATTGTTAGATCTACTTCAGGATCCAAGTAAATCTTTTCTACAGGAAAGGGAAGTAAGTGAACTTTGAAAGTTTGAGAATTATTTTGAAAATTTTATTGGCAGGATTTGCGATTCAAAGGATTCATAAATCAAGTACAATGAAAGTAGTGTAAACTTTTGATTTTTTAGCAAAACTGTTTCTGATTAACTTAGAAAATTTTATTCATTCCGATTCGCATCGGGGCCTAAAAACATGTTACTGTAAAATAAAGATATCGAAATCATCGCACTTGTGCTCAAAATACAGATAAAAATATCAATTTTACAGAACATTACATTGTATACACTTTATATGCGCACAACCTAAACTCAAGCATATCGCATAAGTTCGACGTAAGCTTCCAGCATATTTAACCCCATACTTGGGCTCAAGTTCATATATGAAAAGACTGTATTAACACAAGTGCTCATACAAGGGCAATGAAGATTTTTCTCACTCAAGAAGTACTCCTATGAAAGCATTCCAGAGAGTTATTTTTTCATAAATTTTTTATGGTATAAATTTTGTTGTTTGTTTCCGACCAGATATAAGCCGGTATTCAAGAACAAAATAGACAAACTCAAAATTGGAGAATTCTAAAATGTTTGGTATGAACGAGCATTAGGGTGAAATTCAATGCCAAAATAAGATGTGCAAAGTTCCAACCACATGAACTAAACGAATCATCGCACAAAGCGTATCGTGCAAAATCGACACATACAAACAGGGAATATTTTCACTGGTTGAGAGCAGTGGGCTTACGACATTGTTTTGTTCGCTAGTAAAATAGACACTAACTATGAATGGCTATAAACCATGAGTATATTTAGTTGGCTAATGTGAGGGAGACATATTTGTGTATGTTGTTTAAGGCGGTCAATTTATAATCAATATGCTCTTATTATAAATTTTCTCCGTTATTGCTAAATTGTTCATTCTTTGCTACAAATCGAAACCTTTGAAAAATTAAAAAATATCTACTTTGTGAACTGCATAGCATATCAGTATATAAATGAACAATATTTTACCATATCTCATGGTTTTTTTTTAGGAACTATAGCTACTTTTTGTCCACGCTTGGCGTGTGGATTTGAATAATGTATATTTTCCATTTTTTAAATTCGGTTTGTGGATATTCATTCGAATCGTGATACGTTTTGTATTTTCGAGATTTTCGAATTATTGAAAATAATGATAATTATTAAATTATTAGGAACTCTAGACCGCTAAGAATGATTTGTTGTGGATTTTTCAAATTACTAATGAATCCGATCGTTGCAGTTTTTATTTAATCGTTCTTGTCCCCTAAACAAACCCCGTAATTTTTTGCACTCGTTTGTTAAACTCATTTCGAAGAATCACCGAAGAGCGTCTGAATTCGACTAACAACCGATTATATAAAGTATGGAGAACTGAGGTGCCATCTTAATGATAAAAATATAAATAGATCGGGCTCTATGTATAAGGGATAGGGTTATCAAAATGGTAGTTACTCGGTGTGTACGAACGAAAAAAAAACAAGCATAAAATGGAGAACGAAAGATGACTCAGACGAATAAATTACGAACTATGCCAAGTATGCAATCTGCTCTAGAAGAAAGAAGGCGGAGGTTCGAGAGTAGAATTATAAAAAACGGCGGTGGCGAATTTTTACTTCAGGTTTGCTCTAAACTTCAAAGAGAGTTTCACGCACGTAAAGTGCTTTGAGACTCTCTTCCTGTTTACTCATGTAAAATGACCGAAATTATTATAGTCTGCGACAGCTATAATTATTCAAACGTCGAAGAAGTCCGTAAAGAAGCGGGTGAAAAGAAACAAAGAGATGAAAATTTTAATACCTTTCCTGAATGAGACAAATCAATAGTGAAACCCAGTAAACATGATACAGTGATAGAGCAGACATTTAAGAATACTTATGTGAAGCCAAGATTGAATTTACCTGAAAAAGCCTTAACTTGATCGGGAGACATTTACAAAAAGCCAAGCTGCACCGTTTTGAAAAACTTCAAGAGTTAGACGACGATGCACGAAAACGAATTTTTCGGATGAAGGAAATTTTTGGGCGTGAGTTTAAGTGAAGCGTATCTGATTGGGAAACAGTACAAATTTTTTTCAACGTGCTGACGTTTTTTGAAAAGAATACCAAATCTTTCGAATTTTCCATGATTGTTGTTTCAAATTGTAAGTCTGCTATTTATGATGACCCATATATTTCGAGGGATTCAGAGGATCTGTCCAAGGTGCTGAGGTCACTTTACTCTTTCGAAAGACAAAAGAAACCTCGAGTATTTTTGTTTCAATCGAATTATGCGTGAAGTTTCAAGCAATCAAAGTGCCTCCAAACAATCACATTTTTCGAATGAATGATCGGAAGTGATGAAGTTTCCCAATCAGGCACGTACGCGATAAACTTAATCCAGATGATTCCCCCGCTCCGGGAAACATCTCCACTAAATTGCTTTTACCGGAAGTTTGACAGTGTTCCCTAACCCTCGCTTAAAAAGTATCGGTTTTTCGGGAAAATCATCTTCAACAGATCGCGATCGATATTTTTCTCCCAGTTACACATTAGCTTTCACAACAGTAATGGGGATAATTTTCATATCTTGTTCAGAAATATGTTTCGTTCGGAAACCACTATTAGAAATTTCCATTTGGGAATTTGAGGAACATAAAATTAGCGAAACACCTAAAGCCGATGATAACGCAAATAGGTGAATAATTTGCTGCTGATCAATTACTATTTAGTTACGGTGGTTTTGAACTCGTAGCTTCATTTTTTTTTCGATACTACGCTAAGTTCATATGAAGTAAACGAAGCACTCCTCCTAATTTAGCTTGAAAACCAATCGAAACCCAGTGAACAATTTGTTGCTAATTGATTGATTATTGGTTACGGGAATTCTTAATTTGTAGCTCGTTTTTTTTCGAGTACTTCGCTAAGTTCATATGAAGTTTACGAAGTACCCCTCCTATATAAACATTAAAACGAATTGAAACCCAGTGGCCAGTTTGTTGCTAATTAATTGCTAATTAATTACGGTGGTTTTGAATTTATTGCTCGATCTTTTTCGACTGCTTCGCTAAGTTCATATGAAGCAAACGAAGCACTTCTCCTATATCAGCTTGAAAACAAATCGAAACCCAGTGGCAGTTTGTTGCTACTGAGTAACGGTGGTTTTAAATTTCTCTAAGTTCATATGAAGTTATATCTACTGAATTTCAATTTGTTTTCAAGCTTATTTTGGATGAGTGTTTCGATAACTTCATATGAATTTATCAAAGAACTCGAGAAAACATGAGCAACAAATTAGGAATTACCGTAACCAATAAGCAACTAATTAACAACAATCTGTCCAGTGGGTTTAAATTTGTTTTAAAGTTTATTTCGAAGGAGTGCATTGTTACCTTCTTATGAATTTAGTGAAGCACTCGAAAAAAAATATTAGCCACAAATTCACAACCAACGCAACTAATTAGTAACAAATTATCAACCTATTTGTGTTATTGTTGGTGATAAGAGCTTCGCTAAGTTCATGTTCATGAACATTTGAAATGGTTTCAAGTAAATTCGACCTAACATAATCGAATTTCTTCTTTCACAAGCAAAAGCAATGCAAATATGCTTCAACAGCAAATGCGAGAACTGAGAATAAAATAGTTATCGACTTAAGTATTCAGGGCAACTATTTTACCACTAGTGCAGCTTATGTACGGATTGACGGTTCAATGCAAGCAATGGTCTTACAAACCAGTTGTCGTAACACATGGGCTGAAAAGTCCCGAGCCTAACAAAGAGAACAGGATTTTTTTTGGTTCAAAATTAACTTTATTCTTTCAACATAATCTCCATCAAGAGCAACGCAATCGTTCGAAAAAATACTCACAGGTAAGAACGTTGTAGAACGATTTATTTTTGCCTCAAAATAGGCCTCAGTTTCAGCGATAAACTCTTCATTCGTGCGAAATTTCTTACCGGTGAGCATTTTTTTTTTTCAGTTCGGCGAACAGCCAGTAGTCACTGGGAGCCAAATCTGGCGAATACGGTGGATGTGGGAGCAATTCAAAGTTCAATTTATGTAGTTTTGCCATTGTTTTTATTGACTTGTGACACGGAGTGCGTTGTCTCGATGAAACAAAATTTTTTTTTCTTCGTCATATGCGGTCGTTTTTTTGCAACTTCAAATGCTTCAATAACGCTATATAATATTCACTGTTAATGGAACTTCCTTTCTCAAGATAGTCCGAGGCCATAACCTTTCTAGCCGATTGTTGTGCTTTTAGGCACTTTGGACGCAGTTCACCAGCTGCTGACCATTCAAATGACGATCGTTTTGATTCCGGAGTGAAGTTCCATGTTTCATCCATTGTCACATATCGACGCGAAAATTCCGGTTTGTTACGTTTACACCTGGCCAAACACTGCTCAGAATCATCAACACGTTCTCGGTTTTTGGTCAACAGTAAGCAAACGCGACGCCCACTTTGAACATAGCTAGTAAAAGTGGAACTATTAATGCAATCGAGAAGGATGCATCCTATAATTCGTTCGGTCATGTTGCTTATTATTTGAATAAATTGTCTGTTCAAAATTTGGATAATTGCATGACTTTTTTAGACTTTAATGGCTTGATCAGGTACTTGCGTGTTACGTTTTCGAACGTGACAACACGAAACCTCAAATGTTTATTCGTTTCTTAGTTAATGTTTTACGAGTATAATTCTCAGAATTCCCGCCAATGCCGCGGTAAACTCAGCCATAGCAATGTGACGATGGCGTGACACGGGCAACCAATCTACAGTCGGCCCTCCAACACATCCAATTAAAGCCATTACGCTGTCATTAGACGCGCTCTGTAATGGCAAACGCGCAAACGGAGGCAGTGCAGGGAATCGATTTAACTCCAAGCAATAATTTCCATTGCGATTGCATCAAACATGCCTAGTTCTGCTGTACACGAATGAACTGTAAAAATTACAATCAAACAGATTTCACAGTCAGCTTTATTAGCCTTCTCAGACTGGTGGGCAACGTCAATAAAAATAAAAACCCCGTAGCCGTCAACCCCAGAATGGGCGAAAGAATTCCTCACCCTTTTGTGGTAGAAAAAGCGCCCATCGCCGTCTCCGACGGAACTTACCTGTAATGGGAAAGAAAGAAAAAGAAAATGAAATTAGTTGCCCTCTCATGTTAGTTGACGTTTTGGATAATTGAATATTTTTAATGATCAATGTTTCAGATAAAAATAAGTAATAAAAATGCACCGTTTGTACTCGGGTGTTCGTACGTAGTTAAGTAATCCTCCATCCCCGTTTGCTTGCCACTCGAGAAAGTGGTCCCCAAAAATGGACAAAGTGCCATCCTAAGCTTGAAGTCTGACATCAAGATCTCTGTGAGACCGCTGTCAATCAGAGGAGATGGAAGAAGAAAAACTCTTTTCACGCTTGGTTTTTTTAGCTACCGAACAACTGTTTTCGGAATCCGAACCAACGATGATAGCGATCGTGGGCACCGAGTTAGTAATGGTTCGTAAATCAACGCCGTTCAATAGAAGGAGGTATCGTTTTGAAAAAGTTCATTCAAACTCGTCCGAAGTGTGAGTAGCGCAGCGAAAGCGTAACACGATTTGGAACGAGATAATCATCATCAGCATCTCCACCTGTGCGGGGGATGGTGGAAGTGAGGCATCAGTCCGACCCGACGGTTTCACTTTTGCTCCTGTTCAATCGCCCCGAAATTAAAGCAACCGTCAACCGTTTAGTCAACCGTTGGTCATTTGACAATTGCACGACGGGGCAGTCATAGACAAAATAGATTACAAAAATTAAAGCTCACTTAAAGGTTAGCTCACCCCACTTTGACTGATGATGATGATGACTGGTAATCCTACGCCACCAATTCTGAAGAGTGTTTTGTTTGGAGTGCTCCCAATTGAACGGGCACGAGTAGCAGCAGCAGTAGTTCACAAATAATGAGATGAAATGAGTTTGCAAACCACCCGAACCTATCGTGCAGTCACGGGAGTCGATCCATTATTATGCAAATAAGAAAAACTGCTAAGCGATTGCCTAACCGTTTTCGAGTTGATCTTTCACCTCTTGGGTCGCCGCACCGAGGGCTCCGAAGAGGGTGATCGGGTTCCAAGTAAGCTACCGGTATTTGCCGGGCCCATTTGGAACGGCAACCTTTCGGAATTATAGGAATGATGCTGGTAGCTGTGCAAATTGTGGTTGTCGAAACATTCCGCTAATGAAGTGTTTGATGGGACAGTTGATTAATGAAATTATCCAGACGATACGTCATTACGGACGACGCTAAGCGGTGCCTTTGGATGTGCCCGGAATTGATTCAAGAGACAATCCAGCTATCCAACGTATGGTAAATTAAGAAATTATACGCATTATGCTACTTCAACATCTGACACCTCGCTTTCAACGGTGAATAAACTCGCACTTGCAACATTTATCGTGTATGAGATAGCATCATTATTAACGATCGTCAGCCATGGTAAATGTAAATTTTTTTATTCGTTTTTTTTTTTGCAAAATTTACATACCAATAGCGAGTACCGATTGCAAACTGCTAGGTGGCAAGTGGATTGCCATTTCAATTTCCTGGTTTGCGAGATAAAAATTCCCGGTTTTTAGAACAATCTATGCCTGCAATTTATGCAACTTTTTAAAGCAGCTTTCGAGTAGTTTTATCAACGACTTTGTCGAGTAATTTTTCGAGCAATTTTATCGATTTTATTGTTAGAGGAATTTTTTCGTACAAAGAGCAATGATTTTAAAGCAGTTTTTCAACTATTTTTATGCAGGTGATAATTTCCGCAGAACTCGAAAATTCACTTGAATATAATTAAAAAATCTGCATAAGTTTGTCATAGATACACAATAAATTAGTCCGCATACAACACGTCACTTTGAGAAACCCCATTTAAACGGTTTCGACTTTATTCTCCATCTTTTTCGATGTTCTTAGTTAATTAATAAAAATTAAAAATACTTGTCTAAGCCTCGAAAACGAAACTCACTCAATTCTCTCCGAAATAGCTAAACTCAAAATTAGATTCATCTTAATGATATTACGGTCCTTTACAAAGTTACTTTGATTTTAAATTCATGTAAGTTACTGGCCATACGAACTGACTTCGGTTACACACCGGTCCCCGGAAAGCGGTTCCGGAATTTACGTAAACTTCCAAAACAAAGCTCACTCATTTTTCTCTAAAATGGCTCAACCGACTTTCACAAACATATGTTCCAAATAAAAAGTAATCTGGAAGTACAGGAAGAAGTGTGTTGAAAATGTCACAGCACACGGAAACCAATTAAGAATTTTAAAGGTGACACTATTCTACTAAAGACTGTCCCAGAAAGTATGGACGCACTTTGATTTCGCTGTAAATAATTCACAAGTATTAAATATTCAAATTTTATTCGATATATTGATAATATTAGACTACAACAACAGAATATTATTCTCAACATTTGCTACTCAGTCATTGTAGACTAGCTGGGGCACCTTCTTGCGAACGTTCCTCATTAAATTCCGTACAGACTTCTTGGTGACAAGTTTTGACACTTTGTTCCAATCTTTTTTCGAACTGTTGAATGGTTTCGGCTGCCGAGACATGTTTCCTAAGATGTGCCTTCGTTAATGCCCAAAATTCCTCAATTGGTCGAAGTTGTGGGCAATTTGGTGGATTCATGTATTTTGGGACGAAAGTGACATTTTTGGTAGCATACCATTCTACCGTTGATTTCGAGTAGTGGCAAGAAGCCAGATCTCGCCAGAAGACAACATGGGTAGAAGTCGTTTTTGTAAACATTCCTTGATGTATATTTCGCTGTTCATTGAAGCAGTGGTGATGAAGGGTTTCGAAATCTTACCGCAGCTACAAATTGCTTGCTAGACCATAGCTTTCTTACCAATTTATTCGACTTCAATCGATGTCTCGGACTGGTTTAACACTTTCCCTTCTCGCACCGTATAATATTGTGGTCCCGGCAAGGATTTGTAATAGAGTTTCACGTAGGTTTCGTCGTCCATGATTATGCAGTTCAAATTTCCAGCAAGAATCGTATTGTACAGTATTTGAACCCTCGGCCTGATCGATGCTTCTTGTTTCAGACTACGTTTTGGTTGTTTCTGCTTTCCGTTTTGGTTGCTAGGTTCGAAGATTCAAACGTTTTTTAGCACGAAGAACATTTGACTTCGAAGTGCCCACTTTTTTGGCCACATCCAGAACTGAAACCTCCTTCTTTTGCTCGAACGCCTTCAGTATTCGTTTATCCAACTGAGGGTTAGAAGGACCTTTTTTTTCGACCCGTTTTCGGTTTATCCTCAAAGGTGTTATTTTCACCGAACTTCCTGATTGCATTTCGCAGGGCTTTTTCACTTACTTCTTCCATTTTTGCCATCTTTCTCAGTGACAGTCCGCGTTCTGTGCACCATTTGTACACAATTTTTCGACGTTGTTCTGCTGAAAGTCCACGCATTTCGAAACAAACTAATGAAAACGAATAAACAACTGCACAAGTGGTTAGAGAAGAGTGTAAACAACAGGACGCATACTTTCTGGGACAGTCTTTAGCTAGTGATGTAATCATGCCTTTCTCATATTACTTATGTTTTCAAAAACATCTCCAGAAGACTTTGTCAAGATTAATTTTTCAAACTTGAATAAAATCAAAAACTTTCTTTGGGTATAAACTACCATAATCTTTTCGATTTGTAAACAGTTATGTCAAGTTGATATAGATTTAAATGTGGTAACCCTGTGCCAGGCGGGAGTGTTTTCTTCCTCCGTACCAGCACCGATACCGATGCGTACCGGTTTTGCATAATATTGTAAGAGAGTTTAAAAGTTAGGACAATAATTTCGGAACCGGAAGTCGGATCTGGAAGAAATTCAACAGTATCTTTTAAGACAATGAGATCTTTAAGGGCTGAGGAAAGTACCGTAAAGTGGTGGGTTTTTTGCTATTTTCCCGTTTCAAATGAAATTTTCTTGGAAACGGCGCAGAATATAGAAAAACTCACCTGACAATGTCTTCGAAATTTAGTTGAGAATATTCTGTGAAATTTTCAGAATGATTGATTGAGTTTAGCGGTCGTGTTGTATTTTTTCTGACTGAAGAACTGCTGAAAATTGGAACGCTCGGAGATGCATACCTCTACTTGTTCATCGAATATCTCGGCTTTGAAGACTTGTATCATAAATCTACCGAGACAAAGTCTAGATAATTTAGTTTAGATGCGATTAGTACATAAAAACATATGTGTTATCGCAATAAAAATAAAGTCTTATATTTTTCGGTGAAACAAAGTCAGTTTCAATGCATCCGCCATTTTTTTCGCGTTGGTTTCCTGATAGCATTCTGAAAAAAGAGAGAGAAATAAAAACGAAATACGATGCGCAAAGGGAATTGAGCGAACCACGTGGTCGATTTAAAACTCAACACGCGACCCTCTGTTCTCTGACCTTAATTTAAATCATGTAATTTGAATTTAATTTTATTTAATTTATTTGGTTTGACCGGAAAATTTAAGTGAGTTCCGTTTTTGAAACTTTTTTTCACTAATACCTATGCTTTCGCAAGTGGAAACCGGGGCCTAGTAGTCCAAAAGTAGATTTATATATTCACTAACTAACAAACCAATGAGTTTAATAAAAACTTGCACCTCGTTGCGCCATCACATGTGTAAAAATATTCATGAAATTGAAAAAAATTCACTTATCGCGCAGTAATACCAGAACCGGAAGTCGAATCTGGATCAACTTTCCGGGGACCTTTTTAAGGAATTTCAAAATTTTTTATTTGCATCCTAGTTTGTAAAAATCTGAGCTGAGAAATTTCCGAGGAAATTGAGTGCACATTTACTCATGGATTCCTTGTAATTCCGGCACCGGAAGTCGCATTCAAATAAAATTCAAGAACGTTGTATGGGACCATAAGACCTTTCAATTGAATCTAGGTCGATCCGGATCCGACTTCCGGTTCACCGCAATAAGTGAAAAATGTTCTATATTTATTCAGCATTTTTTCACAAGTGTTTGTGAAACGAGGTGCAAATTTTTATAAAAAATACTGGTAAATTCATCCAGTTGACAGATCTTGTTAGTTGGAGGATATATAAACCTACGTTGGGATAACTAGTCTTCGGTTTCCGCTTCCGAACGCACTCTGGTAATAGTGAAGAAAAGCTCCAAAAACTGAACTCACTCCGATTTCTCTGGACACATCAACCGATTTGCACAAATCATGAAAGCTCTCATTATCTTAAAAGACAATGTGCAATTTCGTCCAGATTCGACTTCGGGTTCAGAAACTATAGGGCGATAAGTGTCAAAACATGACCAGTGTCAAACAAAATGACGATGCAAAATGCGTCGGTACGTGCTGGAACGGAAGAAGAAAACATCACCGGCTTTGATCCGTTCGCAGCGTGCTTCGTTCAATTTCGTATAGCGTGCATGGTCGCCACATTGGAATCTATATTTTTCAGGCGAAAAATATGTAAATCTTTTGTTCAATTTGAAACCTTTTGTTAGTATCATCACAAAGCACAGTTCTCGAAGGGCAACTCTGACAAGCCATGTGCCATGGATTGGAACAAATGGTAATCGTCGGATGAGAAATTGCAGTTGAATATGGCGTGTGGAGAAACACTTCAGATTTCAGTGATTTCAAATTGGTATTTGTTTTCAATTTCAAAAGTATTTCACGACCATCGAAACATGATGTTTTGTATTACCATGAAGTAAAACTACTTTGGCGTGACGTTCTTCATGTTGTACAATTTCCCACGATGTTGAGACGTTTTTCGACCGTCGAAAAGTTGACTTCTAGCGATGTGTACTATGAATGGCTGGTTAACGCAATCTCTCGTGAAACTCGGATGCGCCACTAAACTCATGGACCTCCCGAGTGAACGGTTCAATAGTATCCGATTCTGAAGTTCCGCAAAGTTGTGATTTTATTCGTGGAAACTGAGAAAAAACTAAAAACGGTATCGCGGAATAAATAATAACTTGACCGCTACTGTATGAACGGGTGAATAGAATTTAGTCAAAATAGACATAATGAAATCATCCGAAAGCTCTATCTAACAGGTAAAACACGTGTGTTACCCGCGTCTTAATTGTTTATTACTTCTACTATATAATTACTATTTACCACGAAAATGGTTAATTGGCTATGTTGGTTGATCTGGGTAGCCGGCTACCGAGAAAAAATTATTGATTCATTTACTTTAAATCTGAAGTGTTATATAAAACCCCGTCTATCGGTTACCAGGAGTTAGGTGATCAAACAGTGGAAAAAGAAAAAAACTGTTTTAATCCATCTAGTGGTGTAATGATGCCTTTCTGATATCAATCATACTAAAGACTGACCAAGAAAGTATGGACACACTTTGATTTCACTGTAAATAATTCAAAAGTGTTAGATATTCAATTTTTTTTCGATATACTGATAATATTAGACTACAACAACAGAATATTATTCTCAACATTTGCTACTCAGCCATTGTAGACTAGCTGGCGCACCTTCTTGCGAACGTTCCTCATTGAATTCCGTACAGACTTCTTAGCGACAAGTTTTGACACTTTTTTCCAATCTTTTTTGACCTGTTGAATGGTTTCGGCTGTCGAGACATGTTTCCTAAGATGTGCCTTCGTTAATGCCCAAAATTCCTCAATTGATCCAAGTTGTGGGAGATTTGGTGGATTCATGTTTTTTTGAGACGAAAGTGACATTTTTGGTAGTATACCATTCTACCATTGATTTCGAGTAGTGGCAAGAAGCAAGATCTGGCCAGAAGACAACAGGATCCTTGCGGCTTCAAACCGTCGGTAGAAGTCGTTTTTGAAAACATTCCTTGACGTATATTTCGCTGTTCATTGAAGCAGTGGTGATGAAGGGTTTCGAAATCTTACCGCAGCTACAAATTGCTTACCAGACCATAGCTTTCTTACCAAATTTTTCGACTTCAATCGATGTTTCGGACTTCTCGCACCGTATAATATTGTGGTCCCGGCAAGGATTTGCAATCGAGTTTCACGTAGGTTTCGTCGTCCATGATTATGCAGTTCAAATTTCCAGCAAGAATCGTATTGTACAGCTTTCGAACCCTCGGATCTACTTTTTATAGGTTCGAAGATTCAAACGTTCTTTAGCACGAAGAACATTTGACTTCGAAGTGCCCACTTTTTTGGCCACATCCCGAACTAAAACCTCCTTCTTTTGCTCGAACGCCTTCAGTATACGTTTATCCAACTGAGGGTTAGCAGGACCTTTTTTTTCGACCCGTTTTCGGTTTATCCTCAAAGGTGTTATTTTCACCGAACTTCCTGATTGCATTTCGCAGGGCTTTTTCACTTACTTCTTCCATTTTTGCCATCTTTCTGAGTGACAGTCCGCGTTCTGTGCACCATTTGTACACAATTTTTCGACGTTGTTCTGCTGAAAGTCCACGCATTTCGAAACAAACTAATGAAAACGAATAAACAACTGCACAAGTGGTTAGAGAAGAGTGTAAACAACAGGACGCAGCCATTGCGAAATGGCAGCGGTTTTATCATATATAATACAGCGATATTCTATAAAAAAAAAATTACTTAGATTCTTGAAATAATAACCGAAATCGGTTTGTATAAGCGTCTACTAATAAAAACTATCAATTGGAGAAGATTTGAGGTCGATTTAGATCTTTTTTACGTTTTTTCATTCTTTTAAGTGATGGTATAAAATTTTTAACACACTATAACCTATAATTCCGGAACCGGAAGTCGGATCCGAATGAAATTTAGGAATTCCGTATGGGGCCACATGACCTTTCATTTGAATCTAATTTTGTGAAAATCTGTCGAACCATCGCTGAGAAAAATGAGTGTGGTCCGTTTGGGAAAGTATGATCACTATTTCCGATGCCTCTGGAATAGGAAACTGAAAACCAAGATAGCCGGAATCGGTTTGAATCGGCCATCTACTGATAATGACTACCGATTGAAGTAGTCTTGAGGCCAGTGTATAATTTTTTTATTTCGTCTTTTTGTTTCGCCGCTCTACGTGGCGGTATACAGCTTTTGACATACTTTACTGGATATTTCCGAAATTGGAAGTCGGATCCAGATGAAGTTCAGAAGTTCTGTAAAGTCCATTCGTTTGAACTTGAGTTTGTAAAAAGCGTCCACGCCATCTCTGAAAAAAGTAAGTAAGTACACACTTAAAAAAAACCCTGTGGTTTTACATCTTATTAAATGCACATAAATGGAGCCTCGCAGTTCACGCAAATTTACGTCGAAGAACATTTAATATTGTGTCTAAGACTCCATGACATGAAATTCATTGAAATAAAAAAAAAGTATACTGATAGCAACCGTCGCGACTTGAACCGAGTATCATTGGATCGCAAGTACGTCTGTTAATCGACTGAGCCACAGAAGCATGCATCTGCTTGGCTGGTGTAAGGTGCATTTAAATTTATACAGTCGAGCCTGCTAGCAGAACGCAAGTTACAGTCGAAACCAGTAAAATTCAACCTCATCTAACATTAAGTCATTACAAATAAAATTTTCCGTCATTTGACAAATTAGGTCTTTATGAATTACATCGTATGAGGGATTAAGTCACCTGTAAAATTCAAAATTTTTAAGTATGTGGTTTAAAATTTTAATTTTACATTAATCAACCGGAAGTCGGATCCAAATGAAGTTGATCACATTCGTGAACCATAAGGCCATTCATTTGAATCTAAGTTCGTGGAGAGTTCGGTCACACCATTTCTGAGAAAAGTTAGTACACACATTTTTATTTTTGGCATATTTTACCCCATAACTCCGGAACCGAAAGTCAGATCCAAACAAAATTTAAGAACTTAGTATGGGCTCAATTCCTTTCATTTGAATCTAAGTTTGTGGAAATCGGTTTGGCCATCTCCGAAAAAAATTGGTGAACTTATTTTCACATTTTTTTGCACATTTTACTCCATTATTCCGGAACCGGAAGTCGGATCCAAATAGTATTCAGGAATTTTGTATGGGACCACAAGACCTTTCATGAAACAAATTAAAAGCAGCCCTAGGGGTTTGATAAAATCGTGGTAAAATTTTAGAGTGGAAAGATTAATATTTTCGGAGTAGTGATTTTTTCAATCACGACTGCGAAGCGTACAGCGGCATAACTAGCTGGGATATGGGCTTAACTTGTCAAAGTTTTAGGCCGACAAAATTTAGTAAGTAAAAAAATTTTTTTTTGGCAAATTTTGTGTGGAATGCCCCACATATAACAATAGTGCTCTGTTACACTCTTCCTCAATAAAAATCGTTATTAACGCACAATTAACTTCTAGGGGGAAACCCCTTGCGTTGGTACATGAACATCAATGAGTCAGTTGCCTTCTGTTAGGGTAGTATTTCGTGACTACTCCACTTTCGTTGAAATTGATCAATCAACAATGGATACGTGTGCTTGAGTGATTTTTATTACACATAACGCTTGTAATTCATTCGTTCAAGTACACAACAAACTTCGGACTATTTAATTTAATGTTAATTTCAAGCAATTTTGTTGGGTTCAACGAATTTATTCACATTAAGTAATTTACATCACTGAAATTCTCTCATAACGAGAATGCACTAATTATGCCTTGCGTTGAAAAGGTTCCATTTGTAGACTGAGGACTAAAAAAATACTTATCTTGAAATTTTTGACCCGGTTTAAGAGCTCAATCCGTGCATGGCCCGGTAATTGGTCGTCACTGTCAAGACATTTTAGGTTTCTTTCTTGTTGTTCTGGTCCGACGGATGATGGATCAGCAGAGGTTTTGATTGTGACAGTGGTAATGGAAACCACGCACATTTGATTAAACGCGTTTGAGTTGACGAAATGCACCGGTCTGCAGTCGACGGTACTTAAATTAGCCGGACGAACCGAAAATTTTTCGATTACCGGCGAGTGTTGAAAAATTGCCCACGTTGAATGAACGAAAGTAATTCGTCGAGAAAAAGACCACCATCGGTGAAGTGATTTGCTTTCGCGGATAATCAACGAGCAGAAGTTGTAGACCACTGTAGACGAATGTTAACCCATTTGTAGGAGGAGAAAGATAACAGACGCGGTGGTGGTGAGTGAGTGGTGATTTCTCTACTAGCAAATAACATTAGCGAAGTCTACACGAATCAGAATAATTACCAGTTATTAAGCACTGCCTTTAAAAGTTAAGATAAACAGAGAAAATCATGTTTACCATTTAACCAAACAAATTACACACTATGTAAAGAAAAGCAGTTTATTTGTTTTATCTAATAATTAGTGGGTTCAGTTGATTGGTGGAGCAAAGTTTTCCGATGGATACACGCGAAAACAATAAGCATGAAATTGAATTTACCCATAGGGAAAGTATCGCCTGCGGGGGAAAAGCGAATACATTTCGAACGTCCTTCTTGACTGGGTGCAGCATGCGATCACCAGTCACAGCAGGCGGCTCCAACGCTGAAACGATCATACCACTATCAGCTGAAATGCACTGCGTTTCTGATCCGAACAGGGTGAAATTTGTTTAACAATCAAGCTTGGTTCCGATCGGGTCCTGTTTACTAGCGCTAGTGCCACCACCGCCTCGTCCGCCGACCGAAGTCTGATGTAACAATCCTTCCTCGTCCCTAGCCAAAGATGAGGTAAACATCGGAAACCTCTCGGATGATGGGATGCTGCTGCTGCTGCTGCAACCAACCAACGACCAACAGAACATGTTTTCGGATTTAACGAGTTGATTGCACATGCAAATATGATAACCGTGGATGATGGAAAGTCTGGGAAACGGAACACGTCTCGAGCTTTCCGTTCGGTTACCAACACCCGACGATGATGCGGTTTCAGTACCAGTAGGTGATTAGGCGATGCTTGTCAAACGATCACTCGTATGTTTTTGACCAAATAATAAGAAAGTGGTACTTTCGGGATCGCAATATGATTTCAACAACATCGTTTCAAAACTACATTTATTCGAGTAAACTTTAGCCAAAAGAATATGGCTAACGGTTTTGTATTTCATAAAGAGTAACCAAAAATCAGACGGCATTGATATTATTGGTGAAGATCGTAGAGTTGTGGAAGAGGCTTCCGTTTTTTTTAAAGGAGCTACTAGAATTGCATTGACCATGAAATTTTGAACACGAACTTGGCAAGGTACCTCACGCAGATGATAATGCATTGCTAATTAATTACGGTAATTATGAATTTGTTATTAGTTTTTTTTTTTAATTTTTTTTGAGTATTTCGCTAAGTTCATATAAAGTTAACAAGGCACACCTCCTAAATAAGCTTGAAAACAAATCGAAATCCAGTGGGTATTTTATTGCTAATAAGTTGCTAATTAGTTACGGTAATTATGAATTTGTTATTAGTTTTTTTTTTAATTTTTTTTGAGTATTTCGCTAAGTTCATATAAAGTTAACAAGGCACACCTCCTAAATAAGCTTGAAAACAAATCGAAATCCAGTGGGTATTTTATTGCTAATAAGTTGCTAATTAGTTACGGTAATTTTGAATTTGTTGCTTAATTTTTTTGAATATTTCGCCAAGTTCATATAAAGTTAACGAAGAAACCCTCCCCCCCCCCCCCATCCTTAAATAAGCTTAAAACAAATCGAAACCGAAGTTGCTAATTAGTTACCGTAATTTTGAATTTGTTGCTCATTTTTTACTGACTACTTCGCTAAGTTCATATGAAGCTAACGAATCACCTCTCCTAAATAAGCTTGAAAACAAATCAAAACCTAGTGGATAATTTGTGACTTATTAGTTGCTAATTAGTTAGGGTAGTTTTGAAGTATGTTGCTAATCAATTATGGTAATTGTGAATTTACTGCTCATTTTTTTTAAATTTTCTTTGAGTAACTCGCTTATGAATTCGTGTGTGAAGAACTCGGATGAAAAATTGAGCAACACATTCAAAACCACCGTAACTAATTAGCAACTAATAAGCAACAAATTATCCACTGGGTTTTGATTTATTTTCAAGCTTATTTAAGAGGGGTGTTTAGGTTAGCTTCATATGAACTTAGCAAAGTATTCGAAAAATCAAAAAAAAAATAGAAACAAATTTGAAACTTCCGTAACTAATTAGCAACAAACTATAAATTTCCAAACTTATTTCGAAGGTTGATTTGTTAGCTTCATATGAACTTAACGAAGTACTCAAAAGAAGAGAAAAAAAATTGAGCTTACTGGAAATGTGCGTATAGATTCTACAGCTTTGTTGAATCGAGTTAAAAGAGATCAAAAATTTCTATGGTTGATAAACCACAAGCAAATTTAAAATGACCCAAATCTGACATTCGCTTCTGCTCTATACAACCAAAAATATAGTTATTAATGTAATGGCTGTATTTCATGGCGCTCTATTCATTAGAGAGAATGGTGCGGTTCTGTTGAATTTACGTCTGCTTAACGATCTCTGACGAACTGCTTATTGGTACAAGAGTTCAAAATAAACTCTTGAGCATTGACGAGTCGAAGACGAAGCGTAAAGTAAGAAACAAACTTCTGTTTAGGAAAGCTATTCAAAGCATTACTTTGGAGACAGCATGGTCCCAATTCCAGATTCCTCAATTAATAATACTGTAATTTTTCAATTGAAAATGTGTATTGTAAGTAATAGGTGCAAAATACTTTATTGAACTCCTGCATGTTCCCAGCTGCCTTGCCAGACTTCTTTAAGACCCTCTTCACGATTTCCCAGTAACGTTCGATGGGTCGAAGCTGAGGGCAATTTGATGGCATGATATTTTTCTCAACTAAATTTATACCCTTTTCCGCAAGCCAATTGAGAGTGGTTTTGACCTAGTGAGCCGACGCTAAATCAGACCAAAACAGTGGAGGTGTACTATACTTCTTAGATAAAGGCAGCAATCTCTTCTGCAGTCACTAAGATCGATAGATTTCTGCATTTATAGTTCCGGTAGTGTAAAAAATGGTTGACTTCAAACCACAGGAACATATTGCTTGCCATACCAGTACCTTTCGACCGAATTTCTCTACTTGAATCGGCCTGTCCGCATCGCTCACATCCTCCCCAACGACGACAGCAAAGTATTGTGGACTTGGAAGGGTTTTTGAGTCCTCCTTTACATAAGTCTCATCGTCTATCAAAACGCATCCATCCGGACACTGCAAAAGACGCGAATACAATTTACGAACCCATGTTGCTGTTCGCTTCTTCTGTTCTACACTTTGTTTCGAGATTTTCTGCTTCTTGTAGGTCTTCGGGTGATTTCGCCTCTTGAAACGCTTGTCATTCCGACACTCGTTCCTGCTTTTTTGCCAAACCACGTATTGACATTGATTTATTTCTTCATGATTAGAGATACCACTTTCTGTTCTAGTTTCGGGTTGGAAGAACCGGGTTTTCTGCCTTCCTCTGGTAACTCAATCAAAGAATAGTGTTCCCCAAACTTAATAATGATGGTTTTAACATTGGCATGATGAATTCCAAACCGCTTCGCCAATTTTCGCATAGTAATACTCTTCTCACTTAACCATGTGTCCAGAACCTTAATTTTCACTTTCTTTTCAATACGCGACATTTTGAAAACGCAGAATTTCAACCGAACAAACAAGTAAACAAACGAAAGCTGACAGCCAAACGCATAGCATGCTGTGATCTGAGCATTAGAAACCATCACAAATCCATGCGTACAACACAAATGTATGTGGATAGCTTATTTTCGATACACTCCTTAGTTACCTTCGAAAGCATTTTTTTTTTCATGCAACACACGAAAGTCACGAAAGAACTGTTCGTCTTTTGAAGCGATTCAGACGAGATACCCTTTTTCAGCTCTTCATAACTAGTGGGTGAGACATCGACGAAAATAAATGATAGTCAAGAGGAGCCAAATCAGGGAAGTATGGCGGACAGATAGTCGGGCAAAAGTTCCCATCAAATTTCAAAAAAGATGGTTTTGAATGCATTCGCTATATGCTCGGGGGCGTTGCCGTGTTGCAAAATAACTGCAAATATCTGGTGACGTATTCTGATCGTTTTTAGAGCAATGCTTGAATCAGTCCGTCGAGTCCTGACCTGGAAGGAATCTCCGTGTCAGTAAAATCGTAATACTAGCCATGCAATGTTTCTGTACGCTAAGAAGTGGCAGCGAAGTCTGTTGAAACAGAAAGACCAAATTCCACAAAACAAATGTACAAATGCTAGTATTTTGTTTTGCTTGATTCTTCGGAAAACCGCGTATCTTCAGAAAACCGCGTAAAAATATCGCGTAACTTCGAAAATCCGCATAAAAAACCGTAGAGCAACAAATTTTTTTTATGCCGTATGTCTTAGAAATGCATGCAACGTCCAGATCCTGTGTAATTAAAAAAAATCGTTTTGAAAACAGATCGACTTTGGGATCGCATAACTTCTAAAATCTGCGTAGAAAAAAACCGCAGAGGCAAATTTTTTTTTCTGTGCCATATGTCTTAAAAAAGCATGAAACGTCCAGATCTTTTGTCGGCTGCTCGGCCATCCATGGAAGTTGACCGTCAATGTCAATTTCCCTCTCTGAGCAGCCTAGATAGCCGTGTAGTGTCGGTAGCGGTTTCCCAACTGGCTAAGAATAACGCTACGGTCCACCTGTACCGGTGGTATAAGTCTACCAAACAGGTAAGCCGTGTGGCATCCGGCGGAATTATTTTTTACCAAGAATTGATCCACTGGTTTCCTGTTCCATGTCGTCAAGGTGTATTTCCGTGCCGATGGCTGAATGGCTGCAGGAGGTTAAACAATGCAGTCGTGAACGGAATATCTTGGGATTTTCCCTTACTGTGTTAAGCGAAGCTCTGGCACAGTGGACGACTTCTTTCTTCGCAACTCGTGGGATTTAAATGATTAAAACATTTAAAAAAATCCTTACATGGTTCGCTATAGGCGATTATAAGCCAATATATTTGGTTTCTTGTAGTTGTTGTACGGTAAGTGCTGGAGGTGGAGTGTTCGTTACTTTAATTGATAATGGTTAGAGTAGCACAAATCAATCTCCAGCATAAACGTACAGCAACTATGAATCTATCCAGACTTCTGCAAGAAGGTAAAGCTTCTTTAGCTTTGGTTCAAGAACCATATTTCCAAAAGGGAAACTTCTACGTTGGAAAATTGTTAAACCCAGTCTTTGTTGCCTTTAACAAGACCGGAATGACTAATCCACGTGAAATGCCTCGAGCATGCATACTTGCAAATAGTGCTCTCGATGTCTCTCTCATATCGGAGCTCACAACTCGGGATATTTGTGCTGTCACAGTTGGTATGACTACTGATGGCATAGACAGGAAATATGTCTATTGTTCGGCATATTTGCCGCATAACCAACCTTCGCCAAGCGATGACTTCAAAAAGGTTGTATCATACTGCTGCAAAAGTGATTTACCGCTTGTAATCGGCAGTGACATAAATGCTCACCATATCATTTGGGGCAGCACAGATATAAATTCGAGAGGCTCTGATATGATGGAATTTGTGAGCAGTACAAACCTGCACATAGTCAATGCAGGAAACCGTCCAACTTTTGCGAGATCTGGCAGAGAGGAGGTTTTGGACGTAACTCTCTGCTCTGATAGAATTGCGCATGAGTTGGTGAATTGGCTCGTCTCCGATGAGCTCGAACCTTCGTTGTCTGATCATAAGTACATATTCTTTGATCATTCAAACGTTAAATTTGATATTATCACATATCGTAATCCCAAATCTACAAACTGGGACCTCTATGAAGAGGGCTTGGCGACTAGATTTTACGGGTACCAACCAACAATTGAAACCCCAATTGATTTGGAAAATGTTGTCGACGAGACAAACTCACTCATAGTTGCAGCATATGAAGAGGCTTGTCCACTTCGGATTGTGCGAGCTACTAGAGGAACTCCTTGGTGGAATGCTGAACTTGCTAGACTAAGGAAACTATGCAGAAGAGCTTGGAACCACCGTCGCAGAAATGGGTCGGAGGCATTCGTGTTGGCTCGAAGGGCTTACAAAAATGCTCTTCGATCGTCTGAGCGAAGTGGTTGGAAAAGCCTCTGCACAAATGTCTCTAGTCTCAACGAGGCTAGCAGATTAAATAAGTTACTTTCGAAGTCTAAGGACTTTAATGTCAGTTTCTTAAGAACTTCAGATGGTGAACACTTGTCTGATGAAGGTGATGTACTTCACTATCTTTTTAACCCTCACTTTCCAGGATGTATGGATCCATCACCGACAGCTCTTCTCGAGACTTTTTCAGGTAGTTACGATTCTTGGGCCCTGGCTCGAAGCGTTGTGACGATTGAATCGGTCAAATGGGCAGTTGAGAGTTTTGCTCCGTACAAGTCTCCTGGAAAGGATGGAGTTTTCCCAGTGTTACTGCAGAAAGGGTATGAACATTTCAAACATGTTTTGAAGAAAATACTTACTTTTAGTCTTGCGACAGGATATATTCCAAGAGCCTGGCAGGAAATAATTGTCAAATTTGTTCCCAAAGGCGGTCGCGACACTTATGAGGAAGCGAAGAGTTTCAGGCCTATCAGTCTAAGCTCATTTCTTCTTAAAACAGTGGAACGCATAGTCGATCACTATATCAGAAATGTTAGTTTGGGCCTGCATCCGCTACATGGAATGCAACATGCTTACCAGCGTGGAAAGTCCACTACAACCCTGTTACATGATGTTGTGTACAACATTGAAAAAGCTTTCTCACAAAAGCAATCTTGCTTGGGAGTTTTCCTAGATATTGAAGGTGCCTTTGATAACGTGTCTTTCAATTCAATTCTGGAAGCAGCCCGTGGTCATGGCATACCTTGAAGTATCACAAATTGGACACACGCAATGCTTAGCAATCGACTTCTTTGTTCATCGCTTCGGCAAGCAGAGATTAGGAAGCTAAGTGTCTGTGGGTGTCCTCAAGGTGGTGTACTATCCCCACTTTTATGGAACCTTGTCGCTGATGGTTTGTTAAGGAAACTTAATAACCTTGGATTTCCGACTTATGGTTTTGCCGACGATTATCATATATTGATGACCGGTATAAGCATTAACACTCTCTTTGATTTAATGCAGCAAGCCCTGCGATCTGTTGAACAATGGTGTTGTCAGGTTGGATTATCTGTAAATCCGGGCAAAACATCAATGGTTCTTTTCACTCATCGTAGGATAATCACAGGAGCTCGTCCGTTGCAGTTCTTTGGTTCAGAGGTCACTGTGGTCGAACAAGTTAAATACGTCGGGTTTATTCTTGACTCAAAACTGAATTGGTCTGCTCACATTGACTTCAGAATTAAAAGAGCTTGCATGGCTTTCGGCCAATGTAGACGAGCTTTTGGAAAATCATGGGGACTCAAACCCAGATACATTCATTGGATCTACACAACTATTGTTAGACCAATTTTAGCATATGGATGTCTTGTATGGTGGCAGAAAGGAGAAGTCGCGACAGTTCAGTCAAAGCTAAATCATCTCCAAAGGATGGTCCTAATGGCGATGACAGGAGCATTCACGACAACTCCTACTGCTGCTCTAGAGGCGCTACTGTGCATTAAACCACTACATGTGTTCCTAAAACAAGAAGCATTATCTTGTGCATATCGTCTTAAGGTTACAGGGCTTTGGAACAGTAACCCATTAGATTATGCTACCAGCCACACTCGCTTGTGGTCTCAAATGGTTACGTGGGATGAGTATTTACTCGCTCCTAGTGACCTAACTCTCACATGCAGTTTTCCTTTCAAAACATTCAATGTGAGCTATCCTTTTCGTGAGGAATGGTTGTCTGGTTGTCTGGAACGACAACTTGATGAACACATAGTTTGTTATACGGACGGTTCTCTGTTGAATGGTCGTGCTGGTGCTGGTGTCTACTGTCGTGAAATGAGGCTGGAGCAGTCTCATTCACTTGGTAGATACTGTACTGTGTTTCAAGCAGAAATCTACGCGATTCTGTGTGGAGTACAATCGGCACTTCAGCAGAGGATCTGTGGTAAGCGAATTTATTTTTGTTCCGACAGTCAGGCAGCCTTAAAAGCACTCAGTTCGAATGACTCACGGTCGAATCTAGTGATCGCATGTCGAACTCAAATTGAAGACCTCAGCATTTCAAATGCTGTTTACTTCTTATGGGTACCCGGCCATTCTGGTATTACTGGAAATGAATGGGCTGATGAGTTGGCTAGAGCTGGTGCAACGAATGATTTCGTTGGTCCTGAACCAGCTTTACCACTTTCAACTAGTTGGATAAAGCACAAGATTCGTTCTTGGGCTGTATCCAAACATGCCAGCTACTGGCGCAGCTTGCAAACTTGCGCTCAGACAAAAGCATTTCTACCAGATTTAAATCTGAAAATGCCAAAGTGTCTACTGCATTTCTCCAAGCATCATTGCAGTATTCTGGTCAGAGCTCTGACTGGACATTGCAAACTCAATTATCACATGGCTACTATTCAACGTGCTGAGTATTATTCGTGTGATTTGTGTGAATGCGATTTTGGTACTTCATATCATCTGATATGTAACTGTCCCGCATTGACGCAGCTACGTATCCGGGTTTTTGGTTCTCCATACATGGTTGAGTCTGTGTATGCGGAGCTAAAATTGAAGGATATTCTCTCGTTTCTTACCCAATGTGGTAAGGAGCTATAGTCAGAAGGGTTCATCGTTCTTCCTGGAGTGAATGAATCCCTTCTGTATTTACCTTAAATAGGGTTTAGCAGATTGTTTGGCATCTTTTAGGGGGTGCCGAATTTACTTCTGCTCGTACATACTGCGAATCGTTCTGCATTCTTCCGGGAGTGCAGAATGGTGTCGCTTTTGTAAGATCTTCAAATCCTCTCGGGGGTTGGAGGTTTTATTAACAGCGGACTGTTCGGGACCTCGTAGAGGTTTAGAATTTACTTCTGCTTCCACTAAATGTGATCCTCAGCAGATTGTTCGGCATCCCTTAGGGGTGCAGAATTTACTTCTGCTTTTATGTGTTTTTGTGTCGTCAATTTTTCCCATCCTCCTAGTCCAACCCTTACCATTTCCTTTCAATCCTTCCCTCTTATATATCGGGAAAATGATGCTAAAAACATATTGATGGCAAGGCACAAATCTCCAAATATCAAGGGGAACGTGCCATTTGAGCCAATTTGTTCTGATTCCTGATTCCTGAAACGTCCAGATCCTGTGTAATTAAAAAAAATCGTTTTGAAAACAGATCGACTTTGGGATCGCATAACTTCTAAAATCTGCGTAGAAAAAAACCGCAGAGGCAAAATTTTTTTTCTGTGCCATATGTCTTAAAAAAGCATGAAACGTCCAGATCTGATGTCATCTCGGAATATTTTTTTGAATAAAATCGACTTTCAGACTTGGAAAAATTATGAGATTTCCGAAATTGCACTTTTTGTGCCAATTGTCTTAGAAATGCATGAAACGTCGAGAGTTACTGTAATCTAAAGAAAATTTTTTTTGACGAAAATCGAACATTTTTCAAGTGTCAGAGAGTCGACTTAAAAAAAATCGGGATAACACCAGATCTCGACGTTTCATGCATTTCTAAGACAAAACAAAAAGCCGGGTAACTTAAAAATTCGCGTAAACAAAACCGCGAAACTTCGGAAATCCGCGCGAAAAAACACGTATCTTAGGAAATTTGCTCAAAAAAGGTAAAACTTCGCTTTCGACTTCGATTATACCGCTTCTCGAGTTGCAGTGTGGGAAGTACCTACAATTAGTGGTTCTATTTTCATACCATCATGGATGGCCTAACCGATTTTTTTTCGGGAGAACATATCTAAAAAAAAACTGTTTACATTAATAAAAAATTAAGATTTATTAGGCCGCAGTTGATTGTTTGTACTCTTTAGAGTATAGCATTTGATTTGTTTGATTATGAATTAGAATGAAAATCCAAAACTAAAAACATTAGTTTCGATATTTAAAAGTTTCTGATATGGCAAGCAATCTGATGCTGTAAGCATGCCATTTCTTTTTTAATCCACCTAGTGGTGTAATGATGCTTTTCTCGTTTTACTTATATTTTCAAAAACATCACTAGAATATTCTGTCAATAACTTTTCTTCAAAATTTAAAATTTCAAACTTTTTTCTAATAAAATCAAACATTTTCTTTGGGTATAAACTAACATAACCATTTCAATTTGTAAGCAGTTATGTCAAGTTTATATAGATTTAAATGTGGTAACCCGGCACGCTGTACAAAATTGAACAAAGCACGCTGTGTGATAGGCGGTGGTGTTTTTTTCTTCCGTACCAGCACGTCCGGAGGCGTACGGGTTTTGCATCATTTTGTATGACAGTTTGAACACTCATCGGCCCATAATTTCGGAATCGCAAGTCGGGTCTGGATGAAATTGCACAGTATTTTTTAAGACAATTAATTGGAATCATGATTTGTGAAAATCGGCTTAACCGTTATTGAACAATCGAAGTGAATTCCGTTTTTGAAGCATTTCTTCACTATTACCGGTGCTTTTGGCAGCGGAAACCGGAGCCTAGTAGACCCAAAGTATACCTACCAACTAACAAGATCAACCAATTAGATGAATTTACCAGTAGGTTTTTAATAAATTCTCACCTCGTTTCGCCATCACTTGTGAAAAAATATTCATGTAAATGAAAATTTTTCACTTATCGCACTGTTTCACCAAAACCGGGAGACGGATCTGAATCATTTTTTCGAGGACTTTTCAAAGAAATTCAAAATCTTTTATTTGCTTCTTAGTTTGTAAAAATTGGTTAAGAAATTTCCGAGCAAATATAGTGCACATTTTCTCATAGATTTGCACATATCACCTTGTCTTTCAGGAACCGGTAGTCGGATCCAAATGGTATTAAATAGCACTGTATAGCTTTTTTTATATGAGAAAGGCAAAACATACGGTACAAGCTCGAAAAAGTATTATTCGGAATCTTAGTACGGACGGCGAGCGTTCATCTTCATTAAAAAAGTTCATAAATTGGTTATACCTCAGCGTAAATTGAAATGGTGTGAGATAGCTGAGAGGATAGCCGTTTACTCACATTCGAACCCAACTACGTGTTGATGATTCAGAGAAGTATTTCACCAATTATTAACAGTAATATATCAGATTTATTGCGTCGATACGCGACAATGGATGAAACATGGATCCATTACTTCAATTCCGAAATCAAAACGATCATTATTTGAGTAGATTGCATCCAGTTAACCATGTCCGAAGCGTACACAGACACAAATGTCAGCTGAGAAGGCAGTTTAGTATTTTGTAATGCACATGGTATACTCTTCATCGACTATCTTGAGAAAGAGGAAACAATCAATAGCGAATACTACATGCAAAAAATTGAAGAAAAACTACCTCATATGTCGAAGAAAAGACCACAGTTTCATCAAGACAATGCACCGATTTATAAGTCGATGGCAACTAAAGTTAAATTGAACGAATTACACTTCGAGATGCTTCCTCATACACCATATAGTCCAGATCTGGCCCCGAGTGACTCATCGGTAAGGAATTAAATTCACATGAGGACGCTTCAACAAACACTGAAGCATGTTTTGAGGTAAAAGAAAATCGAGAAATTATAAAGGGTGATTTTTTGGCTGGTATCTTTTTGGTAACACTGCTTTTGACAGATCACGCGTAAGTCGTGTCTTGTGTCATTGTTAAACTTGTTCGATTTGGTATATAATTCATTCATGAATCATCGTTTGGCTTAGATTTAATTATGAGGGGGCGCTGGGAAAGCTGGAGAAAGATCCACTTTTCTTTATCGAAAAAATTGTGTTCAGAGACTAAGCTCATTTCTGGTTACATGGGTACGTCAACAAGTAAAATTGCCACATCTGGAGTGAAGACCAGCCAGAAGCATTGCAAGAGCTACCAATGCATCCCAAAACAGTCACTGTTTGATGTGGATTATGTGCCGGTGGCATCATGGGGCCGTACTTCTTCAAAGGCGGCGATGGTCGGAACACTACCGTGCGAAGGTTGACGACTTTTTTGCCTCAAATGGAAGAATTGGACATGCCTGACGACATGTGGTTTCAATAAGACGGTGCCACACCCCACACGGCACGCGAAACAGTAACCAAATTGAAAGACACCTTCGGTGATTTAACGACTTTGGACAATTTTTTTTTTTGTGGGGCCATGCTAAGTCTCATGTCCACAAGGATAAACCAGCAACGATAGACGCACTGGAAGCCAATATTGAAGTCTTTATTCGTAAAATACCTGCCGATTTGTTGGAGAGAGAGAGAGAGAGTGTGTGTGTGTGCCAGAATTAGACCTTGCGCATGTGCCGTGGCCAACATTTGCATGAACTCATCTTCAAACATTAAATTATATTCATCGTTCTATCGATTCCAATAACGATTTCATCAATATGCTCAAAAAATCACTTTTTAGAAGCGTTAGAATGAATTACATTGGTTCAATAGAAAAAAACCTGTTTTAATCCACCTAGTGGTGTAATGATGCCTTTCTCATATCAATCATACTATCATATATAATACTGTGGTATTCTTCAAAATTATTTTTCTTCGATTCTTAAAAGAAAAACTTTCAATTGGAAAAGATTTGAGGTCAATTTAGAAAACTTTTTACGGTTTTTCGCTCTTTTCAGTGATGGTATAAAATTTTTAACACGCTTTACCCTATTTTTCCGGATCCGGAAGTCGGATCCTGATGAAATTCAGGACTTACGTATGGGATCACAGGACCTTTCATTTGAATCTAAGTTTGTGAAAATCAGTTCAACCATCCCCAAGAAATGTTAGTGCACTTATTTTCACAATTTTTTGCACATTTTACCCCATAATTCCGGAACCGGATGTCGGATCCAAATAATATTCAGGAATTTTGTATGGGACCACGAGACCTTTCATTTGAATCTAAGTTTGTGAAAATCGGTTCAGCCATCTCCGAGAAAAGTTAGTGCAAAAAACGTTACATACACACATACGCACATACACACACACACACACACACACACACACACACACACACACACACACACACACACACACACACACACATACACACACACAGACATTTTGCGTACTCGACGAACTGAGTCGAATGGTATATGACACTCGGCCCTCCGGGCCTCGGTTCAAAAGTCGGTTTTCACAGTGATTGCATAACTTTTCTATATGAGAAAGGCAAAAAGGTTTTACACGGATTTTCGAAACCTTTTCAAACTATGTTTCGACTATTTGATTCAGCCTGAGTGTTATCCTGGAGAAGATAGTATGAAATAGTCGAAACGTTGGATTGAAACGATAGAGTCCGATTTTATATCGAAAAATCAAATACTCTAAAACTGCTGTGTGTGTGTTTTATACATACAAATAACTTTAGCAGTACAATCGCGTAAAGAATAAAAACTTCCCTATTTCTAATAAATGAAATTACGTGATACAAAATAAACGAGTGAATAGGATTTAGACAAAATAGTTGATTAATTGCATTGACATATTCTAAACAGTTGTTATAAAATCGTTTTAAATTTATTTCCGCTTTATCATAGTAATTATTTATTAAAATTATTAATTGGTTATATTGGTTGATCTGGACAGCTGGCTACCGAGAAAAATATTAATTCATTGTTTGAAATATTAATATCAAGGGTTTCTGCCTTTCTCTATAGAAAGTTATTAGAATTGTTGGAAAAACCAACTTTCGAACGGAGCATCGGAGACCCATAGTGTTATATACCATTCGACTCAGTTCGACGAGATCGGAAAATGTCTGTGTGTGCGCACTTTTAGAAGATATTTATACGCTCAATTTTCTCAGAGATGGCTGAACCGATTTTAACAAACTTATGCTCGTTTGAAAGCTACTGTTAGACCATTGATCAAGTTCAAAGATCAAATGGCTGTGACTTTTGGTTCCAGAGATACGATGGTATTAGTGACGTAACCGACAAAACACGTTGATTTTTACCGCTCTTATTTTGGGATCACCTCTAATTTCGTAAAGCGCTAGTGCTCAAAAGTTTGAGCATCTCTAAAAATATCCTCATACAAAATTTGAGCTAAATCGAACATGCGTAAAGGGTGCTGCTCGGCGGTAAAGGTTTGAAAATGTTCGATCTTGAAAAAGCACCAAATCGAAAAAAAAGTTTGATGCCAAAAGTCTTAGAATTGCATGAAACATCGAGATTTAGTGTCATCTCGAAATTTTTTTTTTTTTTGAAAAAATTGACTTTATGGGACTTTTGATATTTTTACTAAGTACCAGAAAGTCGATATTTACAAAAAAAATTTTTTCGATATGACACTAAATCTCGACGTTTCATGCAAGACTTCTAAGACTTTTATCATCAAACTTTTTTTTTCGATTTCGAAAATTTCAAGTTTTTTTCTACTATATACCGATATATGTTATCTCTGTTATTAACTTTATAATATCAACGGATTTGCACAATAGTTGATTTTTATCATGCAATTTATAATCCTGAAAGACAATCAATAACATGGAAGAAGAAAACATTCCAAATAAAACTTTTCTCCGAAGCTAGACGGAAATAAATAGGTTGAATGAAGAGATAATTTAGTAAAATAGAGTAATTATAAGTGAAACATTGAAAATATCTAATAACTGAAAGGAAAAAGAAACTCCAGCAATTGTCACCTTTTTCGACATGGAAGCAGGAACCCAGTGGATCTATTCTTGGTTCATTTTTTCCGCTGGATTCCACACGGCATCTAGACTGGTACTGTCCGGAGAGAGCTAATAGACTTAATACACTTCAGCAAAAGAAATAGATCCTATTTGAAGGATTTTCAATAATATTCGCGTTTCAAATGAATATTATTACATACAAACTAATTCGCATCCTCACATTCGGCTACTAACGCAGAAGGCGATAGCACCAAGTTGACCCCGTTCTATTGACCAAATGTCATCATTAATAGCATTTAACAGCGTCACCAATCACCGTCGAAAATCTAGCGGAAATTTCCAACACCACTTCGACGAACTCACGAACTATCATCGATCGGACAATCGAAACCCGAAGTCTAAAAGTTTCGTCGTAATTATACCGTTCAAGATTTAGCACGAGTAGTCTGAAGAGGTTTTCGCTCTCCTTAAACTTTCGCCTGCTGCTTCTGCTGCTCTTCAGTTATTAGAACAGATCTTGTGTATATTTTTTTGTTCCATTCCTCACTGATGAACGGTTTCCTAGATTCGCAACCACCATTCATTGGGCTGTAGCAATTTCTATTATTTTTGCGCACGAGGATACCCCATGCTGAGCTTTCGCGAACTTCAGTCGCTCGTTCAAGATCTATATTTTCCGTATTAATGAACCGGTAATGATGATAGTAATTATCGATCATGTTCACTCTAGCTCGGGACGCCAATCGCCAGTCCAGTCAACGACGCGAGGACGATTGATTTCTTTTATGCCGAGTACCGGTCTGTGTGACGACGCCGCGGCCGCACGAGGAAGAAAGTGTCCGCCCCCTTGCACCAACCAAGACGGGGTTGAGATGCCCATGTTCACAAAGACCGAGGTGTCGGTTGTAATGGATGTCGGGACTTCAGATGACCATAATGATAGACATCATCCGTGTTGGTTTCTCGGCAGGGTCCCCTGGTTCCTCCTCAGTTCCGTCGCTATTTGTTCGTTACCATTTTTGCTATTGATTTTTTTTTATTGTTTTGCTCAGCAAACCCCTCTTCAGTGCGGATGCTTCCGTTAAAGTGCTGCAAAGGGAAAAAAATGAAGTGTAGCATTGTGTAATTATGCAAATTTTTCCCGACGTTGGTTCTGTTACGGAATGGTGACTTTACTGGTTGACTATGGCGACTAGTGAGGTCTGGGAAACCGATGATGCCCTCCCGGGGGTGATCACTAGCTAAACTGAGTTGATCGTTTTGTTAAATGACGGCTTATTAAAAGTGACTTGCTGTGCCACAGAGAATCTATCGAAGCTTATAATGAAATCATAATTCAGGGTCCGAAACTTAACGCGTGACATTTTCTCGAAGCAGAACACCGCAACTTGGGTATAAACCACATTTTGCAGGAAATCATCCAGCGATTGCGGTGGTGGTTGTGGTGGTGGCGATGGCTTTCCTACATAACCGTATTTGAAATCATACCCCATTCCGATACCGTTTGACGTTTCACAGTCTCCGTTGGTCATTTTTAACTGCACCCGCCTGTCTGTGGTATGGTTTTTTTTCGGTGTAGCAACTGCGATCGTCATAGGAAACCCTAGATCAGCTCGCCACACGCACATGATTGATCGCAATCCACTGGGATTTATGTGTCTGTTCACTTAGCCCGTGTGACTAGTCGAGGCAGTGTCGATCCATGTATGGCAACGTTAGTAACCCGACCTGATCCGATATCTTAGTACAATGTGGTACTGTGCCCGGCACTTGGGCACAGATCGATACGAATAATGCATCGAAAACAAATTGATCGATGAGTGCTTTGAACGGGTAATCATATGCATGTTGGCTTTCACGACTGTGACAGTTTCGGGAGCGAAGGGTGTCTCGAGAAACTCTGCTGCTGCTGCTGCTGCTGAGGCTGCGGTTTGCATTCACCAGTTCCGAGTCAGGCCAGAGATAAGATTACTACAAATTATTGGTGCAATTAATTGTGAGTTTTTCCATCTGTTCGGTTGCCGATCGGTATGAATGAGTCACGGGACCAGTTCGAACCCCGGTCGTAGTCTGGAATGATTGGAATTGCTCCGTTAGAACAACGGTGCTATCGAGTTGCATTGCGTTTCAAGAAGAGACAAATTATCAACAAAATCATTCCATTGCGAAAACTTGCTTAAAATCAGTGAACCAATTATCACAAACTCAGATTTAAATGAAAGGTCTTTTGCTCCTATAGACTGCTATTGAATTTTATCCCGATCCGACTTCCGGGTCCGGAGTAACAAGGTGCAAATTTATGAGAAAATGCGCATTCAATTTTCTCGTAAATTCCTTGGGCGATTTACACAAACTAAGATGCAACTAAAAGGTCTTCCAATCCCTTACAAAGTCCTTGAAAAGTGAAGAAATTTCAATTTCATGAGTATTCTTTCGCAAGTGACGGAGAAACGAGGGGCAAATTTTAATTAAACATTCGCGTAAATTCATCTACTTGGCAGATCTTGTTAGTTGGATTGGTAAATGAAACTACTTTGGGACTACTAGTCCCCGGTTTCCAGTTCCGAAAGCACCGATAATACTGAAGAAAGGTTCCAAAAATGGAACTCACCTCATTTCTCAGCAACGTTTAAACCGATTTTCACCAAACTTGACTCAAATTAAAGCTCTGATGGTCTTAAAAGATACTGTACGATTTCATCCAGATCCGACTACCGGATCCGAAATTATACGACAAAATGACGATGCAAAACCGGTACGCATCGGTACGCGTTGGTACGGAAGAAGAAAACACCACCGCTTTTGCGAACGAAGCACACAGCGTGCTTTGTTCAATTTCGTACAGCAGTGTGTACGTGAGAACGAACTTGAATCGGTTTTTGCAATGACTGAGCGGAAATATATATTGGAGAAGCCAAGTGAAAGAAAAACTAACAGAAAAGATGAATTTTTGGAAAAAGATACGCTCAGAGACAGGACTCGAACCTGCATTCTTATGCATTCCGTGCATACGCGCTACCATTTCGCCACTCTGATCTTGTTTTAGCCACTCCAAAACTCGAAACAGACATAGTAGCAACGTACATCGAACATGGTCTACATCATGGCCGTCACCCGACCGATACCTTCTATCCAAACATCTAAAGGTAACAAGCGATTATAAATACACTCTTCTACTCGATGCTTGAGATCGGATGTTTACTTTTTGAGTTATACGGAGTTTTATGTCAAAATTTTCAGTTTTTTGACAGTATCTGTCACAATTGACCTTGAAAACAGAATATGTTTTAAGACTTAGATTCCGCACGGTAATAGCTATCCAACAAGCCATAGTTTGTTAAAATCCGTCCATTTTTAACGGAGATATCGAATTTTTTGTGTAAGCGACTTTTCCCCCATATTCCAGCAGTAGAAGTTCTGAGCGCTGTATGGCAAAGAAAGGCTTGGGAGCAACGGAAAACACGATTTTTTATTATGCTGTTACATACAATTGTTTCTAAGTGCCCAAAAGACTGTGTACAGCATCCTTTTTCATGACATTTAGCCTCGGACCGATTTTAGCACGGCTCGTTTTTGGCAACATAATCGTTCGAATATGACATATATAAACCAGATGATGGCAGAATCTTTTATAATTATATTGTTTTAAACTACTTACAGCAATGAATGCTGGAAGAACATAACATCCATATACCATTCGAATCAGTTCGTCGAGATCAGCAAATGCGTGTGTGACAAATAATTTCACTCAATTTTCTTGGAAAATTTCTTTTATACAAATTCAGATTCATACGAATAGTCGTATGCTCCCAAACAAAGTTCCTGAATTATGTTTGGATCCGACCTCTAGTTCCGGAACTACAGGATGATATGTGAAACGAAATCAAAATTGTGTAATTTATTCTTCTCGTAGATGGATGAAGCGATCTAAGATTCAAATGAAAAGTTTCAAGATTCTATAAAACATCTTGCTCTTCAGTCAGATCCAACTTCCGGTTTCGGGGATACAGGATGATTGGTATAAAAATGTATATTCCACATAAATTAATCAGGTTTATCGGGTTAGCAAATTTGGATAGTCGATAAAAAAATTAACTTTTTTTCAGTTTTAGTAGTATTCAGTTTTCGATTCAAAAAGCACCTAAAAATTTAATTCATGCTATGATTTCTCAAAGATGTCTTCACTGATTTTCAAATATTTTGAAACAATTGTAAACTATGCAGCTATTCAGGTGAATTTTTCTGACTTCGGCCATACCGATTTTAGAACTCCGGTTCCAGTATAAAATCGTTTCTCAAAGCTCAATCGTTTTTTCAAAAAAATTCAAATTAAATGAAACTTATATACAAAATTAATTAATTTTTTTTCAATTATGACTTCCGGTTCTCGAATTACATGATGATGAATTTTTAAAATTCAAACCTATATAGAAGATGACAATCCCGAAAAGCTTTAAAGTTGGACTCAAAAATATTGCAATTTATTTGTCATATGGCCATACGAATCGGTTTGGGTTATGCTGGTTCCTGAATACCGGCTCTGGAAGTACCTTAAATTACCGTAAACTCTAAAGTGGAACTTACATATCATGGCATGTTTAATCGATTATCACACTTCTAGATTTAAATTCGATCCGATTTGCAGTTTCGACATTACAGAGTAATGAGTGATTAAAATCTCAAATTGTCGCTTAAAACGACGGTCATTAAAATAATGTCATGAAAACTTAAACACCGAAGAATATTCATGCAAAAAACACATGCGGATTGATAAAAAAAATATCATCTCACTGCTAGGTGGATTAAACACGTTTATGTGACAAAATCTTCATGTACAGCAACTTTTCATTAAAATCTGAGAGGGTGCTGCCAACTCTGAATACGGTTTAGCGCGAAATTTGTTTACACTTGATAAGTATCGGCACTTAGTCATCCAAGCCTGTTTTTTTTTAATTTTGTTTTGTTTTTCTACTTACTATTCATTTACAGCTGGGCGACGACACACAAATTCATTCACACACTCTCTTTCTGGCACTTTCGCACATTGACTTAATTTAGTCGACGTTGTTCTATTGACCAAATAATCACAGAGTCATGAGATAGGAACTTGTGAGCATCATGTTATGGAGCCTGTTTACAGTGATGAGATAATATATATGATATTTCATTTTTTCTATTGTTTTCACGTGTCTTACTTTCTGTAAATGACTCAAAATCAGAGGATAGAATTTAAATTATTTGGAACAAAAAAACAATTGTTGTCATACTGTCTGTCTACTTCGGTACGAAAAAAGCAAAGTCCTGGCATTACATTCCTTTTGTGGAATTTGGCCTTTCTGTTTCGACAGACTTCGCAGCCGATTCTTAGTGTACAGAATCATTGCATGGCTACTACTATGGATCCTACTGACACTAAGAATCTTCGGTACTAGCAAGAAGGTGAATCAAGATTATAAAGTCATTTGACGAAAACTCAGTCTTGAATTCGATCCCAATTCACCTCTCCCAGAAATTGATTTTTTCTAGCCATAACACTGAAATGAAATACAAACGAAATCTGTATCCGATTTCAGGCAAAATGGCTTGCAATATCGTCCAGACATTTGACCCTGAATATAGAAAAAATAGTCCTATAATAGTCTTATAACCAATCAATAAACTCTTTTTTGCCGGGAAACATCTTTGAATGACGTTTTAGCCACGATGGCTATTGACTTATACTTAAACTGTCGTGAACCGCCACCGCCACCGCTGCTCTGCTCTGCTCTGTTCTGGGGGTCATTTTCGTTTCAGAGACCTGCTTCGGAATTGTTTCCAAGAACCCTTTACCCCTTTACTTGTGGCGTGCAAAACTCACAGGGGTTCGTTCCGAGGTTTACGTTAGAGGCCAAACTGGGAAACCGTCGACCGTATAGAAGTTCGTTTTTTTTTGCGAAAAAGCACATAATGGGTTTCGAGAATATGGTAGTAAACAAAACAAAAATGGTCATTCGCCGCCGCCGATGTTTTGAAAGGGGGATGGTTGTTTTCATTGTTTAAATTTTTTATTGCGTTCTTACATCAGCAGCTGGGGAGATTTTAATGGGCTTTTAAATTTTTTTGTTTGACCGCAGTGGTGCCACGAAGTTTAGGTTGCCACAAGACGGTTGCCGATGAGTGTTTGGAAACACGGTAAATGCCTTGTCAAATAACTGGTTTTCGGGGTTTGATTAGTACTTTAAATGCGAAATTCGACAGCCGAGAACAGCTTTTTTTTACGACCTCCTGTGTATTTTGAGTCAGAATCAATCGCATCAGCTTCGTTAATGGTG
This sequence comes from Malaya genurostris, assembly GCF_030247185.1. Classification (NCBI taxonomy): domain Eukaryota; kingdom Metazoa; phylum Arthropoda; class Insecta; order Diptera; family Culicidae; genus Malaya; species Malaya genurostris. The sequence continues at coordinate 339,068,952 of NC_080571.1, read as the reverse complement.
CAAAACTGTTCGAACGACATAAAGATTAGTGAGATTGCCGTTTCAGGACACTCAACGGGGAACAGCTGCGGCCAGATTCAGATCACTCCTTCAATATAACTGGCATAACTTTCCACCGCTTGGTGTGTTCGCGTTTTATGTTATCTAATTCCGAGGGCTCCATAAAAGTCGAACTCGCACGCTGTCTCATGCTCTCAGCACACGATACTCATCTCGTGTAGTGCTTTATTGGGATTGTTATTATTTTTATTATTTTTATTCCGAACCAAACAACTGACGTAACGTCGTTAGCTCATTGCCGAACCGATGCGGGTGAACTGAGTGCGGCCAAGCGACGAACCCGCCCCGCTGCCGCCACATTCCAGCGCACGTGACCAACCGTAATTTCTTTTAAATAATATTACCATTACAATTCAATCGTACGGCGAAAAGTTTCGCAAAAATTATATCTGAAATCGGCTCCATTACGGACGGTTCGCTCGAGAGTGTCGGCGGAAAAGCCTGCGAAAAACCCCACAGCGGTTATGACGAAATTGATGCTTCTCGGACACCACACACGGGGGTGATGGCCGCTTGTCTAGGCACTTAGTACCGCTTTTATTTTGCATACATAAGCTCGTTTGCCATCCGTGAGGAAACTATCAACACTGACTGACTGCTGAGTTGGTCATTTTCCGCTCTTTGAGACGTTCTGACTGACTGCTGGTTTGATTGAAAATTCCGTGGGTGCCGGGGGTTGTCGCGAAGCACGACGGAAGCGAAAGTGATTACGACACAATCCATGCCTGAAGGATTTATTCGGTCTATGTTAATGCGCTTGAATTATGTGCTACCATCGATCATAGACTTTTCGTCAGTTGTTGGCATCCCGACAGGGAAGGAACCCTGGTATTCAGAGGAATTCGATTAGAGTAGATGTCATATTTTTTCTGCGATTAGTCGTCAAGAAACTTAGCTCAAAATCTATTAAATCTTAGATCAAAAGACTACATAAAATGTCTAACACGAAAGACACTAGTTAATTTGAAACGATTATAGATTTGCTCTAAGCATGTTTGCAGATAATAACAATGATGAGAACTGTATTCGATAAAAATTCAACAGCAAAAATGATCACAAAAAATTCATTCTAACAACAATAAAACGTTGGTTGGTAACACCAGAAAACATAAAAAAACCCACAAAATCGTTTTGAATGATCGAAAAGTAAAGTTGCGTGAGTTAGCTGATATCGTAAAGATATCAAAAGAACGTGTTGGCTTTATATTACATGAGCATGATAAACCTCTGTTCAGAGTGGGTGCCGCGTTTGCTCACTGTTGACCAAAAACGAGAACATGCAGATGATTCTGAGCAGTATTTGGCCATGTTTAATCGTAACAAACCGGAATTTTTGCGTCGATATGTGACAATGATTGAAACATGGATTCATCACTTCACTCCGGAACCAAAATGACCGTCAACTGAGTGGACCTGGTGCAACTGGTGAACCTTGTCTAAAGGCGTCCGAAAGCATGTCATTGTTAGACTACGGCTATTAGAAAAAAATTGGTAAAAAAGTTTGGCCCTTTTCTAAAGACAGTGTAGATCATTTTTGAAAAAAAAAAACAAAACAAAGTATGGAAAATGGTAGAGACGGTGCAGCCTACATTTGTTCGAGTTAGCGTGAAATTCGTTTTGTTGCGTGTGACGTCAATGATTATTAATTTAGATAAGGAGTGTATCGATAAGTAGTTAGCAACATTCAAACAGTTATTACTCTAAAATGGCTTAATTTTTTGCAGCGTGTTTTGCGGTGACATGTTTATTTACATGTCAATAACAGCTGCGCAATCGATTGGTTTCGGTACGGTTTATCGTTTCAATGAGGAGTCGACTTGATCCGGAAACGCGAAAGAAAATTCTGCACACTTGGTGCTCAGAAAGTGATGTCACGTACAACTGAAATTGCAAAACGGATGAAAGTGCACCACACCAGTGTCAAAAATATTACCGAGAAGTTCGGTAAGACCCTTTCCATGAAGGATTTGCCCCGATCCGGTAGGAAAACGGCTGGGACTAAAAAGTGGTTGAGTAGGAAAAACCCATCGGCGTCGACGCGGGATTTGGTCAAGCAGTTCAACACCAGCATCGGGATGATTCAACGGAACAAAGTTCGGAACTCTCTGAAAACGTACAAGAAACAGAAGGTGCCGAAAAAGTCCCTGGTACAGCAAGTTCAGGCCAAAACAAGAGCGCGAAAACTGTATAACCGGATTCTACAGAATAAAGACGGATGCATCCTGATCGACGACGAAACCTACGCCAAGAAAGACTCTCGAGCGCTGCCCGGACCGCAATATTATACGAAATCGGTGTACCAGGACCTGGACGATGCTGACACCACGGTGGCGATGGAAAAGTTTGGGCAGAAGGTGTTGGTCTGGCAAGCAATTTGTACCTGTGGTTTGCGGTCGTCGATTTTCTTCACGATGGGCACAATTAACGTGTTTGAAGAAGTGAATGCTGCCACTGCACAGAAAGCATAAGGCTCCTCCTCTCTTCTGGCCGGATTTGGCTTCAGCCCACTACGCCAACTCCGTTCTACAGTGGTTGTCAAAAAATAATGTACAATTCGTGGAAAAGGACATCAACCTACCGAACTGCCCGGATCTTCGGCCAATTGAAAGGTATTGGGCAATTGTCAAGCGGCACTTTCGGAAGGAAGGTACAGTGTCCCAAAACATGCAGGAGTTCAAAAATAAAAACTGGACAGCTGCCACCAGGAAAGTCACAAAAGTAACTGTGCAGAATTTAATGAAGAATGTCAAGTCCAAAGTGCGAGCGTTTCACAGAAACTAGGATTTTCTTCAATATAATCAGTGAAATGCATAAAAATGTAATTTTTCTACAATATATCGAAAACTGATGTCAAAATATGTTTTTTTCGCTTTTTTATTCAATAATCAATGTTGCTAACTACTTTTCGATACACTCCCTAAACTTTTTGAAAAATGACTGATGAAAGCCGCAAGAAATTGAGTTAGAGTTCGGATCAGCAATGTTAACTTTTTAAAAACTAAATTAAACACTTTATTAATGAATCCGGAGTAGCGGATACTAACTAGCTATTACGAACACTCGGCAGAGAAAGAGGATGAGCGCGTGGCTCAGCTACCTTTTATAATGTAAAAACTGCTAACTATGCGATTCTAACGGCGTGTACTCGTGGCTCGCTGTAGTTGGTCGGCAGTGTTTCCTAACGGCTCCCCTTTTTGAAGAAAAGCTGTCCTCAGCGTTCTGTTTCCAAATCTGTGTTATTCCTGTGGTATGAATGGCACCTCGGGATGTCCGCCTGTTGTTGCATGTGTTGCATGTGCATGTTTTTTATTTTGGGTATTTTCAGTATGTATATGATGGTTTCTTTACTGTACATGACGTAGGCGCTCGAGATGTCCAGAACATTTTCTACGATTGTTGTTTCTAGTCCGCTTCGAAGAAGGATCTGCTTTGCTGTCTTCATCTCTTGGTAGCTAATGAGCCGACTGCTAGGAATACTTTGCCTGGCCAAATCTATAGCTTCTTCTATGTATTCTAAATGTTTAATGAGCTCGTCAATGTTGAACAGAAGGTTCAATGAATCGAAATAAGTGCGTGTTTCTTTAGCTGTTACATCAAAATTTCTAAGTGTCATTACAATATTGTTTGATATATTATTGATTCTATTTTCGAAGATGTGATTGGTAGTGATTTGTTTATTGTTCTGATCTATTAGTAAATTTGAAGTTCTATTAATTATTCGTAGATCTTCTGCGTCCGGGCTGCCGGACACATACTTCCAAATTTTACCTAATGTTTCCCATCTTTTAGTTCTAGACTGGGGTTGCAACTTCTGGAAACAAGAGTTTAACGTTTCTATTTTAGAGTTTAATAGTGAGCTCATTAACTGTTCTGTTTCTGTCTGTTTTTGAACCTGATAATTTAGTCGCTCTATAGCGTCCTGAATGAGACCTAAATCAATCCGGTGCATTATTCTTATAAAATTATTGCTAAGTCGTGCTGGTCCTAGGGGTATTATTGCCAGAGGGTTTTTGGTCAAGTCGTGTATTTGTATGTCGGTGGTCCCCGTCTTTATCCATGCGAAAAGTCTGAAAATTTAGAAGAAGGACCTGTCTTGAGTTTTTGTGTTTCTCTTATGAGTCTTGATTTGTTTTTCGTCAGTAATAGTTTTGTCTGTCTGACTCTCAATCTTTACAAGTCTGTAGCGATGTCCGTAAGGAGAGGGCTTCGCTCTGCCTTTAACGAGGATCGTTGGCTTATTGATTTTTCTGAATTCATCAGAACGCATAGTTTCCAACTTTGCGTTGTGACTATCGGCCGAAACTTTTATATTATCTTTGGCAGTTTGGATTGTTTTTTGCTTTGCCAGATTTATCTCGTCAATGTTTAATGAAGTGGATGTTCCATATATAATTTCTCGTGGTGAGAGATTTGTAGCGGAGTGCTTTGATTCGTTATATAATGCTGTAACGAGAGAGAGGCCCTCGTACAATGTCATGGTTTCGACCTTTCTTCTATTTGCCAAGTACATTTCGAGCAATGTGTTATGGAAGCGTTCTATAATCCCATTGCTGTTGCTGCAGCTGGCAAAATGTAGAAAAATATTTTGTTTTTCCAAGAAGTCTTTAAATTTTGCGTTATGAAAACCTTTGGCTTGATCACAGGTGATCATTTTAGGGATTCCAAAAATTTTGAAATATTCGACTAGGGTTTCAATTAACTCATCTGCCGTTTCGTTACGGATTTTATATATTTGGGCGAATTTTGAAAAAGAGTCCACGAGAGTAAGGAATTTTTCAGTTTCTTTGACGTAAACATCTATGAATACATTTTCGAAAGGTTTCTCGTAAACTCTTCGAGTGATCGGAATTTTGAATGGTTTTCTTTCATACTTGGAAAATTTACAATCTTCACAGTTTTTTATGAAGGATTTAATTTTTCCAAGCATTCCAGGAAAGTATACTGATTTGCGAGTTTCCTCGTAGGTTAGCTTGTAATTTCGGTGGTTGAAGTTATGGCATCTCTTGATGAAATCCTGTTAGTCCTGAAATGAAACTAGATCCGGTAGTTTAATATTTGAGAATTGTATTTTTATTCTTTTAAAATGAGATCGAATTATGTCTTCACACATTTTTGCAATTCCAGGTTCGGCGAAGATTCCATTAGATTTTGTTGGATCGAGACATTTTTTAAGTAGGTCTGTCAGGTCGTCTTTCGTGTAGTCATGTCTGTGAAATATATGTCTAAAGTGATTGGGAAATATCATACAATTTAAGTACGGACTTTTGGAAGGGCTATGAGATTTGCGTATAATGATTTGAACTGGATATTTGTTAATAATTTCTGAGTGATACACAGGATCATTTTCGAACAATTCGTTACACAGTTCCTCGTTTAAGTTCAATTCTGAGGAAGGAATTCTAGAAAGACCGTCGGCAACGACGTTTTGTTTCCCTTTTTTATAAATTATTTTGAAATCAAATTGTTCCAAGTAGAGTCTCTGTCTGGTAACTCTTCCTGTGGAGTCGGTCAATTTCAACTCCTTCGTAAGAGGTTCATGATCGGTGTAGATCTTGAATTCTCTTCCGTATAAATATGGTCGAAAAGACTTTGCCGCAAAATAAATGCCTAAGAGCTCCTTTGCAGTAGCTGAATATTTTTCCTCGGCTTTTGATAATGTGCGGGAGAGGAAGGCGATTGGTCTTTCTTTTCCATCGACAGCTTGGGCTAGAACGGCACCGATTGCCACGTTTGAGGCATCGGTCGTTAAAATAAATGGTAAGTCGAAATCAGGGTATGCTAGAAGGAGATCGGAAGACATGATTTCTTTCAATTTTTCAAATGCCTCTTCGAAGTCGGGCGTTATCTCGAACGATTTTGGGTTTCCTCTTAATTTTGAAGTGAGAGGTTTGGCTACATGGGCAAACCGTGGTATAAATCGTCTATAGTAGCTTATCGTACCTAAGAATGATTTTAGTTCTTTTGGGTTTTTGGGAAGAGGCCAATTCTTCACAGCCTCTACCTTTCGTGGATTGGGTTTAACTCCTTCGGTTGTTACAACGTGACCGAGAAATTCCACCTCTTTTCTTAAAAATTCGGATTTGTCGCATTGGATTTTTAAGTTTGCGTCTTGAAGGGTTTGAAGAACTTTTGAAATGTCTTGTAGGTGCTGTTCTAATGAAGATGAGAAGATGATTATATCATCCATATAAATCTTATACCGAGATGTTTTCTCAGTACAGAGTCCATTAACCTTTGAAAAGTTGCGGGCGCATTTTTCAGCCCGAACGGCATACGAATAAATTCATATTTCCCGTTGTCCACGTTAAAAGCGGTCTTAGGGATATCGTCTGGTTCCACCTCAATCTGGTGGAAGCCACTGGCAAGGTCTAGCACCGTGAAATATTGTGCTTTTCCAAGCCGATCTAAAATCTCGCTGATCTCCGGGATCGGATACCTATCAGCGGGTGTAACTTCATTTAACTTCCGATAGTCTACGACTATACGGTATTTTTTTAAACCAGAATTGTCGACTTTTTTGGGTACGACCCAAATTGGAGAAGTCCACTGGGATGAGGATTCCCGAATTATTCCTGTGTCCAACATTTTCTGAACTTGTTCTGATACGATTTCGCGGAGATGGTAAGGATATTTGTACGTTCTTTGATGAATAGGTTTATTGTTGGTTGTGTTGATAGAGTGCTTGACTTCGTGTGTGAAAGATAACTTCTCCCTATCATTAAAAAATACCTTTTTATACGGCTTAAGGGTTTTCGCTAGAAGGCGAATCTCCTCATTATTTAAATGACTGGCTGGAAAATTTAGTTTGCTTATATTGCTTTCGCTTTCTAGTAAATAAGAATCGTTTTTAAATGGCTCAAAGCTGAAGTTTTCTTTTTTGCCATTCCTAGACAGAAAAACCGTCGCTTTGTTGTCTCGGGCTTCATATAAGCCGGGGTTTATAGTAACCTGAGAGCTAAGATTAACCTCCTGTTCGATCAAAAATGAACCGTTCGATGTGGTTGAGATCTCAAAAAAATTTTCTTTACATTCGTGGAAATTGAAATTGGATGGGTAATATTTGGAGAAATGGTATTTCTTATGGCCAATTTGTACAAAGTGATTTGATGTGTCTATAACTGCCTTCATTTTTGCTAGGTTTTCGTAACCTATGAGGCCGTCAAAAAATTTGTGGAACTGAAATACGTGGTACGGCAATTTCTCTTCAAATGAATCGTGGAAAAGATTTATACTTACTACGCTGTCTAGCACGAATCTACCGTTCTTATTAGTTACTATTGCAGGGTTGGTGGTTTTTTTCGCTTTAGCCACGTGTTCGGGATTAATGTATGATTTGTTGGCTCCCGTGTCGACCAGATAGTTGAGATAGCCTTTCGTAGTCGGGAACCGCAAGTACGGGATAAAGTTTAGACTGGTCTTGTGTCTAGTCTGACCAGTTGAAAATTTACGTCACATTCTTCATGAGCGCAATTAGACTCCTCAACGTCGTCGTCATCGTCGTTGTCGTAATCATCGTTATCGTCATCGTCATTGTCATTCTTTTCGTCTATTGCACCTTTTTGCGCTTCGTTATTATTTTGTTCTGTTCGCGTGGCTTTAGGTTTGAATGGTTTTTTATGAAAGGATTTACTGGAATCGTACTGTGGAGGTTTGAAAGTGAGTTTTGCTCCGTTTGCATTTTGATTGCTATTATTATAATGGAAAGAAGATTTCGGTTTTGTCGTGGGTTTGCGTGTTTCAGCGTTTTGATTTAATAGAACGGACTGATACACGTCTTCTACACTTTTGGGGTTAGAACTTCGGATTATGCTTGCCAGTGGTTCTTGGATATTATCCAGATACTTAGTCACGGTAATCTTTTCGAGAAGCTCTGTGGTGGAAATAGGATTAAGTAATAAATTTGATTTTATTCTCGACTCTAGCTCTTTCATGTCATTGTAGAATTTTTGGTGGGACCGCTCACCCTTCTTTGTCGTGAACAGGTGATTCAAATTCGTGGCGATATCGCGCTTGTCGCCATAGTGCTCCATCAACACTTTTTTATTTCTGGAATCGTATTTGGATTCCCGTTGGTGCTAAGGGTGATTCGAGCTTCACCTTTAACTTTGTTTTTAATGGCTTGAATGTAATATGCATTCATGGTGTCTGGGCTACCATTTCTGCCTTTGATCGCGAATGTTTCATAAATTTGATCAATTTCGTCGATCCAAATGAGAAGTTCTCTTCTATTACCGGAGAATTCCGATAATTGTTTTATGGGATCCGGCACGTGGTATACACTAGTGCTATTGGTCACCAATTTTGTAAGCTCGGCCACTTGTTGGCGGAGCTGCTCTAACTCTGTTGTTTGCCGAGTTTCTACCATTTTAAACTGTGAGTGCGATAAAATAGATATAAAGTACTTACAATATGAAAACTGGTGTTAGCATCCGTAGTAATGAGTAGGTCGTGTTTCCGTGGTGGATCTTTTTTACAGTTGTGTCCTAATCGGTGTCGCTGCTTTTGTAGATAATCAACCGTTGCTTAGCGTGACCGGTTAGTTCTTCTAATAAATGATCACTTGCACAACACTGTTATATGTTTTAAACCACTATCACACAGATCCTACCGGCTGCGCCAGTTAGAGTTCGGATCAGCAATGTTAACTTTTTAAAAACTAAATTAAACACTTTATTAATGAATCCGGAGTAGCGGATACTAACTAGCTATTACGAACACTCGGCAGAGAAAGAGGATGAGCGCGTGGCTCAGCTACCTTTTATAATGTAAAAACTGCTAACTATGCGATTCTAACGGCGTGTACTCGTGGCTCGCTGTAGTTGGTCGGCAGTGTTTCCTAACGTTGAAACATTAAAAAAAACCGTTGGTTAAAGCCTTTTTTAGGCACTCCTGCATACGAATTTTCTGATTGACGCTCTCTGTTGCGATGAAGGAGTCGATCTTCAAGCCACAGGAACAGATGGCCTGTCACACGAAACATTTTTTGTCTGCTATTGATTAATCTGATTGAAAACGTTTGTCACATTTAGTCTTCAACCTGTGTACCTAGTAAAAATTGTGCCCAGGAAAAAATAAGATTTGCCGATCCCATCGTTGATTTAGTGAGCAAAAAAAAAAGACACAACTCCATCTCTGGAAGGGTCAATTTGGGGAGCAAAAAAAAGGTCCCATGGATCGGTTTACCACCTCCTAATAAACGTTTCGCCCCCTCTTAGATACGCTACTGGTCTTCCAATTCTGTATAATAATTTTGTTTTGCGAGTATTTTGAAATTTGTCTTGACGCAGGCTTCACAATCTGGTTCCACCCGCAATCAAACTTCATTAGAACCGCAATCGTCATGATTTGGAGATTGGACTTGCATTCGAATCGATTGTCTAACTCGTTCTTTAGCTCGAACCACAGTTGTAGACGATACTCCCAGCTAGTTTGCGATATTTCGATCATATAGAATGTGATTCCATCTGAAACTGCAGTCCACTCTTCTCGACATTTTGTCGGCCTCGATTTCTCCCCGATCCAGTCTATCTGGTGGACGACAAGCGTTTTCCAAACAATTTTATTATGTTGGTAATATTCGGTTTGGCCACATTCAACGTGCGACTAGTTCGGATTTTCACGATACGGGAGCAAAATTTTATCGGGCTACTTCTCTTGCTTCGATGTCATTTTCACAACTATGGGACCACAGGACCTTTCATTTGAACCTAAATTTGTGAAAATCGGTCGCGCCATCTATGAGAAATGTTAGAAAACATATTTTCATTTTTTTGCACATTTTACTTCATACCTTCGGAACCGGAAGTCGGATCCGAATAATATTCAGGAATTTCGTATGGGACCACAATACCTTTCATTTGAATCTAAGTTCGTGAAAATCGGTTCAGCCTTTCTCCGAGAAAAGTAAGTGCAAAAAAACCTTACATACACACATACGCACATACACACACAGACATTTTGCGTACTTGACGAACTGAGTCGAAGGGTATATGACACTTGGAAATCCAGGCCTCGGTACAAAAGTCGGTTTTCACAGTGATTGCATAACCTTTCTATAAGAGAAAGGCAAAAATAGTGTCAAGTTGAAATCGACCAATTTCTGATCGTAACCCGAGCACGATAGAGTAACAAACTGTATACAGAAAAGTACCTTAGTTTGTTACATGAAACTAGTACATAAAAACTAGTTTTGGTTCCAATAACAGAAAAAAGTCTAAGATATTTTTTTTGTAACTCCGCCTGTTATCAGAGTAATCAGGGTGGTAAAATTATAGACTTTGTAGTTGCTGAGTATACTTACGTCGAAATATATTATTTTTAAATTTCCATTATTACAAGTGATATTCATTGGAGTATTCCTTTAACGAATAAATTTGAAAAAAACTAGCAAAACTTATGCTAGCAAAATTAGTTTTCATACGTGAAAATCTGAAATTGTTCTTATTTTGTTACAGACTTGAATTTTTTTGTTTTTTAACAAGATTTCAAGTAACAAAACATGGTATTTTCATCCTACTTCAATTTGCTCGGAAAGGTTCTTTCAGTGTTTCAGTATTTAGTGAAACAAAATAGACTTCTGCCTCTAACTAAACTTCACAGTAGGTATTGGTTGGAAGAATACAATGAGAGATGTTGCAGGGAGTTAAAATTACAATCCATTTGATTGGAGAACGAATATGATGATATTGATAGGATATGATGAATTTTTAGATTAAAACAAAATTTTACAGAATAGAAAAGGTATCTCGCATTTGTCAATGTACGATACAACAATGCATTAAAAGTAGATTGCATTCAATGGAAAACTTTTATTTTAAATTACCTCACCTTATAGAATCTAGAACAATGTAGAGTAAAAACATTAAAATAGGGGGACTGGTATAGAGTGATGGGTAAATCGATGTCTCTCTCACAGCCCACCTGAGTTCGATTCCTATCCCAGCACATAGGCACATAGGAAAGTTTACCTTGTCCGAGGGGCAAATGATCCTATGGTTAAAACCTCTACAATCAGAATAAAATAACTGATTTAAAAAAAAGAATTCTTGCGCTTCTTGGGATCTACAATTTTTTGAATGTTAACAGTATAATTCAGAGTTTCACATTCCTCTCCTCTAGGGATAAATATTCTACGAACGAATGATTTCGGTTGTCGGCTGTATACAGAAAATTGGTACACATTCAAGGTGTCAAAAATTAACAACATTTTAGAAAAAAAAGAAAAAAGTTCATATATAGATACTTACTATAACTTAATAATGAATAGGATTTATCAACACATACCTGAAACGAAACGAAAAAATGATTAGTTGTCATTTTGTTAGCGTAGCGATCTGGGAAAATGATCCTTATCTTAGCATTATGTATTCAATGTTTCACAAAAGATGGTGCTAACATTTCATGATTCACATTGAATGTATAAAGTTTTTCAAGCCATCAGAGTTCTACAAGGAATGGAAGATTTGTATATTTCAATTAATTAGACGTTAGGTCGCCAAGTAGAAAATCAGATTGAAAAATCAAACAGTGGATGATAAAAAATACAAAAAATAGAACTTTTTTACCATTTACGCCACCCTGAGCTCGGGTAGACACAGTCAGTAACATTCCATCATGGCAACACCAGGCCACATGATCCGGTCGAACTCTGCTCAGATATAACCAAATGCTCATGTCAAACTAGTCCATGTGCAAAAATGAGAAAAGTCAAATAATAAATACATTGAATCGATTCATTTTGGTGAACTGAACGGTTCAAAACATCGGAAAATTTCACAATTTGGCTCTCCGGAAAGCCAGAAATGAATTCCTTGTTACATGATAATTCCATTCGTTCAAATATGCAAATCCGAAATAAAATTATCAACATCAAAATTCAGTAAGTTGCTATTTTACGAGCTGTTATGACCACCAATCAAAAAAAAATTTGCTAACGAAATTACGTAAAAAAGAAAACCCATCACAAAAATTGCTTCAGTATTGAATCAATCCGAACAGGGAGCAGTTCTGCTGAGGGACATTCGCAGTGCGAGTTTCGCTTCAAACAAGAGCGATTGCGTCGTCGAATAGTTTGTCGTTTGCATTGGACTGAAATGCAACGAAAATTGAACGACTGTGAGAATACTACAAATCAGCCCATTCAAGGGTTATACGAGGTCTGTTCAAAAAGTACCCGGAATACTCATTTTTCTAAAAAAATATTTATTTATTCGTCTACATCTATATGGTCTCCTTCAAAGTAATCCCCCATAGATATAATACACTTATGCCAGCGTTTTTTCCAGTCTTCGAAACACCCCTGATAGTCACTTTTTGTAATGCTCTGTAGCACTCTCAGCGATTCTGCCTTTATCTCTTCAATCGATGAAAAACGCTGTCCTTTCATGGGTCTCTTCAAGTTTGGGAACAGGAAAAAATCACACGGAGCGATATCAGGTGAATAAGAAGGTTGGGGCATGATTAAAGTCTTGTTTTTAGCCAAAAAATCACGAATAAGCAATAACGAATTTTGCTGCCACTCGTTTCATGCCCAAAACATTTGAAAAAATATGATGGCATGAGCCAACTGATATGCCAACTTCATCAGCAACTTCTCTAATAGTGATTCGGCGATCATCCATAATCATTTTTTCCACTTTTCCCACATTTTCATCGATTATTGACGTGCTGGGTCGACCGGAGCGTTCGTCGTCTTCAACGTCTTCGCGGCCATCTTGGAAACGCTTATACCACTCGTAAACACTTGTTTTTTTTTCATAGCAGACTCACCGTAGGCTCTCTGTAACATTTCGCACACTTGGTTACACTTTATTTCATTTTTCACGCAAAATTTAATACAAATTCTTTGACTCTTCAATTCTTCCATTGTTTAAACTAACAAAAATCGCCGAGCTCAAAAAAACACGTCTACACCAGCCGCTACAAGACAGAATGTAAACAGTGAATACAGCTGAAAATTTCACCATACATTATGGACATATGTACCAACACAATAAAAAAAAATTTTGACCACCGGACTCTCCAGACGCGCGCAATTAAAAAATTCCGGGAACTTTTTGAACAGACCTCGTACATGTTTACAACAGAACTATTTGAATTAGTTATCTGTTGAAATATATAAATCGAAAAAATATAATCAGTTTAGTGAAAGTTCACAATCTAATAAATTCTAATTAAACAATTTTCGCATACTTTTCTCGTTTTTTTAAGTTGGATTTTAACGGGAAAACGTCTTACTTTGCTTTACTCTACTTCAAAATTTACTCTCTGGGAGAGTGATAAGTTTTGTCATTGTATCTAACGTATCAGCGTAATTTACATGTCATCGGAAATATGATCATCGAAACAAAATTTTGATATGACATATTCACAAATAACTCAAGGTCAGATTTTTCTGAAATGTTTGTTATCAACGTGTATCAAAGAGGAAAACTCATGAACGACTTCAGAATACTAGAAAAAAATTCAGACTATGAATTATAGATCTTAATTCTGGTGCTAAATGTCAGATCTGAACTTCGATGATGAATTTTGGAACTGACTTTTGTACCAGAATTTAATTTCTGAAGTAATCTCCAGAGCTCAGAACCTGCATGCTGGAACTAAATTCGGAGCTTGAATTTAGTTTCAGCTTTCAGTCACTGTAAAACAAAAAAATTTGTTACAAAAACATGAATAAAACGGGACAGGGTCATTTCACCGAAAGCCGCTTCGCCGAGCGCCATTTTACCGAAAGACCCATAGAACATAATAGCGTTAATGCACGTTTTGTAGACCTACCATTGCACTTCTTGAACAAAGATTGATTCAAGAACCTCAGAACGAAGTTCCCAAGAAAACTTGTTGACTTTATTAGCTACTAAGTATCAAAGCATTTGCATAGGTGTATCTACCACTGAAATGTTGGTGACCCTTTTGGTAAAACTACTTTCGGCGAAGTGACCTATTCGGCAAAACGACTTTCACCGAAATAACCTATTCGGCAAAACAACTTGCGGTGAAACGAACCGCTCCCGAATGAGACTGACTTATCACAGATAAAATAGTAAACTTAAAGTTATTGTATAAATATAATGAAAAATATTTTTTATAATTATTTTGTACAACTTTTATTTGAAAAAATTTTTGACTTTGCTTTGGCCTATGAAAATCGTAAGTAATATCATAATACAATGCACAGTGGGGGAAAAACGATCAAAAAACTCGACTTTGCTGAATAATTTTACAAAAATCTAAGCAAATATTTTCACAGATAGTATTTCTTATGCAAATTTTCCCGTATAATCGATTTATGATAGTTAGAAGGACCGCAAAAATCACCATCATGCCCGTTTTGCTCCAATTCCACTTTTTTCTGACTTTACTTCGAAAACTAACTGTGAAACTATGGAAAAAATTCAATTCGACCATTCGGAAGGTATTCGTGACATGCTCATAAGTTAGATAAATGCATTGTTTTCAATAAGATTAACCGCAAATAGCTGTATTCTGTTTTACCCCCAGGCATCTTCTTCCATGAATTTACAGAAAAAAAAGTTCTACTGATCGGTGTTTGGAGCAATTTTGCTTCAACAAGACAGTTCTATGTTTCGCATATAACCTGAATCTTAGATCGGTTCAGCCATCTACGAGAAAAATGAGTTACACAGTTTTAATTTCGTTTCACATATCATCCTGTAGTTTTGGAACCAGAAGTCGGAACCAAACATAATTCAGGATTTGTAGAAAACGGTTGAGTCATCTCTGAAAAAAATTGAGTGAAATTATTTGTTACACACGCATTTGCTGATCTCGACTGATTCGAATGGTATATGGCTGTTATGTTCTTCCAGCATTTATTGCTGTAAGTAGTTTAAATCAACATAATTATGGAATTGCTTTCAACTCAAAAATTCTACCATCAACTGGTTTACATATGGCATATTCGAACGATTATGTTGCCAAAAACGAACCGTGCTAAAATCGGTCCGAGGCAAAATATCATGGTGTACACAGTCTTTTGAATGCTTAGAAACAAATGTATGTAACAGTATAAAAAATCGACTTGGAAAATTTTGAGATTTCCGAAATCGAACATTTTTCTTTGCAGCCAAATGTCTTGGAAATGTATGAAACGTCGAGATCTTGTGTAATCTAAAAAAAACATTTAAAAAAAACAAAAAATTTCATACTTTTCGAAATGCTGCTCTGTATGTAATCGGATGGGGTAATATACGGTACTTATGGCGGATACTGAAAAACTTACCATTTCAGTGTTTTCAAATTTATTTGAACAGTTTTCAAATCATTTTTTTTTCTTGTATTTATGTTGAAGCCAAAATATTAGGGATATAAATAAGTTCGTGCCGTTTTACTTTGGAAAACTACTTCGAGGCCCAGAGAGCCGATTGTCATATACCAATCGATTAAGGTCGACGAACTGCGCAAATGTCTGCTTTGTGTGTATGTAACAAAAAGCCATCAAAAGCGTAACACCATTCAAAAAAGCCATAGATAGTTACAATCCATTGGTAATTAACGGATGAACTGACTTTTGGAATCAATATTAGAAACAATTTCCAATCCAATCGAGCAATCTAGTAATAGAAAAATTGAATCGAGTACTCTTCAGCATAGTATTTTGTTTGTTTTTAGCTTTGTTCCATTTTGGCAACATAGTTGGAAATTCAGAAAAATCTATGATTTTAAAATGATAACTCCAACATTTTATAACTAAATCGATTGTAAATGCCGTCAATTATTACCACCGTCCAATCTCTATTACTCTAATATACCTACACGGAACGACCGAAATTAGCTCTGCGCCTAATTTGTATTACTGTTCTTGAATTAGTTGATTTTAATAACAAAATTTTTAGTTGAAATTCAGAATTTACTTTGCTGAAATAACTCTTGTTTCTAGAGAATGTGTTTAGCTGGCGAACATCATAGACACAAACCAGCAAAATTTCAATCCAACACGAAATTCTCTTTGGCAACTAATTATGTGATTAAAATAAAAAAAAATGACTCTATCTATCTGTTACCATCACTGCTGAAAGACACACAAAGAATCAAAAAACTCTAACTAAAATCAGAAAATCATCTAATTCTTTCGCCAACATTCTGATTGCGGTCTATCCGTGTAGAATTTTTTTGTCCTATCTATTTTAATACTGCAATCGATTACCATTTTTTCAAACCACGCAAAATAATAAATTACCGAATGTATCCTCCGCGCAGTCTAAACTTTATTTACAAATGTCCTAGTTAAACACGGTTGCAAGAAATATCTGCACGGTTTGTTAAACTTGAAGCGCTTGTCTTAAACTTAGCGTTCAACCCGAATTAAAATAGATCCATTGATCAAACGTTCCCCGAATAATCGTCGTCCGATTTTAAGTAAGGAGAAAAAGAATAAGACATAAGACAAATAAAATAAAATGAACACTCGCGGATGTGTTTGCCGCAAAGCAATTTTCAGCGTGAATCGTCCGAAATAATAATAAACAGAGACATGGAGACTACTCCATGATCGCATGCTTCGTGTTACATCATTTTACCTCAATTTTCCCACAAATAAAATTTTATGTTGAATTCAGATTTACAATCTCGAAGCAGATCCAATTGAACTTTCTTTCGCATACGTGTCGCGATGCGCACATTTTCCATGAGCGTTGACATGGGGATTATTTTTCAGTTCCGCAACAACCGGTGCCGTGCGATGTTCGTCATAAATTCTGTAATAATTGCATACCCGCAAATTTGATTCAACGGCTTTAGATTGTTTGATGTTTCATTGTTTTGTGATATTTTTCCCGATTTTTCCAACATGACAAAAATCAATTTTTTAATATAAATTTTGTTAAATAATTAAACGAAAAATATTTCACAATTTTCTCGCTCTAAGTTCAAATATTTTTGGCATGGTTTCAAATTTCATTTCACAAAAGCTTTAATGAACAAATCAAATCATGAATGAACTTATCAGTGTTTGAACATAGAAATCTATATATATAAAAATGGATGTAAGTTTGTATGTTTGTAACGCCATAACTTCGGAATCATTGAACGGATTGCCACCAAACTTGGCACAGGTACTACTTGCATTTCAGAGATGGTTTAGGGAGCATTTTTATAGGGGAGGGAGCGTAGCAAGTGTAATTAACAGGAGGGGGTCATGAAAAAATTCATTTAACTTGACAAGAATCGATACGTTTTGAAGACCATAGAAACATTTTGCATACATTAGATATGACTTTACGGGGGGTGGATGTAGCAAGTGGCTTTAAAATGGGGGATGTAATGCACAATTCCAAAACTATTGAACGGATTGCCACCAAACTTGGCACAGATACTTCTTGCTCTTCTGAGAAGGTCATAAGGGTATTTTAATGAGGGAGGGAGCGTGGTAAGTAATCTTAACAGGGGGGGGGGGGGGGTTATTAAATAAATTGTCTAATTTGACGAGAATCGACACTCGTTTTAGACCATAGAAACAGTTTGCATATATTAGATATGATTATATTGGTGGTGGATGTAGCAAGTGCCTTAAAAAAGGGGGGAGGGTGTAATGTTTGTAATGTAATAACTCCGGAACTAATTAACGGATTGCTATCAAACTTGGTACAGATACTTATTGCTCCTAAGAGATGGTCATAAGGGTATTTTTGTGGGGGAGGGAGCGTAGCAAGTGTTCTTAACAGGGGGGTCATGATAAAATGTGTTTAATTGGACGAGAATCGTTACTTTTTGAAAACCATAGAAACATTTTGCATTCTGTAGGTATGATTATATGAGGGTTGGATGTACCTTTAAAAAGGGGGGTGTAATGTTTTTAACGGTATAACTCCAAAACTACTTTACGTATTGCAATCAAACTTGTCATAGGACAATCTCAGAAGAGAGTGTGTAGCAAGTGTTCTTAATTTGAGAAGGCCATGTCGAAATTTATCTTATTTAAAGAGAATTGATACTTTTTAAAACCAAACATACATTTTGAAAAACTCAAATAAGTTTTTAAGGATATTTGTGGGGGGGTGGATATAATGAGTGCCTCTAAAAAAAGAAGTTTAATGTGAAGTTTATAGAATTTTCCATAAAACGATACTTCTTGCTGAGTACAAATATTATTTGCGCTTCAGATGATCCTAAGAGCATTTTTAAGAAGAGAGTGGGAGCGGGTGGATAAAGTAAGGGTCTCATCCAAGGGAGGAGCAAAGTTCAAATTGTTAATATAATCGAACGTAACCCCAAAACAACTCAAACTCACACACCTCCTACTAGGTTGGATATTTTAAGGTGGGGAGAGTGGAGGAGGAGGGGGGTGTAGCAAAGTTCCATAACAACTCAGTAAATTATCGCCAAACTTGGCACAGGTACTTTTTACTATTCAGAGGTGGTCACGACAAGCTTAGATATTCATGACAAAGGTTTTTTGTAGCATTTTCTTATTCGTCGTCAAACAAGATAGGGGGCGGATTCAGACTAGGAGAAGGGGATCAATTTTCATCTTTAATTTTTTTGTAAAATAAGAGAGGGGTAAGAATGTCAAGATATTGCTATCGTTAATCTGAATTAAGTAGTACTGCTATTGTTAATTTTAATGAATTAATCGATACTTTTTGAAGAGCATAGAAACTTCGAGGTGGTCATAAGGGTTATCATGGAGAAGAGCTGTAGTAAGTTCACTAATAAAAGGGGAGTTCAATATAAAATTTATTTTACGAGAAACGATGCGTCTTGACAAATCCAGATACTACTTTTATGTCAATGTAGATTAAAAGGTTGTTTTAAGGCAGAGGGAGTGCCCCAAACATGGGAAGTGTAAGGTAAAATTGATTGAATAGCAACATAAAACTGCTCAGAGTATTACACTAAGTAGGACAACTTCGGGAATTTTATTCGGCCTTTTCTTCCCGAAACATTTCCAAGCAGCGCCGGTTCATTCAGCTAGTCATCAATATTAGCACAAAACATCAAAATGGTAAATTTACGAATTCTGATCCTTAATTGAGTATTTCTAAGTGAAAATGCTCATATACGAACTAAGCAACGTTAACATCTGAATCAAAGAAGATTCAGATTTGGCCATCTGACAAGATCTCACTCCGGCTCAATAATGCGTATTTCTACCGCATAAGAACTCTCGATTATTCGAGATCTTTATTGGTGAAAATTTGAGCAGAACAAATATCAATATATACTTTGATTACCCCAACATATGTAGGTTCAATTTGTGATACTAAATGGAAAAACAAGAAATGACCTTTAACTTGAACCACCGATATTCCCTTACTGATCATTTGTCAATCGTTCGATCGTTAGTTCGTTGCACGTTGGGTTTAGACATTTGACCATACTTTCTATCTTACCCAGTAAACGTACGATGGGACAATTGTTCGCATATTCGATAGCTACCGTGGAAGCAGCAATGAAGGAGACGCAGCAGACACAAGTCAATTACTAGTCGACTACGCAATATAGAAAATTGTTGTTTATTGTAACCTTCCCAGTTGGACATATTTCACTCAAATCAAACAATTTACCTTTACAAAGCCCCTTAAGGACGGCACAATCAAATCGAAGAGTGATTGTTGACTTTTTTTTCCCCTGCCAACATTGATTTGTCGCATATAATGCTAGACCACAGTCAGTCAACTGCCGTCATCAGTTGATATGTTTCCCGATTTCGACTACTCCTAAAGCTTGCGTAACTTCCCTCCCCCCCTAGTGGGTAGGCGGCGGATAGACGGCCCTTATTTAACAAAACTGTGCGCCTGAAGGGGTTCAATAAATAGCTCTACTAGACCCAGCCGGAACTCCCGCAGGCGAAGGGTCGAACTTTCGAATTTTTCGCGCTCCAATCAAACAATTTGGGCCCAGCCGGGTGTGTGTTTGTGAGTGATCATATATCTTACCGATTGATTGTTTTTGATTGATCATTTGGCTGTGAGTTGTTGTTTTGGTTTTTTTTCCTCCCCGAAGGGCTGACCAACGTGACCAACTACTCTCATGCGGTCATCGGTAGAGATGTTCACTTTCTAATTTGAGCTTGTTGTTGACCAATCAAATCCATCATGGTTATTGAAATATTACTTCCTGCTAACTCGCTAACCCATCCATCGTTGCCATAGGTCTAGAGTCTAGACGATATTGTTTGGGTTATTCAATAAGCAGGGCGTTGTGAGTGAGCTAATCGAATCTAAAACACCTGACTCCGTACTGAAATCAATTATTCCGCTAAATTTGAGTGGTAAGTGAACTCTGCATGACTTCCTACCATTTAGAAAGGTACTCAACAAAATGTTGGCACTCGGAAACGGTAACACCAAGGGATAGGTTTCGTCGGGCAGTAAACAAAGTGACGTCTTCGGGTTTTCTCCTACGATGGAAAGCTCGATCGCGGCGCGGTGATTCCGGCTTAGCACATGAAGGTGGTGACTGCATGAAAGGTGCATGACATATTGTCGATGCTGTTCCTGTGAGGAGCCCATTAATTTCTTTCCGCAAGTAAGCTCTACCCAGCAAGCAGCAGCCCGTGTACGTATGGGACAATCAACCGTCAACGGTTGATGAAGATACTAAACTGAAATTAAGTGATCATATTTTCTCCCAACCGAATGCAGTGTGACGGTTGTGGCATCTCGGAGGTAACGTCTGAAGTTGTTGTTGCATTTCGTTGATATCTTCATTACCAACTCACCAACTCATCCTGTGCCGGGAGATGAGAACTCCCTAACGAGCTGTATAACCTGCAAATGGTCCTGCCGTCACCTTCCCCCCCTTTACGACGACAAACGGAGATGTTTTTGCACATCACTCCTTTGCTAATGACGCCCAATCGAGCTGCTTAGGCAGCAGCCGGCCGCCCTTCTCCTCGAAAGGAATCAATAAACAAATATTTATTTTCCTTTCTTTCGCGGGAACTTCACTGGGACTGTGTGTTTATTAGCGAAAAATACTTCGGTTGTTGTCTTCGATCCAAGGGATGACCAAGTGTGGATAAAGTGATGATCCTCGCCGTTTTCTTGTACCATCCATATTCGGCACCTTTCACGAGCCGGAAACAACTCTGGGAAGAGTCATCGGACAAGTGAAAGGTTTATTAGTTTCTCCGGTGGTTGGATTAACTGAGGAACATACGAGGTCTTCTTGTGAAATTGAATCTCCGATAATAAAAATTATCCGTGGCAATTTTGTCAATTTTATACATTGTTATATTCGAATGAGAAAAAAAAAAGTGTGAACTAGCAGTACAATTTATTTTGGACTGAATTGGCTGACAATAGATATAGGAGATGCCGAGAGTGAGACAGTAGAAATAAAAGTGCAGAAGGCAAAAATAGAACCCGCTATTCGTATAAAAATTGTTACAATGGGGCTAACTGGAGCAGGTAACCCTACTAAATAAGGAGTGTATCGAAAATAAGCTATCCACATACATTCGTATTATACGCATGTATTTGTGATGTTTTTTTATGTTCAGATCACATGCTGTGTGTTTGGCTGTCAGCTTTCGTATGTTTACTTGTTTGTGCGGTTGAAATTCCGCATTTTCAAAATGTCGCGTATTGAAAAGGAAGTGAAAATTAAGGTTCCGGACACATGGCTAAGTGAGAAGGGTATTACTATGTGAAAATTGGCAAAGCGGTTTGGAATTCATCATGCCAGTGTTAAAACCATCATTGATAAGTTTGGAGAACACTATTCGTTGGATGAGCTACCAGGAAGAGGCAGAAAACCCGGTTTTTCCAACCCGAAACTAGTCCAGAAACTGGTATCTCTAGTCTTGAAAAAAAAATCAACGTCAATACGTGATTTGGCCAAAAAAGCAGGAACGAGTGTCGGAATGATCCAGCGTATCAAGAAATCACCTGAAGACCTACAAGAAGCAGCAAAACCTCGGAACAAAGTGTACAACAGAAGAAGCGAGCAGCGACAAGGGCCCGGAAATTGTATTCGCGTCTTTTGCAGTGTCCGGATGCATGCGTTTTGATGGACGATGGAACTTATGTAAAGGAGGACTCAAAAATCCTTTGAGGTCCACAATGCTTAACTCTCGTCGTTGGGGAGGATGTGAGCGATGCGGACAGGTCGATTCAAGTAGAGAAACTCGGTCGAAAGATACTGGTATGGCAAGCAATATGTTTCTGTGGTTTGAAGTCAACCATTTTTTACACTACCGAAACTATAAAGGCAGAAATCTATCGATCTGACTGTCTTTAGAAGAGATTGCGGGCTTTATATAAGAAGCATAGTACACCTTCACTGTTTTGGCAGGATTCCCAGAAAGTATGGACACACTTTGATTTCGCTGTAAATAATTCACAATTGTTAGATATTCAAATTTTATACGATATTCTGATAATATTAGACTACTACAACAGAATATTATTCTCAACATTTGCTACTTAGCCATTGTAGACTAGCTGCCGCACCTTCTTGCGAAAGTTACTCATAAAATTCCGTACAGACTTCTTGGCACCAAGTTTTGACACTTTTTTCCAATTTTTTTCTTCGGCTGCCGAGACATGTTTCCTAAGACGTACCTTCGTTAATGCCCAAAATTCCTCAATTGGTCGAAGTTGTGGGCAATTTGGTGGATTCATGTATTTTGGGACGAAAGTGACATTTTTGGTAGTATACCATTCTACCGTTGATTTCGAGTAGTGGCAAGAAGCAAGATCTGGCCAGAAGACAACAGGATCCTTGTGGCTTCGAATCATGGGTAGAAGTCGTTTTGAAGCAGTGGTGATGAAGGGTTTCGAAATCTTACCGCAGCTACAAATTGCTTGCCAGACCATTCGACAAATGAGATCGTTTCGCTTCAATTTTTTGCATTCGAACGATCTAACAACGCAATGTGGTATTCGCTATTGATTGTTTCACTTTTCTCACTTCTCGTGCCTTTAGATGCATCGGACGTGGTTCACCAACTGCACTTCACTCGGATGAGTACTGTTTTGAATCCGGAGTTAAGTGATGGATCGATGCTTCTTGTTTCGGACTACGTTTTGGTTGTTTCTGCTTCTTATAGGTTCGAAGATTCAAACGTTCTTTAGCACGAAGAACATTTGACTTCGAAGTGCCCACTTTTTTGGCCACATCCCGAACTAAAACCTCCTTCTTTTGCTCGAACGCCTTCAGTATACGTTTATCCAACTGAGGGTTAGCAGGACCTTTTTTCGACCCGTTTTCGGTTTATCCTCACCGAACTTCCTGATTGCATTTCGCACGGCTTTTTCACTTACTCCTTCCACTTTTGCTATCTATCTCAGTGACAGTCCGCGTTCCCATTTGTACAGAATTTTTCGTCGTTGTCCGGCTGGAAGTCCACGCATTTCGAAACAAACTAATGAAAACGAATAAACAACTGCACAAGTGGTTAGAGAAGAGGGTAAACAACATGACGCAGCCATAAAAATTGACAGATTCTGAACCATTGCGAAGTGGCAGCGGTTTTTGGTTGCGTCCATACTATCAGGGACAGTCTTTAGATTCTAAAAATTGGTTTAGTTCTAGAATTATGGAATTAAATTCATGAACTGAGTTTTTGAGAGCTGGATTCCGAACCTGTATTTTGCAAGTGAATTTGGAGCCAGTGTCAGGTTCTGAATTCAGTACTTTAGACCAGTTCCAGTTTCTGTATGCCCAGTATTCAGGTTCTGGTGAAGATAAATAGATGGTGGCAAAAAGTACTCAACAGTTGTAAATATAGGATAAATTTCTCAAATCGGTGTTTTTAGAATAAGTCGTCAATAAGTCATACTTTAGCAATTATACATCGCTGATATTGAAAATAATTGGTTTTTGGGCATATCAGTTGAAAAAGGCATGCAGTAGGAAAATTATGGAGCTGTATATCATTCTCCTAGTTCAAGTGACCGTCGTTTTTTGGAAATTTTAGAAAACTGGTGGGAAATAATCTTTGATTTCAGTAAATTGAACATAATTTCAGCAGATTTCAATATTGACAATATTGATTCGAATCATTTGAAACAGTTGTCAGATTTCTTCAACCTCAAGCAAACTGTGAATGAATTCACGAGAATTTCCAGACATAGTAGAACTTTAATAGATCACGTGTATTCAAATTTTGACGGTATTCGTTCATTAGTGGCGGACGGTTGTTAGATTTCGAATCATGAAACAATCTCAGTTTACTTGACGAGAGGTTCCATACTAAAAGAAAAGAAAATTAAAATGCTGGAAAAAATACTCAAGCCAAGGTATATCTCAACTGGTATCAAGAAGCCTTGATTTTACGCATTCAGCTGGAAATATAGATAGCAGAGCGACTGTTCTGACTGACGTGTTGAAAAGGTGTACTAGTTGTTTGGTATCTGAGAAATATGTTAGCTTGACTAGCTCGAGCCGGTGGTACTCTTTAGACCTTTTACGGTTGAAGCGAGAGAGGGATAAAAAGTATAAAACGTTTTGCAGAACTAACAACGAAATTCACTGGCGTGGATACACGAATGCTCGGAATATATACTCACGAGCCTTGAGAAAGATTAGATGTGAGTATTTCCATAGGAAGATCGATCAACATCAACGAAATAGCAAGGAGTTGGGGAAAATCTTTAAAAAAATGATTAAGCCAACACATAGCTCTTCGAAAAGCATAAGTTTTAATGGGATAGAAGAACGGTGTGAGCAAACCATAGTTGAAAAATTGAACAGTTATTTCATAAACAGTGTTCAACTGATCAATCAGAGTATTGATCAGGTCAGTGAAACTAGTGAAATAACACAGTCGATAAATAACAATTGCAGATTTGAAGGGTTCCATCCTATCACTTTTGGACAGTTAGGAGATATTTATTTTAATTTGGAAAGATCGACAGGTATCTATAATGTCAACGCAAAGGTGATACAAGATTGCTTTCATGTTATCGGACACGATCTTCTAGACTTGATAAATGAATCGATACAAACTGGGCACGTACCGAAAGTTTGGAAAGAATCATTAGTGGTTCCTATTCCCAAAGTTGTTGGAACGGATAAAGCCGAAGAGTACCGTCCCATCAACATGTTGCACACGCTGGAGAAAATATTGGAACATGTAGTTAAGGATCAGTTGATGAACTATTTGAACGGTAATAATTTGCTAATGCCGGAACAATCGGGATACCGAGAGGGACACTTTTGCGAAACCGCTTTGGATCTGGTATCAGCAAAATGGAAAGAGAGAATCGAAGTTAAAGAGACTATTCTTGCAGTGTTCTTGGATCTAAAGCGCGCTTTTGAAACAATCTCAAGACCTTTATTGTTACAAACTCTACAACGCTTTGGCATTGGAGGAGTAGCATACAAATGGTTTGAAAGCTATTTATATGATAGAAAACAAAAGACTGTATTTAACGACTTTGTGTCTAGTTCTCTAGATAATTCACTTGGAGTGCCTCAAGGCAGTGTCCTAGGACCAATTTTATTTATTATGTATATTAATGATATGAAACGAGTTTTACGGTTTTGTGATATCAATTTATTTGCTGACGACACGGTTCTGTTTATTGCATCTAAGGATTATAATGAAGCTGTTGCACACTTAAACGAAGACCTACATTCTCTAGCACGTTGGTTAAAATTCAAGCAATTGAAATTGAATGTCGCAAAGACGAAAGACATGGTTATTTCTTCTGCGAGCACTAGACATGATGCTAACGTAGAAATTGATGGTGAGATTATTGATCGCGTTAGAGAGATGAAGTATCTTGGAGTCGTAATTGATGGAAAGTTAACATTACTAACGTAATCAGGAAGATTGCCCAAGAGTATTGTGTCGTTTGAAAAATGACTTAACGATCAGTAGTAAAATTCTTCTGTATAAATCAATCATTTCACCACACATTGACTTCTGTCCATCCATTCTGTTTCTTGCTAATAGTACACAAATCGTGCAATTACAGCGACTGTAAATGTAATAGATACACTTCCTCTACTTTTCTGCTGAGTGCATTACAACGGCTTTCGGTCAAGCAAAGAATTTATTACTTAACAATGGTGTTAATTTTTAAATTAATAAATGGTATGCTGCCTCGATATTTGTGTGATCGAGTTGAGAGAGGAAATGATTTACATAAATAAAATACCAGAAATCCATCAGATGTAAGAACACCAAACTTTCTATTAGGCAGATCACAGAATTCGCTACTGTACAAAGAAATAAAAATTTTCAATTTGATGCCCAGACAAATTAAACGTGCTACAACTCTAAATGAGTTCAAACAATTATGTATTTCACATATAAAATCTGTCTTATGAACAGGTTTTAAAATATTTATTATAATTTGATTTCTTAACAATTATGAAAAATGAAGAAGAATGTATTTTGACTTATCACTATTTTTGTAGATGTTAGAAGTTATTATGATCTGTATGATGATGATGGATTTTTTATTATATGTATTTTAGAGTTGATATAGATAAAATAAATGAGTTGTCTACAAAAGTTTTAGCCCGCGCGCGTAACGCAGTCAAAGACAATCTAGAAATGGAATATGGCTGAATTAAGAGATGTTATTGTTTGAGACCAATTATGGTTTTCTTGAGTTATGCTTGGATCTACAGTTGTTGAAATTGGGCTTGGCTCTGCTCATTCGCAGCCTCGTTATTCCATCGTAGCTGGTGGTGATAACGATGAACTGGTCCGGCGAGAGGGGTCTGGTGAAT
Source organism: Malaya genurostris (assembly GCF_030247185.1). Classification (NCBI taxonomy): domain Eukaryota; kingdom Metazoa; phylum Arthropoda; class Insecta; order Diptera; family Culicidae; genus Malaya; species Malaya genurostris. The sequence goes on along the minus strand of NC_080571.1, from coordinate 339,042,237 downwards.
TATTGTCTGATACTGGTCGAGATATTGGGTTCGTTCAAGGATCTTCCCGGGTTGGAAATTTTCTTGATCAACCCTGGATAGTAATTGTATTATATAATATAGTATAGTAATTTCTTTTGTTCAGCTGCTCTATCGAAGGAATATCTATGCCTGCTAAGTTAACCAGCTCGTTTCAATTTTTGATTACTGGTTAAAGTATGTAATAATATTAATTATCACTTAGATAACTCGTTCAGCTCACACCTTTGTATACTTATATTTTAAACCGACCCGACGAGATAAGACCTTCTTGAATCTTGCTTGCTCGCTTCCACAGGAAGCTCGCATAAGACTTGTCATACAAAACCCATCAAGCCGATTGACAAATTGACGATGGCCAATTCATTATCTTATGCAACCGACTTCTTTATGGTCATGGATAAGCAAACTCAAACTATGCCGGCGCAGCTCGCTATTACTTCCTGGCCTCTCGAGTTCCAGCACATGACAAAGTAAAATATGTTCGAAGGGAGGAACTTTCGATTTCGCATCCAGCACCACATGTATGAAAACCACGATAACAAGAGCCTAAAATTTTCGCTTTCTACCGCGCGCACCCGACGCACCCCCACTCCTTGCACTCCCACTAATAACTAATTTATATTCCGAGTCCGAAAGCCACGCTCGCGGTATCCTTCGTCTTTCGAATGAAGATATTATTAATTTTCACCCTTCAATCGATGTCCACCGAAGTGGCGAATACAAAGAAGGAAATGCTGCGGTTATCTCTTGCTCGCTTCTGTCCGGCAGGTTGCCTTGAAATCGATTTCGCTCTTATCTTGAACGGGGCAATCGAAACCTCCTTCGGAATGTTTGTCTTGTTTGTCTTTCCCAAAAGCCCAAAAGGTGCGGCACCGACAACCGATGCAATTAAAATTTCGCCAAAAGCCACCACCGGAAGGCGGCGGGTTCGGTAGGTGTCGTGGTAAATTTGTTTTTTGATCTCTTATGGTTCCACCATTTTTTGCGATGTTTCCCGGCCATGGTCGCACGGAAATCAAACGAGAAAGTCTGTTGGCGAATCTGTGTTTTCAATCTTAATGTACGAAGTCTACCAACTAAAACAGGTTTTGTTTTTGTAAATAGACCAATATCAATTCATTTCGCTTGAATCGGTGTGCGGAGGAAATACGCATTCTTGTGTCTAAGTGGGTTGATTTGAGTAACGGAGATTGCCGCCATTCCTTTTCTGTTGCTTTCATAGCGTATCATCGTATTTTGACATCTAATGTCACGTTTTTCACAAAACCATCGCAATTTTTGTTCGTAAAAAACTTACCATCCAAACATGACCCATGCTTGCATAATATAAAATTCGTTTTTTCTAATTACTAAGTTTATCAATCGCTCCTGCTGTCTACCATGAGCGAGTACACAAAGAAATAAAAATAAACATTTGCTACCATCGGGGAGCCCCCCGCTTAGCGACGTTGACCATGTCAAATGATCAACAAAAAAGCAATTTCCTCGCGCAGGTTTTAAAACAAACATAATTTGCCAAAATTCGGATTATCATCGTCATCATCATCATCATCATCATCTCTTCTATCACCACGATATAGAAATAATAAAAAAAAAAGTCGCAAAATTAGCTCCAATGGCAGAATTAACTTTCAGAGCACATGTGGCCGACTCCGAGATCTCGCTCGAATTTCATCGCTTTCGGCAAGACTCTGTCCGGATCGTCCCGTCCGTCCGTCGATGCCCGGTGAATTAACCAGCTCTGTTTGAGGAGGGGGGCACGTTTAGCTTGACACTATCGAACCACGCAATCATCATCACGCTGTTGTTGTTGTTGCTGCTGCTATTTCACTTGTTTCCTTCGCTGCAGGTTAGCTCGGTCGGGGAGGGTCGTGCGAATGTTTAGACTTTTCATTTTTTTTTTTCGCAACTAACTGGTTTGCGGAATAGCAGCATTAACCGGGTGAAACAATCCACCGCGATTCCGTCGGGTCTGGTCTGGTCTCGGTCGTCGTTACCCATGTCCATTCCGAACCAAACATTTGACCTAGCTTCTGCGGGCATCATGGACCAGTCACTCAACCAAACTGTTTGTTTTCCGTTCCACGCTGATCCAATCACCCACCCTGGCAAAAACCGAACTTAAATCGACCAGAACGGATTCGATTGGCGTTGAAATCCTTTCTATTCCACGTTCCTCGGCACTTGTCGAGCTGAGCAAACCGAATACTGCCGACGGAATTGGTTCAAATGATAATTTATCATTGTCGGTCGTTCGTGACCGAGCCTTCCCGTTTTTTTTGTTGTGTCCGCCGTCGACCGAAATGGGTCAGCTTTGATTGTTTCCCTGTTCGCTCCCACTCGTGCTTTTTTTTAAAGCGCGGGATGATTGAATGGAGGTCAGCAAAGCGTCGGACCACTTGATTGGGTAGCTCGGATCGAGAAACTGCTTAACTGGTGGACTGTATGTTCACTTCCCCAGTGGTGACCCATTAGCATCTGGACGATAAAATTCGACTGGCTGGCACTAACTGGAATGCGAAGAACTCAAAGAAAGTCGAGAAGACACTGCTGAGGAGGGCGTCCGGCTTCGAGTTTGACACAATCGAGTATCAAATTAGACGACAAGTTGAACAATCAACAGATTATTGAAATGGACACGTCTCTTCTCGGGTTGGAAATGGAAAGCAATTTGTATCATGGGGTGAACAATTTTGTTAACAGTTGTTGCGAGTCAGGGATCTGATTTCGTGAATTATGAATTCTTTTTGGAACTTATGAAATGAATTAGAATCAATGAGCTAATAAGTTTCATAATTTCTCACACCTATTTTTTTAGTGAAATTTCTCAAATTCTTAAGCACCGAAAGGACAACGAAAAGATTGATTTCTACTTTAAATTAACCATAGCAAAGTTCTGACACATTAGAGTATTAGAGTTCATCCCAAGAAAGAAAAAAGTACGAGTGTGTAATGTCACAGACATAACTGGATGTCGTGAATACAAATAAACGAAACGCTTTCTTCTTACTTTCGAATTTCGAATTGATCACTTGTATTAGTTATGCCAGCTTTCCCCTTTTTCACTTCTAGAATTTGAAACGATGCACCTAAACTGAGTCGATGCTATGTACTTTGTAAATCAAATTAACAGAAAGTTCCTACAGCAATTCCGAACTCCAACTGGTTGAAAAAAGTATATAGAACAGTAAAGTAGAATTTCGCAAGTTCTTTGGGAATATGTTAATGGTTCTAAAAAGAACCGATTCGATGAATTCAGGAATTAGGGACTGAACCTGGCTGATGAATACGGAAAGATGAAGTTATTTTAAACACGTTTGTTTTGTTGGTTCGATGTTTGCAGTTAGTAGTCAGTAAATGAATTATGTTGTAGCAGATTTTGACGCGGCCTTGATAAAAATTGATAACAAACAAACGAACAAACTAACAAACGAATAAACCAACAAACGAACAAACGCACAAATGAACAAACGAAAATACGAAAAAACGAAAAAACGAACAAATGAACAAGCGAACAAGCGAACAAACGAACAAACGAACAAACGAACAAACGAACAAATAAACAAACGAACAAATGAACAAACGGACAAACGAACAAACGCACAAACGTACAAACGAACAAACGCACAAATGAACAAACGAACAAACGAAAAATATCATAATACAAAAAAAATCGTAGAATTTAATTTGCCAATGAACGTTGACAAATGCGCACTTCGCAATTCTCAGCGCATGTGAAAGCAGCGTTGCTCAATTCATATTTTTGCCATAGTTTTAAAATAATTACTGACCCTCAAATTTTTCAATGGATTTAGATTCAGTGTTATTTTATGGTATTGTGGCATTTTTCCCGATTTTTCAAAGGTCCAGAATATGTCGAAAAAAAAAGCAAATGTTCTTAACACGTTGACTGCCAACTACGAGATAACTCGTATATTCCGTTCTTTGCTAGGACGCCGACTACGAGTTATCTCGTACTGTGTTTACTTGCCATTGTCGCGTAGCTACGCTTAAACTCGTAGCATATCAGTGCTAATATGGATAGATGGCTTCTGGAAAGAGAACAAAAAATCAATGTTCTATGCTTTTTGATGATTACTATGTAATATAATTATAGTCTTTAATAATATAAAATGATTAAATGCAATTTGCTTTTTAGACCGGAATTCTGAGAATGGTCGTGGCAGTCAACGTGTTAAAAACTGTAGAGAAAAATTAAAACAACGTTTTCATACAGCTTCAAAGTTTAAGTAGATTGCGTTATCTGTGACATGTGAAAATTTCATTCAAATGTATTTACTTGCTAAGGAATGGTACACATTTGGAACAAATCATGTAAATTTACGTCTTTATAGATGCACGTAAAGAGAGCGCCGTAATTAACTTTAACCTACAGTTCAAAGATAAGCCATTTCATTAATTTTACAGTTAATTTAGCTGAAGTTTTCATCAGACACCAACATTATTTTAACATGTTAATAGATGTAATATTGTCATCACCGAAGAAATAACGGCATGGTTAAGTTAACATCGATTTCATGTTTTCTAAAAATGTATGAAAATGTTACGAAATAACATTAGTGGAAAAATTGTTTTTTTTTTTGCAAATTTACTTAAATGATCAAACGGAACCAAATTTTAATACTTGACCAAAGAATAAAAGAAGTCATTTTTTGTGGGCGATTTTACGAATTCGGACTCTGCTATGAAAAGTACTGTCTTTGGATCGCACAATAGTAAGAAGAAACGGGTTTAACGGATGAAAAATAGCACTATTTTTGTGAATTGTGTTTAAGAGCTTTCGGACCAAGAAATAAAGTCAAATGTTTTGCATAGTAAAAAGCGTCAATCGAACAACATTTAGTAATATCTTCGTGGAAAAATATTGAGAAATAAGGCGATGAAGAAGTAATTCTTAGGACGCTTCATAGAAATTATGATTTGCGGTGTCAACTGCAGAGCTTGAAATTGTCACGCATTTCGTTCTCATAGTTTGCTAGTGAAACTGAGTGTGACATGAATTTCTTGTCATTTTCGTCTATTTCGACTCAATGAAAATGACTTTTATTAGCTCTGGTCCACTGCATCTCAGCGGAGACTAATCAAAAGTGAACAAATGAAAGCAGAATAGTTGTAGTAGATGATTTTCTAGAACCGAGCTTTTTTGTTTGATTTTTTAATTTTTGGTGGTTGTTTAAAGTCAAAACTACGACTTTTCACATTAAAATCCACCATTTTGTACTGTAAAACCTCACCATGTTATTTAAAAAAAATAAGAAGGAAAACGTTGGAGACTGGTATTTTAAATGTACAAAGTGTGTGCAAAATCTAAAAGTAATTGGAAGAGTAGTTTTCGAATGACGCTGGAAACGGACTTTCAAAACATGCCCCCGAGAAAAACGCGTTCAAAGTTTATTGTCTCTAAAATCGAATAAAACAAAACAAAGGGACCCGCAGCGTCTAAAAATTTTAAAAAATCATATTTTTCTTTTATATTTTGTTATAATAAAACATTTGAAGAATATTTTATCAAGTTTTTAGGCTAATCAAAGTAGGAATCTTAGGCCTGTGTGCCGAACTCTTGCTTCTTCGCAGAATGAGATAAGCATACAGGGTCAAATTTTTATTTGTTGAACTAGCGGTTATTTCGACATTGGTAACCTTAATGTCACTTCTGGTTTGACAGAAACTTAGTTTTATTCTTCCGCTGAACGAAAATGGTTGTGTATACGCTTGAGGAACGCGTGAAAATAGTGCAGATCATGCTAATGTTGCGGAATGTGTTTGCCAAAAAATAATATTCTCGGATGAGGCACATTTTCATCTCGGCGGGTGTGTTAATAAGCAAAATTGTCGCATCTGGGGGACGGAAAACCCGCATGGGGAAGCCGATACATCCTCAGAGAGTGACGATTTGGTGCGGATTTTGGTCTGGCGGCATCATTGGGCCATTTTTCTTCGAAAATGAGGTAAGAGCCGTCGCCACGGTCGATGGCGAGCGCTATCGCGCCATGATTAGCGATTGGTTCTTCCCGTTACTTGAAGAGGAAGACTTGGACACCATTTGGTTCCAACAAGACGGCGCTCGGTGCCACACAGTCAACTCGAAATTCGGAAGTCGTTTGGCCGCCTCGGAGCTGTAATTTAACGCCGTTAGACTAATATCTTTGGGGGGCTGTCAAAGATAAGTGTAATGTGGACAAGCCAGAGACAATTCAAGCCTTGAAGGACATTATTCGTGCAGCCATAGACGAAATAAAGCTGCGTACAATTGAAAATGTACTAAAAAACTGGACCGACCGTATGGCGTACTGCAAAGCCAGCCGAGGAATGAAACTATATTCCATAATTAACCGGAAAGATTGTGCTTTAATATGAAAAAATAAATTTTGAAATCGGATGAACCGTTTGTGTTTTATTGCATGTTTAAAAAAAACGTTACATGGCGGACCCTGTAGATAAAGGCCCATAACTTCCAGAGTTTCATTTCAAGAGGCTTGAAAATTTCATTCTTGAAATGTTTTACTATGTTTGATACTTGGGTTGTCATCTTGATACATAGTTCGAAAGTCCGTATAGACAATATATCCGCGTAGGTCCGTAGTGACAATATATACGTCCATTAAAACGAATTCCTAAAAACTACTTAAACGAAACTTTGAAATAACTTGATGAATATACATTGCTAATCAACTTACCCAGTTTTACTCGGTATATTTCCTCTGACAGATTGAGTATTTTTCTTCGGATATGTGTTAAAAATTCGTCTTTTCGGTGATGCTAAAAAAACGTTGTTATCGTTTCAGAATTACCTAAGAGAAGTAATACCATTAGGATGTTAATAACAGCAATTAGTTTGACTCGATTCAGTAAACGTGTTTTGATATGGGCACAGAAAGTAGTCCCACGACATAACCCAATATACAGATAACATCTCACCAAGGGTGATTAAATTTCACAGATCTAAATTGCCATGGTGTAGCAGAGCGATAATCGTTTCTTATCCGTTCCAGATCGACCCCGTTCGGTGAGTACCGCAAGACCGTATCGCACTGAAAAAAAAAACAATGACCAAAAATGACTTCATAATGAGTTCTCGTTTTGTGCCGCTCCGGCAAGTATGGGTCAAGCGGAGGGCACACAGACAGAGAGAGAGAGAAAACGCAACAGAGCATTGCATAAAACGAGACCTGCCGACAAGCACCGCAAGTAACCTTAACCGGACTCAGTCGGGTATGGAACAAACAAACAACAAACCAAAAAAACACACACCGAGTTCCTGCTCTTTTTGTTGTTTCTGGGGTTTTTGCATGCACAAAATGACCGTAGCTTACGGTAATTAAAATCTAGATAGCGGATCGGGCCTGTCACAACAATGCAATCATTTTGTTTTTGCCGTGCGGTAGCTGATTTCGGTGACCTACTTCTGGGAATGTTACCGTTCGTGGCGTGATTTGATACAAATGGAAACTCATTTCAGATCAATTGTTTGAAAATGGGAACTAATTACCCCATGGAAAAAAAATATTTCTGATTTAAATGAGTAATTAAATTTCGACACAGTTGGTTAGGTTCTGATTTTACTGACATGTAATAAAGCTTCAATTATTTACTATCGGAAGCTCTCATTAGGAATGCGCGAAACGTTAACCAAAACTCAGTCTGACACGGCTGATCTATTCACAGAAACAAAATAGCCGTTATGATTAACAGTGATCGGGGGGGTTTCGTGGGAAACTGAAACCATTTTCCGTGTCTAACCCTTACGAACGGAATCTTCGCCCTAGATATATTTCCACAGTTCTGAACTTCTCTGTCTGACGGACCTAGCGCGGTACAATTGATCCACCGCCAGTACCGTCCGATGATGGGTCATGCATGGACAGCCGAGTGTTAATCCATCCGCAAACAGGTAACTTACCTGAAAATGGAAGAAAAGAAGAAAAATTAAAATTAATATTAATAGTCGGGTTGAAATAACGCGCATGAATCGTGTTGATTTGTAAATAACGGCTGACTCGTGCAACTGCTTGCTCTGCTGCTGGGAAGGGTGGCGGCTGAGGGTGGTCGGCTCAGCAAATGAGGAGAATTAATGCTTCGTGAGTGAATGTTTACAGAATGTTACAAACGTTAACGATAATCGCATTGGTTGTACACCGGACGCCGTTACCTTATGAGTTGTTGATTTTTTTTTGCTTTCATCAGAGTTGTTCGAGGGCCAAACAGAAACGGTTGCCCGCATACGGACTGACGAGACGGCTGTTAATAGCCCCAGTTGGATTATTGTAGTTGAGTCGAGCGGATTGATTTCAGTGTTTTTTTTTGTCCTTCAGATCCAAGCGGGAGGGCAGTTCGAGCTGTGCATTCAAAGGATTAGCTTCGATAATGAATGAAAGATAAGCGAAACCGTTGGTACGAACTGAAAGTTCGGTATGACATATGTTTCATTCGGCAGTCAGACTGCCCGTATCAGAATTTTTGTACACGTACTGGCAATTCTTTAGCCGGTGTCCCATGTTACCTACGTTGCGGGCCGGGCCGACCTAACAAAGAACTCAATACGGCACCAGCAAAACTGCTTATCTTTGTGACGAATGAGAATAATTATCGCACCCATGTACCTAACATACGGATAAATGTTCTCATGGCAACGGGTATTTAACACGTGCCCATTTCAGAAAAAAACGTGACCTTGGCAGAATAAATATGTTTTAACTTGCCACTCTAAACACGACGCTAAGATTCAGTAGCTGAAGATCCTTTTACATCCAAAAATTCAATTCAAGCGCGATCTACATAGTTAGCGGGAGCAACGATTTTTCCGGCCAGTGTTTACTGTCCGCACAGATAGGCAAATGACTCAAAGTAACACCTGAAATAGCGGAACATAACAGTTGAGCGTTAATTTCAACTGCTCAATGGTTTTATTTTATATCTTTAGGTTTGGATAAACTGAGAAAACTTTTCTTAGAATAGCTCGCTTCATCTGTTTGACACTCCGTTTGTCAACTTCAGCGCGCATTTCAATCTACTGCATGGAATGCCGGAACTTGGCCTCTCACAGAAAGACATGAATAGTTTCGAACCGTGTATATTTTTGTTGAGATCAAGCCTCTAGACGGCCAAATACCAAATTTCATGACAATCTATCCACTAGTGTTTGAATAACAGCTGATCGTGTCAGACGAGTTCTAGTTTTCATTAAGCTATGGAAAAAGCGGAGTTTCAGCTTTCAGCATAAAAGCAGCGGTGCAATTGAATGTTTTTCCGTGCGGATTGGTTCACCATCCCCTGTATTCTCCAGACCTGGCCCCCAGCGACTGTTTTCTATTTCCAACTCTGAAAAGGTTTCTCCAGGGAATGAAATTTTCGTCGAATGCTGAGGTCATTGCAGAAATGGAAGCCTATTTTGAATACCTTGACAATTCTTTTTTTTTTTTAAGAGCATCAAATCAAATTTTCACGGTAAAAATTCGACTTTTTCTTTCTTAGAGTCAGGATCATCGTTTCATTCCTGCAGCAGCTTTCGTTTAACAAACGCTCAATATTTCTTGAGCCTAGGGCGGATGAGTGAGTGGAGATACTTTGCGTAGAAAGGTTACGATATCGACTTTGGTGACAACTAGCCAAATCTAGCCAAAACTTCACAGAGCCTACGTGTGCAACAATGAATGGCAGAACTCGTTGCTATAAATACACCCCACCAAGGATGGCTTTTATCGTATCAAAGAATGCGCACTCGCAACTCTTCCACGATTAAATCAGTGCCATCAAAGAGAATCGGAAATCATCGCAACATCAAAAAAACCGGCATGGTACATTTAACATAGAAAAGAACCTTGTGCGAGAGCGAATTTCTCTCGGTGAACCGTCTGAGAATCAACGGCTAGCACGCTGCTGTGGGGATTCTCTCTGAAGCAACAAACGGTCGCTTATTCTCGTTTCGCTATCCGAATCTGTATGGGCAGTGGATAATTGCGATAGAATCATTTTATCGCTTATTCTAACTATGTGCTTATAACCTTTGAATAAGTTGTGTCTAGGAAAATGTCTGTGAATGCTCCACACAAGGGTTTTTAAATATTGCAACCTAGTATGAGAATCATCAAGTCGAATCATCGATTCGATTTTCTGCGATAATTGTCAACTTGCGATTCTCTCTTGGTAAATTCCACACAGCGGCGATCATTATCAGACTGAAATTTTCTTTGAGGGCCATGGAATACTCAGAGTATGAAGTGGAGCGAAGAAATGTAGAAAAATTCTCTCGAGGTTCATGCATTGAGAGACTCGAATTCTTGTACCATCTTTTACCGGATTGAAAATGTTGTATACAATATAGATAAAAATCGAGCAGCTTCTGTCAAATTTTCAGCAATCACCAACACTGCACCCCACTACTTTGAGATTCGTGTTCATTTGTGACTCATTTGAGAAGAAAAAGACGGATGGGTAATATCGGAGACGAAACTGGGTGGCGTGAATGCGAAAAAAGTTGACACGTTCCCTTCCCAGTTCATTTGATGTTTAACAATATTGAATAGGCTCTGTCAGAATGGGATCTTTCTGACACTGACACTGACAATAATGACCTAAGATGACAAAGAAATTAGTTAGAATTGTTCGTTTGACTAATTGCACATAGATCGAATTAATTCAGCACTGATTGAGACTGCCATAACGAGGCTGATTAAATGTTCGCATCGTCAAGCTTTCAAATCCAAAGAGGCGTAGCTAATCTAACATTCAAACGATTCTTGATTCAGGATTTTGCTGTAATTTTTGTTTTAATTTTCAGGGTTTTGGTTACTGTAAGAACTATCAAAAATCAGATGTAAAGGATCAATTTATCGGTTCTGAAAAGAGCCGAATAAAACTATTTTCCGTTGTAAAGAAATGTCGAGCGATTTTTTTTCTAGAACACGTCGTGTACACTGAATCCGATTGAAAATTGTCGCTGGTTATCGAACAATGTCCAAAGAAGAAAGTGTCATTTTTTTTTATTAAAACAAAAACATATTTGGTTATACTTGTACACATGTAAGTTACACTAAGGTCTTTTTTTATGCGATCTTTTTTGTGCGAATTTTCAGAGTTATGCGGTTTTTTTCTATGCGAAGTTTAAAGTTATACGGTTTTTTAATGCGAATTTTCAGAGTTACGTGTTTTTTTTCTATGCGAAGTTTCAGAGTTATGCGGTTTTTTATGCGGTACGTAAACTCGCATAGAAAAAGGCTTCAGTGTATAGTCAAAAAGTCGAAATAGTCATGCAAGTGGAGAGCCGCGTGATCATTTTTTAATGAATCAAAATGAAACCTTCCGTCAGTTCTTTCATCCACCTTCCCCTTCTCCACCTCGTCCGTGGAAAACTTGTTCCCACTCAAGTGCACCTCAGGGAAAGTGAAGAGATGGAAATCAGGAGGGGCCAGATCAGGGGAATATGGGGGTGGTTCAAAACGTCCCATCGAAAAAATTCCAATAGTTTCTTCGTGGCGTTGGCATTTTTGTGCAGTAGGCAGAATCCATTCGTCAGCATGCTCCTGCTTTTATTGTGAATCGCCCTTTTCAAATTTTTAGTGTCTCACGGAAGCTTTTCCTTAGTGAATGACCGCGCAAATTCCACTCTCGACGGGAGCCCATAAAACTGCACACATAAGAATCACGTTACTACTGGCTCTAGCATTTCAACGAAAGAAAATACCGGACAATTCTTAAGACACGAATCGCTAAATTTGTTCCGAATTAATCAAGCTCGAGAGCATTTTCCACAAACTCAAAGCTTCAACTGCGGGACATTAATGAAAACAAGATGCAAATATAATAACTGGTTTTCTAGTTGGTAGTTAGAAAAAAATGGGCAAACAAATTACACGGGCGCGAAACTGCACACGGTTCGAATTTAGTTCAATCAATACTGATGGTTGCTGAATGAAAACGGCACTCTGTAAATACTGCGTCATTACACGTTTACAGTCTACGAGGCGGAACTAACGAGAACAGAAAAAAATTCTGGCCGCATTTTGAACAAGGTGAGTATTACAGTTATATCAAATTGTTACCCACGGTCGATTTAAGGTTCGGTGGAATAGATTTGAGAGCATTTTCCGGGAAAATGCATTCATGAGAATCATAAGAATAAAAAGGCGGGACACAGTTTTCAGTTACTCGGCAGGGATATCGCTTTAAAATTTCAATAATTCTGTTCCTCCAGAACGACTGTCCCCGGTTCCTACTAGAGACTAATTTTGGAAAACTAAATTCTGAATATGTAAGAAAACTTATTTTTGAATAATTTATGGTAATCTAACACTTCACTTCGGGACTGACTCATACCAGGAGCGCAAGTTTAAATGTCGTTTTTTTCTTTCATATGAAGTTATCCAGTATTCAAGAACGATGGCCAAATATTTTGCTCCCACCTTTAGCTATTGATAGATACCATCTCAAAATAAATCTTCTTCTTTCATCGCCTTTTATCCATTGAGCCATTTTCATACATCCTCTGGGGTTAGGAAGTGTTGCTCAGCCAGCTCATCCCATCGTTGAAAGGAGGTGATAATTAGAAGCTTCCAGATCTGGTGAATATAGCGGGTGCAGTAGAAGTTCGCAATCAATCATAAAAAAATAATTCCATACACCATTTTGACTAAATGTGAAGGAGCATTTTGGCTGTTTTGCCTTTCTCCATAGAAAGGTAAAAAAGACTGTCCCAGAAAGTATGGACGCACTTTGATTTCGCTGTAAATAATTCACAAGTGTTAGATATTCAAATTTTATTCGATATACTGATAATATTAGACTACAACAACAGAATATTATTCTCAACATTTGCTACTTAGCCATTGTAGACTAACTGGCGCACCTTCTTGCGAACGTTCCTCATTAAAATCTTGGCGACAAGTTTTGACACTTTTTTCCAATCTTTTTCGAACTGTTGAATGGTTTCGGCTGCCGAGACGTGTTTCCTAAGATGTGCATTCGTTAATGCTTAAAATTCCTCAATTGGTCGAAGTTGTGGGCAATTTGGTGAATTCATGTCGTTTGGGACGAAAGTGACATTTTTGGTACAATACCATTCTACCGTTGATTTCGAGTAGTGGCAAGAAGCAAGTTCTGGCCAGAAGACAACAGGATCCTTGTGGCTTCGAATCATGGTTAGAAGTCGTTTTTGTAAACATTCCTTGATGAATATTTCGCTGTTCATCGAAGCAGTGGTGATGAAGGGTTTCGAAATCTTACCGCAGCTACAAATTGCTTGCCAGACCATAGCTTTCTTATCAAATCTTTTGACTTCAATCGATGTCTCGGACTGGTTTAACAGTTGCCCTTCTCGCACCGTATAATATTGTGCTCCCGGCAAGGATTTGTAATCGAGTTTCACGTAGGTCCATGATTATGCAGTTCAAATTTCCAGCAAGAATCGTATTGTACAGCTTTCGAATCCTCGGCCTGATCGATGCTTCTTGTTTCGGACTACGTTTTGGTTCGAAGATTCAAACGTTCTTTAGCACGAAGAACATTTGACTTCGAAGTACCCACTTTTTTAGCCACATCCCGAACTGAAACCTCCTTCTTTTGCTCGAACGCCTTCAGTATACGTTTATCCAACTGAGGGTTAGCAGGACCTTTTTTTCGACCAGTTTTCGGTTTATCCTCACCGAACTTCCTGATTCCATTTCGCACGACTTTTTCACTTACTCCTTCCATTTTTGCAATCTTTCTCAGTGACAGTCCGCGTTCTGTGCACAATTTTTCGACGTTGTTCTGCTGAAAGTCCACGCATTTGGAAACAAACTAATGAAAACGAATAAATAACTGCACAAGTGGTTAGAGAAGAGGAGCCATAAAAATTGACAGATTCTGAACCATTGCGGAATGGCATCGGTTTTTGGTTGCGTCCATACTTTCTGGGACAGTCTTTATTGAATTTTGTATGGGTTATGGTGAAAATTTCCGGTTCGAGAGATGCAACAAAATTTCTCGGATATGAAAGAATCGATTTCGAAAGAGAGATTCGTTTGAAAGCTACTATTAGGTTATTTGATAAACTCACAATACAATAAATATAGCTGAGGATAGAATTTTGCAAAAGTTTCAATAAGTCTATCATTATTTTTTTGTCAAACCAATTGTTCTGAAGCTACCTTGATTTTTGTGCATTTCGGATTCTCGAAATATATTCATTCGTCGTTGTCAATTGCAATACGATGAAAATACTCATTGCTTCATGACGTACGTAATAAAAGCATTGCACTCTGGGATTTTCGTTTTTTTCCATCTGTTGTTCGTTCAGTTTGTGCGGAACCCATTTACCAACCTTTCGGATATTCCCATGACTCTCAGGTTGATCGTAGTTTGTGATTTTCTAGCTTTTTCTGTTAATTTCCTTGTTAACATTGAAATCGCATGGTGTGAAACGTTTGTTTTTGACGGTTGGAGAAGAATAGCCAAAAGTCTTTACATCGATGACTGACACATGGCGCAAATGAACTTCATTTGTTTTAAAATTCGACAAGATTGACGAGAATCAAAAGTATGTTTCTAGCTCGAAACCAAGTAAAAAAATATGACAATTTGGAAAAGGAGGATGCATTCAATAAAAGAGAGAAAACTCTACCATCTAGACAGTTATTAGAATGCATCACACCACTTTCATGTTTCACAAAATTACAACTACTTTGGAACCGAAACCGGTACGCGTCGTACGAGTGATGGAAATCTTGTTTGAGCTTAGGAAAAAAACCCAAAGCCTACACCAGCAATTCCACCTCACACACACACACCCAGAAACGGAACAAATCTACAGGGCATTACTCAACAACAACCCAAGCCCAAAGAGGTGAAATATCATCCAATTAAGAAAATTATGTTTCCACTTGGCACGTCATCGCCGCCGCACGTTGGCTTCTAGATAGATATTCGCGGGACCAGGCCCCCGCAGTCATAGTCGATGACGCGTGAACAAATTGCAATCTCCGTTCGTCTGTCCGTTCAAGACAAGTCCGTTCTGTTCGCCAGCACCGTAGGGCACGAGCAGCAGCAACGGCGGAAGCCATTCACTTCGACCGTCGATGTTCGGACGACCACGTTCCGTCTGTCGGGTTTTGATAACGAGCGAAACTGTGAAAGAAAGGAAGCAAAAAAAAACAGTGTGGGCACAGGTTATCTCGTCTATGCTGTGACCCGGCCCTTTCGGAATTGAGGCCACGATCGAGATTGCTGTGTGGTACGGTCTATTGTTGGTTGTGGTTCACTCACTGGGTGCGGGGTGTGGTGCGATGACGAGGAAATTAATTTTTAAATTAGATTCGCGTTATTTCAGCGAGTTGGATATCGCAATTCATTAAATAGACCGCTCCTTCTTCTTGCTATTGGACGTGCGAGGATGAAGGAGAATAAATCTGTGCCGCCCTCTGGGGGCTGGGCAGCCACATGCCAACCCGTCCGACTCAATTAAAGCGTCATGGACTTAAAGGGTGTCCGCTAACGGTTCCTTCGCTTCTGGCAAAGAGGAGGTGGACTAGGAAAACAACTGGTCAGCCGACTCGTGCCAATCTGATTGAGTAAATTACCCTGAAGGGACCTGTTTCTTGGATCGAGTTTAACTCAAGCAATAACCTTCTAACAGGATTCTTCTGCGTGGTGTTAGAGCTGTGAAGTATTTTTTTCCGGTACCAATTATAGAGAAGAATGTTTTAGAAAAATGCAATACTCTTTTTCCGAGCTTCAAAAATTCTCTACGAAAAGTAACCACACAGCCACGTGCAACCGAAAAAAAGGGCATCGGCGACAACAACAACAACAACAGCCACGTTTTCGAAGATTGCAGTCTGATAGAGGGAAAGGTTTCGTTTCGGCCTAGGCAAAAAAAAACATGACCATTTCGCTAGAACTTGTAAGATCAAACAGAACATAACTCTATCCACCGGCAGCCGTAGGAAAAGGGTTCGGAATGAATTTTAATGCAACACTTCGCTTCCACTGCTTGCATCGTTTATTCATGGATTCGCCCGGCCCGGCCCCAACAACATGCCACGCCACAACACCCACAGCCGATGTTCATTTCATTGCAAAGCCCAGAAAGGGGTCGTCGTACGACGGTAATTTAGATCGAAATCTGTGGTTTATTTGCTCTGGTTGGCTATCCTTCGGAGGGTTCCGTCGCCGCCGTCGTCGCAAACTCTGGGAAATGCAGTTGGACTATGACTTTCGCGCTACTGCTTTTCACCTCTGTCCAAAGACTCTCCCCCCGGATTGCAAACCGGGGGTGGAAGTGCTAGGGTGGATTGCCAGGTGAGGCCAAATGAGCAAATGCAGGGACTGACTCTGGTTGTTCTATTTGTGCTTGGCAGTCCAGACGACCAGAATAAAGGCTGTTGTTTTGCTACTGGTCGTGCCGTTCGCTACTTTGCTTGGCTTCCTCCCCATGCCCACCAACCGGGCCAAACCGTGGCCAGCATAAACTTTATGACGTGTAGAAAGGAATGAAACACGTTGATTATATGAATTTCATTCACAACTCCAGCTAATTGATGGGGACAGGGTGTGGGAATGAAACTATGTTTTAGTTCAAATTTAAATATCGTTGCTTGGAAACAATGTTGTTTGCAGTTGATTTGAATTATATAAACAATGCGTTGTGGTTCAAATGAAGCATTTTTCGCTTTTATCTAGACAGAAAATTCTTTAATCTTCGTCGAAAATCGATGTTAAATTTCCAAACAATAATTGATAAACACTCGCCATTCGAAGAGTTAAGGATTTTAGCGTCTACTGATAAGCGATTCATGTAGAGCTGCTTAGTTGCACTAACAGTTCAACATGAGCTGCTAATGCACTAATTAATCGAAGACGAAACGTAAAAAACAGAGATGGATATTCAATTTTCAGATTATTATTTCCCTAAATGGCCATATCTGAATTGGCCAGTATTAGTCGAAAAAGACGTTTTCGTTCGGCACGTCAGAAAAGACATGGCACTTCGGTGCCAATTTAAAAAGTGTTTTGCAAATAGCATTAACTTTACGTCTGCTAAGCGGTTCAAATTAAACTGTTCAAGTTTGCACTAAGCAGTTCAATTTGAACTGCTCTGCACTGACGAGTCTAAGACGAAACGTAAAGAAAAGTTCACAAAGACGTTTCAGACAGCAATGACTAAAAAACCGAGAAAGGCATGATCTGTGAACCAACTGACTCTCAATCATTGCTGAATAGAAATAAAAAGAAATTCTCAAAAAACGGCAACGACCAAATTCAGCACAAAACATATTTATCAATTCTTTATTACATATAACGTTTTAAACACATTAAATGAATAAATGAATAACGAAATATTCATTTTATTCTATACTTGCATTTCAAACAATGAAAATAAAATGGGGCGAGTATATTAATTGAATTACGTTCAAAGTTTGATATGATTGTGAAAAAAATTTCGTTGGATAGAACCAAATTTCGAATTCGAATTCCTGACTCTCACAGAAAAGACGTGAATAGTTTCGAACCGTGTATATTTTTGTTGAGATCAAGCCTCTAGCTGGTCCAATACCAAATTACATGGCAATCTATCCACTAGTGGTTGAATAACAGCTGATCGTGTCAGACGAGTTCTAAGTTTCATCAAGCTATGGAAAAACACGAACCAGCGCATTCAAAAAGCAACGGTGATATGAATGATTTGCGGTACGGATTGGTCCAACATCCCCCGTATTCTCCAAACCTGGCCCCCAGCGACTATTATTTATTATACTATACCTGAAAATTTTCGTCAAATGTTCTTGTTGTCTTGACAATTCTTTTTTATTTTCAAAGAGCATCAAAATGTTGATGGACCGATGAGTCAAGTAAAGAATCTACTTTTTCTTTGTTAGACCCGGGACTTCTCTTTTCATGTAGGCAAATATTACGAGGAATAAATATTGCTCTCAGTCCCACATGCACATTGTGGAAACGAGTTCAGTCGACACCACCAGTGTCAACAGTCGCTCTCAAAACGTGCTGTTTTCAGTCAATTCCTCTCTCAACCGTATTCGGGTTTGAGTTAATTTTAGGTTCGATTAGTCAGTTGTCAGCTACTGCATATCAAAGAATAGAGATAAAAATTAAAAAAGATGTTTGAAAGGATCGATTTTCATTCTTTTATATACAACATAAAATAGCTATACAGCCTATTTTTTCCACTTAACCGCGATAATAACCGTTTTGAGATAAAGACTGTCCCAGAAAGTATAGACGCAACCAAAAACCGCTGTCATTTCGCAATGGTTCAGAATCTGTCGATTTTTATGGCTGCGTCTTGTTGTTTACACTATTCTCTAACCACTTGTGCCATTGTTTATTCGTTTTCATTAGTTTGTTTCGAAATACGTGGACTTTCAGCAGAACAATGTTGAAAAATTGTGTACAAATGGTGCACAGAACACGGACTGTCACTAAGAAAGATGGCAAAAATGGAAGGAGTAAGTGAAAAAGCCGTGCGAAATGCAATCAGGAAGTTCGGTGAGAATAACACCTATTAGGATAAACCGAAATCGGGTCGCAAAAAAGGTCCTGCTAACCCTCAGTTGGATAAACGTATACTGAAGGCGTTCGAGCAAAAGAAGGAGGTTTCAGTTCGGGATGTGGCCAAAAAGTGGGCACTTCGAAGTCAAATGTTCTTCGTGTTAAAGAACGTTTGAATCTTCGAACCTATAAGAATCAGAAACAACCAAATCGTAGTCCGAAACAAAAAGCATCGATCAGGTCGAGGGTTCGAAAGCTGTACAATACGATTCTTGCTGGAAATTTGAACTGCATAATCATGGACGATGAAACCTGCGTGAAACTCGATAACAAATCCTTGCCGGGACCACAATATTATACGGTGCGAGAAGGGCAAATGTTAAACCAGTCCGAGACATCGATTGAAGTCGAAAAATTTGGTAAGAAAGCTATGGTCTGGCAAGCAATTTGTAGCTGCGGTAAGATTTCGAAACCCTTCATCACCACTGCTTCAGTGAACAGCGAAATATACATCAAGGAATGTTTACAAAAACGACTTCTACCCATGATTCGAAGCCACAAGGATCCTGTTGTCTTCTGGCCAGAACTTGCTTCTTGCCACTACTCGAAATCAACGGTAGAATGGTATACTACCAAAAATGTCACTTTCGTCCAAAAAGACATGAATCCACCGAATTGCCCACAACCTCGACCAATTGAAGAATTTTGGGCATTAACGAAGGCACATCTTAGGAAACATGTCTCGGCAGCCGAAACCATTCAACAGTTCGAAAAAGATTGGAAAAAAGTGTCAAAACTTGTCGCCAAGAAGTCTGAACGGAATTTAATGAGGAACGTTCGCAAGATGGCTAAGTAGCAAATGTTAAGAATAATATTCTGTTGTTGTAATCTAATATTATCAGTATATCGAATAAAATTTGAATATCTAACACTTGTGAATTATTTACAGCGAAATCAAAGTGCGTCCATACTTTCTGGGACAGTCTTTACAACCTTATCTAGTAAAGTCACGTACATTACCATCAACCTAGAAAATAACACATTGCCGTTTCAACCTTCCGAGCGAACGGACGTGCTTTGTGTTTACTGCGAAAAAAACCAGTGCCGTGTGTGATAACGTGACCGGACGATCAAAACTAGATTATATCGCTATTGTGTAATAGACAATAGTGCTTTTTTCTGTGAGAGGTTTTTTGTACATTATACACTGAAGCAGTGCATTGTTGTGAGCGGACGATCGAAACAGTACCGTTAGCCGGTGATTGTTTGATCGATCAAGGCCAGATTTCAGTGGCCATTGTGATTATACTGTGCGGATTATAAGTGAGTGTGCTTTTTCCTCTCGGAGGTTTTTTGCACACCCTCGAAGCGGCGATACGCCGATCGACGAGGGCTTGGCCTTGGTGGCCCCCGTTGGATTAAAAGTTAAGTACTATTATTTTGTATATTTTTTTTTCTTCTTCATTCGACCGTTCATTACCCCCCTTCGAATCATTTATTTCTGCGCGGAGGTAGCTCCGCGACATGTCAAATTTGACTCCCGACCCCTCCGTTCTCGATGATTAGATGGAGACTTCTGTTGGCAGCAATAAGTCTCGCATAAAGAGTTATCCCGATGGGCTTGCACTCTCGGCCGGGCCTTACTCGGTTTATTTCCGGACCAAGGCTAAAGAAAAAAAATTGAATGTTTTGAAAATATCGCGGGATCTGTCCTCGCGATACAATACTATAAAAAGTATTGATAAAATACGACCAGATAAGCTCAGGGTTCTGTTCACCAGCTCAAAGCAGGCAAATGAGCTCGTTCAAAATGACCATTTTACGCGGGAGTACCGCGTCTACGTGCCAGCTCGCGAAGTAGAAATCGACGGTGTGGTCACCGATTCGAGTTTGACTTGCGAGGACGTTCTTAAGTACGGAGAGGGCTGTTTTAAGGACCCCTCACTTAAGAACGTCAAGATACTGGACTGCAAGCGATTGCATTCAGTATCGATCGCCGGGGATGGAACAAAGTCTTATCCCCAATCTGACTCTTATCGTGTGACCTTCGCCGGCTCTGCTTTGCCCAACTACATCCTCTTGGACCGGGTTCGTCTGCCTGTTCGTCTTTTTGTACCTCGAGTAATGAATTGTACCAATTGCAAACAATTGGGGCATACAGCTTCTCATTGCTGCAATAAGCCCCGGTGTGCTAACTGTGGGGAGGCTCATGCGGATGGCTCTTGCGGTAAGGATGCTGAAAAGTGTCTCTACTGCAAGGAGGGTCCGCATGACCTAATGGCATGTCCTGCGTATAAGCTGCGAGGAGATCGGATGAAGCGTTCCCTGAAGGAACACTCCAAGCGTTCCTTTGCCGAGATGCTTAAGAGTGCCACCCCTCCTAAACTGACAACGAACCCATATGCCTGCTTGTCAACTGACGAGAGCGATTCTGACGACCCTTTGGAAGGTCCATCATCGGCGGTCCCTCATAGCTGTAGGAAAAGAATGAATAAATCCTCTCATAAGCTACCTAGTAAGGGCTCGAAGGTGTCTTCCGAAGGGCTTCGAAAAGTTACAGCTAACGGGAATCGGGACAAACCACCGAAGCAAAAGGCTCCTGGTCTCGGAAAACTCAGTTCCGAGATGGAATTCCCACCACTTCCCGGGACAACAAAATCCCCAAACGTCCCTGAAAATCTATCAGAGAACCAACTAGGTGCTGGACTTATCAAGTTCTCTGATGTTGTGGACTGGATTTTTACAACTTTTAATATTTCTGACCCTCTTAAAAGCATTTTAATTGCTTTCATGCCAACAGTAAAAACATATTTAAAGCAGTTGACTGCAAATTGGCCCCTTCTCTCAGCGATTGTATCCTTCGATGGCTAAATCATCCATCGAGGTCACGGATCTAATCACTGTTTTACAGTGGAATTGCAGAAGTATTATCCCAAAAATAGATTCCCTTAAATTTCTAGTAAATAATCTGAAATGTGACGCATTTGCATTGTGCGAAACTTGGCTAACTTCTGAAATATCCTTAAACTTCCACGATTTTAACATTATTCGCCTGGATCGAGATGATCCCTACGGAGGAGTACTTTTGGGGATCAAAAAGTGCTATTCTTTTTATCGAATTAACCTCCCCTCGATATCAGGTATTGAAACTGTCGCATGTCATGTTACAATCAAAGGCAAGGATCTTTGCATTGCTTCAATCTATATTCCCCCAAGAGCCTCGGTTGGGCATTGGTGGCTCAGTGATATCATTGAGCTCCTTCCCGCACCGACATTGGTTTTAGGAGACTTTAACTCACACGGTACGGGATGGGGCTGTCTTCACGACGATAACAGATCAGCTATGATCCATGATATCTGCGACAACTTCAATATGACAATCTTGAATACGGGAGAAATGACACGGATTCCTGCACCACCAGCAAGACCAAGTGCGCTGCACTTATCACTTTGCTCGACATCGCTACGGTTGGATTGCACGTGGGAGGTGATCCCTGATCCCCACGGTAGCGATCATCTACCGATCGTAATATCAATCACCAGCGGCTCAAAACCATCGAAGACAATCAATGTTTCCTATGACCTCACACGAAATATTGATTGGAATAGCTATGCGACCGCGATATCTGAGAAACTTGAAAGAACACAACAACTTCCTCCGGAGGAAGAGTACACGTTTTTGGCTGGCTTGATTCTCGACACCGCGACTCAAGCTCAGACGAAACGTGTACCCGGCGCAAAAACTAACATCCGTCCTCCCAACCCGTGGTGGGACAAAGAGTGCACAAATTTAAACGCGGAGAGAGCCTCCGCGTATAAAATATTCAGAAAAAATGGAACACCTGATAATTACCGGAATTACGCGGCGTTAGACGTTAAAATTAAGAACTTGATTAGAGCTAAGAAACGCGGTTACTGGCGTCGGTTCGTAGACGGCCTAACAAAAGAAACATCTATGAGCACTCTTTGGAACACAGCCCGACGAATGCGCAATCATAACACAACGAATGAAAGCGAGGAATATTCTAACCGCTGGATATTCGATTTCGCTAAAAAAGTATGTCCAGACTCTGTTCCGGAACAGAAGATCACCCGCGCCGCGACACCAAATACAAACGAAACACCGTTTTCGATGGTAGAGCTCTCACTTGCACTCTTGTCATGTAACAATAAAGCCCCGGGATTAGACAGAATAAAATTCAATTTGTTGAAAAATCTGCCTGACCCCGCCAAAAGGCGCTTGCTGAGTTTATTCAATAAGTTCCTAGAGGACAACATTGTTCCACATGACTGGAGACAAGTAAGAGTTATCGCCATTCAAAAACCAGGAAAACCAGCCTCCGATCACAATTCGTATCGGCCGATTGCTATGCTTTCCTGTATCCGGAAATTGTTCGAAAAAATGATTCTGTTTCGTCTAGACAATTGGGTCGAGACTAATGGCTTACTTTCAGATACACAATTTGGTTTCCGCAGGGGCAAAGGAACGAACGATTGTCTTGCGTTGCTCTCAACCGAAATTCAAATGGCATTTGCTCGTAAGGAACAAATGGCGTCAGTTTTCCTAGACATCAAGGGGGCTTTTGACTCAGTTTCTATAAATATCCTATCTGAGAAGTTGCATCAGCATGGTCTTTCACCAATTTTGAATAACTTTTTGTACAATCTATTGTCCGAAAAATACATGTATTTCGCGCATGGTGATTTGTCGACAATACGATTCAGTTACATGGGTCTTCCTCAGGGCTCATGCTTAAGCCCCCTTTTATACAATTTTTACGTGAACAACATTGATGAATGTATCAACACATCTTGCACGCTAAGACAACTTGCCGACGACAGCGTTGTGTCTATTATAGGACCCAAAGCTGCCGATCTCCAAGGACCATTGCAAGATACCCTCGACAACTTGTCGACATGGGCTCTTCAAATGGGTATCGAGTTCTCTACGGAGAAAACTGAGCTGGTTGTATTTTCAAGGAAGCGAGAACCAGCACAACTACAGCTTCAACTAGGGGGTGAAAACATAGCTCAGGTCTTCACATTCAAATATCTCGGGGTCTGGTTCGACTCCAAAGGCACCTGGGGATGTCACATTAGGTATCTGAAACAAAAATGCCAGCAGAGAATCAATTTTCTTCGTACAATAACCGGAACTTGGTGGGGTGCCCACCCAGGAGACCTGATCAGATTGTACCAAACAACGATATTGTCCGTTATGGAATATGGATGCTTCTGCTTCCGATCCGCCGCGAACACCCATTTCATTAAGCTGGAAAGAATTCAGTATCGTTGTTTGCGTATTGCCTTGGGTTGCATGCAATCAACTCATACGATGAGTCTTGAAGTGTTGACGGGCGTCTTACCGTTGAAAAACCGGTTCTGGGATCTCTCATATCGTTTGCTCATTCGATGCGACATTTTGAATCCTCTGGTGATTGAAAACTTCGAAAGGTTAGTTGAGCTTAATTCTCAAACCCGTTTTATGTCCTTGTATTTTGATTACATGGCTCAGAATATTAATCCTTCTTCGTTTGCTCCCAACCGTGCTCATTTCTTGGATACTTCTGATTCTACTGTGTTTTTCGACACATCCATGAGAGAAGAGATTCGTGGAATTCCGGAACACGTACGCCCTCGAGTGGCCCCTAATATATTTTATAATAAATTTAGAACAGTCAACTGTGGAAAGGTGTTTTACACTGATGGATCAAACATCGACAGGTCCACAGGCTTCGGCATCTTCAATCAAAACATCACCGCTTCTTACAAACTCAGTGATCCGGCTTCAGTTTACGTCGCAGAATTAGCTGCTATTCAGTACACCCTCGAGATCATTGAAACATTGCCCAAAGACCATTACGTCATTGTCACGGACAGTCTAAGTTCAATAGAAGCTCTCCGGGCAATGAAGCCAGGAAAGTATCCCCCATATTTCCTGGGGAAAATACGGGAACACTTGCGAACTTTATCTGAACGGTCTTATTCAATATCGTTAGTCTGGGTCCCTTCGCATTGTTCCATTCCGGGCAATGAAAAGGCAGACTCATTGGCTAAGGTGGGCGCATTACAAGGTGACATTTATGAAAGACCAATCTGCTTCAATGAATTTTTCAGTATTTCTCGTCAGAAAACTCTCGAAAGTTGGCAAACTTCATGGACGAATGACGAACTGGGACGATGGCTACACTCCATTATCCCTAAGGTATCGACGAAACCTTGGTTCAAGGGGATGAACGTGAGTCGTGATTTCATTCGCGTTATGTCACGACTCATGTCAAATCACTATACATTCAACGCACATCTCCGGCGTATCGGGATCGTGGAGAACGGGCTCTGCACCTGTGGCGACGGTTATCAGGACATCGAGCATGTCGTGTGGTCGTGCGTAGAGTATCGCGACGCCAGATCGGAGCTATTGGAATCCCTCAGGGCCCGAGGTAGACCGACTGAGGTTCCGGTTCGGGATGTGTTGGCGAGTCGGGATAGTTCATATATGCTTCTGATATACCAGTTCCTCAAACACATTAATATACAAGTGTAATCTGTTACATCTTGCTTAGAAAGTTCCTCCTATTTATCGACGTTATTTCAACTGTGGCTAAGAATTATTTTCACCTGCAGGCTCGACACTAACTTCCGCCGATTATCCCGATTCCTCATCTGTCCACCATCTTCATCGGAACTAACAAGATCTTTTTGCTGTCACTAACCTTTTCGCTTCCCCCCTCCCCGTCTCTTCTCCATCTCGATGTCAACTAATTAGATCTCTGTCGTTCTTAGTCATTTCGTTCCCATATCCCCATTTTACTTCGTTTTCCGCAATATTTACTTCTCTATATTTTTTCGTTATATTTACATCACCATCATCGCCCACGGAAGGTCGCTCTAGTCATGCGGGCCACCCGCCGGGTATTCGTAGCCTGGGGGTGTTTCCTGCGGACCCACACGGACCGAGGGATGCGGCCAACGTCATCTGGAAGACTCATGATATATTCCATCCACCGGCCGGTGCCGATCGCCAGCTGAAGGTTGGATCTGCCAAAGTCGACCACTGCGACCCCAATACAACATTATCCAATCATACTATCCTAGTTTTAAGTTAGTCGTTAATAAAATTAGAAAAAGTCCTTGGCACCTTAGAGCTAAAGCAGTGTGCCTTAAAAATAATTATATTATTGAATAAAAAAAAATAGAAAATAACACCGTGAGTATCTAATTCACTTCCCCTTACGGAGAGAAATGCATCTCGTTCGATCGATCGGAGACATTACCATTGAACCCACAATGTTCCCAACCTAGTTTGGAAATACCGTACCGCGAATACCGCGAAACCGTGGGTGATTCCCGCCTTGCAGACCGTCGGTCAAAGTTGGCCATTAAATTTTCCAAACACTCACACACTGGCGTGGGGTCGGTGGTCGATGGAAAGCGACCGTAAATTGCATTCCCGGTGCAGACGTGCATATTTACTCCATCCAGACACAACAGCCTACTACAACTGCCAGCAATAATCATAAATCGGACGACTAAATTATACCGCACACATTCCACGTGGTTTCTCGGGTTTTTGCTGTTCCGATTCCGTAAGCCTTGGTTCGACCAACAACATGCCAGTTAAACCACACAAACACGGAAGTTCTGAACGAATGAACGAAATAATAACTAATCCTGTATGTATAATTAATTCCGGGAGTTTTCATTTCCTGCTGCTGCCGCCGGCACAGAACAACAGAATCGGGGACGCATAGGGAGCACGTTTGTGACTTCCGAAAAGTCACGACTCGACTCAAAGGTTCTGTGAATGATCAACGATCGACTATCAACAACACCGGGAAATGTGCGATCAGTTTTCACCACCCGCTAGCAGCGCACACATTCCGACCAGGCGGGAAGCGATGCGTGAGAAGTGATATGTTGGATTGGGTGCATCATGATCTCTCCTCATCATTTCCCGTTTTA
This sequence comes from Malaya genurostris, assembly GCF_030247185.1. Taxonomy (NCBI): domain Eukaryota; kingdom Metazoa; phylum Arthropoda; class Insecta; order Diptera; family Culicidae; genus Malaya; species Malaya genurostris. Next base: position 339,015,753 of record NC_080571.1, on the reverse strand, counting down.
TTTACATACCGTACCGAATGACTGTATTTTTATCCATCATTTCGTGGTTCGAGAGGAGTTTTGTTTTACTTTTTTTTCGGAAAAGGCAATATTCTACGAACCTAGGAACGGGAAAGTGCATTATGACCAAATAAATTTTTATTTACTGTTTTCTTCGTATTCGGGCGCTATTTTCGAAGATCCCTTTAATGAACAAACACACGAATCCGGGTCGGGGTCGGGCGATTCTCGGCAAACACAAACCCACTTGAACTGGCGGCGAGTGTGAAAAGTGCATCTTTCTCTCGTCATATTTAACCACCACTTGAAGAAGGGACTCGTGTTCTCGGTCATGGTTTTTATTTTCCACTGTTTTTTTTCGTCGTTGTTGTTTTTGTTGCTGTGGAGAATCGATTCCACAGGTACTGTCTGTCTAATGGCTTGCACTGGTTGCGCGGTTGGTAGAATTCAATTAGCGGGGTTCGGTTGTTGGAGGTCCGTCGTACAGTGAATGAACTTCCTGGCCTTTTCGGTGCCGACCCCGGTGGCGTGCCACGGAATTCTATTCTTCAACAAACCACCGCCATCATCAATCCGATGGCATTCCTTCCTGATGGATACGTGAGAAGAAAGAAGTAGGAAAAAACAAAACGCGAATACATTTGTGCCCTCTCGCGGGGTTGGAGGTGTTGCCACTTTTACAACTTGTTACGACCTGCTGCCGTTGCTGCGCCGGCAGTCTGCCAGCCACCAAAGACTTTTGACAAGTGGAATAATGGCGGGTCGTGATCTTGTTGCTGCAGTTCACATCGTGAGGGCTCGATTTGTGTGCGGCGGCGGCGGTGGTGGTGGTGGTGCACTCACGACACACCGAAAATGAACCTTGGCTTTAGAGGAAAATTGCAAATTGAAAATACAGGAAGCCTGTGCAGTCACGCGGGGGCTGGTAAATTGAATCATGTCAAGAATTTGTACGAAAGTGATGTTCTCCGATCCGCGGGCTCGTGACAGTTTAATTATTTTGAACTTTGCGGTGGTAGTCTGCACTGTCACTTTAATAAAGCGAGATTTGATTCGCCATCAAAAAAACGGAAAGGTTTCCCATTCGCAAGAAACTTGCCTTCGGTTAGGAAAAACTGGCTGTGTGAGACCAACCCACATTCGGATCGGATCCTCTCGCCGGGGACGGAGAATCGGTGGAAAAATTGTTTCTCATAAGCGGATTATCAGCCTGCAGACGGTAGTATGAATTCCACCGAGCCCTCTTAAAAGAAATAATAAATACTTGCAACATTTCTCCCTCGTTTGGCTATTGCAGGTCTGCCCCTTTTTTTCTTATTTGCAACGATGACCATATGTTGTTCGTCGGTTGCTTCGCTGGACGACGATTAGACGAATATTTCATCTGACACTGAGTGGTTTTCCTGCGAACAACCGGAGAAGGCGGGCGGGCAGTGCAGAGTGCGTAGAAGCAATGCGCTATGCGAAAATATGCTACCTCCAACCGAGAGTAGTTTGATTTCACTTATTATTCTTCAAGGGGGCAGAGGAAGGAAAACATTGCCGCACGTCGACCGTTCGGATCGGTTCGGTTCGGTTCGGAGTCGGTGCCGGTGCCGCGATGTGTGCTGAACTAGTTTCGTTACCTTTCGTTAAATTCCGTTTTCCTCTCGTACGAGATTGTTTGGAACATGCTTGGAAACTTGCTACTGGATCGGGCGGCGGTCGGTCGGGGCACGTCTCTGCGAAGGCTTTCTGTGCACAGTGGAAAGTGCATTTCCCGGCTCCACGATGGCGAAATAATTAAAATTCATTCGTCGGTTCTTAGTCGTTGGGGCCGGTATTCAGGTCTCACCGGAAAGTTTTGCAGTCCTGTCGGGTGGAATTTGCGAGGCAATAACATTTCCTGGTATTGGCCATCGAAGACACGCAAAATCGAAATCGCTACCAATATTGGCAGATAGATCAGTTGGAAGAATGCCGTTTGCTTTACAATCAGGCAATAAAATATAATTAGCTTTTAAATCGACGCTTGCATGCAACTCACGTGAAATGCTTCGTGCTCACATATCAAACTCGGAGTTAATCGTCGTCTGATCATCATGATCCCTAAAATTGAGGAGCTCAAGCTTTCTCACATAGAAAGGCTATGCAATCCCTGTGAAAACCGACTTTTGACCCGGACATCCGGATGGCCGAATGTCATATACCATTCGATTCAGTTCGACGAACAGAGGAAATTTCTTTATGTGACAAAAATATACACTCACTTTTCTCCGAGATGGCTGAATCAATTTACATGAACTTAGATTCAATTGAAAGGTCTTACTGTCGTTTACAGAATTTCTGAATTTCGTCCGGATCTGACTTCCGGTTCCGAATTTAAAAGAGGAAAAATTCTTCTAAATTGCATTCAAAACTGCTCCAAAAGGTCATGTAAGTTGCTGGTCATACGAACCTGCTTCGGTTGTACCGGTCTATCCACAATCCGGTTACGGACGTATGGAAAATAGTGGTCTAAGCCTCCAAAACGAAACTCACTCAATTTTCTCCGAAATGGCTAAACCGATTTACTCAAAATTAGATTCTTTTTATTGATGTAACGGTCCTTTACAAAGCTTTAAATTAAAAGCTGATTTAAATTTTTTTATTACTATTTTATTTATGACTTCTGGTCAGTCAGTAATTTTTCCTTTTTTCGGATTTTAACGATATCAAACTAACTAGAGATTATAAGAAGAGAAGGAATATGAAATTATAGAGCGATACGAGTCATCCGAGTCACTGATATTTCAGAAAGTAAAGGCAAAGATCGTTTGCCATTTACTATCCGAGCCTAAGTTCAATTCCTCTGGTAGAAGTTAAAAGTTTAGATACGAGAAGCCTTCTGCTCACTTAAATGACCCTTGTCACGTCTCACTTTTCCGCACTTTATTCTTCACATCCTTGCTCTTCCTTGAGTACTATGGCTCTATAATTGCATATTCCTTCTCTTCTTATAATCACTAGTTAGTTTGATATCGTTAAAAACCGAAAAAAGTTACTAAGTTACTAAAATCAAAAGATCGACAGCAACTTGAACCGAAAAACATTAGAACACAAAGCACACCAGTTAGTCGACTGAGCCACAGAAGCACATATCTGCTTGGCTGGTAAATCGTGCATATAAATTCATACAGTCTGATTTGTTGGCCGAGTGCAAATAACACTCATAAACAGCAAATTTCTGTACGAATGGAATATTGCGTCATTTGAGAAGTTAAGTAGTTATAAATTGTATCGTTTGTAGAATTATGTCACCTGTGAAATCCATAATTTCTTTCTGTGTACTTGCAATTTTCTCGCAAAATCAAATAATTTTATTCATACTTCTTGCTTTCTCCAATAATGCTCTTCAGCGCAGCTTTCGCATCATATTGGTCGATTATTGGTGGTGTTTTTTAAGGTTTCCAGAAATATCATCAGGCATTTTAAAGCCTAATAATGGAAAATTAAACTTAAAGTCTTATAATTAACATTAAGAAAAAATATTTTTCGAGTTATTCAAGCTTATGCCAGACTACCACTCAATCAGTCTTTGTAAGACTATCTGGAAAATCAGTCCCTAATAAAACTTATTCAAATTAGGAGTGTATTCTAGAGATGGGCAAAACCGTTCATTTCAAAGAACCGTTGAAAACTTAATAGTTGTACCGAAAGAATTAGTTCTATTGAACCGTCATCTCGTTTTTCGGAAGCTTTGTATGTCTCTTCGAAAATAATATGAGAGCAACAAATTATATTTTGTAGTAAACAGATTCTATAATAGTGAGTGCTTTTTGCATGAGTTCTACCAGTGTTGGTGATTGCCGAAAATTTGACAGAAACTGCTATATTGCTATCTATATTGTATACAACATTTTCAATCCGGTAGAAGATGCTACAAGAAATCGTGTCTCTCAATGCATGAACCGTGAGAGAATTTTTCTACATTTCTTCGCTCCACTTTATACTCTGAGTATTTCACGCCTTAAAAAAATTACAGTCTGATAATGATCGTTGCTGTGTGGAATTCCCCAAGAGAGAATCGCAAGTTGACAATTATCGCAGAAAATCGAATCGATGATTCAACTTGATGATTCTCATACTAGGTTGCAATATTTCAAAACGATTGTGTGGAGAATTCACAACTTATACAAAGGTTATATACACAAAGTTAGAATAAGCGGCAATAGTAAAATGATTCTATCGCAATTATCAACTGCCTGTATACAATCGGATCGCGAAACGAGAATAAGCGACCGTTTGTTGCTTCAGAGAAGAACCCCACAGCAGCGTGCTAACCTTTGATTCTCAGACAGGTCATCGAGAGAAATTCGTTCTCGCACTGGTGTCTATTCTATGTTGAATGAGCCATGCCGGGTTTTTGTTGTTACGATGATATCCGTCTCTCTTTGATGGCACTGATTCAATCGTGTGAAGAGTTGCTGGTGAGCGTTCTTTGATACGATAAAAGCTATCCTTGAGTTCTACCAATAATCATACTTTTTTGTATACATTTTCAAAGTTCGCGAAGTTGTACCAGATTCCCCAAACCAGCAAATGTTCCGAAAGACGCATCTTAACAGTTCGGTTGGAAAGTTCGAATCGTTTAATAGAAACACACATTTTTTTGCCAAAATTCGTTTTTATTATTCAACATAATTGCCATCAGAGGCGATACAGCGATTATAGCGATCTTCCAACTTTTCGATACCATTTTTGTAGTACGATTTGTCCTTTGCCTCAAAATAGACCTCAGTTTCAGCGATTACCTCTTCATTGCTTCTAAATTTTTTACCAACGAGCATTCTCTTGAGATCTGAGAACCGGAAAAAGTCACTGGGGGCCAAATCTGGAGAATACGGTGGATGAGGGAGCGATTCGAAGCCCAATTCGTTCAATTTCAGCATGGTTTTCATCGACCTGTGACACGGTGCATTGTCTTGATGAAACAAACCTTTTTTCTTCTTCAAATGAGGCCGTTTTTTGAAATTTCGTCCTTCAAACGCTCTAATAACGCTATATAATAGTCACTTACGAATTGTTGCTTCGCCCGGTGCAGAGTCTGGATAACACTCATCAAGCCATTTTTTGGTATCGGCGGCACTTTTTTTCATCAAAAAGTAGTGTTCCATCAATACACGAAATTCCTTTTTTTCCATTTTTTTTCACAATAACAAAAGTAGCTTCACTCAAAATGCAATATCTCACAAACTAATAATCAGACAGCTGTCAAATTTATACACGTATCTTTTGAAGGTTTGTACTAACTGAAAATGGTATGGATTTAATTCTAGTGGCGCCCTCTCATAGAAACGATACGAACTTTTCAGCCGATCTGTTATTAGTATACGTATTCAAAGGATTCAATTGCATCCATTTCTATTGAGAAGACCGAACGCGTCACTGACCATCTCTAGTGTATTCCAATACTATTCTAGCCTAGTATTGTTTAGAAAAAAGTATAAGGTTAAAAATGAATGAACTAAGGAACAACTCTCCACCCGTAAAACCGATTCCTTCTAACAACATATACGATATTCTTCCAAAATTGGCTTTTAGCGAGACAGAACAAAATCTTTCTAGAATTCATGAAATGTACGCTTGTCACTTTGGAAAAACAACAACAATCTATGCCTCTAGTGACTGAGATGATCTAAATTTGATTCTCCTATCATCGACAATCTACGACTGCTTCTTCGTCGACTTCAATATGCTGATAACATTAAAAAAAAACATAGATTCACTAAACAAATCAAACCATCTTCAAACCATTCTAAGGTTCTAACAAACTCTGAAAAGCCAATTTCAGCTGTCAAAGAAGAAAATTAAACATTCCTTGCAAACGGCGGATAAGGTGAGAGCTTTGAGACTGAGAAAAATTTTGATGAAATTAGGAGAATCATTGGCTGACACTCAAAAACATGAATGCTCCTAGAAATTCTTTAAAAATTATTAAACATGTTACCTGATGTTACTTCTACCATTATGCATACTTATTCTGAAATTTAATAGAAATCCAGCAGAAGCATCCAAATTATCTTTACTTTCATTTGAGCATTCATTGTGCTGTATTGATGACAAGACAACTATGAAAGCTCTTGTTGATTTAAAATTTCTGTCAAACCCTTACAAAAACCGTTGAATGAAACATGGGGTGTTGGCCCTTATTTTCATTGGATTGTACACAATTCAACCTGTGTGGGGCAATAAGATGTTTTAAAACTTGTACTGAACTTCTCGTTCAAATATTCAATTGAGTATTGTCTCAAACTTTTCATTTGTTGTATCAGACAAATCATGATGCTGAAAAATCGTTACTGAGATCAGGGCTAGTAAATTTCTTCCCGGATTTGCACTTAAATTCCCGACTTTTTCCCGGTTTTTCCCGGTGAAACCAAATTCCCGACTTTTTCCCGGTTTTCCCGATTTTCCCGGTCACTTGCCACCCTGTGACATTTTTGGTAGTATACCATTCTACCGTTGATTTCGAGTAGAGGCAGGAAGAAAGATCTGGCCAGAAGACAACAGGATCCTTGTGGCTTCGAATCATGGGTAGAAGTCGTTTTTGTAATAATTCCTTGATGTATATTTCGCTGTTCATTGAAGCAGTGGTGATGAAGGGTTTCGAAATTTTACCGCAGCTACAAATTGCTTGCCAGACCATAGCTTTCTTACCAAATTTTTCGACTTCAATCAATGTCTCGGACTGATTTAATACTTGCCCTTCTCGCACCGTATAATATTGTGGTCCCGGCAAGGATTTGTAATCGAGTTTCACGCAGATTTCGTCGTCCACGATTAAGCAGTTCAAGTTTCCAGCAAGAATCGAACCCTCGGCCTGATCGATGCTTCTTGTTTCGGACTACGTTTCGGTTGTTTCTGCTTCTTATAGGTTCGAAGATACAAACTTTCTTTAACACGAAGAACATTTGACTTCGAAGTGCCCACTTTTTTGGCCACATCCCGAACTGAAACCTCTTTCTTTTGCTCGAACGCCTTCAGTATACGTTTATCCAACTGAGGGTTAGCAGGACCTTTTTATCGACCCGTTTTCGGTTTATCCTCAAAGATGTTATCCTCACCGAATTTCCTGATTGCATTTCGCATGGCTTTTTAACTTACTCCTTCCATTTTTGCTATATTTCTCAGTGACAGTCCGCGTTCTGTGCACCATTTGTACACAATTTTTCGACGTTGTTCTGCTGGAAGTGGTTAGAGTAAACAACAGGACGCAGCCATAAAAATTGACAGATTCAGAACCATTGCGAAATGGCAACGGTTTTTGGTTGCGTTCATACTTTCTGGGACAGTCTTTATTGTAAGAAAGACATATTTGTGCATTTAAGACGGTCATTTTATAACAAAAAACCTGTTTTAATCCACCTAGTGGTGTAATGATGCCTTTCTCATGTATAATATTGTGATATTCTAATCAAAAATTTTCTCTTCGATTTTTAAAGAAACCAAGAGATTGTTTGTGCATTAACTAGTATAACATACAGAATAAAACAGTGCTTTTAATGCGTAGGTCATCCTTAAGAAAACGAAGTGGGTTCATTATTATATGCACTTCCGGCACCTGAACCCGAGATCCGAAAATACGCAGTAATTTTTGGTAGGACCATAAGACCTTTCAATTGACCATAAGATTGGGAATAACGGTTTAGAGTACAGTTTATTACATTTTTTACGGTTTTTGTTCCGCCAGTTTAAGTGACGGTGTACAATATTGAACACACTTTACCGTATAACTCCGGAACCGAAAGTCGGATCCGGATGAAATTCAGGAATTCCGTATGGGACCAAAAGAACTTTCATTTGAATCTAAGTTAATGGAAATCGGTCAAACCATCGCTGAGAAAAGTGAGTGAGATCCGTTTTGGTATATATGACCACTATTTCCGGTACTTCCGGAACCGATTACCGGGAACCAGGATAGCCGGAATCGGTTTGTTTGGTTGCCTACTGATAATGACTATCGATTTGTGTTGTTTTGAGACAAGTTTAGACATTTTTTTACGTTCTTTGTTTCGACAATTTAAGTGACGGTGTACAATATTAAACACACTTTACCCTACAACTCCTGAACCGGAAGTCGGATTCGGATGAAATTCAGGAATTCCTTATGGGACCGGGAGACCTTTCATTTAAATCTAAGTGAGATTATTTGACACACACACATTGCTCAGCTCGATGAACTGAGTCGAATGGGATATGAAACTTTCACTAGTCGGTTTTTCAAATGATTGCATAACCTTTCTATATGAGCTTGAGCTTGAGCTTGAGCGACCACCCCTGGTTGCTACTCCGTTACTGATCGGGATTAGCTGAAATTGTACAGGGAGTTTCTAGATGATCCGACCTGGGACTGGTAAATCATCCATCAATGTACATTTTCTGGTAATCTCAGAATTCATTATTCAGTACCGGCGCCGGCCAGGCCCGAACGTAGATCGTCTAAGGAATGGGAAGGGATGTTAGTCCAACACTTGTTGTTACTAGAAGCCGTATATACTACTGTGCACTCCACAAGTGTCACGGGAGAAGGATATTTGTTAGTAAAAATTTCTGTATTGGTATCATTCGCGCGCGACTCAGTATGTTCCGGTTTCAAGATGACTTCCCGAGTGAACGTTTCAGCAATATCCTATATTGAAGTCCCGGAAAGTCTTGATTCACAGCTTGATTACATTTTGGCGAAATTTAGTTAATCTGAACACTGAAATTGTAAGATTAATTTATGATGAATTTCCAATATTAATAAAATATTATTTCAGCTTTGAAGCTTACCGTAAAGGTTTGCTGTGAAAAAAGTATTTGATTTTCGACATAAGAGAATTTCGTTACAAATTCATCAAAGAATTTCACCTATTAGTGAATAATGAAAGAGTCATTTGGATTTGACTGCATTTTCTGCGATCGCGAAAATGCCTCGGAAAATATGGTACAATGTGACAGATGCCAGTTATGGTGCCACTATAGCTGTACCGATTGAAACTACCCGGGGTTTTCTCAAATTTACTCGAGGAAACTGAAGAAAATTTTTCAATACTATCGCGTAATGAATAAAAACTTCCCTATTTTTTATAAATGAAATTACGTGATACAAAATAAACGAGTGTATAGGATTTAGACAAAATTGTTTATTCATAGTATTGGCATATTCTAAACAGTTGTTAAAAAATCATTTTAAATCACTAAATAAAGGTCAACAGATTTCACGCGCGTCTTGATTCTGTATTATTTCCGCTTTATTATTTTAATTATTTATTAAAATTATTAATTGGTTATGTTGGTTGATCTGGGCAGCCGGCTACCGAGAAAAATATCAATTTATCGTTTGAAATATTAATATCAAGTCAAAAACATGGAAGAAGAAAACATTCCAAATAAAACTTTTCTCAGAGGCTAGACGGAAATTGATAGGTTGAATGAAGTGATAATTTAGTAAAATAGAGTAATCAGAAGTAAAACATTGAAAATATCTGATAACTGAAAGGAAAAAGAAACTCCTGCAATTGTCGCCTTTTACGACATGGAAGCAGGAACCCAGTGGATCTATTCTTGGTTCATTTTTTCCGCCGGATTCCACACGGCATCTAGGCTGGTACTGTCCGGAGAGAGCTAATAGGTACTATCAATCTCCTAGTGGACCCCAGCCCCTTGCATAACCTTTCTATATGAGAAAGGCAAAAATTCTGTCTTTCGTATGATTTTCTCGCCTATAGCGAAATTATTCATACTTTGTTACAGATCAAATTCTTTGGTATGAGTTTTGTACTTCTCATTCGGTTCATAGGAGAGAGATGTGAATGCTGATGTGTGATACTTTTTGAGGTCACCTGATCACCTATACATCTATGTAATTCCATAAAAAAATTATTATTCCGATACATGGTAGTTTTCATAGACAACAAGAGTAGTAAAAATTTGGTTACTCATAACAATATACTACAACTTTATGAGTAGACGAATTCGATCAGTTATTATTTTCGAGTTTCCAAATTCAAACAGTTAAAACCGAGCAGATCCTAAGAAATTTTGTTTCATTGTATCCTCATATTTCTTAATTTATGACTTGTACATTATTATATGATTCAAATACAACAATTTCCCGAACATGATTGACACCCTCCCCCCCATCCCCCCGCTTCGTGGAAATATAAAAAAAACGTCGTCGCCATCAATTTACTTATAGTATCAGATTCAACATCAATGTTTTGTTATTATGTTTTTTTTAAATAACAAATGGGTATAGAATTCGTTTAAACTAAAGACAATTTTCTGAAGCGAAAATGCATGGAAGTTTTATTCGTATTCACGTCATCCAGTTATGTATGTGACATTATCCACCCGTGTTTTTTTCTCAACAATGTACTGAGTTTTTATTTGTACAGGATTCTCCCATTGAAGTATACTGTATTTTTCACGTCTAAAAGTTAAAGTAAAATTTTAATCAGGAATGGCGGCTGTCTCAGTCTTATAATATTTCTGTTTTATATCGTTTATTTATATCCGGCTTTAACCTAGTTACGGTCATTCGCCAGATCTTACAATGGAAACGAATGTTGTTTACTATTCGACGCTTCGTTCTTTGGTGTAGGCCATTTTCAAGAAAAACAAAATTTATCGTTTATTTGATGCGGATGCGACCAGTTAATGTTGTTTCAAATAAAGAGATGGCTTTTTGGTCAATTGGTTTCTCGTCAAAACATTTATTTTTCGTTAAAGGCCAACGTTTTGAACGGCCAACGACTACAAATATTTTTCGTCAAGTATGGTGTAACATTTATAATAGTTGGTTGAAAAACGGCTACTCTACAATAAGCACTTCCCACACACATCGACTTCGATTGAGCACTCAATCGTTTATAGTCAAAATCAAATAGCGTCCGACATCGCCATTTTGACTACAAACGTGAGACTTTATTTTCCTTGAAAAAGGCCTACACCAAAGGCCGAAACGTCGGACAGTAAACAACATTAGTTTGCATTATTGGACTGAGACAGTAAAATTTTAAGTTTTTGACGCATCGAATATCGATTTGTCAGTGATTTGTTCACGACCACGGGACATATGAAAATGATAAATAGATTTTACTCGTTTTCTTCTTTTCATCACCATTGTTCATTCTTTTTTTTCTGGCGCAGACCACGAAACCAAGCGTTAATATGTTTTATTTCTTTAATGTCTCCTTTGTGTTGCCATTTTGTAATGTTCTCATTGTTTCCTTTGTGCTATCATGCTATCATAGTATTCTGAATATTTCATTATCATCGATTGTAATACACTGAGGTCTTCACGCACCATGTCTCAACTAAAGGAATATTCGAAATTCGAAATGATTAAAGAATCCAATTTGAATGTTCTGTCTGTTAGACTGTAGAGAAACGGTCATTAGGAGTTTGGCCCTAATTGTTTGCACTTACCGACTATAGTGGCAACTCGCAAAATCCTGCCAAAGTTGCTTGATTGTATGCTACATTTGCGAAACTGGTGAGGACATACATCGGACTGAGGGCTAAAAATGATATGAAGCGACCTTCACCATGGGTTTAGCCTAACAAGAAAGCAGTAATTTATTCAACTTATGGTGCCATCATTGCGTAAATCCATGGCATATAATGAGAAACATTCGAGTAAACGGTGGGACTCGATTGAACGCAACTTATGGTAAACGAAGTTACACCAAACTGTACGAAACGAGTCCCGTGTAGTTCGCCACCCCAGCCTAACGGAGCGCCACTATCACTACTGCAGGAGTCTGTCAACTTTGGATATCTTGGTTCTGCGCAGATTTGTCCATTAACCAAACCGGAAATCCGTGTGCGTGCGATTCGGGAACTATTTATATTTTGCTCACAAATTGATGGTTCTATGGGAGACATGATTTCCTTCCAAAGAGCATTGGAGTCATCAACCCATCCGGAGACGATGTACCGGGGAGGTTGATAACGCCGGAGTTCTTCCGTGTGCGGTAAACAAATCGGTTGAATATGATCTACGGAAGAGAAATGTGACTATTTTTTCATCTCCCGAGAGGAAGTTACCTTCAAATGTAACATTTGCCGTCAGACGAAGCAAAGCAATATCATTGTGCAGCCTCCTGAAAGAGAATCCAGGATGTACTATGACACACGCAACGCTATATTCTCGGACAGGCAAAGCGCAGTCGTTGTTTTCATTGCAATCCTTGCCCTGTCCAATCGTATGTTCTCCCAGGATCACCTTGTCTCTAAAAAAAAGTTTATAAACTGTTAGAAGGTGATTGCATTTTTTTTGGTTCGAAAATGCATACGGCAATGGATTCCGGATGCAGTGAGCCGCCGTAAGCACGTATCGTTGATTGATCAGTGTTCCAGCGCAGAGCATCCTTTCCTCAGTGGCCACCAATGCCATCCAGGGAAACTCGAAAACGCGTGCGTTTTGGCCTCCAACGACCCGACTGGTAAGATACACTCCACAATGCCGGGGGAAAAAGTTTATTTCAGACGTATCGGAATCGGAACCAATATCACAAACACGCACCTCACTTTCAGCTGTAACAATCTCATAGTAATGGAAAGTTCGAACAGTCTGTTCTAGTTTGCATATACTCACGAACCAGGGCCATTCCCGTGATTTCCCGTATCCAGGCAAGATATCTCTCGACCCGAGTGAATGCTCCGTAGCCCTTCGTGTAGCAGTAATTCGTGCCACCGGCTCGTATCTGTGAGAAGGATACAATACCACTCACGAACCAGGTGTTGGCCCTTCGAATGAACAATCCTCCTCCACTGTCCCCGTTGCAAACACTCGTCCCATTGGTGTAACCCGCACAGAACAGTCCTTCGTGCAGAGTTTGCCCGAACAGTACGCGATCACTCTTCAAACACGTCAAAGGATCAATAACTGGCATCTCGGCCCGTTTCAACACGGGAGCCGTTTCGTCGTCTTCCGTTAGTCCCCAACCCACAACCGTTCCGTACACTCCCGTGATATTCGGTTCCAGATTGACACAAGCCGGTTGAACGTATTCATTGAACCGAATGATCGTACTCAGCTCCAGTAGCGCTATGTCATCGATCAGTCGGCTGTAGTTGGCGAACTTATGGATTTTCCCCACTTCATGGTGTTGGGCCGACTTCGGATCGAACTGTTCCAAGTCGTGAATTCCCATTCGAACAAACACACGGTTCGGTGAGAGCTGGAAACCGTTTGCCTTGTTCATGACGCAATGTGCCGCCGTCAGGACAAACTGTTCACTGATAATCGTTCCACCGCAAGCGTAATCGATCGATCGTGCCTTGCGATGATAGAGGGCAACGTGCCACGGCCAGTCGCCAGGAGCTGTTTCCTGTCCGTGTACGATTAGCTCATTACCACCGATCTGCGGTACACCACACTCCACCGCCGTTGCTTTGGACCACCGTGCGATTCGGAGGATCACAACAATCAAACACAATACCAATTTCAACCTACTCATGGCGGAAAACTTTTGAAACTTCACAAAACACCGTAAAAAAACCGACTGTGCCTTTTCGATGTGGCAGCTTCACTAAAGCTACACTTTCGTAATTGATACAATCGATTCTGATCGATCGATCGATCAAGAACCGTTCTATGGCGAACAATAGTTTGTAGGCATACGTCACTTTAGCGGTTAACTAGCTCGGTAACTCGAATGTGATAGTACTTAGGCTGACAGTAGCTATCGCACAACCAACCAAAATCAGATGCACACTATTCAACTACTGCAACTCGTTTCTGCGACCTTCGATCACATGGGAATCCCAGAAAGAAAAAAACATTTCTGCTGGCGACGCTGCATGGTAGTACAGGGTAAGAACTGAATGCTTGTATTTGTAAGTGAAAATTATTCAATATCTCTGTGACTTTTTGTTTCACTCTATCGGAAGAATTGCTGGGAAACTCCACAGAAGCTTGTTGTTGTGGCTTGGGCTTGTTTAAAGGGTAGTTTGAAAAGTAAATGTCAGACATTTCCGATTCCAGGTAAATAGTCGTAAAAATGACGGAAACGACCAACTGCCTAAGTCATAAAATGCTTGATTTGAATCTAGGGTGAAACTCAAAGTAAGCATTATGCGAAAGGTAAAAACTCAAACGACATCTCCATCAACAGTAACACCAATAACAAGAGTGTTGAGAAAACAATTGACGAAAACATGATAGGTGAATCAATTGCCCCTCAATATTCGCCAGATAGCAATGAGATGGCAACTATCCGAAGGAAAAAATTAATAGTCTGCCCTTTCCTACCAGAAGCAGATTATTACGGAAAATCAAACCAGGCAATTGTGTCATGCCTAGCTGTGTCTATCACAAGGCTTAGGGTGGCGAAATGGTTGCGCGTATGCACGGAATGCATAAGAACGCAGGTTCGAGTGCTATCTCTGAGAGTATCTTTTTAAAAAAAATCATCTTTTCTGTAAGTTTTTCATTCATTTGGCTTCTCCAATAGATGTTGTCACTCAGTCACTGCAAAATCTGAACTTAGTTATGGCAACTTTTTAGTCACATCTCGATCTCGATGCGTTCGGATTCCGTTTGAAAGGCTCCAACCAGGCATCTGTGATCGTTCTCATTGCCTGATCAATGGCTATTTTCGGATCTTTGGAGATATCACATACCGTGGTTCACAACTTTTCCCCGAAGACGCGATGCGACATAACCTCATTCCTAAAGCACCCTTGCGAAACTGTTCATTCGTCGCCATTTTGAAACCATCATTGTTGTTTATAAACGATTTCACACTCGTTTGTGGTCTTAAATGGTTACTTATGAGTATTTACTGGCTCCTAGTGACCTAACTCTCACGTGTAACAGTTTTCCTATCAAAATATTCAATGTGAGCTATCCTCTTCGTGAGGAATATGGTTGTTATACGGACGGTTCTTTGTTGAATGATCGTGCTGGTGCTGGTGTCTACTGTCGTAAAATGAGGGTAGAGCAGTCTCACTCACTTGGTGAATACTGCACTGTGTGCCAAGCAGGAATCTACGCGATTCTGTGTGGAATACAATCGGCACTTCAGCAGAAAATTTGTGGTAAACGAATTTAGTTTTGTTCCAACAGTCAGGCAGCTTTAAAGACACTCAACTCGAATGATTCACGATCGAACATCATTGCAGTATTCTGGTCAGAGCTCGGACTGGACATTGCAAACTCAATTATCACATGGCTACTATTCAGCATGCTGAGTACTATTCGTGTGATTTTTGTGAATGCGATTACGGTACTTCATATCATCTGATATGTAACTGTCCGCATTGACGCAACTACGCATCCGGGTTTTTGGTTTTCCATACATGGTTGAATCTGTGTATGGGGAGCTAAAATTAAAAGATATTCTATAGTTTCTCACCCAATGTGGTAAGGAGCTATAGTCAGTATAGTTATTCGAATCTTTTTATGCTACCATACACCGATACCCAATGTTTCCCGATGACGCCACTTGTCCTAAATTTTCAGTTATCAAAAACTTTTCTGCACCTGATAAAATCAATTCACATGGCATAAACAATACACATAAAACTGTGTCTACGACAAATTCAAATTGATTTCACCCAATGGTTCAAAAGATGGAGCAATTTGAGTGTTAGAAGATTGTAAACGGTACACTTTCTAGTAAGTACACAGCAAAATGCGTTTGAAAACTTGAAAAGTTTGTACGAAAATTGTTAAAATAAGGACTGTCCCAGAAATTATGAGCGCACTTTTATTTCGCTGTAAATAATTCACAAGTGTTAGATATTCATATTATTATTTGATATACTGATAATATTAGACAACAACAACAACAGAATATTATTCTCAACATTTGCTACTTAGCCATTGTAGGCTAGCTGGCGCACCTTCTTGCGAACGTTCCTCATTAAATTCCGTACAGACTTCTTGGCGACAAGTTTTGACACTTTTTTCCAATCTTTTTCGAACTGTTGAATGGTTTCGGCTGCCGAGACATGTTTCCTAAGATATGCCTTCGTTAATGCCCAAAATTCCTCAATTGGTCGAAGTCGTGGGTAATTTGGTGGATTCATGTCTTTTGGGACGAAAGTGACATTTTTGGTAGTATACCATTCTGCCGTTGATTTCGAGTAGTGGCAAGAAGCAAGATCTGGCCAAAGACAACAAGATCCTTGTGGCCTTTGTGGTTTGTGGCTGTTTTTGTCGTAAATAACTTTACTATGGGGCACCTTTTCAAAATTTACCCTGTACATGAGTAGGTATAACTTGATCGTAAATGACACATGGGCTGAAAAATTCCGGGACCAACAAAGAGAACACGATTTTTTGGTTCAAAATTAACTTTACTCGTCTACGTAACGCAATCATTTCAGCGCCGCTCTAACATTTCAATATCACTTTTGTGAAACGATTTATGTTTTGCCTCAAAATAGACTTCAGCCATAACCTATTCATTCGTACAAAATTCCATAACGGCGAACATTGTTTTCAAGCCTGCGAACAGCCAGTAGTCGCTGGGAGCCAAATCTGGCGAATACAGTGGATGTGGAAGTAATTCGAAGTTCAATTTATGTAGTTTTGCCATTGTTTTGATTGACTTGTGCCATTGTTTTGATTGACGGTGCGTTGTTTTGATGAAACAATTTTTTATTTCTTTGTCATAATTTCTTCTCCATACCATCGGAAATATGTTCAGCAATTTATGATAAAATTTTCAGCAATGTGGGATATCCAAAAACAACTCAAAGTTGGAGTTTTCAAAAACATTTGGTATGAACGAGCATTAAGGTTCTGTGCCAAAATGAGGTGCGCGGAATTCCACACATCAATTGAACGAATCATCGCAGAAAGCGTATCGTACAAAACCGACACATAGAAATACGGAATATTTTCAGTGATTTTGTACTGTGGACTTACAAGTTTTTTTTTCGCTAGTAAAATAGGCTCCAACTATGAATGGTTGCAAACCATTCATTGACTAAAGTAATGAAGACATATTGGTGCATGTCGTTTCAGACGGTCAATTTATAACAAAAAATTCTCTCTTTTATATGATTTTCTCGCCTATAGCGAAATTGTTCATACTTTGTTACAGATCAAAATCGTTGGCATGAGCTGTGTACTGATCATTCGGTTCATAAGCGAGAGATGTGAATGCTGAGTGTGACACTTTTTGAGTTCACCAGACCACCTATACATCTATGTAATTCCATAAAAAAATTAATATTCCGATACATGGTAGTTTTCATAGACAACAAGAGTAGTAAAAATTTGGTTATTCATAACAATATACTACGACTTTATGAGTAGACGAATTCGATCAGTTATTATTTTCGAGTTTCCAAATTCAAACATCCAAAACCGAGCAGATCCTAAGAAATTTTGTTTTATTGTATCCTCATATTTCTTAATTTCTGCCTCCAAAACACGAGCGTTTTGGCGAGTTTGGCGCCAATTCGAAAAAGTATATTGGTAGCACCCTCTCAGATTTTAATGAAACTTTTTGGGCTGGTAGATTTTGTAACTAGAAGCCACATACCGTATTTCGGTTTTTTCCTAAATTGATCTAGACTGTCTTTTGAAAAGCGGCAAACTTGTTATTTATTTTAAAATGATTATAATCGAAAACTGACAAATAGAAGAAAAAAATGTGTCGTAATCAGTGAAATTTTCAAATAAAAATTCAGAAAATATGCCAAATCTAGTCCTACACTGGAATAAATCGCTATTGAAAAGTTTTTCGATTTACAAAAACAGTACCATTTTGGATTTTGATGAATGGTCATTATGTTCTCTTTCAACCCGTTTATAGATTGATAGATGGGCACTTTTAGGAGATAAAGAGTTTTTCCTTGTCCAAACTGATTTTTTCCAACGACTTTTTATCGAAAACTGAACAAAACTGTAAGTCGTAGTCCTCTAAAAATCGAATGAATCTCAATTTGTTCGTAAATTTCACGAAATACTCTATAGCTAGTAGACCGGTATTTGCAAAAAGCATGAGTATTTTACTAGAAAAAAAAATTATGCAATCACTGTGAAAAACGATGTTTTCATATACCATTCGAAGATCACAAAATGTCTCCATGTGTGAGTGTTTCTGACAAAAATATGCACTTGCTTTTAGCAGAAATGGCTGGATCAATTTTCACAGTTTAGGTCATACTTTCCAATGAAAGGTCATACTTTCCCATAGAACGCTATTGAATGTTATTCCAATCCGACTTCCGGTTTCGGAGCTATAAGACGAAGTGTGTTGAAAATTGCAAACCGTCATATGGAGAGACGAGAGCAAAAGAGGGGAGCATTCTTCTAAAGGAGTCCTGGCACCTCCCGAAATCGGAGTTAAGTAGTTCTAATTTTTAACAACTATTTCCGGAATCAAGAACAGAAATGAGGTTGTTGGCCATCAACTAACAAGATCTGTTAATTCGAAGATTTTACCAACCAGCTTTAGATAACCCGCTTCTGTTTGCAATCGAAGCTCAAAAGTCGGTTTTTACAGTGATTACAATCAATGTCAAAATTAAGAGAAATGGTACTGGATGACTAGAACGTGCCATGAGGATTAGTACTGAGCAAAATAATCTTTGTTTCAGCAAGATTTCGCGAATGAAAAAGATGTCCTGGCGCTGGATGCCGCACTTGCATACTCAGGATAAAAACGATGAACGCGAGCACACTTCGGAAGCTTGTCCGCCTATGATGACGGTGTCGATTAGATACTGTTGACGAAATCTAGATCCATTATTACACACAAGAGAACAGAATGATTAACCGACAATAATAGAGTGCTTCGAAGCGGCCTAGGTAGGCTAAATTGGACAGAATGGTTGTCTCGGTATACTTTTCGTGGACTACCTCGAACAAGGAAAAACACCTTCGACAGCAAGTATAAGTGTGCATTATTGGAGCGATTGAAAATCAGTTTTTCGAGACAGTGTGTGAGCTTCATTTTGGAGTTCTGACCGCTTCTTTCGGACCTGTTCCGAAACCGGAAGCCGGATTCGGTTCAAATAGCATACAAGTCTATGAATCCATAAGACCTTCAATCAGAGATGCAAAGTAAAAATTTTAAATATATTCATGCAGGGTTGAAAAAGTCTGTAAACTCTTCCAAATTTTCTTCAAAGAATGATGTAAGAAATTAGTATAGTTTTTTTTTTTTCATAAATACGTTTATTTCATAGGCAATATACATAAGTTTTTCTTCGCCGTGGCATCCACAATACATAGTAGTTTAAACCTAATACATTTCGATATCATATTAGTATGTTGGTACTCATTAGTTAATCTAAACACTGTTTTTATCAAGCGAGTTGCTATTTTAAATTACATTAAATAAAATACATTTATTTTGTACATGATCTTATAACTATTTCAGGATTGTTTGTATCAGTTCACCACTTATATTCAATATCCTATAGTTGGCTATTGGTTGAACTCATGGAAGAGAAAACAGTCTAACATAAAATAAAATTTAAATTGGAACTCCAATGGATTTAATGAAATGATAAAGAAGTTTCATGTATGGAAGGTCACGACAAGCAAGAATGTCGCGAACTGGGACATTGGATAGTCTACCTTGGGTACGCAAGGAATTTATTAGTTGAGATCTGACATCACGAAACTCCACGCATGTCCAAACAACATGGTCAATATCGCGGTAACCTTCGCCGCAAGCACAATGATTGATCTCGGAAAGTCCAATTCGAAGGAGATGTGCATCTAACGTGTAGTGATTGGACATGAGTCTGGACATCACACGAATGAAATCTCTACTCACATCCAGTCCCCTGAACCATGCCTTTGTCGATATTTTAGGAATAATTGAGTGCATCCACCGACCCAGATCATCTTTATCCCAAGAAGCTTGCCAGCTGGCAAGTGTTCTTTGGCGAGACGCGCTATAGAATTCGTTGAAAGCAATCGGTCTCTCATAAATTTCACCCTCAATAGCACCACATTTGGCTAAAATATCGGCTCTTTCATTGCCTGGAATGGAGCAATGAGCCGGAACCCAAACTATTGTGATTAGATAATTATTATTCAATATGTCGTTCAGACACTGTTTTATTTTACCCAAGAAAAACGGTTCATTTTTGCCAGCAGCGTTTGAGCGAATGGCTTCAATTGCACTCAGACTATCTGTGAAGAGGAAATAATGGTTTGGAGATAAAGTGACGATTACATTCAAGCTATAATGAACTGCTGCTAACTCTGCTATATAAACAGATGCAGGTTCTTGAAGCTTGAATGAGGCCGAAACATTATTGTTGAACATACCAAACCCTGTCGCTTCTTCCATTCGCGATCCGTCCGTGTAAAACATTTTCTCAGAGTTAATATGCCTGAACTTACTTGAAAATATTTTTGGGATTTCCATAGAGCGTAGGTGGTCCGGGATTCCACGCACTTCGCGCTGCATGGATGTGTCGAAAAATAAAGTTGAGTCAGGTACATTCAGGAGGCTGACACGGATAGGAATATATCTTGAAGGGTTGATTTCCTGTGACATATGGTTAAAATATACTGTCATGAATTTTGTTTGAGATCGAAGCTCGACTAGTCGTTCGAAATTATTAATTACCATGGGATTCAGCACATCACATCTTATCAGCAGGCGTGATGAAAGCTCCCAAAATCGATCTTTTAATGGAAGAACTCCCGCCAGAACTTCAAGACTCATTGTATGTGTCGAATGCATGCAGCCTAAAGCAATTCGCAAACAACGGTACTGAATTCGCTCAAGTTTGATAATATGAGAATTTGCAGCGGAACGAAAACAAACGCATCCATATTCCATCACTGAAAGTATCGTTGTCTGATACAATTTTATTAGATCTTGCGGATGAGCACCCCACCAAGACCCTGTTATTGTTCGAAGAAAATTTACTCTTTGTTGGCATTTCGTTATCAGATACCTAATGTGTCCTCCCCACGTGCATTTGGGATCAAACCACACCCCGAGGTATTTGAAAGTCAAAACCTGTTTGATTATTCTTCCCATCATATGAAGCTGAAGTTGCGCGGGATCATGCTTTTTTGAAAAGACGACCAGCTCTGTTTTCTCCGCAGAGAATTCGATACCAAGATGAACAGCCCAAACGGACAATTTATCTAAGGTATCTTGCAATGGTTTTTGCAGATCAATAGCTTTGGATCCAGTAACTGAAACCACGCCATCATCTGCCAATTGTCTTAGTGTACATGGGGTTACTAGACAGCTGTCAATGTCATTCACGTAAAAATTATAGAGGAGCGGACTGAGGCATGAGCCTTGCGGGAGACCCATGTAGCTAATTCTGATTGTTGCCAAATCGCCATGTGAAAAATGCATGCGTTTCTCTGACAAAAGGTTGTGCAAATAATTATTTATAACCGCTGGGAGTCCATGTTGGTGGAGCTTGTCTGAAAGAACATCAATGGAAACTGAATCAAATGCTCCTTTAATATCTAAAAATACAGATGCCATTTGTTGCTTTTGAGCGAAGGCAATTTGGATGTCAGACGAAAGTAATGCAAGGCAATCATTCGTCCCTTTATTTCTACGGAAGCCAAACTGAGTATCTGACAACAAACCGTTCGTCTCGACCCAAGTGTCGAGACGTCGTAGAATAATTTTTTCGAACAATTTTCTGATGCAGGACAACATCGCAATGGGTCTATATGAGTTGTGATTGGAAGCTGGTTTCCCCGGCTTTTGAATGGCGATAACTTTCACTTGTCTCCAGTCAGGTGGAACAATATTTTGCTCAAGAAACTTGTTGAACAATTCCAACAAACGTCTTTTTGCGAGGTCGGGCAGATTCTTCACCAAGTTGAATTTAATTCTGTCCAATCCAGGAGCGTTATTGTTACAAGACATGAGTGCTATGGAAAATTCCATCATTGAAAAGGGGCTATCAATGGAATCATCATTTGAAGAAGACTCCCTAACAACGCTATGCGTAGGAACGGAATCTGGACAAACTTTCCTCGCAAAATCAAATATCCATCGATTCGAGTACTCCTCACTCTCATTTCCTACGTTACGATTCCTCATTCGTCTGGCCGTATTCCAAAGAGTGCTCATTGAGGTTTCTCTTGACAAACCTTCCACAAAATGTCTCCAATAGCTGCATTTCTTAACCCGAAGTATGTTCTTGTACTTGGTTTCTAAAACCAAGAATTTTTCAAAATTCTGAGGAGTTCCTCCTCCTCGTTTTAAAAACGTCTTGAAAGCATTTTGTTTCGCGTGTTTAGCATCTGAGCACTCTTTGTCCCACCAAGGATTTGGAGGTCTTCTGTTAGACGATGGACCAAGAAATCGTTTGGTTTGGGCTTGTTCTGCGGCCTCCAGAATCGAACAAACGAGGAAGTCATATTCTTCAAGTGGGGGAAGCTCTTCCATTGAAGTTAAGACACTTGAAATATTACTTTGGTATTTAATCCAGTCAATATTTTTTGTCAAATCATATGGAATATTAACTGAATTAGCAATGCCTTTGTTACTGCTAATTGAGATGATGATTGGTAAATGATCGCTACCATGTAAATCAGGAAATACTTTCCAGGTGCAATCTAGTCGAATTGAAGTCGAACAAAGAGATAAATCTAATGCACTTGGACGTGCAGGAGGTCTTGGGATCCGTGTCATGCTACCCATATTTAGTACCGTCATGCTAAAATTGTCGCAAATATTATATATTAGAGACGATCTGCTATCATTGTAAACGGAACCCCACATCATTCCGTGCGAATTGAAATCTCCTAAAATCAAACGTGGAGCAGGAAGGGCTTCGACAATTTCATTAAGCTGTCGTTGTCCAACTTGAGCTCTTGGAGGAATATATACCGAAGCAATGCAAATGTCCTTTCCTTTAATGTTTATTTGACAAGCAACAACTTCTATACTAGAAGTCGAAGGAATATTTAATCTATAAAAGGAATAACATTTCTTAATTCCTAAAAGCACTCCACCATACGGGGAGTCTCTGTCGAGACGTATAATGTTAAAGTCATTAAAATTTAAGGCTATGTTTGATGTAAGCCATGTTTCGCACAAAGCAAATACATCACATTTTTGACTATGCAACAAAACTTTAAATGAATCAAGTTTTGACATGATGCTTCGACAATTCCACTGCAGGACAGTGATTGAATCATTTGCGGCCGATGATAAATTATCCATCAAATGATACAAAACCTGAAAGAGCTGGCCATTGAGCTGATAACTGTTTCAAAAAAGTTCTAGCTATTGGAAGGAATGCTGTTATGATGGTCTTTAGAGGTTCAGAAATATTGAATGCAGCGAAAATCCATTCTACAATTTCCGAAAATTTCAGTAATCCTGTTGGTGAATGTGAAATGGAGCCCACTGGATTATTGTCTTTTCTTGAGCTAGTTCCTGGATTGGTTTGTGAATTTGACAAACCAGGAGGCACAGTTTTTGGTTTTAAATTTGGCTTTTTAGCTTTAACACGGTGATCTTTTTTTGAAGGTATAATTTTAGGTGTCTTTTTTGGTATTTTGTGGTTTGTTAATCTCCTCTTAACAGACCCTTGAGGAGTGACAAACGAGGTATCTTCACTATTTCCGTCAGAGTCAGATTCCTCTGGCTCCGCAAGATTTGAAAAACCGTTTTCGGTTTCCAAAGGGGAGACATGTATGACCGTTTTGAGCATTTCTGCATATGTGCGCTTAGACCGTGCTTTTAAAGAAAGCTTCATTTTGTCTTTACGCAGCTTAAATGCAGCACACACTGAAAGATCATCATGAGGGCTTTCCCCACAATAAACACATTTTTCAACATCTTTATCGCAAAGATTATCCTTATGAGGCCCTTGACATTTGATACATTTGGACTTATTACTACAGTAAGTAGCTGTATGTCCGAATTTTTTACAGTTCGTGCAATTCATAACATGCGGTACGAAAAGCCGAACAGGAAGACGAATTTTATCGATATAGACATGGCTAGGCAATGCAGATCCGGCAAATGTTACGCGAAACGAATCTGAGGGACGATAAGACTTTTTTCCATCGACAATAGATGCTGAGTACAATTGTTTGCACTCGAGTATCTTAACTCCCTCAAGCATGGAGTTTTTAAAACGGCCAACTCCATTTTTAAGTAAATCATCTGCTGTCAGACTTGCTTCAGTCACAACACCGTCAATTTCTACCTCCTTCGATGGAATGTAAACTCGATATTCAATAGCAAATAATTTACAGGTTACAATATCGTTTGCCTGTTTCAAGTCGTTAACTACAACTCGAATTTTATCTCTATTAACCTTACAGATTTCTTTAACTTCAGAGAAATGTGATGTCAAATCCTTTGTAATTTGCATCAAGTTTAAAATCTTTTCTTTTTTTCGAAGATAGACTATCCATGGCCCAGTGGTACCCTGTGGATAATGTTTTGCCCTCGGAGTATTTAAACTTTTACTAGTATCCGGAATCGGATTCGGATGATCTTCCATGAGATCATCCATTACATTAAATTTTTTTTGTAAATTAATAATACCAAAATAAAAACTTATGTTTAGTAAAATTTCAGATATAAGAAATAAAAAATAAATTAAATTAAATCTACCTTGTAGCTGATGTCTCTGTTCCTTTATCGTGAAGAACGACGTGAAGCTCTTCCAACGATTTCCAATTGGCAGTCTTTTGCTGTTTCCAATTGGCAGTCTTCTGTCGTTTACTGCTATCTCAGTTGCTCTGCCGTCGTTGTGAACACCACTGCACTTGCTGTACCTGACCCCAGGTACAGTGCTTTTGCTCTTGGTGGCGATCAAATGCGATGCTTGCAGTGTAGCACCTCGCGATATATGCCGTCTCTTTTGATCCTACGCAGCGTACAAATTCTGGTACCTGGTAGATCAGCACTGGGTTGCTTTAGCACCTCTGTGCCTTTGCACCCCTTCGTCTTCGCACCTTTATGCGATGGCACCTCTGTGACTTGTCACTTCTATGCTCTCGCACCTCTGTGTCTCTACACCTCTGTGCGTATGAACGGGATGGCCTTCGTTGCTAGCTCTCCAGTCGGGAAACGCCCCGAATATTGCGTTTGCTATGGGCAGTTTAACTACCTGAAGCTTAGAATTGTCTCGGTAGCAGCCGTTAACTCACGAGCCAGTACAATCGAAACACAACCTCTTCGCTTGAATGGTTTTTACTGAATGTCTTAGACACTTATAGACAGCATATCTGATCCGAATTGTACTATCGTCTAAATAAACTGCAACGTTCATTCAAGGCCATAATTATTATTTTTTGAAATTAGTATAGTGAACAAAAAAAAAAAGACCCGTAAGTCTGTAATTTTTTACAAACGTCTACAAAAAACGTAATTTTCAGAAGCCTACAACAAAAGTCTGCAACTGAAACATGTCTGCAGCTTATTTAATAAATCTGCTGATTTACAAACAAACCTGCAGGTCTGGCATCTATGATCCAGGATTATAAGGCACTTCATTTGAATATAAATTTATTTAAATCAAGAAATTTTGCAAAGTAGAAGAGCTTGAATAGTTTCAAACTATTTGCTCTTTTTTACATCGTGAACATATAAGAACACCCCCTTAAAATTGAAGGTTTTGATACTCAGCACTCAGTTTTTCCGGAACCAGAAGTCGAAGCCGAACTATGGGACTATATGATCAAAGAAAATGTGAAATATGTGAAATATGTTAGTACATATTTACTTAAATAGTTAATTACTTGCACTCACTCTAAAAAAAAAATACTAAAAACACAAGAATCATCAGTAGGACGCATTATTTCTTATTTGTGGCCCCTCCCAAAACGAAATCCTAGGTACGGGCCTGGCTAAATGGCTTTTTGTTCATTGAAATCTGAGACGATGCTGCCAACTCCGAATACGATTTGACGCAAAATTCGTCTTTTATGAGCTGAGCAAAAGGAATTGTTTTAGTCAACAGGTAGACGCAAAAATGTTCCGAAATCGTGCACTTGCACGTATAAATCTAATTTTTTTAAGAGTTTAGCATAGTCTGAATCGAAAAAATATTTCTAATTAGAATTAGCTTACTGTTCCAGTCAATCAGAAACCAGGAGAACGTGCCACTTGAGCCATTTTTTTCTGATTCACAATGTTTAAGGCGACTTTTACGTATTCATGGTCCAAATAATTTAATCATCACATTATTTGTTCAATACGCATTTGGGACAAAATTTGTTCATTGATTGGAAGGTATGAATGTAGTTATTTCATTCCCTGATCGAGCAGTTTTTCACCGAAAGACCACGAATTAGTTTACCAACTCAGACCGCTCGGAATTGCCTAGTGTTGCCTAGCAAACTGCTCAGTACAATCTGCCACTTTCGAATGCGCTATTATTTATAATAGTAAGGCACGATCCAACATCAAAAGATACAGTTTTTTTTCTTCCGTGCCTCCCTCCTCCCAGACCATCACCTCGCCTGGGCAAGCGTTTATGGAAACATCATAAACACGATTCAAACGTGTTCTGGATGCGTGCTCCATATGAAAATCAACTTGGACGGTAATGCTCTGGATACAGAAAAGAGTCAGCCTAGCAGCCAACCGGCCAATCAGCCATGTGAGCATTACGCGAAAACATAAACAACATCGAATTGGAGCGCTGTAAATTGTAAATTTTGATTTGATTACGTTGGGGGGCACTGGGCCGCTTTGTAAGGCGTGTGAATACACAAAGACTCTCCACGTACGAACGTACGTAAGTTCGTAACCACAGCTCGGTCATACAAACAGCGGGCCTTCTGGGATCACTGCAGGAATATTGCGCAACACGGCGTTGCGCAGTGGAACCAAACTTTGCAAGTATTGGATGGTGGTATTGGAATGGGCATTTTTTGTTTTTCGCAGCGAACCGCGCCGCCTGCTTCGGGTTTGTCGTTTTGGTAGAAAACTATACATCAAACTGTCATTGGAAGTTTGATGTTACATGCTTGGTAACAGATTGAGGCCAACCGCTTGTTTCAACCACTCGCTGCTGATCGATGGTGAACTATGATCAGATTGACGATGGTTGTTTTTTTTCTCTCGTTTCTTTCTCCGGGCCTCCACATTTCTAGCGAAGCCGCTCGCCGCCGCCTGAATGCGTGCTTCCACTAACAAATGAGCGTCGTTTCCTGCGTGATGTTCCCTTTTTCACAATTTTCATTCAACCCATTCGGGGTGACCCTCAATGACAGCAGCGTCGGAAAACCGTTAGAAACAAATTGACGGTTTGCTCTTGGTTTCTGTCCGGAACATCATCATCATCGTCGTCGTCATGGACAAATGTCATTTCTCAAGCCGCATCTTGCCGTGTGACGGGTCGAACTGAAGTTATTACAAATTTGATGTGTGCGTGTTTTTTTTTACGGCACGAGATAGATTGGAACTCATTTGGAGTTATAATAATAGCAATGCTGGCTAAATGGGGCTGGTTAGACTGGTGATTTACGTTTACTGAAAGCAGCAAACAAAAGTACCATTCAACATTCACCGAGAACTCGCTCTGGTAAAATCCGAAACAGAACGAACGAAGATCGAGTGCCAAACTGGTTTCGACCCACGCCCGTCGTCGGGGGGAACATCTTTCGTAGTCTGTGCTCTGCTGAATTGTACAGACAATAATGGAAGCAGAGTCTACTCCTTCGCGTTTTTTTTTTTTATTTATTTGGAGCATAAGCCGTCGTACCTACCAACGACGGCCGGAACGATGGCAGCATTGAAGCTTTGCAGGTTGGATTAAATTGAATCAAATCCACATTCAATTGTTCAGCATATCAACTGCTTCAAACTTAGTTACATCTGCTTTGCAACGCTTTTGTGAGAGTAGCCATCGCAAAAAAAACCGTTTCACCCCGGGGCCCCGTCGTATGGTCGTTCTTCAATTAATTATGTATATGCAGCAAACGATCTGCCGGTGGCATCCAGCTGGATTGCCTCGTACAAAAATTAGCGGCAAAAATCAAAGCATTGTCAAATATGGCGAAGAGCCGGTTGTTGCGTTGCGTTCGCCGCTGGTGGATCTCATTTTGGCGAAGCGCGTACTCTGATTGGCAACTTGACTTACTTGAATGCTTTGGAGAAAACAAGCTGTGCGATAATTAAAACGCGCCGCGGCAAACTTGTCTAAACACTTTGGCGGATCCGAAGAAATCGGGAGCCAAAAAACGGCGACCGATTGCAATTCGTTGTCCGAGTGTGCTCATTCAGGGTTTGTTTTCCCTCATGATTACGATTTACTACGAGTCACTTAACAAACTAGTACAAACACATACTTAACACATGGGATGAAAAGTGTTCAAAATTAACTGCATTCATCAACGTAATCTCCATCAACAGCAAGTTTCACTGTTGATGGTATTTCCTTTCTCAAGATAGTCGATAAATATTACACCACGCACATCTCAAAATACCGAGGCCATAACCTTTCCAGACGATAGTTGTGCTTTCGGTCGTTTTGTACGAGGTTCGCTGTCCACTCAGATGACGATCGTTTTGATTCCGGAGTGAAGTGATGAATCCATGTTTCATCCATTGTCACCTAAATTGCATAGTCACCGGGAAAGTGCTGAATTTTCCTAGAAACATTGCATGGTTCGAAATCAAAATATACAGAGAAACTGACTGAACTTTGCTGACGACTCAGAAATCTTCATAGAAAGGTTGTGAGGAACTTCGAAGAAGCAATTTCGCAAATTGAGTAAAAAGTATGGTTCCGCCGTTTGTACAGTGGACTGCGGGCATATTAGGCAACCAGATCGATACAGAGTATACGTAGTACGTAAATTAGAGATGATAATTTCAGATTCCAGTTTGTTGTTGAGTACAAATCCGCACACAAATAAATTATTTGGCAGGGAATTTGCAGCTGTGGCCAAAAGACAACGGCTTCCGTCACTGAGAAAACGATGAACTCGTATAAAACCTAAAAGCGAATTCTGCCTTTTTTCAAGTCTAAAAAAATATACAACAGGTTAAGCACGGATTTATATTACATTTGACAAATTCCTAAGTACTGCTATTTTTTTAAACGCATCTGAATGTGTCTTTACATATTATATAAGACATTTTTGCCTATTTTCTCTATAGAAAATTCTCTGCGTATGCGTATGTATGTATGTAAAGACTGTCTCAGAAAGTATGGACGCAACCAAAAACCGCTGCCATTTCGCAATGGTTTAGAATCTGTCAATTTTTATGGCTGCGTCCTGTTGTTTACACTCTTCTCTAACCACTTGTGCAGTTGTTTATTCGTTTTTATTAGTTTGTCGGGATGCGGCCAAAAAAATGGACACTTCGAAGTCAAATGTTCTTCGTGCTAAAGAACGTTTGAATCTTCGAACCTATAAGAAGCAGAAACAACCAAAACGTAGTCCGAAACAAAAAACATCGATCAGGCCGAGGGTTCAAAAGCTGTACAATACGATTCTTGCTGGAAATTTGAACTGCATAATCATGGACGACGAAACCTACGTGAAACTCGATTACAAATCCTTGCCGGGACCACAACATTAAACGGTGCGAGAAGGGCAAGTGTTAAACCAGTCCGAGACATCGATTGAAGTCGAAAAATTTGGTAATAAAGCTATGGTCTGGCAAGCAATCTGTAGCCGCGGTAAGATTTCGAAACCCTTCATCACCACTGCTTCAATGAACAGCACAATATGCATCAAGGAATGTTTACAAAAACGACTTCTACCCATGATTCGAAGCCACAAGGATCCTGTTGTTTTCTGGCTAGATCTTGCTTCTTGCCACTACTAGAAATCAACGGTAGAATGGTATACTACCAAAAATGTCACTTTCGTTCCAAAAGACATGAATCCACCAAATTGCCCACAACTTCGACCAGTTGAGGAATTTTGGGTATTGAAGAAGGCACATGTCTCGGCAGCAGAAACCATTCAACAGATTGGAAGATTGGAAAAAAGTGTCAAAACTTGTCGCCAAGAAGTCGGAATTTAATGAGGAACGTTCGCAAGAAGGTGCGCCAGCTAGTCTGCAATGGCTAAGAAGCAAATGTTGAGAATAATATTCTGTTGTTGTAGTCTAATATTATCAGCATATCGAATAAAATTTGAATATCGAACAGTTGTGAATTATTTACAGCGAAATCAAAGTGCGTCCATACTTTCTGGAACAGTCTTTAGGCTCTTATCGAATATCTTATATTATGAATTCAGGTGCTATCTTTTATAGTGTGCATGTGAATTATATGAGAAATGCGTTTTTACGCAGATTGACAATAGCGAATGTTGTATAGGCTAAGGTATTTGTAACGATAAATATAATATTTTGAGTCAATAAAATTAAGAGCAAATAAATATGATTTTTATGTTGATTCACAAAAGCGCATTGCAATGCTTACATCGCTTATTCGGCAACATTCGTGAAACTTCTATATAATAAAATAGTTTGAAATATAAATATCTTAAAAATCTTAATCCGTGTTTTATATCAAAATCTGGTTGCAAAAGCATGTTATTATGCATGTCAGTTACTATTTCGTGACATTAGTGACGACCCGTGTAACAATTTTTTTTCTGCAGCTTGTTTGTAATCAGTTCGAAACAAAATAAATTGAGTGATTCTTAATTTGTATCTAACCTATTGCGTTACTCAAAAAGCGCAGTTTTGACTAGTGACATATTTTGGTAATCAGTTAAAAACAAGTTGTCTTTTCGTAGCCAGGACATACTAAAATAACTGAATAAAATAAAGATAACTTATATCATGTAACTTTTTAACGACTTGTCACCAACAATAATGTAAAAAAGTAGATGACTTATAAAAACTTTTCTAACCAACAATGAACAAAGCATGTTATTAACAGGGTTGTTACGAAAAATTTCAAAATCAAAACGCGCGAAATCCGCGCGAAGTCAAAAACTAAAATGCGCTACATCCGCGAGAAATTGAAAACTGAAACGTGCAATGTTCGAGTGAAGCGTAAGACAACTATTTTTATGCAGGTGATAATTTCCGCAGAACTTGAAAATTCACTTAAATATAATTAAAAAATCTTTATAAGTTTGTCATAGATACACAATAAATTAGTCCGCATACAACACGTCACTTTGAGAAACCCCATTAAAACAGTTTGGATTTTATTCTACATCTTTTTCGATGTTCTTAGTTAATTAATAAAAATTAAAAATACTTACAGTTGTGATATTGAAAGAAGTTAAACAGATTTCAGCGAAGACAATTTGTTTTTGCTTCAACATCTTGCTCGGCAAGCATTTCCTTCTTGGTAAGAAGAATTTTAAGGTAGACCACATCAGGATGACATGATTTACTCTTTTTAATTTCAGTTTCAATTATAATAGAGCCTTCTTCTGTTGTCAGATTTTACTCTAAATGTCTTGCTTTTCCTGCTTATCTTTTGCTCTTTTATTTGGATCAGGGAAAAGTCCACTGGAATTAGTTTCTGTCAAACTTGTTCTCCAGCAGGCATAAAACCTCCTCATCTTTTGCATCAATAAATTACAATCCTACAAATAATACGTTTTCCTTAAATCTAGTGCTTCTATAGCAACTGAATCAAATGAGACAATAACATGAGGAACCATTTCCTGATAACATTACGTGATAAATGAAAGTCGAAAGAATTGAAACATTTGTTAAATATGCGTCACATGCTACCAATAGGCTCGTTATATCCATAACATAGGTCATTCGAAGAAAAAAATAGAATCGAAGATTACGACGTCGAATGTCTAATTGTAACAATTGCAATTACTCTAAGCAATCGATCTGCGACTGAAGTAGGTCTACCACAAAACTAGCCTTACAAACATTTCGATGGACAAATAATTAATCGAGACCAATCAGTTTGCAGCGGTCATGGTAACTCGATAAGTTTAATGGATATATTCATGGAAGACGTCGGAGAGCTAATCGGACAAATTTGCGTTGAATCGCTTCAATGCATTGGATATCGTTTTGGTAATAAGATAACCAGATAGCCGCAGTATATTCGAGTTGAGTGAACTAAAGAGCAACACGGAGCTTACAAGCAATGTACATCAGAGATTTTTTTAGTAACGCGAATATGAATCCTAATAGCTTAGAGGTTTAGAAAATAGTAAGCTCTATGTGCTCTTTAAAATTTCACTTGGATTTCAGAAGAAAACCCAGGTCCTTAACAAACGATGCGCGTTCGAGAACAGTTTGTGAAATATTATAGGTGGACTTGAATACAGAATTTTTGCTACTAAAAGAGATGACGGAGCATTTAGTAGCATTTAAAACCATTTTGAAATATGAAAGTCATCGGCAAACGATAGTTTTATGCACTTGATCGAAAAATTTAGATCGTTGAGATACAATAAAAATAATAACTGTCCAAGGTGACTTCCTTGAGGAGGTAACAGCAAATGGTGAAGTTGTACAGGCATGAACAGTTGGATATGATCGAAGTGAATTCAAAAATGATCCGTTTAATTCCAGTCTTAAGTAGATTGACTAGGAGATCGTTATGTGATGATTAATTTCGTCGAACGCAGCAGCGAAATCGATGTATATAGAATCTACTAGTAGTCGTGGTTGTAAAGAAGGTATGATGAAGGAAGTGTAGGTTACTAAATTTGGGGAAGGAAGCATCAATTCGACGGATTGGAATACTATAATACCCTTGTTCACATAGGATTTCTTCCATATTTCAGGAAAAATTGCAGAACGCAAAGAACAATTGAAAATGTGGGATAGTGGAACCAACAAACTATTAGAACAATTTCTTACCACCACGGATGGAATCCCAGAACTTCTTCGTTTCTTTTCTTGTCAGACTTCGCTTCGTAAGCCTGTCGTGCAAATTTTGCTTTAAGAATGCGATTTTTATCATACTCAAAATTTGTGACCATATTATTGAAGAATAGCATATCATTTATTACGTTCTTTGCATTATTGAATGTGTTTTCACTGAGACGATATCTTCCATCTGACATCAATATCCTTGAGTGTGAAAATCTTTCGCAAAACGCAATCACTTATATCGAAAAGTGTTTGTAATACCTGGTGACCTCTGTTGAAATAGCAATTTGTATCACTCGCGTTCGAAGAGCATAAAATCTAAATTTTGTCCACTGAACATTTTCTAGAACCGCCTTCTAGTAAATTTTGATTTAATCAAGGTGAAAGTTCACCAATTCGACCAGCTCGACCAATTGCGGAAACGTTCGCCCATCTTTAAATTTTTAGGGTTTAATAAAACTCACAAGCTTCAAAAATTTGCAAAGAACTTTTTATATTCGAACAAATGATTCACAAATATGGAATGATGCGAAATCCGCACCATAGCATCAAAATCTTAGCGGAAACCGCGCTAAATCCGCGAAAATCGCAAAATTCGCAAAATTCGCGCGACCGTAACAACCCTGTATTTACAATATCAAACTGATGCGATGGACAAATTTTACAACGAACTTCAAACTGTCGAGCGCAAAAAAATTCGAACAAATGGACTGAAAAGTCCCGGGCCTAAACACATAGATGGCGCTAGTTCTATTGCAGTCGCCTTTCTTTTCAGTCACTCTAACCTTTAGAAGACAGCTGTCAAAATTTTATGATTCGTGAAATCCGTGAAGTTATTGTTATTGTTATAAGTTATTGTACTGAGAGTGACGCTTTTTTTATTATTTTCAGAACAATGGAACAAAAAAAATCGTTTCTTAATTTTATGCTGCATTTTGATGGGAAAAAGTACCGTTCAAGCGAAGCAATGACTTGAAAAGTGTAAAAAAATTAAAAAAAAAAAAGGTATTGGATTTATATTGCATGAGCATTCGACTATGAGAGATGTCTGTTCAAAGTGGATGCCGCGGTTGTTGACCAAAAACGAGAACGTGTTGATGGTTCTGAGCAGTGTTTGGCCATGTTTGAACCGAAATTTTGCGTCGATATGTGACAATGGATGAAACATGGATTCATCACTTTACTCCGGAATCAAAACGATCGCAATCTGAGTGGACAGCAACTGGTGAACCTCGTCTAAAGTGCCCAAAAGCACAACAATCGTTCGGATCGTCTTACTACCTCGGAATTTAAAGATGTGGGTGGTGTAATATTTATAGACTAGCTTGGAAAAGGAAACACCATTAATAGTGAATATTATATAGTGTTTTTAATTTTAGATACTTACAACAAGATTGTTTGCAAGTCACTGCTTCGTTTTTTTTTCTATCGTAGTCGGATAGTGAGAGAAATATCAACTGGTAGCAAATGCAACATCACGACTTAATCAGACACCAATAAACGTAGTGAACGGATTCAGTCTCAAAGTTTAGAAAAAAAAAACCGACTTGACTATGCGCAAACGAAACACATGTTGCGTCATACTAAATTTGTACGAGTGAAAAAAATACTTTCAAATCCTGATAAACACATGTGAATCATGTTTACAATTTACACCGACATCCGTTATGGAACTGAACAAATAAATCCCGTCCATTTCTTCTAGCATGTCATGTTTGATGGAATGGTGTGATGCCGCTATCAGCGATCACTTCACAATCTGTGGAGCATAAAATCGGAAAGATTACAAAAATCCAGATTCCGTCTATCTTCGGACAAACAAACAAATGAAATCATTTCGAGTGACCCAGATGCTAGCTGGACCGACTGACTGTTGGAAGCATTTTTTTGTTTGTTTTATGTTTCAACCGATAAACCAACGAACATTTCCTCAAAATCAACCAAATTCACATCTGGTCTGCGGACGGCTGAGTTGATGAAGACGACGACGGCGACGGAGGAATGAAGGTTTTTTGTTTTTTGTTATCGAAGTACCCACTAAAAACGGCGACAGGCCAAGCAGTGAGTTACGATTTACTATTTCCGCTCATTGTTGTTGTAATTAGGAGTCGTTACCACTTGGTCGCTTCGCTGCTCGCCAACACTCGTCAATGCCATGGATGACCACGGAAAAGCCACGGTCACCAAGCGCTAAGGAAAGCGGCGACAGGCGAGGGTGGCTCAATCACAGTTCAAAAACTGACAGATCGTTTGTCATCGTTTGTAGCTTGGTGTGGGACGATGTAATAAAATTTTAATTTTTTGAGAAAAGCGTGTCTCCACGGCGCAATCCACGAACCGATCGCCTCTCGTTTGCTCGGCACCGACAGCAACTGCAATCACCGCCGAAGATCGCACAAACCCGCATGCTCACGTCGGTTCTAATTCCACTGTTTATCTTTAATTAAAGATTTGCCATTAATTTCCCATTCCAAGCGTGTTTACGCGCCCTCGGTCCGCCCCATCGGCGAGGACTCACGGGACATGGGAAAGCGTGTCCGCGCAGTTCCAGCGAGTGGCAAAACCGATTAAATTTTAGGGGAAGTCCAACCCAACCTGAAGCCTTTGCCGTGTGGTTGGTACTGCTTTTCCACTTCCTTCTGCCGCCTCCAACGGTTGCTACTACTATCAGTCAGGTGGTTCAGCGTGTTGCGAACCTATTAAAGATCACCTCGGAAAGATTGGCAGCGCTTATGGTCCCATGGGTTGCCATGTAAGGCGTCTGCGGTTATTACCGAGATGGATCCGAAGGAGGCGAAATAATATGTTTAGTGGCAGAAAGGCATAAATTCGAATCGGTGCCGTTAGTTTTTCGCGCAGGTGGGATGGCCCGCGGAAAGCTCCGATATTTATTGGTGAATCCACCCACCAACAACCAGTTAGCGAATGTCAGGAACCGGGACCGTACGCGACTGGCGTCTGATGGAGATTACATCCATAAATTCGTGGCATGCACCCCCAACGTCATCCCCCCGGGGTTTAACAATCTGCCAGAGTGACATCATAACAACGAGCTCTTGTCGCGAAGCTTCTGATCGTGCCCGGTTAGCTAGCGGTTCTTCGACTCGTTCGGCGGTTCGGTTACGAAACTGTTTTCGGAAGCTTCCTGTTCGTCGATTATAACGATCGGATCGGATCAGAAATGGAAGGCCTGGCTGCTCATCCCTGCGATTGGATTATGCCGGCCCACTCGTTTTCTTTCTGCGCATCATTTCTGATATAAATGGAATGGGTATGTTTTTTTTCTCGTTAGCACAGGAACTCCGCGTCATTGCCGTTGGGTTGGCTGTACCTTGCAATCTACTTTCTTCCATACAAGGTTACTCCCACCTGGCGGGTTCTATTTTTCCTCCAAGCTCGAGCTTATATCTGTTATCTAGTAATTAAGCAATTCCATCTAATTGTATGCCAATAGGAAAAAAATGATTTATTCATGATACTGAAACATTATGACCGTTTCACAGCCCCGGCAGGCATCCGAAAGTCGTGACAGACAAGTCCCCAGTTGTGACTGTGGCGAGTTATTCGTTTCCAAATTGCCGGCGGAGATAAAATGAAAGATGTGTGCTATCAATGTTTTAGAATTAAATAAATTACTAAAAACTAAAATATCGAAACAAGAAATGTTCATATTAGACACATTTACAAAAACAAAAGCAAGCTCCTGTATCTTTACCGGGCGAACGATAGATAAGCAAAAAGATCAATGATTTAACGATAGATAGAAAAAAAAAAGGTCAAATATTCAGCAGATTCTTTTGAGTAGAGCACAACTTTATGGTTCCTGCTGACACCATGAATTCTCGCAACGTTGACTGGTTCAGGAACCAATTTCTTATTTTGTTTTATTCATGTAATGTTTTTGTTTCGGCTTAACGTGGCCGTGTAACAATGAAAAAAATATATTATATTTTATTGCTGGATCTCGTTGTAATCTACTTCCGTGGAGAAGAGACGTTTTCATAACTATCCAGCGAATGAAGGGAGAGCAGTGGTTCGCTATTCACGCTCCTGTCCATTGATTTGAGTACCCGGATGCACTGGGGAGCTTATCGTAATGAACCTTTTTTTTGGCAATATTGACTTTTAACAATCTGATTGTCGCAGGTGATAGGTGATATACACGGAATCATTGTATCCTGGTCGAAAATCAGATAAGAAGGTATAGCATTCTTCAAGTGTATGTGTAACAAACGTACGATTTTTTAGAATACTGAGGAAAAAATTTTTCCACATTTCTTTTTCGACTTTCGTCCATTTGGTTCTCACATTTCGAAATCATTCTACTGTTCACTAAACAACAGTTTCTGCCGTCGAATGAACTGAGACCCATGTCTTATGTTCCTGAACAGCGACCTGAGCAATAATTGCTTGGTTGCGATAACAACGTCAAATGAACAATACCGTTACCAATTGTGCATGATGTTTGGAAGGGGGTAACATCGGAAATTTGGTTTGCCTTAAATTTTCCGGGTAGCTCAACTGGTAGAGCAGTTCCATGAAATGGAGAAAATTTTCCGATTCAATTTCTGTCTTTGAAAGATGCTTCTTTGTAAGTTTCATTTACACTATCTCACAAAGCGTTTTTTTTTGCATCCTATTACTCGTTGTATGTTCATTGAAAATCACCATTTTTAACTGGTCTTGTTATATTTACATCCTACAGTTAAAATAATTCCGATCAACATTTTGGGTTTTTTTGGTATGTACAAAAAACATCTTCGCTTAGCAGTTCAATTTAAACCACAGACACAGAAAACAGACATCCAAGTAGAGATTTCAATTTGTGTAGGAATTTTAACGGTTGTTTTAAAAAGCGATCACCAAGTAGTAATTCACCTGTAGAGGCGTTACAAGCAGCCCAGTAACAGCTGTTGCGTCCCTTATGGGCTGTTGCGTTCGAGCTTTCATAGAATGGTAATTCAGGCGTGAAAAATCG
This sequence comes from Malaya genurostris, assembly GCF_030247185.1. NCBI lineage: Eukaryota > Metazoa > Arthropoda > Insecta > Diptera > Culicidae > Malaya > Malaya genurostris. The sequence continues at coordinate 338,978,058 of NC_080571.1, read as the reverse complement.
TACACTTATGGGGGGAGCGAGTCATTTCACCGAAAGTCGTTTCGCCGAATAGGTCATTTCACCGAAAAGGTAATTTGGATAAAAGAGTAATCTCGAATACCTCACATTATTTGTGTTTGTTTATGTCTCCTGGATAATTTAAGTGGCGCAGCCACATAACCGAAGCCAAACTGACGAGGCGATGCCTCTCGCACACAAACCTGTAACCGTCTCGTTTGCCCAGTCTCTTCAAAGCTTTGTTTCTTTGCTTTAGTTATTAGGAACGAACGAGCGGTAGTGAGCAGATCGTTTGTCTTGATTTTTAATCAATTCTGATTACGATATTAAAAAAAACCAGCAAAGCATTTAAGGATTCAGCGAAAAGACCCTTTCGTAAAGATGACTTCCGGAGAAATGGTTTTCGACGAAATCGCATTCGGTGAAATGACCCATTCGTATTCCAACCAGAGTATCCGAAATTTTTCGAGCTCGATTCAAGTACGGGTAAAGATTTTTATTTTCGATCGCGTACGGGTCGGGTGCGTTCACGCATCCATCTCTAATGCTAAGCAGCGACTTCGACTAAGTGGTAAAGCAGCCAGCAGTGCTCAAGGAAAGTAATATTTTTTTTGAGCCTTTAACACTAAATCTTTCACACACCCCAGACCACACGCACTTAACAAAAACCCGTAAAAGCACCCTTCCACGAAAACCTAGAAACCTACATAAAATAAAAACATTACCTACATGAAGCCAACTAAAATGTCAACACTTGCAATTTCCGGTGATTCAGCGAAAAAGCGTCGTGGTCATAAAATTCGACTGCAGAAACAAGGAAGCATCAAGTTTCAAATCGTCATGTCATCGAAGTAAAACAGAAAACAAAAACACAACAATCTGTGTCACTTCCCTCTTCTTCACGTCCCTCATGTCCCACAATCGATACAAGTCAACACGACCTAGAATAACAGTAACTCAGGAACACACACTAATTCTAAACGACACTCACGAGAATAACCCAACGTGCTATCGCCATCTCCTCTCCGTATCACACCCGCTCACGCTCATTAAGAAGCTTTACTCACTCTCTTACCCACAAAATATACAATGGCCGACACGTCACAACGAATCCCGTTGGTTAAACCCGATTTACATTGCGCGTTCTAACTCCTCCTCCCGGATTCTCAGTGATCCTAATTTTAAGAACTAATTAGCTAGGCTAGGAGAGAATAGACTATATAAATAAACGAATTTATAAAAATAAAGTCAATCTTAATCTTGGAAGTTCATGTTTTAATCAATTCTCATGTTCCTAGCTGCCTTACCAGTCTCCCTCTTCACGATTGCCCAGTAACGTTCGATGGGTCGAAGCTGAGGGCAATTTGGTGGGTTGCTATTTTTTTCAACGAAATTTATACCCTTTCCTCAAGCCAATTCAGAGTGGTTTTGGCATAGTGAGCCGACACTAAATCCGGCCAAAACAGTGGAGGTGTACTAGGCTTCTTATAATGGTTTATAAAGGCAGCAATCTCTTCTGGATACACATTCATAGTTCCGGAAGTGTAAAAAATGGTTGACTTCAAACCACAAGAACATATTGCTTGCCATACTAGTACCTTTCGACCACGTGAATCGACCTGTCCGCATCGCTTACATCCTCCCCAACGACGACAGTAAAGTATTGTGAATCTGGAAGGGAGTTTGAGTCCTCCTTTACATAAGTCTCATCGTCCATCAAAACGCATGCTTCCAGACACTGCAAAAAACGCTTCTTCTGTTTTACACTTTGTTTCGATATTTTCTGCATCTTGTGACATTGATTTGTTCTTCATGATTAGAGATATCAATTTCTGGTTCAGTTTCGGAAAGAACCGGGTTTTCGGCCTCTTCTTGGTAGCTCATCCAAAGAATAGTGTTCCCCAAACTTATTAATTATGGTTTTAACACTGGCATGATGAATTCCAAACCACTTAGGCAATTTTCGCATAGTAATACCGTTCTCACTTAGCCATGTGTCCAGAACTTTAATTTTCACTTCCTTTTCAATACACGAAATTTTGGAAACGCAGAATTTCAACCGCACAAACAAGTAAACAAACGAAAGCTGACAGCCAAACGCACAGCTTGCTGTGATCTGAACATAAAAAACCATCACAAATACATGCTTACAACAGAAAATGTATGTGGATAGCTTATTTTCGATACACTCCTTACAATCATAGTGAAAATCGATTTTTGAACCGAGGCCCGGAGGGCCGAACATTAAATTCTAATGAAAGGTCTTATAGACCCATAGATCGCTATTGAATTTTATCTTTATCCGACTTTCGGTTCCGGAATTACAAGGCATTATGTGCAAATCTATGAGAAAATGGGCACTCAATTTTCTCGGAAATTTTTCTTAGCCGATTTTTACAAACTGAAATGCAAATTTCATTAAAAATTTACTGGTAAATTCATATAGTTGAAAGAAAAGTGAAAAAAAGCTACAAAACCGGATCTCACTTCGATTTCCCAGCAACTGTTAAACCGATTTTCACAGTTCATGATTCAAATAAAAGCAATCAGTGTCTTGAAAAATACTGTGTACTTTCATCCAGATCCGAAATTATATGGCAATGAGTATCAAAACTTTCAAACTGTCATACAAAATGATGCCTCACTTGATTTTCTACAACTTTCTCTTTGACACAACTTTTGTGCAATCTATATATTAGGAGTTACAACGACTTAGAAAACGGTGAAATCACACAGCTTTTTTCAATTCCCTATACAGAATGCCTACGTATAAGAGAAAGGCATGTACGGGCATATTTTTCGTTTTAATCTACAAATTCAGAATCTGTTGCTTAATGAGTTACGTTTCATCAAGAACTTAAATTTTTACAAATGCTTTTAAATTGAAATACACAGAGGTCTTTTTTACGCTATTTTTCTGCGGGTTTTTATGCGGTTTCTTTACGCTGTTTTCTTATTTTGTTATAGAAATGCATGAAACGTCGAGATCGGATGTTATCCCGAATTTTTCGTTAATTCAAAACATTTGACATCAGAAAAAAATCTTCCAAAGTCGAGTTTTTTCAAAAAATTCCAAATCTGCCATCGATTTTTTTTTTGAGATTATTTCTGAGCATAATTTATTTCAATTTTGCGGTTTTTTCTACGCGTGTTTCGAAGTTACGCGGTTCGTATCCCCCGCGAAAAAAGAGACCTCAGTGTAGTAGTATTTTCTAATTTTAGCAAGAGCATTAACCAAACTAACGTCAGATGTTGGTTTTAATCGCAAATTTACAATCAAAACATTGTGAAAAAATAATAGAATCGGACCTGTCTTTTAAAAACATTTGCATAGGGTTAATTTTAATTTGTTTTTTAATTCTTCAACTTTTTTACGGGAACGTTTTTTCATGTCTCCCATTCATTTCATGCAACTTCTTCTACGACACTACTTATTTTTTACAGAAGAAAAAAAAATATTTTATCAAAAATGGATTGGATTGAGTCCAATCGATCCCACAATATAGACACATCGGTATACCAAATTGATGGTTTGCCATACTAGAGACTTGGTCAACATTTCATCGTTTCTGATTTTGCCTTTTTTTTCATTTCAATATTTTACATTTCTGATAAAAAATTACGCCGTCAAGTTTCAGAAAGGCCTACTAGAATCTTAGTACTACATATTGTTCGAGTTTCTCTGATCATTCTGTGTCAACAGATTGGAAAACCGATTGTTACCGTACAGAACAATCTCATAAAGACTGTCCCAGAAAGTATGGACGCAACCAAAACCCACTGCCATTTCGCAATGGTTCAGAATCTGTTAATTTTTATGGCTGCGTCCTGTTGTTTACACTTTTCTCTAACCACTTGTGCAGTTGTTTATTCGTTTTTACTAGTTTGTTTCGAAATGCGTGGACTTTCAGCAGAACAACGTCGAAAAATTGTGAACAAATGGTGCACAGAACACCTTTGAGGATAAACCGAAAACGGGTCGGAAAAAAGGTCCTGCTAACCCTCAGTTGAATAAACGTATACTGAAGGCGTTCGAGCAAAAGAAGGAGGTTTCAGTTCGGGATTTGGCCAAAAAAGTGGGCACTTCGAAGACAAATGTTCTTCGTGTTAAAGAACGTTTGAATCCTCGAACATATTAGAAGCAGAAACAACCAAAACGTAGTCCGAAACTAGAAGCATCGATCAGGCCGAGGTTTCGAAAACTGTACAATACGATTCTTGCTGGAAAAATTTCTTGCATAATCATGGACGACGAAACCTACATGAAACTCAATTACAAATCCTTGCCGGGACCACAATATTATACGATGCGAGAAGGGCAAGTGTTAAACCAGTCCGAGACATCGATTGAAGTCGAAAAATTTGGTAAGAGAGCTATGATCTAGCAAGCAATTTGTAGCTGCGGTAAGATTTCGAAACCCTTCATCACCACTGCTTCAATGAACAGCGAAATATACATCAAAGAATGTTTACAAAAACGACTTCTACCTATGATTCGAAGCCACAAGGATCCTGTTGTCTTCTGGCTAGATCTTGCTTCTTGCCACTACTAGAAATCATCGGTAGAATGGTATACTACCAAAAATGTCACTTTCGTCCCAAAAGACATGAATCCACCAAATTGCCCACAACTTTGACCAATTGAGGAATTTTGGGCATTAACGAAGGCACATCTTAGGAAACATGTCTCGGCAGCCGAAACCATTCAACAGTTCGAAAAGGATTGGAATAAAGTGTCAAAACTTGTCGCCAAGAAGTCTGTACGGAATTTAATGATTAACGTTCGCAAGATATTTTCATTCATTAGAATCCTTTAAGCTCTGGACTCGAAAACACGACAGCTGCCTCTTTTGACCTTTATTTTGAGGTATTTAAACTAATTAAAAATACTGACTCTACCTGAGGGCCACCTCAAGGCTAAATATTTCACGAATCTATTTTTATTTACCGAAAGGCAACATGTGGAGACTATCCTGCGTTCAAATTTCAAAACATGATTTAGGAATCCTATTTGACATGAATGTCATGTCTTCCAGCTTTGAGCTGTCCGAAAATAAGCAGTTTCGAAGTGGAACAAGAACGAAACAGAAATAGTTAACACGAATACCAAATTAAAACTATAATGCATACTTTCGAGAGAAAAAACAAAAAACTCGTAGCGACCAAAGGTTTTTTGTCAACAGTCAAACAAAAAAAAATTAAAACTGCCTCTAAACCGGACAGATTCTCCATAACAGATAACTCTGTAAACGAACTCCGAACTCACGCAACCACCAATTACCACATCCACGATGGCAGTTTCAGCACGCAACGGTGTCCATAATAGTTACAGCTAGCAAATGGTATTTACCTGAAAATGAAACAAAAAAAAAAGAGAAACTAACATTAGTGAATGTCCCATTTTCAACGTTAAAAATTTGAGCGGAATGGTTTATTTATTTACATTTCAAATGATAAAAAAAAGTAAAACCGGAACCCGGTAATTGCTCATTCGGGCGTTTCAAAACAATATTTAAACCGATAATTGTTACCGAGCTCTTTTTGTTATAGAGAAGGAGAAGTGCGTCATCTCCACCACCACCACCACCGTCGGTGTCGGCGTCGTTTTGGTGGGAATCGCGCAACCGGTCGTCGGTCGATCGGTAGCATTTGGACAGCCAACCAACCAGCCAGCATCCATTTATGGAACCGGGCCGAAGTTTTTGCTTTATTAATTCCATCTCAGCCAGCTGTGTAATTCACGCCGCGGTAGCATTCCTCACACGCCCACGCTTGGGTGGCGAAGATGAACGAACAAAGATTTCCGACTCGTCATCATCGTTTCGAACATCTGCCCAGGCGTCCAACGAATTCGGGAGCAAACAAATAAGGATCTACAGCACGCGCCATCGGCAGTAGAGGGTCATCGAACTCCGAATGTTCGAATGTTTTCCCATCGGATTCGACTGAATTGGCACGAACCACGACTAATTTGTCAATACACGGTCTTTCCCACCCCTACAATTTGTACATGTGATCTATCATCTGTGGGAAGGTTATTCTAGCAAACATGCGTAAGAACTTGTGTACCGTCTGTCTGATGGTGATTTTTGTTAGGGGCTATTCGGGAAACTGACAGACCAAAACACGTAGCCCCGAAAGTTGCATAATTATTGCTTTCGATCACAGCTGCTTTAGTGAACTGAAATTGATACCGAATATCAAGGAACCTCTTTCAACCCGTGGCCATAGTCCATCTGCGGTTTCCGAATTCCGGACACCCGGACTAAAACAAAACGGGTTTTTCCGGGAGATATATGCCCAATTTGGTTAGATAAATTACATGCATGAGGGGAGCCGTCGCGAATTGATTTCTAACCGTACTTCGACGAACAACTAAACAAAAAATAGAACTAGAATTCGGTTAGGCACGAAACAGCGATTGCACGGAACACGATAACGGGGAAAAAATGCGTGTGTTTTATGGTGTATTTAAATTGTCACGAATATTTCCCGTTTGCAACCGCATTTTTGTTTTCCTTGTCCGTCCTTTCCGTTGGAGCAAAACGTTGAAGCAAACAGGTGAAGGTGAAGTCTTGTTACGGTTCAGTGAAGTCGAAAAACCATTCCCGAAAAGAATCGATAGACGTGTGTTCCTCCACTTGCGCGGCAAATTATGCACCGTTGTCGGTTTGAGCATGAAGGACATGACGATAAGTGGATGTGGTGAAGTTCTGCGGTGTGATGGGAAAAGAAAGCGCGATGGCAGAGTGGCCCTCGGGGAAGCAAAGGGAAACGCTTTTCTCCGGAATGGTTTGCCTTAAAGCAACCTGACAGTCTGTGAAATCGATTTAACATGTTTTCAAGTGGAACGTAACTAAGATCTTGAAGAGTCGTTTGTTATTTTTCTTTTTTGCGCAAAATGTATGTTGAAAGTTAAATTTATTTTTCATAAGATATATTTATTAAGGCACAATGCGTTAGCTCTATGATGCCAAAGGCATTTTCTAATAATAAGGATTGTGTAGGTGCTGGCTTCTAATGTTTTACTGGTAACGTTGCTACTCAATGGTAGTGGCCGTATGCTTGTCCGTATGGGTCCACGGAAGACACCCCCGAGTCAAAGACCCGGCCGGTGGCCTGCGTGCTAGTTATCGACAGGAGTGGTCCTCCGTTCTTGGAATCAGCCAGGTGACGTGAGAGTGTATCTAAAATTGCCGCATCCTTCTGTGGGACCGCGGAAAACACCCCCAGGCTGCGAAGACCCGGCGGTTGGTCCGCATGTTAGTCATCGACTGGAGCGGCGTTTTCGTGGGCGATGATGGTGATGTTGCCGAATAGTATTAAGGAAAAAAAATAGAGAAGTAATTGTTGAGGAAAACGGATTGTTAAAGCGATATAACGCGAATGAAATCAAGACTCACGTTCATCCCCTTGAACCAAGGTTTCGTCGAGAAATGAGCACGGTAGGAAACAAACGAAGAAGGAATAATATTCTGAGCCATGTAATCAATACAAGGACATAAAACGGGTTTGAGAATTGAGCTCGACAAGCCTTTTCGAAGTTTTCAATCACCATCGGATTTAAGATATCGCATCGGATTAGCAATCGATATGAGAGATCCCACAATCGATTTTTCAACGGTAATACGCCCGCGAGCACTTCGAGACTCATCGTGTGAGTCGACTGCATGCAACCTAAGGCAATACGCAAACAACGATACTGAATTCTTTCCAGTTTAATGAAATGGGTGTTCGCGGCGGATCGGAAGCAGAAGCATCCATATTCCATTATGGACAATATCGTTGTTTGGTACAGCCTGATCAGGTCTCCTGGGTGGGCACCCCACCAAATTCCGGTTATTGTGCGAAGAAAATGATTCTTTGCTGGCATTTTCGTTTCAGATACCTAATGTAACATCCCCAGGTGCCTTTGGAGTCGAACCAGACCCCGAGATATTTAAATGTGAAGACCTGAGCTATTGTTTCACCCCTTAGTTGAAGCTGTAATTGTGCTGGTTCTCGCTTCCTCGAAAATACAACCAGCTCAGTTTTCTCCGTAGAGAACTCGATACCCATTTGAAGAGCCCATGTCGACAAGTTGTCGAGGGTATCTTGTAGTGGTCCTTGGAGATCGGCAGCTTTGGGTCCTATAATAGACACAACGCTGTCGTCGGCAAGTTGTCTTAGCGTGCAAGATGTGTTGATACATTTATCGATGTCGTTTACGTAAAAATTGTATGAAAGGGGGCTTAAGCATGAGCCCTGAGGAAGACCCATGTAACTGAATCGTATTGTCGACAAATCACCGTGCGCGAAATACATGTATTTCTCGGACAATGCCATTGTTTGCCATTGTTTTTTTCTGAGCAAATGCCATTTGAATTCCGGTTAAGAGCAACGCAAGACAATCGTTCGTTCCTTTGCCCCTGCGGAAACCAAATCGTGTATCCGAAAGTAAGCCATTAGTCTCGACCCAATCGGAAGCTGGTTTCCCTGGTTTTTGAATGGCAATAACTCTTTCTTGTCTCCAGTCATGTGGGACAATATTATCCTCAATATAATAAGCATCTTTTGTTAGAGTCAGGCAAATATTTCAACAAGTTGAATTTGTTTTTGTCTAACCCCGGAGCTTTATTGTTACACGACAAAAGCGCAAGTGAGAACTCTACCATTGAAAAAGGTGTTTCGTTTCTGTTTGATGAGGCGACGCGTATAATCGTTTGTTCCGGAACAGAGTCTGGACATACTTTTGTCGTGAATACGACTTACTTTACTATGGGGTGCCTTTTCAAAATTAGCCATATGGAAGAATGGGCAGAACTTAATCGTAAATATCTCGACTTGTATTAATGGCAGTAACATAATTCTTTCACTATTTCATCAAAAATATGATCAGGAATTTAGGATAATATTTTGAACAGTGTGAGAAAACCACAAACAACTCCAAAATTAGGTTTTCTCAAAATTTGAAAATAACGCGGAAAACTCTTTACTTTTGCTTGGGTTTTTCGCGCAAGGACGACGATTTTGAGGTAGTCAAGCACATATCTTCAACTGACTGCGTATGAAAGGAGAACCGTGGTCGAAAATCGATCATTTCTTCTTGTGCGTTGGATGGAAGCAGACGTCGTGGGAATGATTTAATCAACCAGTAGCTTCGGAGAGTGCACCTTCTGCGTGGTTAAAAGCCTCAAACGCTCAGGTCGCAACTCTCTTTTTACTTTAGTCGTTCTTCATTTGCTCGTCTATGGTTGCGTAATTACAATAATTATCAGGTGTTCCATTGGTTCTAAACTGTTCGGAGGTTCTTTCCGCGTTCAGTGATGAGCACTCCTTGTCCCACCACGGATTGGGAGAACGGATGTTAGTTTTCGCGCCGGGTACACGTTTCGTCTGAGCTTGAATCGCGGAGTCGAGAATCAAGCTAGCCAAAAACGTATACTCTTTCTCCGGAGGAAGTTCTTGTGTTGTTTCTAGTTTCTCAGATATCGAGCTTGCGTAGTCTTTCCAATCAATATTTCGTGTGAGGTTATACGAAACATTGATTGTCTTCGATGATCCTAATCCGCAGGTGATTGAAATTACGATAGGTAGATGATCGCTACCATGTGGATCAGGGATCACCTTCCACGTGCAGTCCAACCGTAGCGATGTCGAGCAAAGGGATAAATCCAGCGCACTTGGTCTTGCTGGTGGTGCAGGAATCCGTGTCATTTCTCCCGTATTCAAGATTGTCATATTGAAGTTGTCGCAAATATCATGGATCATAGTTGATCTGTTATCATCGTGAAGACAGTCTCATCCCGTACCGTGTAAGTTAAAGTCTCCTAAAACCAACGTCGGTGCAGGAAGGAGCTCTATGATATCATTGAGTCGCCGATGCCCAACCGAGGCTCTTGGGGGAATGTAGATGGAAGCAATGCAAAGGTCCTTGCCTGCGATTGTAACATGACGTGCGACAACTTCAATACCTGAAATCGAGGGGAGGTTAATTCGATAAAAAGAATAGCATCTTTTGATCCCCAAAAGTACTCCTCCGTAGTTATCATCTCGATCCAGGAAGGATGGAAGTTTAAGGATATTTCAGAAGTTAGCCAAGTTTCGCACAATGCAAATACGTCTAATTTCAGATTATTTACTAGAAATTTAAAAAAATCTATTTTTGGAAGGATACTTCTGAAATTCCACTTTAAAACAGTGATTAGGTCCGTGACCTCGGTGGATGATTTAGCCATCGAAGGATATAATCGCTGAGAGAAGGGGCCAATTGCAGTCAACTGCTTTAAATATGTTTTTACTGTTGGCATGAAAGCAATTGAAATGCTTTTAAGAGGGTCAGAAATATTGAAAGTTGTAAAAATCCAGTCCACAACATCAGAGAACTTGATAAGTCCAGCACCTAGTTGATTCTCTGGTAGATTTTCTGGGACGCTTGGGGATTTTGTAGTCCCGGGAAGTCGTGGGATTTCCATCTCGGAATTGAGTTTTCCGAGACCAGAAGCATTTTGCTTCGGTGTTTTGTCCCGATTCCTTGTAACTTTTTGAAGCCCTTCGGAAGACACCTTCGAACCCTTACTAGGTAGCTCATGAGAGGATTTGTTTATTCTTTTTCTACAGCTATGAGGGACCGCCGAAGATGGACCTTCCAAAGGGTCGTCAGAATCGCTCTCGTCAGTTGACAAGCTGCCATATTGTTTTGTTGTCTGTTTAGGAGGGGTGGCACTTTTAAGCATATCTGCAAATGAACGCTTAATTTGAGCTAAATCGGACATGGGTAAGGGGTGATGCCAGGCGGTTAACGTTTGAAGTACATGAAATTTCCGAAATCGATCTTAAAACTGCATGAAACGTCGAAATTTAGTGTCAACTCAAAATAAATTTTTTAGAAAAAATCAACTTTCTGGGAATTTTGATATTTTTTCAAAGTCCCAAAAAGTCGATGTTTAAAAAAAAATTTCGAGATGACACTAAATCTCAACGTTTCATGCAATTCTACGCCTTTTGGCATCAAATTTTTTTTCGATTTCGGAAATTTCATGTACTCATCCCTATGGTGCTTTTTCAAGATCTTTAACCGCTGGGCAGCACCCCTTACCCATGTTCGATTTAGCTTAAATTTAGCATGAGGACTTTTTTCGAGGTGCTCAAACTTTTGAACGCTTTACGAAATTAGAGACGATCCCCAAATATTGGCAACCTTATATACATTAGAGCGGTAAAAAACAACGTGTTTTGTCGGTTACGTCACGTATACAATCATATCTCCGGAACCAAAAGTCACAGCCATTTGATCTTCGAATTTGATCAATGGCCCAACAGTAGCTTTTAAATGAACATAAGTTTGTTAAAATCGATTCAGCCATCTCTAAGAAATTCTTTCTATGGAAAAAGGCAAAAAGGTGGCTGAGGGAAATGTCAGACACATAACTGGAGGACGTAAAAACGAATAAAACTAACACGCTTCTTTTACACTTCCGAGAATCGATAACCGTTCGTAGTAGTAGTTCGTGACAATTTTTGCAACTTTTATTGCTTCGCTTCCAGAATTGTAACGGTGAATCTATACTTGGGGTTGACGGTTTCAAACCCCTTTCACGAAGCTTAACAGAATGTTACACGGAGAACCCGCAGATCACAAAATTTCAATATTGCAATTGTTGTTTCACGCGCTGGTTGTTTCAACTAAAATGTGATGATTTATCTAACATATCTGTTATTTTTGTCATAACCATTAAGGTAACCGAAATTGTTGTATTCAAATACTGTCACTTGGCGGAGAACGAAGACAGCAAAACGCAAAACAAAAAACCTGTTTATTTCACCAGAAGCGTTTCATATTGAAAATTTTCAATGGTAGATGAACGTCATTTATGTTAGTTACGTAGTGGTCGTTTTATGTAAGTGAAAGTATGCAGAAGAATATAACAGTTAATTGTAAAACAAGTTTCCCATGTGTTAAATAGATATTCCTACAGTATAAATGTTTTAATTTAATCTGAGAGTAATGTATTCTAGGACAGTGCATGTCAATGTTATTAAAACCGCTTAACGCTTCAAAATTTGCTGCTAAAGTGAAGTGTTATTATTTGTATTTTCTTGAAAGTGTATTTGTAGCATTAGGTTTACCAGCAAGCCATTCTGCAAGTGAAGTAAAATTTCCTAATTCCCTGTGACCATTTTTCTAGTGAGTTCCATTTTGAGAATTGTAATCCTTTGGTTCATTTCTATATCCTTTGGGAGTTTAGTGATAAAGATATAAGCAGGTAATTAGGTAAAATTTCGTTGTTCAAGCAGTGAACGATTAGCTGCCCCCGAAGAGGCTAACAGTAAAAAATATTTATTGCGATTGGCGTCTTAAGTTCAAATAACTGAATAATTGGTTAAAACAACTGAGACATTTTTTTTTTGCTTTGATGCATACAAGTAACTATGCTGGGATTGTGTCTTTGCTCAATTGCACGAGTGACACCTCATTGAAACGTTTCATTGTTCGCTCAGGGTGTTTAGCATTGCTCAACTGAAACGTTTCATTACTTGTTTGTGGTACGTGTTTTTGTTGGGTGTCGTTGCTAAGCTGCCAGCACGATAAATAAAAAATGACAGATTAGTTAAAACAACAGTCGATTAGTTGTACCAAATTTTTACCAATCAAAATCAGATAAATAACTAATTTTTTAGTTGTTTTGCGATCGCTGGCTTTTCCGTGTATGAGAGCTCTTCTCTAGAAATAGGACAAATTTCACGCCAATTCGAATAAATGTTGGCAGCGCCCTCTTTGATTTGAATGAAACTTTCCGGACATGTAGATTTTGTGTGATGAAGTCATTTTGTGTACTTTGTTTTCCCAAAATGGATTGAGACTGTCTTTTGAAAAGGGCTAAACATCTTTAATCATTTTTTTTTCTAAAGAGCTATTGTCTAAAATGTTAAATCCTACAAAAAAGTGCTATACTAGCGATTTTTAAAAAATCAGTCAAAATTTTCTACCATAATATTCAAGTTTAGATACGAGAAACCTTCTGCTCACTTAAAATGACCCTTGTCACGTCTCACTTTTCCGCACTTTATTCTTCACATCCTTGCTCTTCCTTGAGTACTATGGCTCTATAATTTCATATTCTTTCTCTTCTTATAATCTTTTAACTAGAGATATTTGATATCGTTAAAAAACCGAAAAAAGCATAATATTTAAAAAATCCTTTTCGAGTTCTACACTTCTCAATTTGTGAGAAAATTTTACCGAATACCCTATTGATAGTTGGCCGATATTTGATGACAGTATCAGTGCTGGAAAGCCCCGACCTGGAAGGATTCGTAGTGTCAGTAAAATCGTAGCACCAGCCATGCAATAATTCTGTACACTCTGAGTCGGCTGCGAAGTCTATTGAAACAGAAGGTCAAATTACGCTACAGGAATGTAATACTAAGGCTTTTTATCAGTGCTGGAAAAAAAAGTTTTTAAACCGTCTTAAAGAAAGAAATTCCAACCGTCTTAAAGAAAGAAAGGATTCCACCAATCTAATCTATTATTTCTTTCTTTAAGACGATTTAGTTTTCATTCCACTAACCGCTCAGAATACAAATTTTGAAAAAGCTTTTGTTGGAAAAACTTTTTCTCTTCAAAACCGCCACTACAATGCACTAAGGTATTTTTTATGCGTTTTTTATGCGACTTTATTTATGCGAAGTTTCAGAGTTATGCGGTTTTTTATGCGAAGTTTCATATTTAGGCGGTTTTTTATGCGAATTCTCAGTGTTATGCGTTTTTTTACGCGGTTTGTTTATGCGGTACGTAAACTCGCATAAAAAAGGACTTCAGTGTATATGGATTTTCCAAATAACTGTGCACAATTTTTTCCCTTCTTTCGGCTTCCATGTTGATTGTTTAAAAAGTACAGTCGATTTGCGGAATGTCAAAAATCATACGTGAAGCTGACGAAATTCCCGACACGTGGGCGCCAAGAACTTTCAAATCCGTCCATCAGGAGCGCCACAATATGAGAAAAAGTTTGTTCCAATTCTAAATGAAGCAAGCTTTAGATTTGCACTAAATTGGGAATTTTTATCTTCTATTGACGAAAAAGAAGAACATTCTCAGAGCCATTAGGAACGGCTGATTTTGTGAAATGAGCCCCATCGTTGTCCACTTTTCGTTTTCTCCAATGCAAACGACCAGCAGCAGGATGAGCAATCAATCAATTTTGTTTGTACTGCGAACGTTCAACAGCAGAGCAATTCCAGGAATGAGTAGACGAAAAAGTGACAAAATCAGAATCGACCTTCTCCGATTTGGATGAAACTTTGCACATGGCAAACCATAAGTTTTGAACCGATTGAGAGGTCAATCCGACTCACGACTTATTTTTAAAATTTTTAATTTTGTTGTAGGGAATCGATTGGGCACTCTAAAAAAACATATACACTGAAAAAAAATTGATTTTTTTTCTCAATAATTACAAAATAATCCAACAAAGTTAAATAAAAATAAGCATGGTTTTAATTTTTTTTTGATAATATTTATTTCAAACCTGTTATTAAAACCTACAGATTGATGGCTATTCCATCCGTGCCGTTTGAAAAATGAAGAAGTTACAGCTAAAACAACTCACAGATACATAACACTGTGCCATACTGTGGTTAATTTTTGTAGTGAAAAAGCTACAAACCTTCATCTCCGAACCGAGCTGAAATTAGATTTTCCAAGTTGGCGTGCCCATTTGGTTATTAGGGTGTAATTCCACGAGCTATTATGAAGAAAAAAAAACACACATATGAGAACTGCACCGACGGAATTCAACTGCACGCTGTAAACCGCAGCGCATGGACTGGTGAGCACTATTTTGGAATCGCAATTATGAGTCCATGTTTTTTTTCTTCAACCGGCACCTTCACGGTGTTGAACCTGTGGCTTTTACTTTTTTTTTATTGAACCCACCACAACCATTTAGGCAACAATCGGAAAATGCTGTCCACCGAACAACCGAACCCCACTCCTCCGCAGGCACACGCTCCGTAGGTCGTTGTCTGGCTGTGATTTTTTTCTATTCTGTATTTTGGTTTCGAACGTACTGTCCTTGTAATTGGAATGTATTTAAAAAACAGGCAGAACACAAACCGCAGTCAAGGTGGGTCAACGTGCGTTCCTCGGATCTTCTCTTTGCTGCTGCAGTTCGCCGATTCTGATGCTCACTACTAATGAGTGATGGTGATGATCTTGGATTTCGGTCAAGCAGCAAAATTACGTCCATCGCATTCTTATTTTTGTTTTCATTTTCACACATGAAAGCCTCGAACTTAAGGGTTTACCTTTAAAGGAACTGACTTGGCACAAAACTTGTCAAGATGGGTATCACATTTCTAGACTTTCAGCAATTTCAGTTCAATAATTTCACAACCATCAATCGTTTGGTTTAATCGCGATTGAAATTCACGATTACATCATTAGTTGGATTAAAATCTGATTTTCATTGGTTACGCATGGAAAAGCGTTCGATGGAACATGGACGAAAAAATAAAAATTAGCATGCAAAAACGTTCGCTATTTGTACCAGTAGAGCACCGAGTCGCGAGAAAAAGAGAGAGAGAGAGGGTCACTGCGCCTGGTTTATGTTTATGTAAATGCAGTCCAGTCAGTGTACGGTTCGATTTTCGCGCACTTGGACCGCAAATCTGCCAGCGTGCCAACCAACGCAACGAGCGGTGAAATATTGCGGAATTGAGTTTGAATAAAATTTGAATTCACTTTAAACTGCATAATATACGGTCGGTAGTCGATGGTGCTACAGCGAATCGAACAATTATTCAGAATATTTCGACCGCTAGTCTCGACTCCGGAAGCTTTTGAGACATTGTATTCCCATACCAGCGGTCCACCCTGTGTACGGTTTGTTGTTCCGTCCGCAATAACTTAAACTCGTAGCGGCCGTAAAATCTCCCATACGTCAATTATTCTAAATAGCCATCATCTCGTTACTTTCCAGAGTGCTTTGCATAAATCTTTATTATATCCCTTCTCCCGTATCACACACACACACAGCATTCCACAGTGTCCCATTTGAGAAAAGTGGAACCCTCATAATATCTCCGCTCCAGTTGCGAATCACTCCAGCGGACAGCGGAGATGAAGCCGTTTAATAATAATAATAATAAAAAAAACTTGGCTTGATTAATTTACGATTTCCTAATTTCAATATCACATCACCGCGATGCTATGATGGCTGCTATGTCGGATTGAATGAGCTTATTTTTATGCTCCGTGTTCGACAACTGACAGCGGTTTTATTTCTTTTCGCATATAACAACAGTGGTTAGTGTTTTGCTTTTTACACTCCAAACCTGTTGAAACTGTCAGCAGGTTTGTTTCTTTCGGACGGAAGAGGAGAGTATTTTACGACTGCCAAATGTACGTTGCGGTATGTGGTGGTACAGTCAAGGGCAACTCACGGAGAATTGCACCGAAATGATAACGGCAAATGAGTTGTTTGACTTAAGTTACACTCGGCAATGGTGGACTGTGCGCACTTCGATGGGTGGCGAAAGTTTTTTTATTTGCACTCTGCAATCTTAATCAGAAAAGTTACTTTCCTGAATGATTTAAAAAATCAGGTTTAATTAAAACCCGATATTTCTTTTTGTGTTTCAGACAGCAACATAAATTCCTCCCCATACCATCGGAAATATGTTCAACAATTTATGATAAATTTTTCCCAAAAAAAAATTCTAAATTAAAGTTTTCTAAAATGTTTGGTATGAACGGACATTAAGGTGAAATTCTGTACCAAAGCATGGCACGCAAAATTCCACAAACACATCAATTGGACGCATCATCGCACAAAGCGTATCGTGCAAAACCGACACATACAAAATACGGGATATTTTCAGTGATTGATTACTGTGGACAGAGCTAATGAAAGTCATTTTCATTGACTAAAAATAGACGAAAATGACGGGAAATTAATGTCACTCTCAGCTTCGCTTGCAAACTATGAGAACTACGAGAATCCATGTCCAGTCAATGACATAAGCGGAACAGTAGTTTCAAAATTGTGTTCTTTCTTTCATTTGCCCTTTCAGTCATTTGCGGCTTTCAGTGAAAATCCCGTAGTGTGCAGTGTCGGTATTCAACGGAAGCTACACGGAACGACCGAAATCAGCATTTTCGCGAGAAATTTAGTTGATTTGCTGATTTTAGTTAGTTATTTTTTGAGACAACTAAAAAAATCTTACTTTTGCTGATTTAGATTTTTTATTCTCATTCCCTTAATAATAATAAAATATTTGTTGAAATGACTATATTTTTTAGTTGAATTCACAAATTAAACGTACTGTCATTTCTTAGCTAAGGCACACTTCATATCCAGTCAACTAATTTTTTAGTTGAATTAAAGAAATATAATGTTGTTTTCAACCAATATGAATGGTTGAATTGGCTTCTGCAATCTGCAGCTATATGGCGCCCTGTCACCGAAACGGTAACACCTTAATGACTACTAGCCACTAGATGGCACACTACTGCCGAAAAAAATTCAGACGCGGTTGTCTTTTCTATATTGGCAGGTATAAATACGATGTTGTGTTGGAGAAAAAGACATAAACGAAACGTAAACATCTTTTTGAATTTTTTTTCTTCTAAATCACTGTTTCTTCATTCTCACTGAAAACTTTGAGCACTCGGAAAACAAAAACCGAATACAAATAGTACACCGGACGGCGCAGCTCGGAAGGTTTGAAGATACAAAAAACCTTCATCACAATTAGAGTGAAACATTCGAAATTCACATCACTGTTCTGCGTAAAAACATTATTACGCACAATCGCTTCAAGTGCGCACAAATTCTGAATAAATACATTTTCCACTAACAGTTTACGTCATTTTTACATATCGGTTTAGAAAATTATATAGGGATATATCGTAACACATGCGAAAAACATCTAAACAATTTGCGAGCAGTTTCAACAAGACTGTCCCTTTTAGCTTTTTAATGGATTGTTTTGCTTTGACACTGCTGTCCTTCAGTAATGACGGTGATAGATAAATAGAATCAAAGTTTCTGATTTTAATAACGAAATTAGTTGTCAATGAGAATTTCGTGTTGGATTGAAATATTGCTGGTTTGTGTCCAGAATATTCGCCAACTAAACACATTCTCTAAAAATAAGAGTTTTTTTCAGCACAGTAAATTCTACATTTTAACTAATTTTATAGTTATTTTGGAAATTTTGTTGTTAGAATCAACTAATTCAAAAACAGTAATACGAATTAGGCGCAGAGCTAATTTCGGTCGTTCCGTGTATGAGAATCGAAAAAGACAGAAAAATGTTTCACAATGACTTTTACCTGTTGGTGTTCGAATTTGTAGTAGTTTTGGTTTCCGAAGAGGTTCTGGGATGTAATTACTCCGATTTGTCATATTTCAGTCACTCTTTATAGCCAAGCGTCACAGATTTTCAATAGATCGATGAAAGATCGAGAACCGAAATTCTCCTGATTCTCCCTGCAGACTTTAGTTTGGTTTCGTCTTGTCTTAGAGGAAAGAGTGGCAATTATATTCTCTCTTTTTTCCTATGAGAAACGAAAATGCTCTCATCGTTTGTTCTGCCGTCGGTCATTTACGAATGAGACAGTAAAATATTGAAAATGAGGCTGTTGGGTTGAATTCTTTCATTGAGAATGCGTGACAATTTTAAGATCTGACTGAGGAAACGTTTTGTTCGCTAGTAAAACATTTTCCCAATTTGAGTAATTTCCTTATTCTTCCACGAAACGAATGAAAAAAGATGTACGATTGTTATTAATACCACGTTTATTACGAAAATATTGTTTAAATAGTGAAAAAATAGGTCCAAACACGAAACATTAAAATTACCCCATCTATAAATAGACCTTGTTGCACGTTTGCTAGCTTCAGTCTATGATAATCAATGAACGGAGACACATCGAATGCGCGCAGGCCTCCATCTATGTCAAGACACAAGAACTACACCTGGCATTATCCAACTGGTGCTAAAGTCAATGGCAAATATGACGCTCCGTTGCTCAAGCCCAAACGCAGAAAAACAACAACCAGTTCTTCTTTTAGTTTATCTGCGGTTGGCCCTTAGCAGTGTGAGTTCCGCTTCAAACAAGAGCGATTGCGTCGTCCAACTGCTGACCGTTTGCATTGGAGAAACAGAAAACGAAAAGTGTACAATGATGGGGAACATTATACAAAATCAGTCGTTCTAATGAACTATTAGATATTATCAGGTGTACAACTTTGCTTCAGCCGTTTTCCGATAGGTAGCTGTACCGACTGAGGCTGGTCAAAATACATAGATGATAATGCCTCTAAAGTGAGTGTGTACAGCGCCTAACGAATTGTCATCGCCGTTTCAGTGACAGTTGTTCTTGTTTTCGTATTATTCACGCTCGAAAATCTCGCTATTTGCGGGAAGTTTTACTTTTCTGTTACAATTCGAAATAAAAAATGCAGCAGAAGCGCATCACATGCTCTCAGAAACTTACGGTGATGCTGCTCTGAGTCAAAGAACGTGTCGGGAGTGGTTTCAACGTTTTAAAAATGGTGATTTCGATGTCGAAGACAAAGAAAAACCTTCAAAGATTAACAACTAGAAGCATTGCTTGATGAAGATTCGTGCCGAACCCAAGAAGAGCTTACCGAATCGTTGGGAGTGAGTCAGCAAGCCATTTCAAAACGTCTCAAGGCCCTGGGTATGATTCAGAAAGAAGGAAACTGGGTGCCGTACGAGTTGAAACCGAGGGACATCGAGCGCCGTCTTTTTGTATGTGAGCAACTGCTTCAAAGACAAAATCGTAAGGGGTTTTTACATCGCCATCGTAACCGGTGATGAAAAGTGGGTTCGATACGATAATCCTAAAACAAGAAAATCATGGGAAAAGCCCGGGCATGCTACTTCGTCGAAGGCAAAACCGAATATTCACGGCGCTAAGGTGTTGATTTGTATTTTGGTGGGATCAGCTCGGTGCGATTTACTACGAGCTTTTAAAACCGGGTGAAACCATCACAGGAGATTGCTACTGAACGCAGCTGATGCGCCTTAGTCGCGCGCTAAAAGAAAAGCGGCCACAGTATCAAGAGCGATATGACAAAGTCATCCTCCAACACGACAATGCTCGGCCTCACATAGCAAAAGTGGTCAAAAAGCACCTGGAAACGCTGAAATGGGAAGTCTTGCTCCACCCGCCGTATTCCCCAGATGTCGCCCCTTCTGACTTCCACCTATTCCGTTCGATGGCACACGGCCTGGCAGATCAACATTTTCAATCCTTCGAAGAGTTGGAAAAATGGATTTCTTCATGAATAGCGTCAAAAGAGGACTCCTTTTTTCGAACCGGGATCCGAAAATTGCCGGAAAGGAGGGGGAAAGTTGTCGCTAGCGACGGACAATACTTTGAATAATACATCTGTACATCAGTTTATAGCAAGTCTTGAATAATTTGATTAGCTTTGTGCACTTTTCGCTATGCGAAATTTACACCAAACGAACGTTAGCTATCATTTTGCTGCATCACGTTCGAGAAAACAATTTGGTCCTTCTGAATGCCAGAAATGAATCCCGTACAGCATTTTGATAGTTTCTTTCACTGAAAAATTGTCCTAAATGCCACCCTATTTCCTAGAATACAAACGCAATCTTTTGAAACCGAATGGTCCTTTTCAATACTAGAAAACCTAAACGGTCAGACTGTATCAACTCAATTGCTATCTATACACATCTCGAATGCAGTCCTACGTCATCCTCGCGGTTGTGTCTCTGGAATTACCTATTCCATATATTTTAAATTTATGACTTATACATTGCTATATGATTCAGATACAAGAATTCATCGAATGTTTTTTACATGGTTGGACCGATTTTCACAAACTTAGATTCAAATGAAAGGTTGCTATTGAATTTTACCCGGATCGGTCTTCCGGCTCGAGAGTAACGGGGTAAAATGTGCAAAAAAAAAAATAACAACAAGTGCACCCAATTTTTTCAGAGACCGCTCAAACGATTCTCTTCAACGAAAATTCAAATTAAAGGTCTTAGGGTCGCATAGGTTGCTATTAAATTGCATCTGGATCGGATTTTCGGTTCCGGAGATACAGGGTGATTTGCACCAAAAATATGAAAAATATAAGCACTCACTTTTTGCAGAGAAGGTTGAACCGATTTGCACAAACTTAGATTTAAATTATTGCTTATTATCAACACGAAACACGTTTGGGAAACAACAATCAACGACGTCGAATTTGTTATCATACGCGAATAGCTTGATTCCCACCATCGAGAAACGTCGTCAACAAATGGATGCGATATACATATTTCGACTTTTCTAAAGTATTTGATAAAGTACCACATAATGTGGTCATCCTATAGTTGCAATGACTTGAATTCTCTCATAGTTGACTAGATGGCTGGAATTTTATTCAAATACGTTCGAAATGCCTACCGGTGCTCCTCACGGAAGTCACTTGGGACCGGTAATATATGTTTTATTCATCAACGATCTTTGTAATCGAATAAAATCTGGAAAATTGTTCTATGCTGACTATCTGAAGATCTTTCGACCAATCACTTCGAATCTCGACTCTTTAATACTTCAATAAGACATAGCAAGTATTGAACATTTGTGTTTGTTGAATGATATGCTGCTTAACACAAGTAAATGTAAAATGATAAGCTATATACTAGAGTATATTTCGAGTGCACATCACGGAAAAAGTAGACTGACCTAGGCGTGAAATTCGACAGCAAACTTAGCTTCACGACCCATATTTCATCAACTATGGCTAAAGCATTTGTAATGTTGGAATTTTTAATACAAAATACCGCCGATTTTAATGACTTCTACACACTAAAACTTCTCTACTGTGCCCTAATTCGAAATATTTTGGAATATGCAAAAATGCTTTGTTTGATTCGCACTGAGGAAACTACACTGGAACGACCCATTCAACTTGCCATCTTACATCGATGGATAAAAACTACTTGAAATCCCGTCGTACTTTTTTACAAAAAATGTTTAGCTATCGAACAATATTGACTATTCTGAAATTTTCGCTAGTATCAATATATATATATATATTTCTGCAGGATCCTTGTGGCTTCGAATCATGGGTAGAAGTCGTTTTTGTAAACATTCCTTGATGTATATTTCGCTGTTCATTGAAGCAGTAGTGATGAAGGGTTTCGAAATCTTACCGCAGCTACAAATTGCTTGCCAGTCCATAACTTTCTTACCAAATTTTTCGACATCAATCGATGTCTCAGACTGGTATAACACTTGCCCTTCTCGCACTGTATAATATTGTGGTCCTGGCAAGGATTTGTAATCGAGTTCCACGTAGGTTTCGTCGTCCATGATTATGCAGTTCAAGCTTCCAGCAAGAATCGTATTGTACTACAGCTTTCCAACCCTCGGCCTGATCGATGCCTCGGCCTGATCGATGCAGCCTGCTAGTTTCGAACTACGTTTCTGGGACAGTTTTTATTTTCAGAACAAAAACAATTTCGTGTTTTAATTTTACACTGCTTCTTGGCGGTAAAAATACCGTTCAAGCGAAGCAATGTTATGGAGGCTCCGCTCCATCAGAACCAACAACAAAACGTTGGTTTGTTGACTTTAAACGTAGTCGTAAAGACACCAATGATGCAGAACGCAGTGGACTTCCAAATGAGGTGGTAACACCAGAAAACCTTAAAAAATTCACAAAATCGTTTTGATGATCGAAAAGTGAAGTTGCATGAGTTGACTGACATCGTAAAGATATCGAAAGAACGTGTTTGCTTTATATTGCAGGAGCTTTTGACTATGAGAAAGCTCTGTTCATAGTGGGTGCCGCGTTTGTTTACTTTTGACCAAAAACGAGAACGTGTTGATGATTCTGAGCAGTGTTTGGCTATGTTCAAACGTAACAAACCGGAATTTTTTGCGTCGATATGTGACAATGGATGAAACATGGATTCATCACTTCACTTCGAAATCAAAACGATCGTCATCTAAGTGAACTCCAAAGGCGTCCAGAAGCACAACAATCGGCTGGAAAGGTTATGGCCTCGGTATTTCGGGATGTGCGTGGTGTAATATTTATCGACTGTCTTGAGGAAGAAAATACCATTAATTGTGAATAATATAGCGTTTGAAAGCTGAAATTGCAAAGAAACGATCGCATATGGCAAAGAAAATTTGTTGGTTTCATTAAGACAATCAAGTCAAGTCTCAAGTCAATCAAAACAATGGCAAAACTACATGAATTGAACTTCGAATTGCTCCAACATCCCCCGTATTCGCCAGATTTGGCTCCCAGCGACTACTTCTTTCGCACGAATGAAGAGATTATCGTTGAAACTGAGGTCTATTATGAGGCAAAAGATAAATCGTTCTTCAATAGTGGTATTGGTTTGGTGGGCGGCCGATGATTACCCAGATGACGAATCAGTCCGGCTAAACCGAAACGAATAACGGGGTCACGAACGGGGCAAAGAAGACGCAGTCCGCAGTCAACTCTCGTGAAACGCGACTGCATCCCGTGCGGTTATTATTAGCAAACAACAAAAAAGTAACAACTCATTACTGGGACTACCGGTCGCGTTCGGTCGGTTGGTGCTTACAAAAACCAACAAAAAAAATGAAATTCATGCCATGCCACATAGTGTCACGTCACCGGACTTTGTCGTTTCGAGGCCACGCGAACGTCCACAGATTCGCACGCAAATTCGTCACCATCATGCGATTTTATTTTCAATTGCACCGTCTAGCCAGGTATGTAGTGTGGATTGCGGCGATGGTGGTAATGATGATGACGACGCCGCCGCCGGCGGCATGTTTTTGTCATGTCACAGCAATTTTCATGCATGAGGTAAGCGGCGTCGATGGTCCCAGCAAAGGTAGCCGCATCATCGTGGAAAAAGGTCATCTAATACTTAGAAACGAAAGTAATTTTTCATCTGACGAAAAATGGCAACGCAGAAAATTCACTCGAAATCCATTTCCACCAGATGTGCCTCGAAAGGTTTAGTGAACTTTTCCATTTCCGCTCGGATCAGATCAAAATAGATTCTGCCCTCTCGGTGCCTAGTGCTTGACGCGATCGCAGAACGGGAATCGGAACAGAAATCGGCGCGTCTCGGTTCTCTGTCTCAGTCCGACACTTGCGGAGGAAGGAAAATCATCATCTTGTTCTGTCATTGAACCAATTTACAATCGCGCGTTAGTGGGCCCTTTTTATCCCCGTTCCAGCCAACCACGGCATGTCTGCGCTCTTCCTCTCTAATCCAATCCGGTGGTGTGTTGTTATTATTATTAACATTATTTTCGTTGTTGTGTTGTTTATGCGCCGGAGACACTCTTATTTATGCCGAAGGGGGAACTTCAATTTATGTGTTTATATGTACACGCCGTCGCGCTGCATATGTTACCATTTGTTGATCTTTATGTCTCTGCCATGCCGATATTTATGCTGCTCGACGGTTCTTACTCGAATGAGAAGTCGAAAATGTCGTGTACATACATCGATGGGATCGGATCAAGCGGCCATGCAATGACATTTTGAGAGACGTTTGAAAAGATTGTACATACATATATAAATGAATGAATGAATGCATTGCATTGATGCCGATCTCCCCGCGTGCTCGGAAAAATGCTCGGCCGACCTTCCTGTGCTGGGAAAATAAATGAAAAAAACCCCGGCTGGGATGGGATTCCGGCTGCTTGTACGGAATGTTGCATAAATTAAATGTGACAGTGATTAGGATCCAATTACTTCGCATTTCGTGTAATCTCGATCGTCGCAATCTGGCGGTGATGAATTTGTATTGGAGCTCTCCAATCTTGTTTGTTTTTTCAACAACATCAACATCACTTGAAAGATCTTTGGCCATACTATAGTCTATAGCCTTTCACCGACCGTAATGATCATTCGTCACTTCATTATTCCCCTTCCTGTCTGCCTGCCTAACTGTCCCCCGTTCGAACGCCAAGAACGCCTCAATTGACCAGCAAATTTTGTTGATCAACTATCAACGGTAACCATTTAGCTACGGGTACAACAGTCCGTCAAAACAGGGCTCCTGTGGGCCTTGGTTAGAAGCGCAAAGCCTTTTGTAATTAGAGGCGATTGTTTTGAGCTATTATAGCTTACTGGCGATTCGCGTTCCGTTATTGACCTGTGGCACAAAAAAAATTGCAACGGTCCACCATTTTTAACCGTTTTATCGTTGGGGGCAATCTGGAGTAATTTCGCCACACCTTCGAGGTTGATCGGTTGAGTTCTGCAAACGGCGGAAGCCCGCAAGTCTGCAGGGTGTTAATTGTGTATCACGTTGTTTTTGTTTTTTGCACTTGGTCTGCGGTACTTAACCGTTGGGTTAATTTCTTTTTACGAATGCAGCATAGCAACGTGAATTTATGAATCCAGAAATATTATTTGGTTTTATGGCAACAGCCAGTTGTTTA
This sequence comes from Malaya genurostris, assembly GCF_030247185.1. Classification (NCBI taxonomy): domain Eukaryota; kingdom Metazoa; phylum Arthropoda; class Insecta; order Diptera; family Culicidae; genus Malaya; species Malaya genurostris. The sequence continues at coordinate 338,952,617 of NC_080571.1, read as the reverse complement.
ATTTGTGATAAGTGAGGAAAAAAACAAGTGGTGTAATGATGCCTCTCTGAATGAGATTCTGTGAAGAATTTTTTTTTCAATATTGAATAAAATAAGAAACTTTCTTTGGATATAAACAAACATAACCTTTTCAATTTGTAAACAGTTATGTCAAGTTAATAAGAATTTTTCTTTATTGTGCATCGTCGCACTAAATAATTAAACACACTTTACCCTATAGTTCTGGAACCGGAAGTAGGATGCAACCTATGAGACAATCGGAACTTTTATTTGAGCCTGTTTGTGGAAATCGATCATCTCTGAAAAAATTGAGTGAGTCTCGTTTTAAACTTTTTGACCACTGAAAAATATAAAACTTAATGTGGCAACCCTGCACACAATACGAATTTAAACAAAGAACGCTGCGAACGGAGCAAAGCCGCGTCGCGTTCTAGTTTTGCATCGTCCTTTTGAATGACGATTTGAATGTTTTGATACTCATCGCCCTATAATTTCGGAACCGGAAGTCGGATGGATGAAATTGCACAGTATCTTTTAAGATAATGAGAGCTTTAATTTGAATCATGATTTGTGAAAATCGGTTTAACCATTGCTGAGACATCGAAGTGAGTTCCGGTTTTGGAGATTTTCTTCACTATTATCGGTGCTTTCGGAAGCGAAAACCGAGGACAGGTAGTCCCAAAGTAGTTTTATACATTTACTAACTAACAAGATCTACCAACTAGATGAATTTAGTAGTAAGTTTTATAAAAATGTGCAGCTTGTTTCGCTATCGCTTGTCAAAAAATACTCATGAAATTGTAAACTTTCACTAATCGCATTGTAATACCGGAACCGGAAGTCAGATCTTAATTGGCTTTTTGGGGACTTTTAAAATTATTTTAAGACCTTTTATTTGCTTCTTAGTTTGTGAAAATAGGTTAGGAATTTTCGAGAAAATTGAGTGAACATTTTTCAATAAGTTTGCACATATTTCCTTGTAATTGCGGAACCGGCAGTCAGATCCAAATGAAACTCAGGAACCTTGTATGGGAATGAGAAACAAATTGATGAGAAAGGCAAAAACGAATGGAGAATGCCAGAGTCATAACTGGATAACGTGAATATAAATAAAACTGACATGCTTTTCCAAACCGGAAAATTATCTTTAGTTCAAACGAATTCTATACCCATTCATTATTAAAAAAAAAAACCTGCAATGACTTAGTAGAAATATATGTTGGAGAAGCCAAATGAATGAAAAACTCGCAGAGAAGATGATTTTTTTGGAAAAAGATACGCTCAGAGATAGGACTCGAACCTGCATTCTAATGCATTCCGTGCATTCGCGCTACCATTTCGCCACCCTACGCCTTGTGATAGACACAGCTCTAGAACACGACTAGGTATGATAGAACTTACACCGAAGATGGTCTACATCCATTTTTAAGTTTTTCATTCATTCAGCCTCTCCAATATATGTTTCCACTGAACTGTTCATTGAAAAGAAACAGAAAAGTTTGCTCGAATGTAATCTAGAAAAATCTACGAATCAAAATATCCTATAGTTCTTAAACTGGAAGTATTATTAAAAATGAATTCAGGGATTCTTTGTGAAACCGTATGCTTTTTCCTTTGAATATATAAGTATGTGAAAATCGATTTGACCATCTTGAAGAAAAGTGAGTGGGATCCTTTTTGCAGTTTTTTTTTTTATTTAAAAGATATTTTATTCAGGCCTATTTGCGTACAAGCTTTACGTGGCCGATTTAGCTGAGTTTTTAGACAAAATTTTTTTTGTATTGTCACCCTTTTTCCATTTTTCTCCTGCGAGGATTGAGGGGCAGCTTGTTCGTGGTTCGTCTCGTCATCCATTGCCGCATCGGTGGTATTGTTGTTGATTTCGTTGCTAGTTGCTGTAGATGCGCCTTGTTGTACATTGTTTGCAGTTGCTGGTTGGTTGGATGGTAAGCTGTTAACTGCAGCTGGGGATACGCTGGATGGTTTCGTTGAAGGGGGATACTTCCCTGTTGTTGGTGACTGTCACAGGTGTACTGGGGTTCCTTGGGGTTGGTGTAAAGGAAGCACCGTTGTCCTTTGGTGTAGTTGTCTCTTTGTCCAGTTTATCACATGGCTTACCGTAGTGAACAGCTTTTTGGCAATATTGACATGTGGCTAACTGATTGTCATAGGCAACAAGTGATTTGCACGGTATTCTTGTATCCTGACCGAAAGTTACATAAGAAGGTATAGGCCTCTTCAAGCGCATGCGTATCAAACGTACTTCCACTTTTCTTTTTCGATAGAGAGAATCTCTCCGTATTGGGACATAATTTTGCGAGTATAAGGATCGATGACGCTTGAGGGAAGATCATGCACACGCACATCTATAGCACTATCTTCCTTATATGTTATACTGAAATATTGTACTTGATATTTTCATGCTCCACATAGTGCACATTGTTATTGTCTTTTGCGAATTGCATTGCATCCAACTCTTTATAAAACTGGATGTAAACAACATTATTCGTCTTATTGCATTGAAATAAATGCACACGTTTAATGTCAAGATGCATTTGCTCCTTAAGCAAACCTTCAAGTTCTCGTATCGAAGGTCGAATTTTGCACTGCCTGAAGTCAACAACAATTGTATTCTTTCGTGTCGGCGGTAGCTTTTGTTCGTTTGGTTCACTCATTTTCAAGGTCGTTCTATTGTTCACTACACAATACTGTACTTGGTTTCTTCTGTCCCCAAAGTAAGCGGTTTTGTTTTATCGACTGACTTGGATGAGATGTAAACCAGAACTGAGTTGTTTTGCAGTTTTTGACCACTATTTCCAATATTTCCGAAACCTAATTTCGAGGACCGGTAGCGGTATAACATTTTTAACGGTTAACCCACAAGTCCCGGAACCGGAAGAACTTTGAGAAAAAAGTCAGGGTTTCAGGAGTATTTAAACACTATTTTTGATGCTTCCGGAATCGGAAATCGGGAACCAGGACAGCCGGAATCAGTTTGGTAGGCCGTCTATTACAATGAATTTAACAATTAATTGTCATCGTTTATGAGAAAAAAGCATTTGAAATTAAAAATTTTCCACTTATCGTACCCTAGCTTCGAAACCAAAAGTCGGATCCAGATGAAATGTTCTGGAAAAATGTTTAATAATTTTAAAACCATTCGTTTGTATCTCAGTTTGTAACAATCGGTCAAGCCATTTCCGAAAAAATCGGGGGCATAAAAATAGCAAAAATGGAAGGAGTAAGTGAAAAAGCCGTGCGAAATGCAATCAGGAAGTTCGGTGAGGATAACACCTTTGAGGATAAACCGAAAACGGGTCGAAAAAAAAGTTCCTGCTAACCCTCAGTTGGATAAACGTATACTGAAGGCGTTCGAACAAAAGAAGGAGGTATCAGTTGGGGATGTGGCCAAAAAGTGGGCACTTCGAAGTTAAATGTTCTTCGTGCTAAAGAACGTTTGAATCTTCGAATTTATAAGAGGCAGAAACAACCAAAACGTAGTCCGAAATAAGAAGCATCGATCAGGCCGAGGGTTCGAAAGCTGTACAATACGATTCTTGCTGGAAATTTGAACTGCATAATCATGGACGACGAAACCTACGTAAAACTCGATTACAAATCCTTGCCGGGACCACAATATTATACGGTGCGAGAAGGGCAAGTGTTACACCAGTCCGAGACTTCGATTGAAGTCTATAAAATTGGTAAGAAAGCTATGGTCTGGCAAGCAATTTGTAGCTGCGGTAAGATTTCGAAACCCTTCATCACCACTGCTTCAATGAACAGCGAAATATACATCAAGGAATGTTTACAAAAACGACTTCTACCCATGATTCGAAGCCACAAGGATCCTGTTGTCTTCTGGCTAGATCTTGCTTCTTGCCACTACTCGAAATCAACGGTAGAATGGTGTACTACCAAAAATGTCACTTTCGTCCCAAAAGACATGAATCCACCAAATTGCCCACAACTTCGACCAATTGGGGAATTTTGGGCATTAACGAAGGGACATCTTAGGAAACATGTCTCGGCAGCCGAAACCATTCAACAGTTCGAAAAAGATTGGAAAAAGTTTCAAAACTTATCTCCAAGAAGTCTGTACGGAATTTAATGAGGAACGTTCGCAAGAAGGTGCGCCAGCAGGTCTACAATGGCTAAGTAGCAAATGTTGAGAATAATATTATGTAGTTGCAGTCTAATATTATCAGTATATCGAATAAAGTTTGAATATTTAACACTTGTGAATTATTTACAACGAAATTAAAGTGCGTCCATACTTTCTGGGACAGACTTTATCTTTGACCAGTTAGACGAAGTGACAAAAAAATTGAATCTCAAAGAAAATTGCAAACAACTCTAACTTCTGATTGTTACAAAATTGAAAACATGCTAGCAATCATTTTCAGTCACTAGTACTAATTAAATCAACAAAAAGTGGAAAAGTTGAAGCTTCACCTACTCAAAGGAAGGAATACGACTTATTATATTTTTCCTTATGTGTCGCTGTGTTGTTGATTTGAACGAATGTGAGATCTAGTCTAGGATTCATTCCTACAAAGTGATGAAGTCATCAAATGAATGGCTTTAAGTTAAAAGTTTGATCAAACAAGAAAGTGTTTGGTATGAACGAACATTAAGGTGAAATTCATTGCCAAAATAAACCGCGAAAAATTCCAAGCCCATTAATTGAACGAATCATCGCACAAAGCGCATCGTGCAAAACCCAAATTTAATTGATTTTCGTTATTCCAAACCAACTATCTGGAAAAAAATGTAGCTGTGGACTCCATGTCCACAAAATTTGAATTTAGTAGTATGAATATGGGGGGGAGAGGTGTAGTGTCTAACACTTTTGAAAAATCATTTATTATTTTCTTTATATTTTCTAATAGTAAAACATTTGTAGAATTTTCTGTGAAATAATTTTCAAGCCTATTGGAACGAAACTCTGGAAGTTATGAACCTTTATCTATGGCTATCTCATTCTTCGAAGAAGCAAGAGCTCGGCGCACAGGCCCAAGATTTCTATTTCGATTGACTTCAAAACTTGACAAAACATTCTTGAAATGTTTGTTTATGATAAATTATAAAAGAAAAAATATGATTTTTTGAAAATGTTGGACCCTACGGGCTCCCTGGAATAATTAATTGTTTCCATTGATTTTATAGACAAAAACCTTTAAACGCGTTTTCCTCGAAATCAGGTTTTGAAAGTCCGTGTCCATCGTCGTTCAAAAACTACTGTACCATTTTTTTTTCAAATTTTTCAGACACTATCTACATATAAAAAAACAGACCCCAACGTTTTCCTTTTCATTGATTGTTACTTTGGGGAGGTTTAACAGCTACAAAATGGTGAATTTTTTCGTGAAAAATTGTAGTTTTCACTTTGAACAACCCCCAAAAATCCAGTTCGTGCTGACATCTCATCAGACACAGTCGACAATTGCTTACGGTCGAGACGATAGAAACAAAGACAATACAGTGTAGTGAACAATAGAGTGTACGAAATGGGCAAATACGATTTAACAAAGCCTGAAACTTGGCCTACAAGGCCAAATTCAATTTGTATTGATTTCAAGCGCTGCAAAGTTAGACCTGCAGCAACCGAAATTGAAATCTTGCTTAAGGAACGAATGCATCTAAACGTTAATGATGTAAGTGAGATTCAATTCAACAAGGCGTCTAACTGTGTGTACATTATGTTCAAACGTGAAAAAGATGCAATTGCATTTGCTTCGGTTAATAACGGGGTGCACAGTATTGATCATGACAATGTTAAATATAAAATCCCTGTGTACATGGTGGATAATGCCATAGAAGTACGCGTGCATGACCTTCCCCCGCAGACCAGCGAGGGGTATGTTCGGGAATGTATGTCGCAGTACGGTGAAGTTCTTTCCATCGAAAAGGAAGTATGGCGAAATTTTTTTCCGGGTATCCGGAATGGCGTGCGAGTAGTACGTATGCAACTACGTAAAGCAATTCCATCTTACATCATTTGTGATCAAGACGGGATACATCCGTGTAAAACGCTGATTACGTATGAAAATCAACTGGTTACATGTCAGTTTTGTGAACAACCTGCACACTACGGCAAACCTTGCACTGAAACTGCAAAAAGGACATCTTTAAACAAAAAAAAGGACAACCGCCCAACAACGGAAACTAGTGAGCGCAGTACTCCTGTTGTACCATCAAACCCACCAGCAACTGCAATTAATGCACAACAAGGCGCGTCTACAGCAACTAACAACCAACCCAAGAATGCGAATTACAAGGAAAACGAAGAAAAAACGGAAACCAACAACGATACCACCGATACGGCAATGGAGGACGAGACGAGCCACGAACAAAGTGCCCCTCACTCATCGCAAGATAAAAATGGAAGCTCCTCTCCCCCTAGAAAAAGGGTGACAACGAGATCCAACGGTAAAAAAATTATTTTATCTAATAAAAACATGGCTCATTCGGCCACGTAAAGCTTGTACGCAAATTGGCCTGAATAAAAAAATTTTTATAAAAAAAAAAAAAAAAACCCCAAAAATTAAAAAATTAAAAAAAAATCAAACAGAAACGTTGGGGTCTAGAAAAACTTCTACTCTAACTATGCTGCGTTCATTTGTTCACTTCTGATTAGTCTACACTGAGATACAGTGGACACCGCAAATCATGCTTTTTTAGAAGCGTCCTCAAAAATTCCTTTTCACCAACTTATTTCTCAATATTTTTCCACGAAAAAAATTGCAAAATGTTATTTGAATGATGCTTTTTACCATGCAAAACATTTGAATTTATTTTGTTGAACGATAATTCTGGGAAAAAATCGCAAAAATGATGATTGTTTTCATCATTTAGACCGTGGCGGGTTGGGCGGATAGAAAAGTGTATATTTCATTTTGAAAAACTTGTTGAAACGGTGCAATTTATAACCTTTTTTTCTAATCTTAGGTTTAAATATCTCGAGAACGATTACTTCTAGGAGATATGAGCAAATGTATTGTTTATAAGCTGTGAAGTCATATTCTAGTGATTAAATAAAATTTTTCGATGAAAAAAAACATGAAATCATGCCTTTAAATTATTTCAGTTAGAGCCTTTTTATTTTCAATAGGGCACTACTAATGAAATTCACATCAAATGATGGACGTGATGTTGGAAAAAATTAGCTTGTTACACATTTCGCTTCTCTTTTGATATTCGACAACAAAAGTGGGTCATTTTACCGAAAGTCGTTCCACCCAAAAGTAATCTACTTTTACTTCTGGAGTATTTGTACCGGCAGCTGTATATCGAAGTATGATTTAGAAGTTACACTTAAGAATGCTGCAACTGACGACTGACTGATCACTGCAATGCTAGGAGGCAATAGCAGTTCAATTTGAACTGCTGATAGTACAGATGAGCGAAGGCGAAACGTGAAGAAACTTATTGATGATGTTTTTGATTGAAATATGAAATTCATAAACATTCAAAATTGTACGGCTCTGGAAATTACACGAAACTCGACGGTCAATATTTCTACGGCAGCCTCGAGAAAATAAAATATTTAACCCATTTCTTAGGACAAGAGCAAAAAGTCAACTTGTAAAGTACCATCCGTCATCTGTTGGATCTTTTTCAATTACCGTGGCTGGAAGTAACTGAACCCCGTTCGGCACGTCAACGGCAGCCGGTAGGTAAAATGAGAAACCAGAAAAATCATTACTTTAATTAGTGACGCGTTCAGCACGGTCCCTCTGCAGCTCGTGGTGTGAGTAATGGTTAACCTACTTTTCTTTTTCAATAATTACCTTCCTGAGGGACGGCAAACGTGTCCACATTGGTTTCAGAAGTCGTTTATCATAAGACCAAACAAACAAAAAAACACACAGTCATTAGACGATTCGATTCGAACTCTGATCCCGCGCGGAATTCACTTGTGCTGTAAATATTGAAATTTCTCCAGTTTGAAATCAGCAAATGAGTAACGAATTGCAGCTCTTGAGAGTGCAACTACAGAACAGTATATGAGGCACTTTGCTACCTTTGACCATGAAAGGGTTTTACTTGATACGAAATGCAAATTAACTACTGATTTGTTTGGATAGATCGTAGAAATAGTCCTCAATTTAGTACAACTCTCCTCAGTATGCATACAAAAATAGAATGTAAAAAGACCTACGAATAGAAAGTTAAAAAAATACTTCAAAGATGAAGCCCGAACATTTTCCTATCGAGGTAAATTGTTCTATTAATTAAACTATTCTGGATATGACGACACAGAGAGCAACCCGATTGAGCAGAACTCCGTACATGGCCAGACTTCGCACGGTCGGTGCGTGGTCCAATTTACGGTCTCACTGCTGTTGAATCATTGCACAAGAGTCTAATATACTCGTTGGAAACTTATAAGCAAAATGGGATATACCAGTTTCCTCATCAAAATAATTACTTAAGGGCTGAGGCCAGTAGGTCGCGTATAACCACGTGGCTCGCTCTGCGTATTACATTTTTCTTCATGCTCTCTCGCAAATGTGAAAAATGACTCTCGATGTGGCCGGGTTGCCAAGTTTTGATATTGTCCAAATCCAAGAAAGCTACCGCTTGTTTGGCAGCCGTTTTGAGCCGATTTCATTTCTCTCTCATTTTTCGTTACGTTACCAGGGAACTAAAATGGCGCCGCCATAGAAATTGACTTTCCTTCACAAAAATAACATACACTTCATTTGAAATTTTCACAGAATAATCTAAACTAATTTTCTAACAGATTGTCAGTTGGGTTTTTTTGATATTCGTCACCGTGTCTGAGAAAATCAGATTTGAAGCGTGAAAATAGCCCTCTAAAGCGCCCTAAAACACACTGGCCTCAGTCCTTAATATTGACAAAGTAGCTGGTGACCTGGTCGTATTTAATCAGAACATGTGCGGAAGTTCGGTTCGATTGGATTGCTGATTACTGAGTTGTGTTCAATCGCGTCCGGAGCAAGTCGATTCCCATAACGATTTTCCCGAGTAAAAGAAAGTTGTGGGATCGAATTCCACCTCTGGGTTATTTTTTTTTTTTTTTTCGAAAATTTTTATATTCGATTTTCGAGTAAATTTCTTTCCAATCTTTACCCAACGATTTACCCGAATAGGAGCTAACTACGTGTTCGAGTCCCGTCACTGCGGTAGCTTTTTCGTGATTTTCATTACATAGTTGTATTCGTTTTTTATTCACTATTTTTCGAAAAATGCGTACTGTAAAATGTACTGTTGTTTTCAACTTCGATGTACTTTTTTTTTTAATTTTTATGTCAAATGTACTGTTTTTTGTCAAAAAAAAATATACGAGCGTATCTATTTTTCACTACTCTAGAGGTTTTTTTCACTCAAAACTATTTTTTGAAAAGAGAGTATGTGCTTTAAGTAATGCTATTTTAAGTTAATTTTAACTACAATTAATTAAGTTTACCGAGGAAAAACTTTTTCACAATTTCCAAAAACGATGTTTTTATAGGAATAAATGTGTCCGAGCAATCAAATATTATCCTTCAAGCAACGCTCAATGAAAAGTTTGTAGAGAGCTACTTCCTAAATGCAGCCATTTTCGGGATATATGAGAAACAAAGTCAAGAAAATAGATATTTCATGAAAATACGCTTTTCTTATAAGTTAGTCTTGGTTCTCCATTGCCAAATTTATTATTTTTGTAATCCTCATGAAATTTTGAATAAATTGTTCTTTGACATTAGGACAACTGGAGCAGTTGTTTTCGAGATATTTTGAAAACAAAACCGAAGAAAAATCGCTGGTTTTTAAAAATAAACGTTTTTATATATTAGGTTTTTCATAAGCAATACCACGGCGGACTGTATTCAAGTTTTAAAGTACAATATTGAAGATAAAATTCGGAAAAAAGAAAAAGACAAATGTCGTTTTACCAAATGTCAATAAATTCATCAATAAAACCGCTTCGACGTTGCAATTGAGACAGCAATTTGTTTTCAACTGCCATAAGCATAAGTCTGAAGTCTCTCCTGAAGGTGGGCATAAGTTCTCACAGTGCCAAACCTAACAGATAGAACAACAAATCTCAGAGCTGATCTGAGTGATTCCATTTCTTTTTGAATCGGTGCAGTAACTCACTAACACAGCAACGAGAAATACTCGAAATTTCAAATTAGCGCACAAGGCAAAGTGCTCGAGTTCACAGCGCCGTGGCAATGTGATATTAATAAATTGTTTGGCTGTTATTAACCAACAAGCGCAAGCAGCTTAGGGTGAATTTGTGCGTATTGCGCTATGGACAAAATGGCAAATTATTTTATATTCGGTACCATCCGAATAAAAAAAAAGCAATTGAATGCGGATGGGAATGCACTTAATTCCTGCAATTTGACCGGTTGTGCAGTGCACGAGGTGCACATGAGGACGCGACGCCACTGTCCCATGGGCACCAATCTTCATTACAGTTTTCATGTTTTGAATATATTAATAAAAATAGACTTTAACTTTAACTAACCATTAGGTTTTATTTTTTGCAAATTTATAGGGGAAGATGTTCGGTTGCCGGCACCCCACCGTAAGTTTTGACAGAAAGCAGATAGCGTCATTCCGACAAATATAATGTGTGTGTAATAACAGCACGTTCTTTTTGTGCCGAATACCAAAGCAAACAGACGCTTGTACTTTTTGCTGCGCTCAAAACAAATTTTAATTGAGTGGAAATCATCACAGAATTTTTTTATGGCATTTTTATAGTACCATAAATTGAAAAGCATCAATCGAAACGGTGAAAGGATTGAATATTAATGAGGTGGAATCGATCTATTTGGTGATTTAATACTGGATGCTTTCAAAATTTTCGCAAACAAAATGTCAAAATGGTTTCAAAATGTCTACCGATTTCGGTTACCGGCACCCCGTGTTTTCGACAAATCGCGAAAAATTGTCAGTGATATGCAGAGATGTAAATTATTAAGTTTCTTAGTTAACATGTAAACCTTTTTTCATCTAAAGACTTTTTACAGACTTTTGAAACTTTGATTGTTTGAGACATTCGTCAGAAATTGCACACTTTTGAAAATTGGCGCGATCTTCTCGTTTTTGCTAGCTAAACTTATTGTATTACCAGGCATCTAGGGGGGTATGCAACACGTGGACAACTTGACGGCATCAATACATCCGTCATATAAGTAAAAACTTTGGTTCTCTGGTTATGTTAGCCATGGCGACTTCAAACAAATCGTCCAAGTCAAGGAAAATGAACTTTAATCCACTGATTATTGCCATTAGGCGTTGCTTAGTGGATACGAAGTCAATAAATTCGTCTGCAGCAACGTATTAAATCCCGCGAAGCCGGTGCAAGACCGGCCTAATCAGCACCAAAGGCGCCACCATCCTAAACATTGGACAAGAGAACCAAGGCGAAGTCACCACCAGACAGTGAAGACTTTTGTCCAAAACGCCTCCGAAAACAATAAATTCAGTTTTATCTTTGAATAATTGCAGTCTTTACTTATATTTTTCCTTTTTTAGCGAAATTTCTTGGGATGCCGGTAGCCGAACACCTTCTTTGAAGTGACTAAAATTTATCACTTTTCTAAATTGATAATAAAGTTTTTTTAATCGATTGAATCAACTTAGTTTCTTATTTAGTTGTTAGCTAGGGACTTTAGCTTTCCATTGATGTATATATGTTCGCATAATGTGCACTTAGTCAGAAGATATAAGCTTAAAAGAAAAGGGTACCGGTAACCGAACACTCTCCCTTATATAATATGATAGCTCATTTCGGTGTCGGTTGAAAATAATTTCGCAGCAATCTTACCGGCACTCATCGATACTCAATAAAGATGTATATTTTCATGTTTTGATTATCTGTATCGACTGTATAATTTGATTATAAACTTCAACTAACCTCTAAGTTTTAGGCTTTTTTTACGCAGACACAAAAGTATCATTGCTTCATTCCAGTAACATAAGATTGTTGCAAAATTCTGTTCGACCACTACAGAAATGAATTATAATATTATAGAAAATATAATATTATAATTCATTTCTACAGTGGTAAAATAGAATTTCGCAGCAATCTTATTTTCTGTTACTGGAATGAAGCAATGATATTTTTGTGTACTTTGAATCATGATTCTTTTCATTCAATTGCACCATCGTCATATTTTTCGTGTGACATATAATAAATTATATTGATTACATTTCGAAGCCTGATCCCATAAAACTTTCGCATTTGTTATTAGATGGTCATGTTCTCTTTTCAAGCTAGCTCTATTTGTCATTCTCTTCTACACTGAAGTGATAATCTTACTTATATTCTTCAGATTTGTCATATGAATCGTATGCAGAATATAATTTATAGAGGTTATATGAAAACTTATAATCTTTATTTAAAGTGAACGTTAAATCTAAATAGACGTTACCATAATGAAAGTTATAAGAATATTCCATATAATGTATATTGAAATATGATCAAACCTAACTCGTTACATAATTTATATTCATTGGATGTGTCTTATGAATCGTACGCAGATGGTATTTCACAAAAGACATATGACAACTTATGACCTTTAATGGAACTCTACATAAAATCTAAATGATGTTCAATAAATTTTATATCTTCATCATCTTTATGATATTGATAAAAATACCATATACAAGTTATGCGAAAAGTCGATAAAACTTAAGCCAATAGAATTTTAATATTCATTACATTTTTCTATTAATCGCATGCTGATTATGTTTAATAAAAGTCATGTGAAAACTTATAATTTTCATTGGAAGCGTACATCAAGTCTGCAACAAGGAAGAAAACGAGACGCTGTTTATTTAAGCTGAAGAAAATAACAAGAAATAATATTTTAACTTAGACATATAATGGAGTTGGTTTTTACAAAAGAATAGTTGTGAATCGTACTACTTGAAGCTGAAGAAAGAGTTGTGTCCTCGATATTCATCGACTGCTCCAGACAGTTTTTTAGGAAGCTCTGTTATTTGAAATCGGTGACAAGACAGCTCATTCAACTTCGTTCAAGAATAAGCCCGTGAAATAAATATCCGGTACGTTTCATTACTCTGTCTGTCTAGTATGAGGATTTAAATTTTTCATTTATAGTTTCTGGATCCCACGTCTCCTCCGCAAATATCAGGAGGTGCTCCCTTACGGAACTGATGACTAGCATAGCTTGAATCCTCGAAAAAAGGAGTAGTTTCCGATTATCAGCTTTACGGAGTGCATCTGATTCGTCTGGTGACAGTAAATATCCGATGAAATCAGCCAGTCCCAAAGAAGTAAGTGTAGTTGAAATATTAAAATAATATTTTATTATGGAACTCTTTATATACGAAAAATATAACAATAAGTTTTTGATAAGACAATTATTTTTATTGTTATTTTTGATTCCCTTAATCACCATAATCCCAGCATTTTTTTTTTAATTTGAATATTATATGTATCATTTCTTCAATCAAATAGCAATCATTTGATCTATATATAACTGCTATATAGAACTGGGATGACCTCCATTAAAAGTCTATATAAAATTTATAAAGTCATGTGGTATAGATAAACCTATCTATATTAATTCGAAATGAATATAATATGCGCTTCATAAATTGTTTCAATGTATGTTGTGTGGATATCTAGTAATAGTTACAGGGTGTGCCAATAAATTTGACTCAGACTGGAAATTTCATTCGTTATATGAAAATTATGTAAAAATAACGTTACGAAGAGTTTTATGTTTCATAAGATTATCTTATATTGCTGACATGATATTCAATACATTTTGTAGCTATCATTGGAAATGCTAATAGTGAAAAATCATTAGAATATCATATAATGTGCAAAAGAAAATTTAGCTCAGTGTAGGTTCCACCAATTACATCACAGGGTCCCTTACCGTGCGAGGTTGCGAAGAAATGCCACTCCGTATCAATGTTGTATTTTGTTTTAAATTTACAGAGGCTTGCAAATTTTTTTCCTATTTTTGCCTTTCTCATATAGAAAGGCTATGTAATCACTGTGAAAATCGACTTTTTAACCGAGGCCCGGAGGGCCATTTGACTCAGCTCGACGAACTGAGCAAATGTGTGTGTGTGTGTGTTTCCGTCCGTGTGTGTGTGTGTGTGTGTGTGTGTGTGTGTGTGTGTGTATGTGTGTGTATGTAACAAAAATATACACTCACTTTTCTCAGAGATGGCTGAACCGATTTCACAAACAAAGATTCAAATGAAAGGTCTCATAGTCCCATAGCAGAGATGGTCGGGTATCGGGTATTTTACCCGAAACCCGACCCGTACCCGTACCCGACGGGTTTTTGGTCGGGTACGGGTAAAAATTTTTATTTTCAATCGGGTACGGGTCGGGTACGGGTAAAAAAAATTTACTGCTTACTCGGGTACGGGTCGGGTCGGGTAAAAAAATTTACTACTCACTCGGGTACGGGTCGGGTACGGGTAAAATTTTTTTTCTGATCGATTACCCGACCATTTGTACTTCACATGAATATGTTTACACGTTGACGAGAATTTTTTATACCTTACTTGAAATGACACCGATTGATGGCACAGCAAGTTGAGCTATATTGCCAGTTCGATGTCAACATTTCATAAGGGCACATGAACCAATGAGAGTTTCTCTTTGTTTACTTTCTCTTTTGTGAATATCTCCTTAATTTTCACGTGTACCTACAAAGTATTCGTGTAGGATGAAAGATAATATCTCCATGTTTCAAACATTACCAAATATGTAACGAACGTTTGTATAATAACGCAGATATAGTCGAAAGAGATAGTAAACAAAGAAAATCTGTCAATTGTTTTTAGGCTCTTCTGAAATGTTGACGTCGAGTTAGTTTACGTTTCTTTTCACTGAAAATCTCGATGCGTGACAGTCGCAAAAGTACGGGTGAAAATCTTTTCACGCGATATGCTCAAATTTTCACCGTGTTCACTCGTTGAGGGTTCCAAGAGAGGTGGAACAGAAGTTCAATGGCTGTAAAAACCACCAGCTCCCGTTAACATCGTTGGTGTGGGTTTGTGAAGCTTACAAAACGGGCATATTTGACAGATTAATTTAAATCAAAATCATAATTCATTTTGCTTTGTAGTAAAAAAAATGTAACCAAAAAAAATTTCTTACAAATGTTCAAACTACTTACACTTGAAGGACTCACAGTTCACCATTTTCAAAATTGAATTTTTCACACCGGGAATACACGTGAATTATTTGATGTTTGGTCAATTCACGTAAACGAACCGATGATACTCTATTAATTTTAGGGGATGTTCGTGATTTTTCAAGTGATTTTAATGTGAATTTTTATTTGTGTGTCAAGATAATGAGCACGCTTACTTGTGGTTCTAAAGAATTAGATCAAAAGTCGCACTGTTTCGTAAAAAACATACTTACCCAAAATTGAATACAACGGTTATTACGACATTTTGGATCAATAAGCTTCTCGAAAAATTTGAGTAGATATTACTCCCTTTTGTTGACATTTGTAAATGAGTATAAAGTACCAAAGACATTGGAAATCTATTCATGCTTCACAGTGTATTCATATGTTCAAATGTAAACAAGCATTTTAATGTATTTTACTTACAAACTAGAGCCAGATACGCTCTATCTAGCTCGCTATCTAAAACACTTTATTTTTTCCATCCTGAATTTTGGTAAACTTTTTACTACTCATTCGGGTCGCGTACGGGTACAGGTAATTTTTAATCGGGTACGGGTAAAATTTTTTATTTTTTATCGGATACGGGTCGGGTACGGGTAATTTTTTTTAATTATTGATCGGGTACGGGTCGGGTACGGGTAATTTTTTAAATTTTTAATCGGGTACGGGTGATTTTTTTTGCTGATCACTCGGGTACGGGTCGGGTTCGGGTATAAGAATTTCTATACCCGACCATCTCTATCCCATAGCCTGCTATTGAATTTCATTCCGATCCGACTTCCGGTTCCGGAGATATAGGAAAATATAAAATATACCAAAAAAGTGAAAAAAATATGCACTCACATTTTTCAGAGATTTTTTTGGCTGAACCGATTTTCACAACCTAAGATTCAAATAAATGGTATTATGGTCCCATAGATTGCTATTGAATTTCATTTAAATGTGACTTCCGGTTCCGAAGTTATATGGTAATATGTGAAAATTTGAGAAAAAGTTTACACTCAATTATCTCTGGAACAGCTCAATCGATATTCGCAAACTAAAATTCAAATGAAAGGACTTATTATATCCTGAAAATTTGTGGAACATTTTATTTGGATCCGACTTCCGGTTCCGGAACTAAAGCGTGATAAGTGGAAAATTACCAATTTTAGTAGTATTTTTCCACAAACGATGATTAAAAACAGGTACAAATCCCATAAAACTGTCTTATAAATTCTTCTAGTTTGCAGAGCTTGTTAGTTTGTGGGCATGAAAACTTAATTCGGCACTACTGGTCCCTTCTTTTCCTGGTCCGAGAGCACCGAAAATGGAGAAGAAAAACTCCTAAAACTAAATTCACTTCGATTTCTCTGCGAAGCTTGAACCGATTTTCACAAATCATGATTTGAATTAAAGTTCATACTGTCTTTAAACCTACTGTGAAATTTCACCCGGATCCGACTTCCGGTTACGCAGTTGCAGGGCGATGAGAGATGGGCGATGAGAGTAGTGATTAAAACCTGCAAAAAGGATCTCACTTACTTTTCTTGGAGATGGCCAAATCGATTTTCACAAACTTATAGGTTCAAAAGAAAAGTCTTACAGTTTCATACGGAATTCCTTAATTTGTTGTGGGTACTACTTTCGGTTCCGGAACTACAGGTTAAACAGGATTCATAGAGTTTGTGAGGTTAGATCCGAACAAATTATCCTATTTCTATTCAATAAACAATTGTTTTTGCGAATTTCACGGTTATATTTATGATGTAATGAGTAATATGAGAAAGGCATCATTACACCACTAGGTGGATAAAAATAGGTTTTATATTGATAAACTGCAGCCCCATAACATTTTTCTAATGTTATACTTTGATGCCGTTTTCTATAAGAATTGACTTAAACCTTCATTTAATACAATTAGATTTCTACCAAACATCATACATTCGGTATTTTTCTGTCTCCGACTCATCGCAAAATGTTCTGCAGCAGGTTAATTCGCATCATTAAATTTTCACCGGTCACTTCGTCTAACCACCGGTAACTTACTGAATTATGCACTGATGAGAAAATGATTTCACCTATAAAAGTGCCAACCTCCAACCGATCCATGTAACAGTTGTCAAAATGTTGTTCTCGTGTCGGGTTCGCAACGATCGGGATGTCTTGCCAATCGGTTTGCAAACAATGGAACTGCTCGGTTTGTGGGGTAAGGATCGAAACCGGCAGGTTTTCAAGTTCGCATCCGTAGTAGCCTGGATGACGGTTATGATCATCGTTCCGAAGTGTAGCCTGGAGTACGGTGGTGAAGGTTTCGATTCATTCGCTCGTGGCACTGCTGAACTGATTTATTTTGGTGATTTCATTTCTTCGATGACGTTATTTGCGTTCCGTCGGAAATCGTTCGTTCGAATGATCAACATTTTGCAGGACACTTTTCGGAAGTGTCAGAGTGATGATCTGGTTACGAATTTCAACAGACGGATCTTCAGATATTCTCGTATCTACGCTTGCTTCATCGGAAGCTGTTTGATCTTCTACGTGCCGCTTCCGATGGTGGCTACCGTGTTCAATTACCTATCCGCTGGAAACGAAACGGACATGGCCGATTTCGTTTTACCGCTGGAGAATCAGTTTTACGGGTTGAACATTCGACGGAATTTGGTTCACTATATGATCTACATGGTGCTACTGCTGCCGGCCGTAATGGGATCCGCTTTACTGAGTACCATCAAAGGGACGGTCCTTTTCACAATCATACGTTATGGGGCTACCCTTTTCGAATTGGTTTCGACCAAGATCGACGCACTGGGAGCGCCGGTCAATTTCGAAAGTGACCGTCAAACGCACGAAAGAACTACCGAACTCAAAGAGATCATCAAACTGCATCAAACTGCTCTGGAGTTTGCCGACCTGCTGGAACAAACCATGCAGCACATTCTGCTGTCGCAATTTGTCAATTGTTTGCTCATCTCCTGTTTGATGATGTTTTATATTTCCAGTGTAAGTAGCTTGGAGACGCAGCGGGTGTCGTCGAGACGATTTATTTTTTCTGTTTTGTGCACTCACAGACTTACGGGCCGAATGTCGTCAACATGGTGATTCTGTTTGCCGTCCTAATGGTGGAAGTATTTGCCTACTGCCTCAATGGGAACGAGTTAAGTGAAAAAGTATGCGCACAACATCACCATCGAATGCGCGTTACTAATTGAAATAATTATAATTGTTCTTTGTTTGTTTCGGTGCGTTTCTCCCACTGCATCTGCGTTCAGGCTGCTGCCGTAGCCAAGGCCTGCTACTGCTACCCGTGGTATCTGGAGTCGATCCTGGTACAGAAGCAAATCCAACGAATGATACAACGGTCCCTGCGGAAAGTCGGCATCACGGCGGCCAAGTTCTACTTTGTCGATATCGCACGGTTCGGTCAGGTGCTGCAAGCGTCCTACTCGTACTATTTGATATTGAAGGAACGATTTTAATTTCTTCAAATCTTGATCAAAATAAAACATAAAATCTTTAGCACATACAATCTTAATCGGATGGAAATCATTTTTACTTACTACTTTTCAAATGGTTTGCATTCTTTTGTAAAACGAATTGGTATTTACCTGAAACGAAAAGAAAAAAAAACACACGCTGATTAGTCGAGATTTCACCATCCAAGATAAGTTACGGAAGTTCTAAAATTGAGGAAATGTAATTTGCATCCAAGAAAAAACGAAAATCTCATTTCTCACATTATCCTTTGGATTGAAATCGCTCCCGCAGTTCCCGATGGGCAGTAGAGTAGCATTCGAAAAATCTAATTTCACGCAGCAATCCAATAGACCTTGAAATTCGAGGTCATAATTCGCGAGGATCACCTGCTGGCCTGGCTTGCCCCTGCTGCAATCAATCGACAGGTGGAAAACCATTACGATGGTGTAAAATAAAATCCGCCGATGGTACGAAGCAAAACCAGGCGTCAATTAAAGACCAATTTTCTCGCAACATTTGCTTTGTTCGCATTCCTAAGCAGCAGAAGAATTAAGGTATGGAGATAACAACAGTTTAATCGTAATGACAACGCAACTTTATGTTTTCTCCTTTCAGATAGGTAAACATACCAAGATCGTTTAACACACAGTAGGCTACATGTAACCCCATCATGTGTGTGCTACGCTACGGCCTTCGATTGCGAAACATTTGTTCTGTCCAAGGCCTACTTGAACTGTGAATTTCTTGTTCCACGGTGAATTTCATAGGTACTTAATCGATTGCTAGATCCCTTCTGCTGCTAGCCACCACATCTCATAAATAATAACACGTCGTAATGGATGAGCCAATATAACAGCAAAAACTACAACAACTGACCAATAATAATAACAACAACAACAATAATGGTTGACGACTATTGGATCGAATGAGTGCTGCTGCTTAATGGCGGGAATCGTGTACAATCGCTTATAATTACAACCTCATCATCAGCCGTGGCAGCAAAAAAAAATGCACAGACCGTGTGATGCATGTGTGCATTCATGCATCGCCAGCAGTAGCAAGGCAAATAAAAAACAATCGGTTTCTATGCGAGGCTTCTCCACCCCTGACTAATGGATATTCACTGAGCACCTGGTACGGTAATCGAATCAATGTTTAATGAGCTGAAAACCAAACTGAACGTAGAATAAACAGCTGTTATAACGATTCTAATTCTAATGTTTTCTAATGCACGTAAAACTAGCTGCTGTGTGTTGTGGAAAGTATCTCTAATGTGTCGAAATTTGATTCTATTTTAGTTGAAAACAACTCAGTAGAGTAGACTGCACAAGGCAGCCACTTTGAACCGTAGATTTTCATTTTGCTCATCAATGAACTGGGGTTTTAAAATAAAGGTAGGAAACAAGTCGTTTAAAAGACGATTATTGTTCTTTACAATCCTGCCTTCAGAGTTCAAATAAATGAAAATTAATTTCAAACTGGCAAAATATCGAAAGTTTTCATTAACAATCAATACCTGAAAGATGGTAAAACTTATGCTTAAAAGTTCCCGGCCTAACAAAGAGAACACGATTGTTTTTTGGTTCAATATTAACTTTATTCATCAACGTAATCTCCATCAAGAGCAAAGCAATCATTCCACCGCCGCTTAAACGTTTAAATTTTGTAGAACGATTTATCATTTGCCTAAAAAGAAACCTCAGTTCCAGCCATAACCTCGTCATTCGTGCGAAACATCTTACCGGCGAAGTTTTTTTTTTCAGGAGCGAATACGGTAGATGTGGTAGCAATTCATGTAGTTTTGCCGTTTCTTTGCAATTTCAGCCTTCAAACACTTCAATAACACTCTGTAATATTCACTGTTAATTGTATTTCCTTTCTCAAGATATTCGATAAATAAAAAACCACGCACATCTCAAAATATCGAGGCCATAATCCTTCCAGCCGATTGCTGTGCTTTCGAACGGTTCGAACGAGGTTCACCAGTTGCTGTCCACTCAGATAACGATGGTTATAATTCCGGAGTGAAGTGATGAATCCCTGTTTCATCCATTGTCACATATCGACACAAAACTTCCGGTTTGTTACGTTCAAACATGACCAAACACTGCTCAAAATCATCAACACGTTTTCGTTTTTGGTCAACAGTAAGCAAACGCGGCACCCACTTTGATAGGATAGAATGAAACAGTGAATACAAATCTGTTTCTGGTATTGCTGTTTTTCGTTTTTTTTGTATTTATATTGATTTTAAAACATTTTGCTTGCCGTTAGTAAAAGGAGAATCATGTTCTTTCAGAAGAGGTACGATCAACGCCATGATCATTTAAATAAAGACTGTCCCAGAAAGTATGGACGCACTTTGATTTCGCTGTAAATAATTCACAAGTGTTAGATATTCAAACTTTATTCGATATACTGATAATATTAGACTACAACAAAAGAATATTATTCTCAACATTTGCTACTTAGCCATTGCAGACTAGCTGGCGCACCTTCTTGCGAACGTTCCTCATTAAATTCCGTACAGACTTCTTGGCCACAAGTTTTGACACTTTTTTCCTATCTTTTTCGAACTGTTGAATGGCTGCCGAGACATGTTTCCTAAGATGTGCCTTCGTTAATGCCCAAAATTCCTTAATTGGTCGAAGTTGTGGGCAATTTGGTGGATTCATGTCTTTTGGGACAAAAGTGATATTTTTGGTAGTAAACCATTCTACCGTTGATTTCGAGTAGTGGCAAGAAGCAAAATCTAGCCAGAATACGGATTCTTGTGGCTTCGAATCATGGGTAGAAGTCGTTTTTGTAAACATTCCTTGATGTTCATTGAAGCAGTGGTGACGAAGGGTTCCGAAATCTTACCGCAGCTACAAATTGCTTTCCAGACCATAGCTTTCTAACCAAATTTTTCGACTTCGATCGGTGTCTCGGACTGGTTTAACACCTGCCCTTCTCGCACCGTATAATATTGTGGTCCCGGCAAGGATTTGTAATCGAGTTTCACGTAGGTTTCGTTGTCCATGATTATGCAGTTCAAATTTCCAGCAAGAATCGTATTGTACAGCTTTCGAACCCTCGGCCTGATCGATGCTTCTTGTTTCGGACTACGGACGGAAGATTCAAACGTTCTTTAGCACCAAGAACATTTGACTTCGAAGTGCCCACTTTTTTGGCCACATCCCGAACTGAAACCTCCTTCTTTTGCTCGAACGCCTTCAGTATGCGTTTATCCAACTGAGGGTTAGCAGGACCTATTTTTCGACCCGTTTTCGGTTTATCCTCAAAGGTGTTATCCTCACCAAACTTCCTGATCCGGTTTTTTCACTTACTCCTTCCATTTTTGCTATTCTTTCTCAGTGATAGTCCGCGTTCTGTGCACCATTTGTACACAATTTTTCGACGTTGTTCTGCTGAAAGTCCACGCATTCCGAAACAAACTAATGAAAACGAATAAACACCTGCACAAGTGGTTAGAGAAGAGTGTAAACAGCAGGACGCAGCCATAAAAGTTGCCAGATTCAGAACCATTGCGAAATGGCAGCGGTTTTTGGTTGCGTCCATACTTCCTGGGACAATCTTGAGCAATATAATTTTAATACGAAATGTATACTTCGGGTAAAGAAAACTTCTTCAATTATATGCAAGAACGCATGCACGAGACAATCCATGTGATTCGTATCTTACATTCTTGAATTATATTGACGCTTATGATGGAGTTTTACAAATTGACGAGATGAAGCCAGAAAACATACAACTTATTGCACAGTTAACGGTGTTACGATCCGAAATTTTCCGAAATGAATCGAGTCTTACACTTAGAAAATCGTTTTTAAAAATTTAAAATCGATTTACAAAAAACAGCGTTTTAGTTTCCGATGAAATTTTGTCCCAAAGTAAGTAAGGGGAGACCGGGCCTAGTCCGGACACGGTGTTAAACCTGACAGCATAAAATATCTCCTTAACCAGCAATTATTTCGATCCATCAAGTTTTTATCTCATGCCTCCCCGTGTGTCTATGGTGACATTTGGTCAATACAACGCCGTCGATTGGGTGCTATCACCTTCTGCGTGAGTAACCGAATGAGAGGGAGCGAATTGGTTTTGTAGGTAAAAACTCCAATGAAATGCCAATGTTATTTTAAATCATTCGAATCAACTATTTCGGCTTTACGTTCTGTTATTGATGTTAGTTTGAACACCTTAATGTGGTTTTTAATTTTTGTTAAATTTCCCATTAATTAGCATTTTCATCTCATCCTTAAATAATCCGACGTATAAAGCAAAATACCTCTTATGAGTTACAGCTATTCTTTCGGTATAAGTAATGTTTCTGTTCTTATTATTAGTGATTTATGTAGTATATAGGAAAAATATTCAGAGTGCAATTGGTTGGTTTCAAAGACTAAATATTTAGATACGATTGGTGAGAAATAAAACATTGGATGCAAACTGGAGTATTATTAAGATCTGAAAATTGTAACTATTTCTACAAAACTGAAGAATACGCGTCGATTGCTTTCCATTTGCAAGGAATCGAAAGTCTGTAATTCTGTAACGTTTGTATCCATTTGATGCAAACATTCCATTAAGGCGGGGCTGGTCGATGAAACGGTGACCTCGGGACACGATTTGCTCTGCATACGAAATGCGCCATCGGAATCCGATTGAGTTAACACCTTGAAACATATGCAAACATTTTTTTTTCTATAAACCGCTGCCAGACAGTGGGATCTGGGATAGGTCGAATACACACACATATATTTGATTTCAGTGCGTTGTAATGACGGTCTGGTTAATGCTTTCAAATGACCATTTCGTGTTGAGTTCAGCGATTTGAAAGTGCTTTCTAATACGTTGAAAATTAAATTATTATTGTGTCTTGACAACGAGTTGCCTGTGCGGGGCTAAACCAGACAAAAAAGTAACCTCAATTTACGTTATTATTTTTTTTTATTGAAATAACGTGATTTTCTATTTCATCGCGTAAAAAAGTGTGCATGATGAAAGAAATTTTTATTTTTACTTATACAAAACAATCCAACAAGCTTCAGTGAATTGAACTTTATGAATTGAATATTGAAGAATTGTTTGGTTTCATAGAATCTAGTTAAGATCGGGGCATCCAAGAATACTCTGGAACAAAAAAAAATCAGTATATGAACTCGTGACTGGTGACTTCTGTATAACTTGTGAGTGCAGTATGTTTTTGTAGTACTATATTTAGCAAATTGACATACTGTGGTAATGTCTGTGGAAGCTCTTGTTCATCCAAAAACTACTTCGAAAATAGGCTTTAAGATCTACAAGCGTAACCAAGTGAAGTAACCAGTTGAAGACTGCCCCAGAAAGTATGGACGCAACCAAAAACTGCTGCCATTTCGCAATGGTTTAGAATCTGTCAATTTTTATGGCTGTGTCCTGTTGTTTACACTCTTCTCTAATCACTTGTGCAGTTGTTTATTTGTTTTCATTAGTTTGTTTCGAAATTCGTGGCCTTTCAGCAGAACAACGTCGAAAAATTGTGTACAAATGGTGCACAGAACGCGGACTGTCACTGAGAAAGAGAGCAAAAATGGAAGGAGTAAGTGAAAAAAACGTACGAAATGCAATCAGGAAGTTCGCTGAGGATAACACCTTTGAGGCTAAACCGAAAACGGGTCGAAAAAAAGGTCCTGCTAACCCTCAGTTGGATAAACGTATACTGAAGGCGTTCGAGCAAAAGAAGAAGGTTTCAGTTCGGGATGTGGCCAAATAAGTGGGCACTTCGAAGTCAAATGTTCTTCGTGCTAAAGAACGTTCGAATCTTCGAACCTATAAGAAGCAGAAACAACCAAAACGTAGTCCGAAACAAGAAGCATCGATCAGGCCGAGGGTTCGAAAGCTGTACAATACGATTCTTGCTGGAAATTTGAACTGCAAAATCATGGACGACGAAACCTACGTGAAACTCGATTACAAATCCTAAAGACTCAAGAATGAATCGAATTCACTTATCATTTTCTACGAAGGAAGTGAAGAACATTTTGATAAAAGTGTTTAATGTCTATCAAAATTAGATATCGATTAGAATTTCACATCCACTGTTATTTGAATGCTTATTGCTCGAAGCCTCTACGTGAGGCCGATCGTTGTCGTGAAGAAAAATTTCACACTCGTGTCAGGCAGTTTTTCAATAATGACCGCTACAAATGAATTTTTGGTTTGACCAATCGGAACACGAACATGAACAAGATAAACAAAACGGCACAAAATGTTTAAGAAACTTCTATCTATTTCACTTTTTGAATTTATTCTATGTTTGGCAGCACATTTAAAGCACAGAAACTTGTTTTACTACACCTAGTACGGGAGCAACCGATTAGATCTAACCTTCTGTGGAATTTAGGAATTTATGCAGATTGCGAATTTACAACTTTTCAAGACATTAATTAATTCGACCGGTTTTGAAATGAAGCTTTTTGTGGTAGAGACGATTCGGATTAGTAGCTATTTCCAATAGGCCAAGAAACACTGGGAATTTTAGTAAACATTCAAAATTTGAAAGGAATTCAAATCACTCATTTGGTCAGATGAAACAAAGCCTAATGAATAATAAAGATGAGTTCTTTGAAGCAGGTTCAACTTCTTCAGTAGAGCAGCGGACACGACACCGGTTTTAAGATTAGGAGAAAACGGGTTCACTTCTCTTCCCGCGCACAAATCTATGACACGAACACCTGCCGTTGTTGATGCTGTTTCTGCTCCTGGCAGTGGCAAGGTGTTTGGGTGGAGAAAGCAAGTTATGGTAGCGGCATTCCTTGATATGTTGCAGAAGTTGTAGGTCGCCACAATATTGACACGAACATCAGTGGCGTACTCTTTCCTATTTTCGCTCTCCCTCTCTCACACTCTCTGCTTTGCATTTTGCCGTATGCAACTGTTATCAATCTGGTTTCGATGCACCGTCACCGTCAGAAGCCCCCGCAGAAGGCATTGGATGCACGAATGCGGTTTATGGGGTGCGAAATCGGTGTCCGAATATGGCTGGGGCGCAACAGCAGTAATGACGAGCAACGCGCACGCAACAACAACGAAAAAGAAGAAGAAAAAAAACTGGAATCATATTTCATGCCACGACGAGTCCGTGCAATTACACGCGCCTTGATTAATCACCATGTTTGTGTTCCGAAAGTGAGTTGGTTTCTGCGAGAAAAAAAAAGAAGCAGAAAAAAACGAAGCCACCGCTAAAATTACTCATGTACTGGTGCAGCAACTCCCCATCGGCAACGTTTCTTCTTCGGTTTCAATTGTGCAGTAATTTTTTTTTCTTTCTTTACCTCCTCTTCTATCATCTACGACAGTTATTTGGTCTGATGACGTGTTTCTGTTTTGGAATGTTTTGTGCGATTGTGTGGTGAAACAGTACAGTCACTTTGGTTTGTTGTTTTGCTATTTAGTTTTATTTCATTGTTGGCCGCTGTCACCTTGGCGCAGGGTCCATGTTTTCTGTTTTGGTGTTTAAAGTTGTTTTATAATTCGCTCCGTCAGTTTTGCTCTGCCATTACGTACGGCTTTGGTATTTACGGAACGTAACAACAATAATAATAACAGCTGTGCGGACGACGGCTTGCGGCTCACTGAACTTGGCAACTTCAGGTGCCATGTATGTGTGTGCGTGTGTGAGTTGTGCCAATCATCCAATTGTTGCGCAAGAAGATGTTGCGGAATTTTCTTTGACGCGATTTGCATAGATGCAAAAGTACAGTTGCCTTCGCTTTGTTACAGTATCGTGTTGTTCCGTTGGGTGGCAATGACTTCACAGTTCGGTGCGAACGATGGAAATGATTGCCACTTGGGCCACAATTAGAAATCCTTTCCTAGAGTTAGAATCTATTCGCACAGCAAAATGATCATTGACTTGGGAACATTAGCGTAACAAAGAGAAACGAAATTAACGAACACTCTGGTAGAAAATACACTAGGTCATTAAGATAATGCAAAAAAAATCAAAAGTGCTAGTTTGCTACCTTGATGCAGTGTTCCAAAACTAGATTAACTTTACGATCGAAAATTTAATCTCAATACTTCCAACAGAGTTATTGAAAGCTTGTTAAATAACACTACTTGACCGCGTTCTTTTGCCTCAGTTGGACATTGTTTGCCCAGGACTTGGATGCCTAGCATCGAATTGACTTACGCTTCCCTCCTACTATTTCTATAGTTTTAACCCATCCAGCTTGAAGCTTTGAGTAGAGCTGCGATTTCCACACGCAAAAGAATCTAGGACCATCTGAGTAAATTCTGAGAGTACGAAAATCCGTAAGAGCCGTTGATTTCAAGTAGTGGCAAGAAGCAAGATCTGGCCAGAAGACAACAGGATCGTTGTGGCTTCGAATCATGGGTAGAAGTCGTTTTTGTAAACATTCCTTGATGTATATTTCGCTGTTCATTGAAGCAGTGGTGATGAAGGGTTTCAAAATCTTACCGCAGCTACAAATTGCTTGCCAGACCATAGCTTTCTTACCAAATTTTTCGACTTCAATCTCGGAATGGTTTAAAACTTGCCTTTCTCGCGCCGTATAATATTGTGGTCCCGGCAAAGATTTGTAATCGAGTTTCACGTAGGTTTCGTCGTCCATGATTATGCAGTTCAAATTTTCAGCAAGAATCGTATTGTACAGCTTTCGAACCCTCAGCCTGATCAATGCTTCTTGTTTCGGACTACGTTTTGGTTGTTACTGCTTCTTAGAGATTCGAAAATTCAAACGTTCTTTAGCACGAAGAACATTCGACTTCGAAGTGCCCACTTTTTTGGTCACATCCCGAACTGAAACCTCCTTCTTTTGTTCGAACACCTTTAGTATACGTTTATCCAACTGAGGGTTAGCAGGACCTTTTTTTCGACCCGTTTTCGGTTTATCCTCAAAGGTGTTATCCTCAGCGAACTTCCTGATTGCATTTCGCACGACTTTTTCACTTACTCCTTCCATTCTTGCTATCTTTCTCAGTGAAAGTCCACGCATTTCGAAACAAACTAATGAAAACGAATAAACGACTGCACAAGTGGTTAGAGAAGAGTGTAAACAACAGGACGCAGCCATAAAAATTGACAGATTCTGAATCATTGCGAAATGGCAGCGGTTTTTGGTTGCGTCCATACTTTCTGGGACAGTCTTCACAAAAAATAATAGATGAGCATTTACGTCACATTTAACAATTTAACTTCATAAGAGGAAAGAACGCGACGCGAGCTACGAAAAGTGCGACGTTTATGAAGATAACATTACTAGTGAACACCAGCGTTAGCGTTAGTTCAATTAATTACCTTTCGGAAATTCTAAAGATGAAAAAGATTAACCACGTGCTGATCGACCGTCGGAGGTTTCTGTACTACATGGAATGAAAAGTCCCGGACCTCTCACAGAAAAGAGAACAGGCCTCTATATAGCAAATTTCATGACAACCTATCCACTAGTGTTTGAATAACAACTGATCGTGTCAGACCGAGGTATGGTTTTCATCAAGCTTCGGAAAGTGACTTACCAGCCTATTCATGCATAAAAGCAACGGTGAAATTGAATGATTTGCGGTACAGATTGGTCCACCATCCCCCGTATTCTCCAGATCTGGCCCCAAGAAACTATTATTTATTTATGTACATGAAGGTACATGAAATTTCCGAAATCGAAAAAAAAAATTTGATGCCAAAAGGCTTAGAATTGCATGGAACGTTGAGATTTAGTGTCACCTCGAAAAAAAAAATTTTTTGAAAAAAATTGACTTTTCGGAACTTAGAAAAAGCTGATTTTAAAAAAAAAATTTTTTTTTTTGAGATGACACTAAATTTCGATGTTTTATGCAGTTTTAAGAGTTTTGGCATCAAAAAAAATTTTCGATTTTGGAAATTTCATGTACTCCCCCCTATGGTGCTTTTTCAAGATCGAAAATTTTCAAACCTTTACCACCGGACAGCACCCCTTACGCATGTCCGATTTAGCTTCAATTTTGCATGAGGACATTTTTCGAGGTGCTGAAACTTTTGAGCACTAGCGCTTTACGAAATTAGAAGTGATTGGCACCCTTAGATATATAAAAGTGGTAAAAATCAACGTGTTTTGTCGGTTACGTCACTTATACCATCATACATCTGGAACCAAAAGTCACAACCATTTGATCTTTGAACTTGATCAATGGTCCGACAGTAGCTTCCAAACGAGCCCAAGTTTATTCAAATTGGTAAAGCCAACTCTGAGAAAATTTAGCACGTTCAAATGTCTTCGAAAAGTGCACACATACACACACACAGACATTTTCCGATCTCGTTGAACTGAGTCGAATGGTATATAACGCTATGAGTTTCGGAGGCTCCATTCGAAAGCCGGTTTTTCCAGCAATTCTTATACCTTTCTATAGAAAATTGCAAAAAAAAACTTGTTATATGTAATGTTAAAGACATCACTGCGAGATCGACGTAGTACATTGTGCTACCAATAAATTATCCATTTCAAGTAGAAGTTCATTTGATCTTTGTAAAAAGGTTAGGATTCTGAAAAGAACTGAAGGTTACCATTTCTCCAACTTCAAACGCAGTTAACAATTATCCACTAGTACAATTCCGAACGAATCGGTTGCCTCTCGTTTGGCGAACGGCGCACAAAGTAAATCTACCACATGCTTGTGTGCCCTTCCCTACAGCGCTTAAATTCCGCACCGAATCATGACACTCATGAAGTTGGACGTCGTATGTATTTGTGACGACACTTATTCTGATTGAAAATCGATTTTAGAAAATAAAATTAATGTTCAATTATTAGAAAATCCAAATAATTCTGAAAATGGTTTGGAACTAACTATCATTTATAACCCTTAGAACTGTCGATTTGTATATGTATTCTCTGCGTTATGTTCATACTTTGGTGAGTTTTCCGCACTTGTTTTAAGCGAAAGCCCCTCTAACGGCTAAAAAAAATAACAACGCATGCAATTTTAAGGTTGATTACTTCTTTTCGGATTTTCATTAATTAATTAAATCTAACGAACGACTGATTTTGTGTAACGTTCCCCATCGTTTTCCACTTTTCGTTTTGTTTTCCCTTCAATGAAAACGACCAGAAACTGGATGTTTCAATCACTTTTGTTTGAAGCGAAACTCACACTGCGAATGTCCAACGGCAGATATGCTTACAGAAGAACTAGTTGTTTTTTTTCTCTGCGTTCAGGCTTCATGAACCGATCCTCATATTCGCAAACAAACAGGAAAATTTTGAAAATACACCCAGGTGAGCATAGTAAAGAAAGACGTAGTCCAGCGTCAAAAAAATGGTTAAAGTTTGACCCTTTTCAAACGACACTCCACATCAATTTAGGAAAAACAAGGTGTGAAAAGTGGCTGCTTGTGACAAAGTCTACATGTTCACAAAGTTCAATTGGAATCTTGTTGCAAAAATTGGGTCTAGTTAGCGCACAATTTCTATGTCGATGAATTAGGTTTCGGTGAAATGACCTATTCGGAGAAACGGGTTTCGTTGAAACGACTATTTTAGCTACGGTAGTCGAATCGGCTTCTCGTGTAATGTTTTTTTTTTCGCGATTATTTCTAAAAAAATGTTAGTTATGACTTGTGTACTCTTGTGTACAACTAATCGGATGTGTCCTCAACGCGTATAATAATACCTTCAGCCTTCATCGAACTATTTCGAGCAGGGCCGGTGAAAGAGGTGGGTACGGTGGGTAGCACTACCCACCAGAAAATTCCAAGGGTGGGTAATCACCCACCTGAAATTTCGAACAAAAAACAATGGAAATATTAGCATTATTCATAATAAGAAGAATATTTTATTGTAATACGGAATAATAAATAAAATCAAAATTATAGAATCAGCAAGGATGTGAAGGTTTTTTCCAAGTGGGTGCCGCGATTGCTTTCGATGGAACAAAAACAGCAACGAGTCGATGATTCAGAAAGCAGTTTAAATTGAACGAATTGGGCTTTGATCTGCTTCCCGACCCCCTATTCGCCAGATTTAGCTCCCAGTGACTACTGGCTCTTTGCTGATCTAAAAAAAAATGCTCCAGGGAAAAAGATTTGGCTCAAATGAGGAGGTCATCGCTGAAACTGAAGCTTATTTTGAAGCGAAAGATTAATTTTTTTATAAACATGGTATTGAAAAATTGGAAAAACGTTGGAACCATTGTATCACCCTAAAAGGTGATTATGTTGATGAATACAAAAAAACATGAAAAAAAATGTTGTTTCCATTGTTAGTCTCGGGACTTATTGACGACCCATGTGTTACATACAAGTTCACGGTTTCCGTTAAATTTCTGCGTTTCAATGAGTGTGTTCGCTTGTAATAAAATCACTCATACAAACCAAGATTCTGTATCGAATAAACTTGAACTCTGTGTGGTTCAGAAAAGAAGTAAAAGTTGCTAACACATCATTTAAACAGTCCAGGAACTAACCAGAAAAAGATAATTTCGTGTGCAGGCATATTTTTTATTTATCAACATTATCATCTTCAAATGACATACAATCGTTCTAGCACTTTTCCTTATTTTTTAATTTTACTTCACTGGTCTCAACATCGGCTTCCTTTGCGGCGATGGCTGTCTTATTCGAGTCAAAAATTTTTCGCTGGCGTGTCTTTTTCTGATCCGCAAAGGACAAGCAACCGCTGGGGGCTAGGTAATTGTAAACAAGGTGGATGAGGGGAAACAGATCGCAGCCCAATTCGTTTAATTTTTTCATTGTTTTCATTGACTTATGGCACGGTGCATTGTCTTGGTTGACGGTGAATCACTTTTGATGGTACTTTCCCGTTCAAGATAGTCGATGTTAATTATACCTCGAACATCTAAAAAACTTATGTCATGATTGTTCCAGTTACCTGTTACGTTTTCAGATGGCTTTCCCAGTCTGAATGCTGGTATGACTACGGATAAAAATAGTGAATCCATGTTTCGTCCACTGTTTCATACCAACGCATTCCATTTTATTGCGGCCGACTTTTGTTAATTATGAGCCGATTGAAGTCTTTGAAGGTTGGTACTTTGAATTGAAAAAAAATATTGGCAGTGATTTTGAAACCAGGTTAAACCTTAGATGCGAAATTTTGCTTTAAAACTTAGTACCGAAAACTCTTCAAACTTCTAATTGACGCGTTTCATGAAAAGTTTTATAGAATCAATTTTTTATTGAAAAGAAAACGACTGCACTTTTTAGGGATAAATATCATTTCCATTAGAATAGAGAAAAGCTTCGAAATAGTGGGTCGTTCTCAGCAGTATTAAAAAACGGTAACCGGCCCTGATTTCGAGTGATGCACATCCTCTGGAAATCCTCTTCTCAGTCGGATAGAAGACAGTTTTGCGCTTGTACGCAGCGAATCGCCGTAATCAGTAGATCCATTCGCATCGAGGATCCAACTCAACAGCTTCCTAAATCGTTTTTTGTTTACTCTCTCATTCGTAAATGATCGCATCCAAAAAAAAAACGAAGAGAGACACGTCTCTCACTGCAACAAAAGAGAGTATCACTGTCAAACGTCACTAGCGTTCACCTACAAGACGAAACAAAAATAATGTCTGCAGAGAGATTCAGTCCAATTTCAATTCTCATTCTTTCTTTTATATAATGATAATCTGTGAAGTTTGAGTTTAAGGAGTGTCTAAAATATGCTAAATTGAAGTAATCACATCGTGGAAACTCTTTGAAAACCAAAACTACTATAGATACGAGCACCAACAGGTGAAAATCTTTGTGATTCGATTCTCGAAACTTTGGTTGAATATCGGTTCTGCACAGTATACGATTTTCACTGAAAACCGAAAATGACTGAAAGGGAAAATGAACGATCTCGTTCTCCAAATGCGCAAGCAGAGCTGAAAATGACATTTATTTATTTTTCGTCGTTTTCGTTTTGAGGCACTGAAGTTATCGCGATTCACCTTCTCAAAAAAAAAATTGAGCGGAGTGAAGAAAGTTTGTGATTATACCTCAGGAACCGGAACTGACAGTCATTTGATTTTCGCATTTGATCAATGGCACCACAGTAGCGTTCAAATTTACCAAAGCTTGTGCGGAGAAGACTAAACCGAGAGGTAAAGATTCCGTTTTGTCGGTTACGTCACTTATATCATTGCATCTCCGGAACTGTGACAACTATTTGGTCTATAAACTTGATTCTCAATCTAAGAGTAGCTTCCAAACGAGTCTAAGTTCGATAAGCATTTTCGATCAAATTTAGTAAAAAGAAATTTTTTCAGCAATATCGTTTCTATAGCGAAAGGCAGAAAGCAATAATGGCATGATTTCCAAGTAGCATAAACCGAAAAATTTAACTTAAGAGACTTCTTTCGGTATCGTTGTTTAGAAGTTGAGAGGTTGAGTCATTGTCAACAGAATATTTATTACCAAATCTTGATCAAATCAAATCAAATTTATTTTTTTTTTTATTTAAAAGATGTTTTTTATTCAGGCCTATTTGCGTACAAGCTTTACGTGGCCGAATTAGCCGATTTTTTAAATAAACAATGTTTTGAAGTGGATCTCGTTGTCACTCTTTTTCTAGGAGGAGAAGAGCTTCCATTTCCCTCCTGCGAGGGTTGAGGGGCACTTTCAAATCAAATTTGAATACAATTATGTTTGCCAGCCAGCTTCATACAAATGAAATCCTACATGCTCACGAGAATAAGAGGCATGCAGTGTCCCTAGTTTAATGTCACCCGTATTCAGCTTAGTTTCACATTAGAAAACTAGTAAGTTGGCTTTTTTTTTTCTAGAAACCACGTTTTGAACCTTTCTCTATAGAAAGGTAATAGAGTTGCTGAAAACCCCAACTTTCGATCGGAACTTGGAGATCCCTAGTGTTCTATACCATTCGACTCAGTTCGTCGAGTATGCAAAATATCTGTAATATACACATGTATATAACGTTTTTTTGCACTTTTTTTCGGTGATGGCTGGGCCGATTTTTACAAACTTTGATTCAAATGAAAGGTCTTGCGATTCCATACAAAATCCCTGAATTTTGTCTGGCCCTGACTTCCTGTACCGAAGTTATGAGGTAAAATGTGCACAAAACAGAAAATAAGCTTACTCATTTTTCTCAGAGATGGCGTGACCGATTTTTAGAAACTTAGGGTCTTCACAACACTCCTGAATTGCGATTATAGGGTAATTAGTGAAAAGAATCCAATTTCAAATTACTTACTCACTGTTCTCAGAGATGGTGGCATGACTGATGTTTACAAATTTAGATTTTATGGATGATTTTATGGTTCATTACAAAACTTCAGAATTACAACTAGATCTGACTTCCGGTTCCGGAATTATAGGGTAAAGTGTGTTGAAAATTTTACACCATCACTTAGAGGGTCAAACAAAACTCGTAGAAGATTTCAAAATCGGCCGTTTTCCCAAACAGATCTCATTCATTCAATTCAATTCAATTATCTGCGATGATTTGACCGATTTTAGATAGTTAGCGTTCAACTTCCGAGCCAAACAGTCGATGTTTTCTCAGGAGTCGCACAATCTATTCACTACGTTTATTTGCCAATCAGATCGTTCAAATTCAAGTACAGTGCTCGCGAAATCCGCGAAGTAAACGCCGGGATGCGTGAAAACACGTTTCGGATCGATTACTCGAGTTTTCCGAAACACTTTTCGCACGAAGTGATCCATAAATTCGTCGGAAAGGAGCTTGGTTTAACCCGCGAAAATGTTCTTCAACTTCAGCCAAGCAGACGGCTTGGGTGCACCTTCGTGAAGGTCAGTAACCTCGAGCTAGCCGAGAAGATTGTTGAGCAACACGACAACAAGCACGAGTTCAACGTCGACGGGAAGTCCTACAAGTTACGAATAACGATGGAGGACGGGGCGGTTGATGTACAAATATTCGATCTTCCCGAAGACGTCACTAACACTCAAATCGCGTCTTTTCTCGCTGACTACGGCGAGGTGCTAAAAGTTCGTGACCTCTATTGGGATAATCGATACGGTGTTTTCGAAGGAGTAAAGACTGGTGTGCGTATCGCTCGGATGGTGGTGAAAAAGAATATCCCCTCACTCGTAACCATCCAGGGGGAAGATACAGCGGTAGGTTACAAGGGGCAGCGGCACACTTGCTTACATTGCCACGAATTTGTACACATTGGCATCCCGTGTGTGCAAAACAAGAAACTACTAGTGCAGAAGCTCACTGCGGATCTCTCATACGCGAACGTCACGAAAATGTCGGCCCAGCCGAAGAAGACAGCACCGATGAAAAAACCACCGCGGCAGCAGCCAGCGGACACACAATCCTCGCCCGAACCCGCGGGACTCCAACCAAGCATTTCGATCCTCGACCCGAAGATAGCCGAGACACAGCAGAACATCACAATGGCTCCCCCAGTTACACCTGCTTCCATCCAGCAGAGAATCACTGCAGCACAAGCTGCCCCCCAGCCCTGGATACCGGCAACTCTCAGTGCACAACGGAAAAACGATGGCAACGAAACGGACAGCTCGCAGACATCGAACGGTCCACGCCGTTCGAACAGACAGCCGAACAAAAAATTGAAACCCAGCAAAGGCGAGTCTGCACACGACCTATCGGATAGTGAAATGAAATGTTGATGGACTTCGTCAGCGTTAACATTGGAACCGTCAATATAAACACGATAACCAACGAAACAAAACTGAGCGCTCTCCGCACTTTCGTCCGATCGATGGATCTCGATATTGTCTTCTTACAAGAAGTTGAAAACGAAACACTAACATTACCCGGCTACAACGTGGTTTGCAATGTGGACCATGCGAGGAGAGGTACTGCTATTGCTCTCAAAGAACACATGAAATTCTCTCATGTAGAAAAGAGCCTGGACGGGAGATTGATCGCACTGCGTGTAAATAATGTTACACTGTGTAATATATACGCTCCATCCGGTACTGCTCTTCGAGCGCAACGCGAGCGTTTCTTCAACACAACTGTCGCTTACTACCTCCGTCATCGGACAGAACACACCATCTTCGGTGGCGATTTTAACTGCGTGTTGAGAATATGCGATGCTACAGGAACGAACGCTAGCCGATCGTTACAATCAGCCGTCCAACAACTACATCTGCATAACGTGTGGATCCAGCTTCGACCACGTGACATCGAGTACACCTACATCACGCACAACTCTTCGTCTAGGCTCGATCGCCTGTATGTAAGCGCTGGCTTGCGAAATCATCTGAGAGCCACAGCCACTCACGTCTGCTGCTTCTCCGATCACAAAGCTGTCACCGCAAGAATTTGCCTTCCTTTCACCGATAGACCTCACGGTACCGGATTTTGGTCGCTTCGCCCACATCTTTTGACTTCCGAGAATATTGACGAGTTTCAAATTCGGTGGCATTCCTTTCGTGACCGTCGTATCGATCGGATGGTAGTTTGCATTAGAGCAGCTGTGCGTTAATCCATTCTAATCCGTTTCAAGGTCATTTAATATCAGATCTTTTGTTCGTGAGCTTGTGCAGTAGATCAATACAGTATAAACAATAAATACCGTTAGACAGTGCCGGGTGCTATTGTGTTAAAACAATAAGAACAGTGAACCGACGTTTAGTGTGGTGCCGTGAACCGGTGCTGTGTGCATACACAGAAAAAAAATTTTAAATTTAAACGCCATGTATATAATTAAACTCGTAAATATACATTTATGTAATCAACAATTGAATTGAAATTTAAGCGCAAAATAATGTACATAATTAGAGCATCAAAATACATGTGAATTTATATTGTTTTTTGCTTAATTGTACAGCACATTTTAATTTTCAATTGCTAGTTTAAAAACAATGTTGAGTTCTTGAATTTCTCATAATCGGAACTGTAATTTTCAACCGACATGTAAAATCAAAACAACATTCATTGAAATTTCATAAACAAAACAAATGGCTGCCGCGATAAATTGCACGTCAACTTTTATCCATCTGTTTATAATTTGTAGTGTTCTGTGCGGAAATAATGTCAATTGAAATAAGTTGTAAGTTTTGTGTGACTGTTTTCAAAGATATAGAACATTTTATTTACCATATGCGAGTGCATAAATATCAACGATATTTTGAATGCCCGATTTCGGAGTGTGCAGTACGTTGCCGATCTTTCGAGTCTTTTAAAAAACATCTTAGACAACGACATGTTGAAATAAAACTTCAACGTACTTTCCGTTGCTCCGTCTCGTCGTGTAATTCCGTTGAAGACAGTGTAAAGTTGATGGCCAAACATATGACGAAACATCTGAAATCCGGTCAACCCGTGTTTTGTCCGTTTGGTTGCATATGCAAAAAACCTTTCGTAACTGTAAACAGTATGCGAATTCACAACATGTACTTCCACCGGAACGGAAACATCCGAATAGATAGTGATGAAAGTTTATTGAAACAGACCTCCGTTCCACAGTTGGACTTTCTCCAGTTAAATGAATCTTGTTCGTTGAATGCATGTTCAGAGTCTCCAAATCCACTAAACACCTTTTATAAAACTAACGAGAACATATGTAACATTTTCGGAAACCTATTTCTCAAACTGTTATCAAAAAAACATGTGACAGAATCCGCAATACAGGAAGTAGTAGTGGCGTTGGGGGAGGCTGTTTCGGTTCAAACAAATAGCTTCAAAAATTTCTGCTTATCGATCGATTACGGAATCAACGAACAAAAAAATAACAATTCACATCATTTAGAACGAAATTTCTGCAATATCTTCGATATCATGTTCGGACCTATGGGACTATTTCGATCACCTTACATGCGAAAAAAGTTTTATCGCGAGCATTACAGTTTTGTCTCTTCAATTCCTATTGCACTTCAAAAAGACAATGAACATAAAGACGCTTTCTACTACTATGTACCAATATTGGAAACACTGACCGCGATGCTCAATGATCCAACAATTTACAACGCTGTATTTCGGAAAAAACTCAAAGTGTCTGGTTACCTGACAGATTTCGACGACGGTACCAAGTTTAAAACCAGTTCATTTTTCTCCGATAAGACATTAAATCTTTTTTTATATCAAGATGCTGCTGAGATGGTTGTTAATGCTATTGGCAACGCCACTGGCCGATATAAATTATTATGCGTTTACATGATAATTGGAAACATTGATTCACATTTACGATGTAAAACCGAAAATGTGCAACTAATACTTCTTTGCAAAAATAAGGATTTTTCTTATTTCGGTTCGAATTGCATATTTCGACGACTCGTTGAAGATATTAAAATACTGGAAGAAAACGGGATTGTTGTACATGGTGGGGGATTTCCTGAAACTATACGAGGTTCAATATTTACTACAATGAATGATAACTTGGGAGCACATCAAATAGGAGGTCTTGTAGAGAATTTTTCAACAAGCTCTCACTTCTGTAGAACTTGTTATATTGATCACAAGTCGTTCAAAATTGATAGCTTGAATAAGGCAGAAATGAGGAATCCTGAAACGCATAAACATGACATTCAGATGATCACAAACAATGCAAGTTGTATACCTTTCCGAGGAATAAAATCAGAATGTATATTTGATGAATTGCAACACTTCAAAATGTTTGATCTAGGAGCCGCTCCGTGTATAGCTCACGACTTATTTGAAGGATGGATTAACAATGATCTATTTTTAATACTGAAACGCATCTGCAAAGAGAAACATATATCTCCTTTGTACATTCAAGGTAGAATGAACGAAGTTTGTCATAAATTGAAACTGGACACGAAAATTGCCATTGACTTTACTAGAAAATCCAGAAACATAAAAGCAAAGGCTTGTGATATCTGGCACATTGTTCAAATTCTTCCATTTTTGTTTATAAATAAATCAATTGATTATAACGACCCGATAATACATATGCTGTTGCTGATTAAAAACATCACAGACATTATCACTACACCAGTTGTATCTCAAAATCAAATTCACCTGCTACGATCACTAATAACGGAATACATTGAACTTCGAACTCATCACTTTGATACTCCACTTAGACCTAAACATCATTTCACCACCCACTATCCTTGGATCATATCGAGACTTGGACCTCTTATGTCCTTCTGCACTTTATTTTGTGAAAGAAAACATTGTTTTTTTAAGCGAGCTCTACGAAGCACTCTTAATTTCAAAAACGTCGTGAAGTTCTGTGCGGAGCAACATCAGTTTTACCAAGCTCTACTAACACAAGAAAATGCTCGTTTTGAAAGGCATTTTTTGGTATCAAAGTTTGTAGAAACGTATAAAGACCTCCCTGAGGTAATGCAATCGGAATTACGGAAATTTTGCCTCCTAGACCTAGTGTCACTCTATGCCGAAAAAGCATCATATTGTGGACACGATTATGAGAAAAATGATTTCATATTCCTCGAACATGATGAGTATGGTGAAAAATTCTATGTGGTTCAAATTCAGCTGTTGATTTTCAACAAATACACTGAACAAGTTTTTGTTTTTGGACTAAAACATTCCGTTCTCCAATCTCCCGACAAAGGAACTCTGGAAATCAATTTAAATCCACTGCTAGTTGTTGCTAAAAATATTAAGGATTTTGTCGACCGAACTCCTTTGAAATCGTTTCTTGAAAATAAAAGGCTTTATTTATTCATTCAGCATGCGATTCCTTTGGTTTGAGCACCTGATATTAAAAACTTCAAATAAAAATACAGAATGGCGACCAATATTAAAATTTACAAAATATGCGACGCGTCTCGATTCAACAGAATGGCCCTACCGGCTCTTTCCAGCGTCTCCAGTTTATTAGAACAAGGTAAGAATTGCCATGTATTTTCCAATACTACTTAATCTCTAATTTTTTGTTTTTCTTCTTTATTTATTAGCATCAATTACATTAGGCAAAAATTTTGAAACTATATACATAGAAGCTGATGGATGTAAAATCATCTCTGACTTAGCATTAGCCGCCTTCGAAACTCAGCTGTTAATGGTAACTGAGGAAGATGAAGCTTGGACACCAAACTTTCAGCCACAAACGAAACAACAATCAGCTTTAGAAATTTCAGGTACGTTGAAAATTTATATCTGTGTTGATTTCCATACGAACGA
Source organism: Malaya genurostris (assembly GCF_030247185.1). Lineage (NCBI taxonomy): Eukaryota > Metazoa > Arthropoda > Insecta > Diptera > Culicidae > Malaya > Malaya genurostris. The sequence goes on along the minus strand of NC_080571.1, from coordinate 338,912,944 downwards.
ATCGTAAGCTCTCACTATTTTTTACTGTGGTGGTAATACTAACTCTATTATTGAGTTTCCTGTATTTAAATATTAGAAAACTCAAATTCGAGAATACATAATAAAGTAGTATATAATCCTTTCCTTGTTTGCCGTAAATACACAATACTTATAACTTACAAACAAATTTCCATCGTTAAGACATAAATATTTATTGTCAAAAATTTCAGTACCCAATAATCATCTCGTAATTATCATTTCACACATCGTTACAGAGCGATGGAAAGATTGTCCAATACCTACATACGACCTATTCTGGCAAAAAAAATGTAATCCTTATCCATATCTTTTCAATAAGTTCCAGAAAGCATATTTTGTCGTGAAGCTAGAAACTGTTGGTTTCGCCTAATGTGCACAATATTTGGTATTTGCTTCTTTGTTGTGAATCGCAACTACTGAGGATAAGTCCATTGCAATGCCTAAAATATCAATGTTTTGATCAATTAACTTCGACATCATTGTTTTTCATTCGTCCGAATGAATAAACTTCACAAAAAATCTTACCTTACTCCTGAGTAAATCTTAATTTGTATCTTGATTTCATATTTCGTTCAAAAAAAATTGCAATGCGAACGCGGTATTGGTCAGGGATGCCAGGTTCTTTTTTTTTAATTTGTTATTGCAAAACCAGTCTGTGCAAAATCTGATCGGAATCATTTTGGTAAGCAAAAAAAGGTCTCGCTACTTCCAAACGTCCTGTCGGAAATTTATTTCATCTCGGATTTCCCGAGCAAATTGAAGACTTTTTGGGGTCATCATCTGTGATAATCACAGATTAATCTGTGAACCTGCCATCCCTGGAGTTGGTAACCTAAACTGTAATATATACGAAAATGCAGAGATACCAGATCGTTTATTTTAAAATCTGTGTTTTCCAGAAAATTCGTGAAGAAAATACTAGGTCCCGTACGATACACTCTTGTAAGTACGAATATCAAGTACGTTTTTACAAGTAGTATTTGAAATTTGAGGAATCTGTGTTTGTCTGTCTTTACTTTCAAAAAAGCTTTAGAGAAGTACAATTTTGGAAATCTCCAACATATTAGAAATCCGTGAAACGCATATAATTTGTACACCTGGCATCTCTGCAAAAATGTCATGAGAATGAAATGTTACACGCTCGTTATATATTAGTCTAAAGTGAGTACAATTTCATTTTCTTTCGCTGAAATGGAACTACTATATAGTGTAACTTGCTTTTTATTCATGCCAAACCGCGGATGTTTTATATGGGAGATTTACAATAGAACTGAAACTGGAACAAACGTATCTCCGTTTAGTTTAATTTATTCGTAATTCCTTCGTATTTTCTAGTAATAATTCTATCATCCAATTTTTTACTATCTACAAACTTTTTGTTTTATATTATCTACAAAATTTTCGTTGCATACCTATTCATTTTATGGGTACCATTGTTTTTTATGTTACAGTTTGGCATTGAAAATGTAATACTTTGTTTTGCACAGTATTCTGCTCTGCTAAAGCATTGTAATAATAATCCAAATTAATCGGGTCCAATTATTTTTGGGTTGCTTATTCACATTAGTATCTAACGTTCAATTATCGTGTAAGTAAATGTGTTGCCATATTAAACGATTTTCTGTAAAACCACCATTTTCCAATTGATGTCGTTACACATGTCGCTTTTTTAAAACAATAATAAGCCAGATGACATTCACTTTGAAAAGGAATTCTAAAAAGTTCAGCACTCGCTGAAAGTTATTCACAACAGTAAACGCAAAGAAAGGATTTTTTAGACAGATTTCAGGAGAGAATTTCGATAGATTCTCATGGCATCCCTGTGTGAAGATGCTATAAACATAGCAGCAGAGTTGCCATTTTAAAATCTGTGTTTCAACTTGAAAAATCTGTGTACCATGTGTGTCGCATATGCTCAATCATAATCTGTAAAACACTTTTTGAAAATCTGCCTTTTTTATGAAATAATAATAAAAATCTGTAAAATCTGTAAATTTTGATGAAATATGTGTGGCAAAATAGGCGAAAAAAAACTGTGATTTTACAGAAAAATCTGCGAATATGGTAACTCTGCATAGCTGTAGTCAAAAACATTTGGAAGCATATTGTGATCGGCTCATAACCACAAGTAAATGTGATGTTCGCTTTTGCAGCAAATACGATTCGGGTACGTGTAAAATTATTTTCTATAGATACATGAAAGTTAACCAAAAATTGTTATTTCCGCAAAAATTCATTTGCATTGCAAGCATTTAAAAAAATCAGAACTTTCACAAAAGCCACTTATTCCTTAAAATACAGTACGAAATAAAAATTCTGCTTTCATCTTATACAGGATCAGTTTTCATGGGCTCATCCCAAGATCAATCAGGTTTGCCTGAGGAAGAAATACCCTTAATCGCTTCTGTCACGTCGAATACTGGAATGACACAAGCAGAAAATATAATGGACGATGCCGAGATGATCACCGTAGAATTCACAGAAGATAAATTTCAAGTTGCTGTACAGAACAAATCAAATTCAAATGTTGATAGCGAGGAGGACACTTCTGATAGTATTGAAGATTTCTCATCAAATATAATCGAGCGAACTTTTGATGCGACGGAGCAGCATGTGCTGGTGACTGGAAATGTACCAACAGCAGTGAGAGCAGAGTTTTTTCGACCTTGTGATCAACGCTATGAAAATTTAACCAGGCAGATTCGCAGGGCCAGTAACGATATAGAAAATCAATCTCCAAATTCCAACAAAAAATGTAACTCTTCGGATGGTGTACATCTTCAGAAAAGTGGTAAAAAACACGCTTCAACAGAGATGAAATTTCGGTGTTTTAATATTAATTGGAACAAAATCAGTGACCGACTTTTAGATCGTTTACGATCTTTGCAAGAATTTAAAATAAATAATCCAGGTATATTCATTCCCGCATCCATCCGTGTTACCAAGACTGATTTGACCGCATTAACGAATGCTGTGGTTGACCAGCTCCGTATGATAGACTCAATGATCCGAGCTGAGACTATGGAAACTGTGTCACGTCAAATTTTTGAAAAATTCCCGGCTTTAGATTACACGGATGATGATGGTTTTGGAGCCGGACAAGGTTACGTTGAGTTAAAATACAAAATGATCAATCGCAATAATTATTTAAATCGATTTAAAAGCTGTCGGGCATCAATTTCGGATATCGTAATGAATTTGAAGAAAAAGCGAAATTCTCGAGCAGGAACACGCAAGGAATATTGGGAGAAAACATCCAATATATGTGGAAAGCATATTCTGTCGAAGTTATCCCGAGATGAGCCAAATTTAATGACGAACGATTTTCTACTACAATCACAGGCTTACGTAAGACACAAATTGGACGAGAAAGTCGAGACAACTGTAATGCTATCACAGCTTCCCGTTCTTCGACGTAGGATATTACTCAATTTTCATTTCGAAAAGGCAACTGGAGTTAACGTTAATGATTTCCGGAGGTATTTTTTGATGAAAAAAGAAAAAATCATCCAATACTCACTTGTTAAAAATAAGAACTTGCACTTGAGTGAAAAATCGTCCGATTATGACATTCTTCAGTTTTTATGCTCGCTTGTAGGAGAGAGTTTCAGCGAAATAATCATCCACAAAGAAGTAAACGTTGTTCATAATTGTCTAATCCATGTTTCTGAATTAATTTTTTTGTACCGTAGATTGGCAGCCGTATTGATGATATCATCGTAGATAATCCTGGACCGGTACTGGCAGCTGTTGGTGAGTAGAACGTAGGAACTAGTTTCATACAAATGTGCTCCTTATTACTTTACCTTTATTCTATATCTGTTTGAATGTGAAGATGATGATCATCATATGTTTTTTGTTGTATCATTTTAGATGTTGGAAATGACAAAACAATGTTTTATTGTTATGCAAATGATGTGCGTCTTTCAGAGGGAGCGGAGGATATACTAACAGGAATGGAGGATCTTTTTACCATCTATTTTGTTCATAATTTTATGTATGCTAAATCTGTTTCCAAATTTTTGGAGCTACTACAGGAATATTTTTTTAAAATAATTACTTTCGTTGCATCAAAGTCTACTGCAAGTCGAATAGGTCAAAGACAGAGAAGAGTGAGAAAAGTTATTGCAGATATATCTAATTTCGATGTAGCCTTTGAAGAAGCTACTGAATAATGTAATGTCATTTATTATTCCCTGAGAACAAAACCAATTAAAGTCCATTAATTTTTCTGTATTTGTGTATTTATTTCAATGCCTGGCTAATGCATTAATTTATAATTCATGCATACACACACATCGATATACATATTACATGAGAGTAAAATTAAACTGAAATGTTAATATACAGTAAAAGCAATAAAACATTATTTCGTTGAAAATTAAATTCAGTTGAATTTTACAAGAACACAATCTCAATTCATGCAAATTCGTTGAATGATTGAATTTTACATTTATTTCCGTGCTCCAAATATGTGCATGAAAATGAATGTGAAATTACATAAAAATTTTAACTGTGTATTTATTCTCGGAGGTCGTTGTAACTAACGCTTGGCCTCAGCGGCCGAGTTGCTACGGATCATTAGCTAAGTATAATATTTTTTCCCTTCGTGTCCCTTTATCGTCTTATATTTTGACTCCCCCTATAATTTGCGCGGAACCTCAACCGCGCTATGGCAAGTCCATTAAATTCTCCCCTGCCCCCCGAAGATAAAATGGAAACAGATTTTAAATCTGCCCCAAATAGTAAGACTCACCGGGTTAAACAGTATCCCGAAGAGCCTTCACCCTCGGCCGGCCTTTATGTGGTTTATTTTCGGACCAAAGAGAAGAATAAACCGCTTAATATTTTGAAAATATCTAAAGACTTGGAGTCGAAATATACAACATTGAAATTTATTTCAAAAATTCGTCCCGATAAGCTCAGGGTCTCGTTGACCAGTCTGAAACATGCTAATGAGATCGCTCGAAACGATCACTTTACGCGGGACTACCGCGTTTATATACCAGCTCGCGAAGTCGAGATAGACGGAGTGATCACGGATCCAAGTCTGACATGCGAGGACATTCTCAAACATGGGGTCGGATGTTTTAAAGATCCCTTGCTTAAGAATGTCAAGATACTGGACTGCAAACGTTTGCATTCAGTATCGATCGCCGCGGATGGGACAAAGTCTTATCCCCACTCGGACTCGTATCGGGTGACCTTCTCCGGCTCGGCTTTGCCGAAATTCGTTCTCCTGGCCAGGGTTCGTCTACCTGTACGACTTTTCGTACCACGGGTAATGAATTGCACTAGTTGTCAACAACTAGGACACACAGCTTCCCATTGTGGAAATCGGCCCCGCTGCTCGAAGTGTGGAGAGAGTCATGCGGATGGCGTTTGCGACAGAGACATTGAAAAGTGTCTTTACTGTGGGGCGGCCCCGCATGACCTCACAGCATGTTCTGCGTATAAATTGCGTGGAGATCATTTGAAACGATCTCTCAAGCAACGATCAAACCGCTCGTTCGCAGAAATGCTGAAAATCGCCACACCACCTGAACAGAACCCCTACACCTGTTTGTCTGCGGACGATTGCGACTCTGACGATCCTCAAGAAGGTACATCTTCAACTGTCCCTCGTAGTTTTAGGAAGAGGAAAAATATATCATCTCCTAAACTCCCTAGAAAGGGTTCGAAGATATCTCTTGAAGGCCCTCCAAAAGTAACAGCAGAAGGAAGTGTTGGTAAAAAAACGAAAAGAAGAAACCAAAAGCTCCTAGTTCCGGAGACTTGAAATCGGAGAAAGAATATCCAACACTTCCGGGGACACCCAAAACCCCGAAAGTCCCCAAGGAACCAGAAAACACATCAAGTGCTGGACTTGTAAAATTCAGTGACATTGTGGACTTTATATTTTCCGTCTTCAACATTTCTGACCCCCTAAAAGGTATTTTGATGACTTTCCTGCCAAAAGTTAAAATGTTTTTGATGCAGCTGACTGCAAAATGGCCCCTCCTCTCAGCAATCGTTTCCTTCGATGGCTAATTTTTCGAACGAGGTCAAGGATTCGATCACTGTTTTACAGTGGAACTGTAGAAGTATCATCCCGAAAATAGATCCTTTTAAATACTTAGTAAATAATCTGAAATGTGACGCATTTGCATTGTGCGAAACTTGGTTAACTTCTGATGTATCACTAAACTTCCACGATTTTAACATTATTCGCCTGGATCGAGATAATCCCTACGGAGGAGTACTTTTGGGGATCAAAAAGTGCTATTCCTTCTTTCGAATTAACCTCCCCTCGATATCAGGTATTGAAGTTGCCGCATGTCATGTCACAATTAAAGGCAAGGACCTTTGTATTGCTTCCATCTATATTCCCCCTAGAGCCTCAGTTGGGTACCACTGGCTCAGCAGTATCATGCAACTTCTTCCCGCACCGACGTTAGTTTTAGGAGACTTTAACTCTCACGGTACGGGATGGGGTTGTCTTCATGATGATAACAGATCAGCTATGATCCATGATATTTGCGACAACTTCAATATGACAATCTTGAATACGGGAGAAATGACACGAATTCCCGCACCACCAGCAAGACCAAGTGCGCTGGACTTATCCCTCTGCTCGACATCGCTACGGTTGGATTGCACGTGGAAGGTAATCCCTGATCCCCACGGTAGCGATCATCTGCCTATCGTAATTTCAATCGCCAGCGGATTAAGACCATCGGAAACAATCAATGTTTTGTATGACCTCACACGAAATATTGATTGGAAATGCTACGCAATATCGATATCTGAGAAACTAGAAACAACACAAGAACTTCCTCCGGAGGAAGAGTATACGTTTATGGCTGGCTTGATTCTCGACACTGCGATTCAAGCTCAGACGAAACGTATACCCGGCGCGAATACTAACATTCGTCCTCCCAACCCGTGGTGGGACAAAAAGTGCTCATCACTGAACGCGGAAAGATCTTTAGCATTCAAAAAGTTCAGAAAATATGGAACACCTGATAATTATAGAAATTACGCAGCGCTAGATAAGCAAATGAAGAACTTAGTTAAAGCAAAGAAACTAGGTTACTGGCGACGGTTTGTTGACGGATTAACAAAAGAAACATCGATGAGCACTCTTTGGAACACAGCCCGACGAATGCGCAACCAAAACACAACGAACGAAAGCGAGGAATATTCTAACCGCTGGATATTCGATTCCGCTAAAAAAGTATGTCCTGATTCTGTTCCGGAATACTTCGAATACAAACGAAACACCGTTTTCGATGGTAGAGTTCTCACTTGCGCTCTTGTCGTGTAACAATAAGGCCCCGGGGTTAGACAGAATTAAATTCAACTTGTTGAAAAAGCTTCCTGACTCTGCCAAAAGGCGCTTGCTGAATTTGTTTAACAAGTTCCTCGAGGGTAATATTGTTCCACACGACTGGAGACAAGTGAGAGTTATCGCCATTCAAAAACCTGGGAAACCAGCCTCCGATCACAATTCGTATCGGCCGATTGCTATGCTTTCCTGTATCCGGAAGTTGTTCGAAAAAATGATTCTCTTCCGTCTAGACAATTGGGTCGAGACTAATGGTTTACTTTCAGATACACAATTCGGCTTCCGCAGGGGTAAAGGAACGAACGATTGTCTTGCGTTGCTCTCAACCGAAATTCAAATGGCATTTGCTCGTAAAGAACAAATGGCATCAGTATTCCTAGATATCAAGGGGGCTTTTGATTCAGTTTCTATAAATATCCTATCTAAGAAGCTGCACCAGCATGGTCTTTCGCCGGTTTTGAATACCTTTTTACATAATCTATTGTCCGAGAAACACATGTATTTTGCACATGGTGATTTGTCGACAATACGATTCAGTTACATGGGTCTTCCTCAGGGCTCATGCTTAAGCCCCCTTTTATATAACTTTTACGTAAACAACATTGATGAATGTATCAACACATCTTGCACGCTAAGACAACTTGCCGACGACAGCGTTGTGTCCATTATAGGACCCAAAGCTGCCGATCTCCAAGGACCATTACAAGATACCCTCGACAACTTGTCGACATGGGCTCTTCAAATGGGTATCGAGTTCTCTACGGAGAAAACTGAGCTGGTCGTATTTTCAAGAAAGCGAGAACCAGCACAACTACAGCTTCAACTAGGGGGTGGAACCATAGCTCAGGTCTTCACATTTAAATATCTCGGGGTCTGGTTCGACTCCAAAGGCACCTGGGGATGTCACATTAGATATCTGAAACAAAAATGCCAGCAGAGAATCAATTTTCTTCGCACAATAACCGGAACTTGGTGGGGTGCAAACCCAGGAGACCTGATCAGGCTGTACCAAACAACGATATTGTCCGTAATGGAATATGGATGCTTCTGCTTCCGATCTGCCGCGAACACCCATTTCATTAAACTGGAAAGAATTCAGTATCGTTGTTTGCGTATTGCCTTAGGTTGCATGCAGTCGACTCATACGATGAGTCTCGAAGTGCTCGCGGGCGTCTTACCGTTGAAAAACCGATTCTGGGATCTCTCATATCGATTGCTAATCCGATGCGATATCTTAAATCCGATGGTGATTGAAAACTTCGAAAGGCTTGTCGAGCTCAATTCTCAGACCCGTTTTATGTCCTTGTATTTTGATTACATGGCTCAGAATATTAATCCTTCTTCGTTTGTTTCCAACCGTGCTCATTTCTTGGATACTACTAATTCTACTGTGTTTTTCGACACATCCATGAGAGAAGAAATTCGTGGAATTCCGGACCACGTGCGCCCTCAAGTGGCCCCAAATATTTTTTATAATAAATTTAGAACAGTCAACTGTGAAAAGATGTTTTACACTGACGGATCAAACATCAACAGGTCCACAGGCTTCGGAATCTTCAATCAGAACATCACCGCTTCGTACAAACTCAGTGATCCGGCTTCAGTCTACGTCGCAGAATTAGCTGCTATTCAGTACACCCTCGAGATCATTGAAACCTTGCCCAAAGACCATTACTTCATTGTCACGGACAGTCTAAGCTCAATAGAAGCTCTCCGGGCAATGAAGTCAGGAAAGTATCCCCCATATTTCCTGGGGAAAATACGGGAACATTTGAGAACTTTATCTGAACGGTCTTATTTAATATCGTTAGTCTGGGTCCCTTCGCATTGTTCCATTCCGGGCAATGAAAAGGCAGACTCATTGGCTAAGGTGGGCGCATTAGAAGGTGATATTTACGAAAGACCAATCTGCTTCAATGAATTTTTCAGTATCTCTCGTCAGAAAACTCTCGAAAGTTGGCAAACTTCATGGAGCAATGGCGAACTGGGACGATGGCTGCATTCCATTATCCCTAGGGTATCGACGAAACCTTGGTTCAGGGGGATGAACGTGAGTCGTGACTTCATTCGTGTGATGTCTCGGCTCATGTCAAACCATTACACCTTCAACGCGCACCTCCGGCGTATTGGAGTCGTGGAGAGCGGTCTCTGCGCTTGTGGTGACGGTTATCAGGACATCGAGCATGTCGTATGGACGTGTACGGAGTATCGTGACGCCAGGTCTTTATTAAAGGACTCCCTAAGGGCCCGAGGTAGACCACCTGAAGTTCCGGTCCGAGATGTGTTGGCTAGTCGGGATATCTCTTATATGCTTCTTATATACCAGTACCTCAAACACATTAATATCCAAGTGTAATCTGTTATACCTCGCTCAGAAAGTATAATCTCCACCTACAGGTTCGACACTAACATCCGCCCGATTCTCTCGATCACCGTCCCTGTCCACCATCTTCATTGGAACTAACAAGATCTTTTTTTGTCACTAACTTTTCGTTCCCCCTTCCCCCGTCTCTTCACCATCTCGATGGCAACTAATTAGATCTCTGTAGTTTTCAGACATTTTGTTTCCATACCCCCTATTTACCTCGGTTTCCACAATATTTACTTTTTTTATTTTTTCATCTCTTCGTAACATCACCATCACCGCCTACGGTCCTACGCTCCAGTCGATGACCAGCATGCGGGCCACCCGCCGGGCCTTCGTAGCCTGGGGGTGTTTCCCGCGGACCCACACGAACTGAAAGGAAGCGGCCATAGATAGCACCAACTGGAAGTCATGCAATATTCAATTCACCGACCACTGCCGAACGCCAGCTAAAAGCTTTTTCCAAAAATTCTAGACGACATAATCTAATGATACTATTCTAGTTTTAAGTTAGTCGTTAATTAAGATTAGGAAATACCCTTGGCATCTTAGAGCTTAAGCAGTGTGCCTGAAAATATATATTATACTATTGAAAAAAAAAAAAAAAAATTCGGTGGCAATATTGGACTCGTCAGCGCCGTTACTACCGTACTTGGATGGACTGGTGGTTGATGTCCGCAAAACCCAAAATAAAATCTTTCTATCGCTGGAAGTCAAAACTCGCCTTCGATGGTTTCTATCGGGAGCAACAGCGTCTGTTCGGCTTACTACGACAAGCGTATGACGGATATCAAAACAATCCGGGCATGCTTGCCACGATCAACCGAATAAAAGCAGAGATGCTCTCTCACCAGCGACGATTTTCGGAGATGTTTATTCGGATCAACGAGACATTCGTAGCAAACGAACCCCTTTCTACCTACCAGCTGGGTGAGCGAGTGCGGAAAAGAACCACTATCGATCGCCTGAAGAATGAACGAGACGAAGTCATCGAAGACTCCGGTGCCATCCAGGATCATATGGTGCAATACTTCACCGATCTATACGCACGTGAGTATGTGGAGGAAGTAGAAGGGGGTGTCTTTCAGTGCCAGCGAGTTATACCCGAGCAGGATCCCATTAATGAGTCCTGTATGAACGAAATCACCACAAGCGAAATACTATCTGTTATCCGTAGCAGTGCTTCAAAAAAATCACCCGGGTCTGACGGACTGCCTAAGGAATTTTATTTGCGCAGTTTCGATGTAATCCACCGAGAGCTTAATCTGATAATGAATGAAGCGATCAGATCTAATTTCCCTACGCAGTTCGTTGATGGAGTAATTGTTTTGGTTAAAAAACGAGGTACGGGCGACACCGCTCGATCGTACAGACCAATTAGTTTGGTCAATTTTGATTACAAAATTCTCGCACGGATTCTAAAACTGAGAATAGAAAATGTTATGCACTCTCATAACATTTTAACGAAGTCGCAAAAATGTGCTAATTCTACAAACATCTTTCAAGCTACGTTGGCTATAAAAGATCGGATAGCTCTGCTAAAAGCAAACAAAATAAAAGGCAAACTGGTGTCTTTCGATCTTGATCATGCCTTTGATCGGGCGGATCAAGGTTTTCTATACAAAACCATGGATTCTTTAGGCTTCAACGCGGGGCTTATACACTTGCTTTCTCGCATATCAGAAGCCTCTTCGTCGCGTTTATTGATAAACGGACACCTCTCAGCACCCTTTCCTATTCAGCGATCAGTCCGCCAAGGAGACCCTCTTTCAATGCATCTATTTGTGATTTATTTGCACCCTCTATTGCGACAGCTGGAGCGTGTGTGTGGGACAGACCTGATTGTTGCTTATGCGGACGACATCAGTACCATTGTAACCAGTGCGGACCGACTGGATGAGATGCGTTTGCTTTTTAGGCAGTTTGAACAAGTGGCGGGGGCTCGCTTGAATGAAGAGAAGACAACTGCCATCGATGTTGGTGTGACGGATAATCCTCTGGTTGTGGACTGGATATGCACTGAACCCACAATAAAAATACTGGGCATCGTCTTCACAAACTCAGTGCGACAAATGGTGGAGCTCAACTGGGACGCAATTGTGACAACTTTTGCACGTCAGGTTTGGCTGCACTCGATACGCTGCTTAGCGCTACATCAGAAAGTAATCCTTCTAAACACGTTCATTTCATCTAAAATGTGGTACGTGGCAGCGAATTTGTACCCGACATCTGCTCACGTTGCGAAACTTACGGCCACTATGAGAACCTACCTCTTCCGTGGTGAATGTGCTACTGTGCCGATGCAGCAATTGGCACGAAGTAAAAAAGATGGCGGACTCAAACTGCATTTACCGGCTTTGAAATGCAAGGCATTGCTGATCAACCGTCATCTGCAAGAGATTGATATCCTTCCGTACTATTCTTCCCTTCTTCACCAAGCAACTGCCCCCCGCGCAAATTCCGTCTCAGACCTTCCCTGCCTTAAAACAATACTACAAAATTACCCCCACCTCCCTTTCCAAATCCGTCAATACCCATCCACCAATATAATTCACAGTTTTTACGTTATGCGTACAGACAGACCAAGGGTCGAAACAATAAATCCTGGATACGACTGGCCTCGGATATGGAAAAACATCAATGCCCGAGAGCTTCTATCAACTCAGCGCAGTGCATTGTACATGTGGGTCAACCAAAAAATTCCACACAGACGTCTAATGAACGTCATGCGACGAACCGACGGTGAGCAATGTTTGCATTGTACAGGACAGACTGAAACTATCGAACACAAATTCTTTGACTGCTTGAGAGTAAGGGAAGCTTACGATCTTCTACAGCAAAAACTTTCGGCATTAGTTGGTAGCCGGCACACATTCCAGAGTGGTGAACTGCTACGACCATCATTAGAGTGGATCGCGAAAACTACGCGAACGCAAATCTTAAAAACCTTGTTAAGCTATATCAACTTTATTGAAGAATGCAACGGCGCAGTAGATATAAATGCATTAAGTTTTAATTTTAGTATCCCGATATAATAATTTTATCTTGAATTCCGATTGAGACATAATAAACGTATTAAAAAAAAAAAAAAAAATTTTCACAAAAATTGAATTCAAATGAAAGATCTTGTGGGTATCAAATATTCGAATGTGTCCTCAACACGCCATGCCTTACTTCAGTACAACACTGTTAACCTTCATCAAACTGTTTTGAGTGAAGAACATCCTCTGGAAATCCCCTTCTCAGTCGGATAGAAGACAGTTTTGCGCCTGTACGCAGCGAATCACCGTAATCAGTAGATCCATTCGCATCGAGGTTTGTTCGGAGCCTTTATAAATAAGCTTGAAAATAGTAAAACAAAATCCAACCGAACCGAGTCGACCAGCCAAGACGCTCGGATGGACGGACGGACGGACGGACGGAAGGAGGCTCCACGCTGGCGAAGATGATGCTGCTGGTGATGTTGGCTGTTGTTGTTGGCTCAGAAGTCGGCTCCGTAATGTTTAATGGATGGAGTGCAGCAAGCAAACGGGCAGCAGTCGCAACAGTAATATCGAGAAACAAAAAAACATGTGTTATGTGGTCTCGATGTGCGCACCATCAACCACAATCCACCACCAGGGCCGCTGCCACCACCACTACCACCACCACCGTCGCCACTGTCTGTCTATAGTTTGTGGAATTTCACAACAAGGGAACGAACGCACCGCACCGCATATTTGGATGTGCTTCGCTGGATCAAACTTCCTCTCGGAAATCAGACGGTTGTGGAAAATCATACACCTCTTCTCGAACGAACGGTGCGCGTGCGGTTGGCTAAAACTGCCTCTGGTCGGAAGGAGGTAAGAAGGTCCGAAGGGTGGGGGAAGGGAGGTGGTAAGAAAATCGTACATTTGTGCGTTTGAGTAATTAACATTTTCGTTCCGACCGAAACCAATGATGAAAACCGAATCGGTAGCCGTTTTCAAGAAAATGGGAGAGAGATTTGATCGTAAATAATTGCTAACCTCTAGCCACAAAGAAACGTTAGTTCGCGGAGATAATTGTTGTAATCGAGTAATGTAAACAACGCTAATGGATTAGCCAGACTGGTTACCATTTTGGGGAGTTTAGACCACAGCAAGAACGAAACGTAAGTGCGAAACTCGCAAACTAATTTCCTTGCTCAAAGCGAATCCGATAACCGGCCAAGACCTTGAAGTGGCGAAGCGTAAAAAATCGACTGGCAATCTTATTAGAGCTAGAGCTTCTTTTTTTTTTTGGAGGCCAATTCGTTTCTTTCCCAAAAGTAGACTCATCGTTTTATTTCCTCGCCACCACCACCACCACCATCGCCAGTTGGGTAAGCTTTCTACGATTTGATGAGACTCGATTCTTCTACTGAAAAATGATTAATATCTCGGTTAGTCGACGGCTCCCCCGGTTCACAGCGAGGCCCTCTGCGCTGTCTCGAAGAATTGACCATTATCAAGATTCGCTGCGTCGGGTTTCCGTAGCCGAGCAATTCTACTATTCATGATTGTGCCCTTTTTTTCGCTGGAAATTCATACCCGATTTTTTTTTTCGGGCATTTCGACTCTTCCAAGAACCAAGGTCTCTGGTCTCTAAGGCTAGACTTGCGCTAGGGGAAACCGATTAACTCAAAACGTATTCAAAACAGCTCGACCTGAGAGCTAATGAGAGCCGTACCTCGGCAGCCGGATGTAGCATACGATTGGGAAGGGGGAAGTGTTTTGCGTCGACGTCAGAGGGCTTTGTTCCGGCTTTCTAGGTACTCACTCTAGCCTTACTACCGGTGTTCGGGATGTGCATCGTAATTCGGTTCTCGAAATAGGTGAAGGGTCGAATGGACGGAAACTACGTACAATATGCGTTTTTAAGTTGCGTCGCTTTGCAGAGCGGTGCGATTTACGAACCTGTTGTGATGCACAGTTGGTCGCATTTTTTTTTTGTTGTATTTCGAGATATATTTGTAAAGAGGTTTAATTATAGCGTTTTAGTCGGAATGGTTAGTAATTGCATGGTTGTGGAATGAAAGAAATTGATTAGTTTTGGCAACTAGTGATGTGCTATTTCATTTGAATAATTTTCACTGTTCTGTTTTCACTTTTTCTTATTCTCGTTTAGTGTGACTTAGACAACAAGTCAAATCAACGACCTTAAATTTACAGAACATACCTGAAAATTAAAAAACCGTTGCAAATGTCAGGCCTAATTCTTCTAAGGCATTTATTTCTTCGAATTTAAAACAAAAAACAGGTACGCATTCCAATTCGTCTTCTAACGAAAACAATTTATTGACAGGTAGATCGACCTCGTCATCATCTTCTTATAATGTCAGTTATGCTAGTATATCAGGTAGAAATCTACCACCTATTTCTTCTAATGTAAATAATCAAAACACAGGAACGCCTTCCAGTTCATCTTCTAACGAAAACAATTTATTAATAGGTAGATCGGCCAAATCATCTTCTTCTAATGGCAGTTCTAGTTCTAAGCCATTCGCTTCTTTGAACGAAGTCGATTTAGGCGATATAACTGAAAATAAAATCATCTACCTACAAGATCAACTTTTTCAAATGATCATCCGAATGAATTCGACTTCATCACTTTTTGAAGCATTTCAAATCGGATGGCAATTTGCAAATAATATTATAATGAATTTAAAATTTTACAGTGATGTTAAAAAAAATTGAATATTTTAAATTGGAATGCTCGATCTTTGAAATCGAGTGAAGATGAATTTTACAATTTTCTCAAGGTTCACAAAATACATATTGCCATTGTGACAGAAACTTTTCTTAATCCAAATGTCAAATTGAAAAGTAACCCACATTATGTGTTTCATCGATTTGACAGGTTTACTGGCTTTTTTGTCCAACGGCAAATTAAACATCGAATTCAACCTTCTTTCAATACTAAAGTTATTGAAAGATGGGGAATCGAAGTTGAAATTATTCATGGAATTTATTTCATCGCTGGAGCAATTTGCCATTCCAATGCACTGGCGAACAATTAAATTTCTTCAAAGGCGATTTGCAAAAACTCACAAGATATCGATCGAAATTTTTCGTAATAGGGGACTTAAATGCTAAGCATGTCCAGTGGAATTGTAGGCAAAATAACAGTAATGGTAAAATACTTCATAAACAACTCTCAGTTGGTTACTTCACAGTTCTTCATCCCAGTAATCCGACTTGTTTCTCTTCCATGAAAAACCCCTCTACAATTGATCTGGTTCTAGCGGATCAAAGTCACATTTGTAGTGAACCGATTACACATGCTGACTTTGACTCAGATCATCTTCCTGTAACATTCAGACTTTCCAACGAAGCTATAGTTAATCCAATTAGTTCTATATTCAACTATCATAGAGCTAATTGGTTGGATTACATACGTTTCAAAAAACGACAACGAAGCTGTTGAGTTGGATTCTTTCGTTAAAAATATGTGATAGTTTCAAGATCTGGGTAGGGTTATTAAACACCTATTCTGAGGGCATCGTTCAAGTTCGGAAGGGTAATGGTGTACATTTTCGGTTCTGGAGATTGCTTTTTTTATGAATACACTAAATTTAGTCGATTGTGAGTAACTTATTGGATTTTTCGAAGATATAATAATCCTATAAGTGACGTATTCGACAAGTCGCACTTTTTCAATCAGCTTTCTAGTTCTCATAGGGGTTTCAATAATCAAATCAAATGTATTATAGCAGATACGTTCGGTTTTGGGAATGTTACCGAATAAATGACGTAAACGAATTACTCGAATAATTATCACACCACTGGATGAAATAGAAAAAAAATTAAATTTGATTTTGTTCTTGAGGTGTTTGTTTATCAGATTTCTGTGTGCTTAATTTGAATTTATCCAAACTCGAATCGTGTACCTTTAAAATAATTTTCCGGTTTTTCTATTCTTTTGCAGGATATATATTTTTTTTTTGTGAAATCGGAATAGCTCATCGGATTCGTTTGTTCAATTCTGGGTCCTTGATTTTGTTTTTTGATTTATCTGTTTCCAAATTCGCGAATGCAAACAATTATCCATTCGTATAATGGACCTTTGAATCCACGAGATCAACTTTAACTTGATGGTCCTCCATTTCAAAGCGTCCGTCAGAAAACCTTGACCGTCGTCTGCGCAGATCCCGCCGATTGCATCGATCGCGGTAGTTTACCCAAAATTGCTGGAACCCAAACAGCACCCAGTAGCTAATGGCTGTTTTTTTTTTCGAATCACGCAGCAGACACCGTCTCTTTCATGGGCGAAACCTTGATCATTGATCGGTTGAATTTCACTACGGAAAACCTTCATAGAAACTCAAGGTTCAAACAGGTTGGACGATTGCCGGAATCGAGGTTCTTGTTAGAGATCATATTGCGATCGAAAACTTCGAATCAAGATTTGCTAATCGAAATCGTTACTTTTTCCTGTGTTTTTCATTTCTTTCGAACTTTCGATTGCGTGATCACCTGTCAGTTGGTGTCATACGTGTAGTCGCCATAACCGAATCGTAACTGACAAGCGTAAAGTAGTTACGGTTTACGCGTAACATGTAAGCTTGCTGCTTCGTCTATTGGAGCCACATTTTTTCTTTTCAAATACGCGGGTCCAAATCAAAGCATAACTGCGAGTTCAATGTTGGCTCGAAAACTTAACGAATCATTATAGATTCTAAATCATTTTTCTTGTTCAATATTTATCGGAGGCTGCCCGTTTTCCTCCTGTCTTCGTCGGTGCGGTGTCTGGAAACTTTTCAACGTGATAAAATAGCCGTTGCCAGAAGCAGATAAAAACCGAAACGAAGGTGCAGCAAGACGCATGATTTATGGTCTTCTATTAACGGGTTTATTTTCCTCGTTTGCACTTTCGGCTGCAATCCTGCAGTGAGTTTAATGCGAGGCCAGCCAAAGCCAGATTGATTTTCCCTTTCATGGATTCGTTCTCATTTTATTTTTTTTGCTATCGCATTGGCACGGAATGCATCGTTCTTGGAAAATTACTACAGTCAGCTCTTGTCCCCCTCAACCCTCCCCCTTTTCAAATAGATCCCGATGATAAACCGCCCGTTTCATTGAACTGAAACTCGCTCCGTTCGCGTGCAATCAAATATCAGTTCGATACAATTTTTCATTCACGTTTCCCCGTTCGCCTACGGGAAGATGATGATGATGATGATGATGATGATGATGAGCCGCGGGGGAGCAAAACTTTCCACGACCACATCGCATTCGAAGTTCAGAATCCCAGTATGGAAGCGACTTCGACTCCGAGACTGCGCGAAAGTGAAGTGAAAATCGCAATCTTCTCATCGCGCGATTGCTAAATTGCCGTTAATTTGCACCTGGGCCAGCAAAGTTAAAGGTCTTTTCCCATCGAGCCCCAGGGCCGGGAGTGACAATGTTGAGCCAGGATCCATCCAGCGAATTCAACTGTGATCTGAATTTCACACGATCGCGTTTTCCAAAAACAAAAAAAAACGAGCTTCGATCGGCGGGCCTTGCTGAAGAAATTGTGGAATAATTGGTACTCACGCCTTCAGACGCTCGAGAGGAGTGTAATTTGGGAAGTGCTCCTGGTCGACTCGGTGGCACGATCGGATCAGATCAGCTCGACAAATCCTTCTTTGCTCTTGCGTTACTGTCAATCTTCAATTAGCAACTGAGAAGACTGAGTTGCCTTTTCGAGAGCCGACGTTCTTCGGCAGCAGTGGAAAGTGTGTGTTTCAATGGTGCACTCGCGAAGCTCGTGCAAAAATAAAACCACAATTATCGTAACTGTACAAGGTTTTTTTTCCGCACAAATTCTTCTTGACGATGTTTCTTGTTGCTCTTGCGAAGTTTCGACTGATTGCAATCAAACCCAAGAAACGCTCGCTCGCTCGCTCGGTGCGAACGCGAAAGCGAACCAACAAAATTGAAAATCGACCGTAAAAAGCTCCAAATGGAAAAGTGCGAGGGGAAAATTCGACCGTGACGAACGAAAGTAACAAGAGTGTGGAATTACATTTTGCGTCCAGCCCGCTTTCGTCCGCAGTTAGAAGAAGAATCCGAGGGAAAAAAGAGATGATCTATTACGTTGATAGGCGCGATCGCTGATTGGTTACCTTCGGTGCCCGATTAGCTACCCCCGCTCCGGGGATGGAATTAGACAACGCGAAATCGTCATTATTTCGCTGATAACTATAATCATAGTAATAAGGTTTAACGGGGGGTTCAATCAGTGCCGAGAGAATTAAGTTTCGTTTTGATTGATCCAGTAGCGGGACGGTTCCTGTTCCGGATGGGTGTTGTGTTCTAAGGATCAAATCAATCATAGAACAACATTGTTTCTTCCACTCGGAGCACGGCGTTTTGCTTGCTAAGACAGCGATATTCGAAATCATGGCGAGTGTATAATATCGAAAATATAACAACCGATATCGATAATCGTTTTCATTAGCTGGTTGATCGAGTGAAACGTGCCAGCTTTCACTTCCTCGTTTCCAGAATAGAATCGTAATCGGTGCGTTTCGTACAAATTATTCATATTGAACATATTGTAACACTTAAATACAAAAAGGCGGGGCAAACGAGAGTGAAAAATTGTCCGGCCGCACCTGATCATACCAACATAACATAACTCATAAAAACAATATTTTTTTTTATTGAGCTTACTATTCAACACAAATTTGATTAGGAACAATAATTTTTATAGCCAGTTTGAGAGGTAAAGAGCTTTTACCCCCTAATTTATGCTAGATGCACATAACCAATTTCACTTGATTTTACGTTTCGTCTTAGACTCATCAGTGCATAGCAATTTATGTTGAACTGCTACCTCCGACCTAACGGTTCAACATAAACCGCTAGACAGACGTAAAGTTAATGCTATTTGCAAAACACTTCTTTGATATTTCACCTAAGTGTAATATCAAAACTGACGTCCCGAACGAAACAAGTTTCGGCTTACTAGCTTCTTTACCTCTCAAACAAGTTTCGGCTTACTGGGCTTCTTTACCTCTCAAACTCAGAGATGGCATTTCACTAGAGTGAGGCGTAGGTTTCAATTATACACTGCGGATACATTTGCTCCGCTCCACACAAACAGGAAAGCGCACTTCTTCTCAGTGTCCAGACAGACAGACTTTAAGTGCGTGCTTGTGTTGAAAGAAGCTGGTGCGAGAGAACAACATTCTCTTCGCACGAATCACTCTCACGTGCTCTCGCCTAAATACACCCAAGTGATCACTGGCGCGTGTTGGTGAGCGAACACTTCTGTGAACTTCAATTAATAGAGAGTAAATCTGGCCTTGCTATGAAAAATTTGCAATGAAAACCGAAAATTTAACGATAAATTGATTTATTTTGCTGATTTTGCGTGCCCACGCTTCTTCTACGAAAACCATACACCAGAGTGCTCACCGGCGTGTACACCTCTGGCAAAGTATCTGCATCCACCTCAGAGAATTTATTAGCTAATGCTCTAGCACTTTGGTGCGATTCAGTGGAGGAGGTAAAAGGAAATAAACAAACGCATTCATGATGCGTGCACACTTTCTACAACAGTGGTGTATAAATGTGAAAGAGAACAGCTCTCGTTGAAGTTGTCAGTGCGAGGGGAGAAATTTTGCTTGTTCTTCGTCACGCAGAGGAGATGGACATCTCTGCTCAAACTTACCACAATCTGTACGGCTAGTAAGCCGAAACTTGTTTCGTTCGGGACGTCAGTTTTGATATTACACTTAGGTGAAATATCAAAGAAGTGTTTTGCAAATAGCATTAACTTTACGTCTGCCTAGCGTTTTATGTTGATCCGTCAGGTCGGAGGTAGCAGTTCAACATAAACTGCTATGCACTGATGAGTCTAAGACGAAACGTAAAATCAAGTGAATAATTTCTATGTTGGTTTGGGTAATCCTCAAAATTGTGCTTTAACACCAAACACTTAAGGAAGTACTGGATCAGGTTCATTTCGCCGAAAGCCATTTCGCCGAATGCCATTTCGCCGAAAGGGTCATTTCGCCGAATCCTGAAATCGTCTTGAAATCGTAATTAGAATTGATTTAAATTAAAGACAAATGAAAGATTATAACGTTAAAGCCCGTTTTGTTGACCTACCATTGTACTTCTTGAATAATGATTGATTGTTGTACTCTTGAATAAAGATTGATTCATGAACCTCAGAAAGTAGTTCCCAAGAAAACTTGTTGACTATTAGCTACTAAGCATCAAAGCAATTGCATATTTGTATCTACCAGGCAAATGTAGGTGGTATTTTCCGTTTATTAAGTGAAAATGAAAAGATATCTAATGCGGCTACGCCACATCGATTTGAATCGTGTGCTGTCCGACCTCGCTACCGCTCGTTCGGACCTAACTAAAGCAAAGAAATCTAGCTTTGAGTAGACCGGGCAAACGAGACGGTTACAGGTTTGTCTGCAAGAGGCTGCCGCCTACGACGGCGAGTCGGCGGGTTGATGTGATTTTTAATTCAATTTTGTTCATCATTGGTTCCGGGTACTTTTAAAACCAGAAATCGAGGCACGATATAGTTGAAGTTTGTTAGGTATGAGCATCAACTAACAAGGTCAAGAAATTGGAATAATTTTGATATCAGTTTTGAATATTTTTCCCAATCTGGCATCGTTACTCTACAAGACAGTTTGAAATTTTTAGCACCATCCGCCATTTGCCCATCGAACTTGATAAATGACATAATAGCAACTTCCAAACGAGCCTAAGATAGAGCAAATTCGGTTCAGACATCTTCGAGAAAATTGAGCGGTTCGAAAAAAAAACATTGCATAAGTCACTTTTGCGATTATATCTCCGGAACCGGAAGCGTCTGCCATTTGCCAATCGAACTTGATAAATGACCTAAAGTCACTTTCAAACGAGCCTAAGATAGCTGAAATCGGTTCAGCCATCTTCGAGAAAATTGAGAGGATCGAAAAAAAACTGTGCATAAGTCACTTTTGCGATTATATCTCCGAAACCGGAAGCGTCCGCCATTTGCCAAGCGAACTTGATAAATGAATTAATAGCAACTTTCAAACGAGCCTAAGATAGAGCAAAATCGGCTCATCCATCTTCGAGAAAATTGAGCGGATAGAAAAAAAAACAGTACATAAGTCACTTTGGTGATTATATCTCCGGAACCGGAAGCGTCTGCCATTTGCCAACTGAACTTGATCAATGACCCAATAGCAGCTTTCAAACGAGCCTAAGATAGAGCCAAATCGGTTCAGACATCTCCGGGAAAATTGAACATACATTCATGCACAGAAATGTTCCGATCTCTTCAAGCTGAGTGGAATTGTAAATAACACTAGGAAGCTTGCAGGTTCCAATCGAATGTCAGTTTTCCCAGTAAATCTATATTCCTTCTAAAGAGAAATGCAAAACAATTCTTCCGATCAAAAAGTCATGAAATAAAATTCACGAAAACAGTAAGTTGATACGTGCATTTTCAATGCTAAACTTCAAAACCGGTCAGTTGACCGGTCATGGTACGTTTAGTGTTAAATAAAGCATTTTGGTGTAAAAAAATTTGAATAGTTTTTGAGATCGATTTCCGGTTCTTAAAAGAACCCTCAAAAATGCAAATGTTTCTGCTACTGAACATTGTTAAAAACTACAAGAGACACTGTTAAGGGATTTATTCCAACTTTTGACGTAGAACTATACAGCTTTGGTAACAGTCACTACAACAAGTTGTTCTGCATCTTTAGTAAATAGTTTTTTTTTGTATTATTTATAAACCTTTGAAAGGTCAAGGTCATCTTTGAATAGGAAGAAATAGTGGAATTCCGATTTTCGTAGAATTCCATACATACATTGAACATTGCTTACAAACATTGAAGAGCGAAACTCTTATGAAATCTGTGAACTTTTGAATTCGAAACTGTCTTCTCTGTTAGAGTAAAGTCTGTTCCAGAAAGTATGGACGCAACCAAAAACCGCTGCCATTTCGCAATGGTTCAGAATATTTATGGCTCCGTCCTGTTGTTTATACTCTTCTCTAACCACTTGTGCGGTTGTTTATTCGTTTTCATTAGCTGGTTTCGAAATGCGTGGACTTTCAGCAGAACAACGTCGAAAAATTGTGTATAAATGGTGCACAGAACGCGGACTGTCACTGAGAAAGATAGCAAAAATGGAAGGAGTAAGTGAAAAAGCCGTGCGAAATGTAATCAGGAAGTTCGGTGAGGATAACACCTTTGAGGATAAACCGAAAACGTGTCGAAAAAAGGTCCTGCTAACCCTCAGTTGGATAAACGTATACTGAAGGCGTTCGAGCGAAAGAAGGAGGTTTCAGTTCGGGATGTGGCCAAAAAAGTGGGCACTTCGAAGTCAAATGTTCTTCGTGCTAAAGAACGTTTGAATCTTCGAACCTATAAGAAGCAGAAACAAAAAAAACGTAGTCCGAAACAAGAAGCATCGATCAGGCCGAGGGTTCGAAAGCTGTACAATACGATTCTTGCTGGAAATTTGAACTGCATAATCAAGGGCGACGAAACCCACGTGAAACTCGATTACAAATCCTTGCCGGGACCACAATATTATACGGTGCGAAAAGGGCAAGTGTTAAACCAGTCCGGGACATCGATTGAAGTCGAAAAATTGGGTAAGAAAGCTATGGTCTGGCAAGCAATTTGTAGCTGCGGTAAGATTTCGAAACCCTTCATCACCACTGCTTCAATGAACAGCGAAATATACATCAAGGAATGTTTACAAAAACGACTTCTACCCATGATTCGAAGCCACAAGGATCCTGTTGTCTTCTGGCCAGATCTTGCTTCTTGCCACTACTCGAAATCAACGGTAGAATGGTATACTACCAAAAATGTCACTTTCGTCCCAAAAGACATGAATCCACTAAATTGCCACAACTTCGACCAATTGAGGAATTTTGGGCATTAACGAAGGCACATCTTAGGAAACATGTCTCGGCAGCCGAAACCATTCAACAATTCGAAAAAGATTGGAAAAAGTGTCCAAACTTGTCGCCAAGAAGTCTGTACGGAATTTAATGAGGAACGTTCGCAAGAAATTGCGCCAGCTAGTCTACAATGGCTAAGTAGCTAATGTTGAGAATAATATTCTGTTGTTGTAGTCTAATATTATCAGCATAACGAATAAAATTTGAATATCTAACACTTGTGAATTATTTACAGCGAAATCAAAGTGCGTCCATACTTTCTGGGACAGTCTTTAAGAACACAAAATTTTTTGATATATGAAAATGTTGACACAAGGAAAGTTTTCAAAATCTCATCAGGAGATTATGGCTAGTTTTTCAACCCACAGATTCAATTTGAATCGACAACGAGGCGGAACGCTCTTAGTCCAAACTCATTTTTGATTGATGTACTGTAAAACAAACAAAGGCTGTAGAGTGCCACCCTCAGGTACTTGATTTCACTGTTCTTTTCCGCCAACTGGTAACCAACCAGTGCATCCTGGAACGGAAACCAAGCAAGCGCCTTTTTGCCTCCAGGTTCATTTTTCAAACCAACCAGCTTCTCTATCACAGTTGGTGGTGAAATTATCGCGACGTTCCCGACGTCTAAGCAAATCGGCACTATTTATGCAAAGCTGAGAATAAATAATTTCATTCGCAGAATGACACTTGAAGTGCTGTGCCTGCTTTCGACTTGGCTTGGCCCCAAAATCTTGATAGTTGAACAAATTATGCAAAAAAAAAGAAACAAAGCAGCAAACCCAGAACTTCTCACTCGCGGTGTACCGGTTCTGTAACATAGGTACGAAACGCTGCTCGCGCACGGGCTTTGTCGTTTTGCCTTTTTGTTTCGGCAAGATTCATCGTTTAGATAGGGCATAAGTGAAAAGATTACTTCGGCGGATCGTAAATCATCATAGACGAGCGCGCAACCTGGGAGGTTGTCTCTAGCTGCTATCCGCCCAAAATCCGAACGCCTGGCGGGTGGTTGGTTCCGGGAGTAGTTCAATTTCCGCGTGAGATTGCGATTTCGGTGGTAGAAGTAGTTCACTATTGATGGAGCATTCGACCGAAAAAAAGGGTTAGAGGGAATCCATAATAGACCTATTAAAATAATATTCTTAAGTTCATACCACCACAAACGGACGGACGGACGGATAAACAGTGCGGTTTGGTTGTTGTTGTTGTTGCTGCTGCTGCCGTGCAATAATTCAAATCGCACTGCGTTCCTTCGACGAAGTGAAGAATAATTGCTAATAATATTTCCTCTTTTCCCACTAAAAGCATATCAATTATCCGTTTCTCCGCTCCCTGCACTGCCCCGGACTGGCGCAATTCACAGCGGGGGAAGGTTAATAAACGAGCATCAGATGGTTTCGACCAGTTTTCTTCCTATTTCGAGTGAAAAATGCTGTTTATCATCTCCGGCATGCAGCTTCCACTGCTCACTGCAGTTCTGCAATGAGCCGAAGAAACGGGAAGAACAACAAAATCATTGTAAATTTACAGCATCTGATATGGTACGACAGTAGAAAAACCTTCACCGCTGAAACAACTTCGGCCGGCAAACGTTTCCGCAGTCGTCCCCACTTTGGGCGATGTGAATACATTAGAATAAATTGAATAAATCCAGACCAGACTGCCTGCACAAATCTGATCTTGATGCCCAAAGGATGTCGACCCGTTAGTGCAGCTGGTCCCCGGTTGTTGTTGCTGGTCAGATTCTACGGCCGGGGCAGGAAATGGCACACACTTCAAAAATCCAAGCAAATCTCGAACGATTCAGTAGCACAAGGTCGAGCTCATGAGAGTCGGACCGCGAACACGCGAGACCGAACCGGAAACAGTGGACCGCTCTTTTCCACGAATGTTTTGCATGCACCGTTTGTCAAAGGCATCTGTCCCATCTGTTAGGAAAACACGAACAAGAGATCGGGGGATCGGAGCAGTGAAACGAATGCAGTTAGGTTGAAAAAGGTGGAGGAAAATAAATGCATGTCGTTTAGATCGTGACAGATGAAATGAATATCGGTTGCCAATTAGATGATTAAAGGTGTCATTTAGCTAAACTTGCCAGATAAAATCTTGTGGTGTTTTATCAGAATGCAGAGAGGTACTTAACCGTACACCTCGAACTGCTAGAAAGATTTCCAATTGGAACGGTACATGCAATAAGTCGATATTTGGCAAGGGATTTGTTGTTCCGGAAAAATGAACTTTGTGAAGGATATTATTTTCTTGATAATCGACCGTAAACCCACTTCTAAGTCCCAAAAATCGAGTTTCGGCATCAAAAAAAATTTTCGATTTTGGATATTTCATGTGGTGCTTTTTCAAGATCGAAAATTTTCAAACCTTAACCGCCGGGTAGCACCCCTTACGCATATCCGATTTAGCTCAAATTTTGCATGAGGACATTTTTCGAGGTGCTTAAACTTTTGAGCACTAGCGCTTTACGAAATTAGAGGTGATCCCAAAATATTGGCACCCTTATATGTATAAGGGCGGTAAAAATCAACGTGTTTTGTCGGTTACGTCACTTATACCATTATATCTCCGTAACCGAAAGTCACAGCCAAATTAAAAATTCAATTCCTCATCCACTGCAGATTCGAGTTGCAGTGTTCTGGACCAAAAACCAAATTCCAGAACTTGAATCTAAGCCAGGATTTTGGAACCAAAATCTGGAATTGAGATCATAATCTTGATTCTAGATCAGGACTTTGGAACTAAATTTCGAAAATTAGTTCAGGGCTGGATTCTGAATATTGAAACTGAATCCTGGTACTGGAATTGAGATCAGAATTCAGTTCCAAAATTGCTATCCGGAATTCAGTTCCAGTTCTGGAACTTACGACCGAAATACAGTTCGAATCAAAAATACATGACCGAATCCAGGTTCTGAATTCTAGAACTTACATCACAAAACTCAGTTCTATTTAGCATTCTGTATTCTAGAGCTGAATTCTGGATACGAAATTGGAAACTGAATCCTGGACCGTAGTTCTGAAACTAAAATTTAGCTGCATACCAGAATCCATGTCCATAGTTCAGGGTTAGAATTCCGGTTCGGAGTTCAGTGTCGAACCAGAATCGTATACTGCGATTCACAGGTTCCAGAACACAGGTTCAGTGATAGGTTCAACAATCAGTTTTAGAAGTCAGTTCCCAAATTCAGGATCAGTTCCTGAACTCCAGATCCAGAATTCGGGTTCTTTAACAGAAATAGTCGAAAACACGTTTTCGTTCGGCACGTCAGAAAAGACATTGCACTCCGTTGCAAAACAAAAAGTGTTCTGTAAATAGCATAAACTTTACGTCTGCTTAGCGGTTTTAAATTGAACTGCCGAGTTTAGCACTAAGCAGTTCAATTTGAACTGCTCTGCACGGATGAGTCAAAGACGAAACGTAAAAATAAAAAAACGGTTATGTGCCCTAGCACAAAATTTGGCTAACCCCTAAATGATCATAAGAACTGATTCATCCATTTTATTCGTATTCACGTCATCCGGTAATGTCTCATGACATTACCCTTCCGCCTTTTTATCTGAGAAAAAAATGTTGCCAGCTAATTTTCAAAGAAACGCTTACACACATGCTACAAAAATATTAATGCGTTCTCTAAACCGTATCAACTAATTGCCTGTCAAATCAGATATTTATATTCAAGTTTTAATATCTTGTTGATAAAAACTCTGAATAGTTTCGTATTCCTATGCAACCCTAGTCCCCTTTCGCCTTTAAATCCAAGATCCTCATAAGACGGAATATCGACTAAGAATCCTTCCAGGTCGGGGCTCAAACATACGACAACTAACTAGTAAGACTAGCTAGCCTTACTCATGAGATCGCCAACCCAAGAGTACATAATAACAACACAATACAGCGATGAGTACATAATAACAAACATTGTCAAAGATAAAAAATAAAATTTACTAGAATTATCCTTCGAGCCCCGTTTCAAAAGTCACAGTTTTCATAATGATTGCATTACCTTTCTATACGAGAAAAACAAAACAGGCTGGAAATAGACTGAGTGTGGAGACAGCCAGCTGCTAAAGTTAATCATTCCCTTTCATTTGAACTTTTGTTCCCTTGGGCCGGCCTTATTGGTGATAGTATGTAGTGACGCTAGTATTTAAACAGGTCCCTTTCACGTAACCAACATTAGTATTGAACTGAGCTGCACTGCCTGCGACACACACGAGCAAATAACTATTTTCATCTGTATCCTGCTGATCCTGTGCAGTTGAAACAAATGCCAACACTTTATTTATTAATTTCTTTAAATTATTTAATTTTCGGTTCTTTTAAGGACCTGTAAATCGATCCCACGGAATTAACTGCGTTACGGCACAAGAGGCACTGCGTTCCTCTTAGAAACAGAAATTCTAAGCTCTGTCCAAAGAATAAATTATTATTTATACACAAATTTTCAGACCAGCCATGCTTTATGCAGTACCAATTTTAGCAAGTTGTTGTCTCACCAGGAAAAAAAAAGCTTCAAAGGATTCAGAATAAAATTCTGAACATTCCTACTACAGAGGAAAAAAACCCG
This sequence comes from Malaya genurostris, assembly GCF_030247185.1. NCBI lineage: Eukaryota > Metazoa > Arthropoda > Insecta > Diptera > Culicidae > Malaya > Malaya genurostris. Next base: position 338,884,729 of record NC_080571.1, on the reverse strand, counting down.
TAAAAAAACGCTTCGTAACACCATAAGATCAATGGGGTACCATATTGTATTGTATTTTGATGAGTAAAATAATTTTCCAACAATACAATATAATGTTTATCTAATTTACAATCGAAATTAAGTTATTTTTGGAATACTGAAAGATTTATAACAATATAATGGAATGTGTTCGTATGGTCAATGTAATTTTTTAATGGTTTCTAACAACGAATCGTATAGTTTTTTATAATATTTTTTATTCGGACAATAGTTTTAGTTTACCTTGAAAAACGCCCAACATCAAAGGCCGAAACGTAGGTAAACATATAATCTTCGTTTGTATTATAAGGCTGGCAAAGTCGATTGTCTTCAAGAATTACATTCAATATCTTGATCATTTTTTGATGTTTTAATTGAAGAGGTTTTAACTCTGTGCTCATTTGCTTCATAAGTCCGAAAAAATTCGAGCATAAGCAGACTATGTGAAAAAAATCGACTCACAAAAAACATCGCATTTGACCTTCTGTTTCAACAGACTTTGCAGCCGACTCACAGTGTACAGAACCATCGCATGTCTAGTGCTACTGACTCCAGGATCTTCCCAGATCCTGTACTCGCACATACGACAACTGATTTGTAAAACCAGTGCCCTTACTTACTTTACTTTCTTCTCCATTTTCACTGCTTCAGTTTGGTTTAGAAGAACCTTCTTTCCTTGATGGCCCAGTAATTCCTTCTTGTAGTGGCAAGATGCTAAGTCCGACCAGAACATTGCCGGATCTTTGTGAAGCCTTCAGCAGAAGGAGAAACCGCTTTTGGAGACACTCTTTCAAATACACCTGTCCATTCATGGTACTTTCGGTTACGAAAGATGTACTCCGCTTTCTGCAAGTACAACTCACTTGCCAAATTAAGAACCTCTCGTTCAAACTTCGACATCTTCTGCATCCGGTGTTGGTCTCGGGAACATCACACTTAGCATGCGACAACGTCAACCCAATACAACAATGTCTCATTAAATTATCCTAGTCTTTAGTATTGTTAAAAAATGCACTCGGCATCTTCTAGCTAAAGCAGTGTGCCTTATTTAATATATCGTAGGATGAAACTTGACAGTTTCGATTGAAGTCTGAGCAGTGTGGTTTCGGTTTTTGCAATGACTGAGTGGAAACATACATTGAAGGAGCCAAATGAATGAGAAACTCACAGAAAAGATGATTTTTTGGAAAAAAGATACGCTCAGAGACAGGACTCGAACCTGCGTATTTGTGCAATCCGTGCATAAGCGCTACCATTTCACCACCCTAAGAGCCTTGTGATAGACACGGGTCCAACACACGACTGGGTTTGGTAAAGTGTACTTCGAACATGGTCGAAATCAGTGTTTCCTAAACATTTTGAACATATAATTCACGCTACTGCCCACCAAGGTGAAAATATAAAATTTTGGATGGATCGATTAACAGTTTAGCAGTCGACTTGAGTTTCCAATGTGAAATAGAGAAAAATGGTGAAAGATTGAGCAAACTTGTCTTTGCCCAGTATAGTTCCGAGACTAACTTCAAACAAACGGTTTGACAGTGATCAGGGATGAAAACTCGACCTCAACAAGCATCATGCCTACTGCGTTTAATCTATTGAAAGATGGCTGTTTGGTCAAGTGTTGCTTTACAAAATATATATTTTGCGTTGAAAGCCGACGTTTCGAAGGGATATCCCTTCATCTTCAGGGCAAAAACGACAACAAATATTTTTCGTCAAGTGGATTGAAACATCGAAAATGATCGAAAATGGGAACGGCTGCTTTACAACAGTCACTTCCCCGGGACATCAGTTTTAATCGGTTTGATGTGCGGGGAAAGTGACGAAACGACGGCTTTTAACGCAAAATATATATTTTGTAAAGCAACACTTGACCAAAAAGTCATCTTTCAATAAATTACAACAAAGTGGTCGTACCGTCTTAACACTACTGTTTAGTTTTGATATTTGCTTCTCGGTTGTTAAAGTTGCACCAAAGCAGATGATCGTGCATCTCGAAAATTCCGGCTACTCGCACGTAAAGTAGTCAAAATTGATCTATGTAGCCAAACCAATTGCTAATAATGTAATAAATGTATTCGGAGCACGTTTGCCGAACGCCATGAAGACTGAATTCGACCCAGGTGTAACGTTTAAAGGAGGCGGTAAAACAATCTTCCGTTGGCTTTTTTCTCTCGCTATTCGATGGTAAAGTCGACTGACCGATTTTTGCTCACTGAAAGGATTAAACCAGAACCAGAAAGCTATGGTCTGGCAAGCAATTTGTAGCTGCGGTAAGATTTCGAAACCCTTCATCACCACTGCTCTAATGAACAGCGAAGTATACATCAAGGAATGTTTGCAAAAACGACTTCTACCCATGCTTCGAAGCCACAATGATCCTGTTGTCTTCTGGCTAGATCTTGCTTCTTGCCACTACTCGAATTTTGGGCATTAACGAAGGCACATTTTAGGAAACATGTCTCGGCAGCCGAAACCATTCAACAGTTCGAAAAAGATGGGAAGAAGTGTCAAAACTTGTCGCCAAGAAATCTGTACGGAATTTAATGAGGAATGTTCGCAAGAAGGTGCACCAGCTAGTCTACAATGGTTAAGTAGCAAATGTTGAGAATACTATTCTGTTGTAGTAGTCTAATATTATCAATATATCGATTAATATTTGAATATCTAACACTTGAGAATTATTTACAGCGAAATCAAAGTGCGTCCATAATTTCTGGGACAGAAAAAGACAGTTGAATTATTCAACCAGTTCGGTTTCACATCTCATCCAAGTCAGTCGATAAAACAAAACCGCTTACGTTCGGGGCAGAAGAAACCAAGTACAGTATTGTGTAGTGAACAATAAAACGACCTCGAAATGAGTGAACCAAACGAACAAAAGCTCCCGCCGACACGAAAGAATACAATTGTTGTTGACTTCAGGCTGTGCAAAATTCGACCTTCGATACGAGAACTTGAAGGTTTGCTTAAGGAGCAAATGCATCTTGACATTAAACGTGTGCATTTACTTCAATGCAATAAGACAAATAATGTTGTTTACATCCAGTTTTATAAAGAGTTGAAAGCAATTCAATTCGCAAAAGACAATAACAATGTGCACTATGTGGAGCACGAGAACTCTAAGTACAACATTCCAGTATAAATGGAAGATAGTGCTATAGAACTGCGTGTGTACGATCTTCCCTCAAGCGTCATCGATCCTTATATACGTAAAACTATGTCCCAATACGGAGAGATACTCTCTATCGAAAAAGAAAAATGGAAGAACTTTTTCCCCGGTATTCTAAGTACGTTTGTTACGCATGCGCTTCTTATGTGACTTTCGGTCAAGATACAAGAATTCCATGCAAATCACTTGTTACCTATGACAATCAAATGGCCACATGTCAATATTGCCAAAAAGCTGTTCACTACGGTAAGCCATGTGATAAACTGGACAAGGAGACAACTACACCAAAGGACAACGGTGCTTCCTTCACACGTAAGGCTTGTACGGAAATAGGCCTGAATAAAAAATATCTTTTAAATAAAAAAAAATTGTTCAACCAAATTCGGGATTCATGAGTCAATCAGCTCTAAAATGTTTTTTTGACACTGTTGTCATTTGCCTCCGGGGTCAAAAATTTGTTGCGTGAAAATGAATGCTCTTATCACAAATACACAGACAGGAACAGCTGTCTGTATATTTATGGCAAGAGCAAGACAAACTTAGTTTCCTAGACGAAAAAAATTCAGATTGCACTGAACAATCGAGAAGATAAAATCAAAGCAAAAACTACGACATCCTTCTGATTGCACACCGTAGCTAGAAATCATGTCAATCAAGTTGAGTTGACCTTTCCGTCTACCAATGGTTTAAGTTCAGTTGTGCTGTTGAGTATTGAAAGGCCACCAAAGAATTCATTAAAATCTATATGAAGCCGACAATAATAAAAATTCAAGGTAAAAAAATTTATATCTTCATAGCGAACAGCATTACAGAACATGGTAAAATATGTTCATAGCATTCGGAACAGTAAAACAGCATTTTTTTATCGTTCAACAAGCATAGTTTTGCACAGCAACAAAACACAGCTAGCAGAATGACATCATTCAATCTTCCGAGAACAACAATTCGAAGAACAGCTGTCAAAGCATTCTCAAGAAGAGCTAACCCTTTGTTTTTGAATTTCAAGGTAACGAACAGTTTTCTGAAACAAAACGAGCCGTTTGCTTGGTGTGATGAAATTCCATGTTCCTGACGGTCGGTTGTTTAGTAGAAAAAAAAACTCACTGGCATCAAATCTGATGTGCTGAGTTATTTTGGCTCGGAAAATAATAAATAAATTTACGAGCTGACAGACACAAATCAAATCACTGGTCGGAAAACCGTTCATCAAATGAACGATTATCAGTATTCCTACCACGTTCGCTGATTAAATTCAAATCAATGAACATCGAATTTCGAGGTTTTTTTTCAACTCACGTCCAAACCATAAAACACCAACGAAACCAGGAAAATGCAAATGCCATGACGAATTAAAAACATATTCATTAAGGAAGACATTAACATAAACACCGAACCCTTTTTCATTAGAACATAAAAAAACACGAATAAACAAACAAGCCGGTGGAAGTGCACCGGCCCGGCCCGGCCCCGCATTAGAAGGAACTCACTTTTTAATCCGAAGAAACGCGTGAAACGAGTATCTCCAATTGTTGTAATGCTGCGATGATCAATGCTGTAATGCTATTCCCTGTCGTCACGCTTCTGCCGTCCACTTCTTCTTCTTCTTCTTCACGGTAAGTTTATTTTTCTTCTTTTGTTTTCCTTCAGAAGGATCACGAATTTAAAACCGGCCCGATGTTTTGAACTACTCTTTCTTCTCTCTCCTTTAATGATGTTCGCGGAATAAACACACATAAAACAAACGGGGCCTACAAGAACGAGAACATCGGGACCGGCACAGACCGGGATGATAACCAACAACAGCAATAGCAACAACGAAAACAACAACAACAACTAGCACTCTTCTTGAAAGCCTGCTACGCGCGCGCGATCGCAAAACTCCTTTATCCCGCCCGTATAAGCGCGCACGAGTGAGTGCTGTGTGTTATTTACTCTCCTTGCTTGGTTTTAGTTGCGAGATCTCCTTTTCGGAATTCCACTTAAAAAACATTAATGACACTGCAGAAAGAGCGAAAATTCTTGCTCGTCTTGCACGTTTCGGCGGCTTGTGTATGCATTCACGCAGCTTGTTTGAGCTGTGTCGAGTTTGAACTTTATTTATAACTTCTTCCTTGTCAGAATTATTTTATTTTTATACTCGTGTAAGCAGCGGTGCGTATTTTCTTCTTGACTGCACTTCTTCTAAGTCACACAAAACAACATTTGAAGAGAAAAAAAACCACTCGAATTGAAAGGCACTTTTCACGTTTTTTTCAGATTTTTTTTGTCATTCACAACTGAGGCACTATTTTTTCTTCAACTGATACCGATAAGTCAGCTGGCAGCTCTAATCAGAATCTTTTCTCAATTACTCAACTGTCGCCCAGCAGAACCGATGTCGACACGAGCGAGAATAATCTCTGGAGAATTGGACTACTAGTAAAATCGATTTTCTGTACACACTGTACACTGTACAAAAATGTACAGTCACTCACTTACAAACCAATATCTATGATACAAATTTATCCGCTGAAGTCAAACCCGCATTCTAAGAGCGCCGCCGCACGTCGTCCGTCCGTATCTACACACAACGCAATGCACTAACGAAACTCAGTAAAAAAATAAGTAAGGGAATAAATCAACAAACTCCGTCGCCACGTGGGCCCCGAGCACAACAGCTACGACTGGTTGTGTCCTTAGCGTACAGCGTCCAGAGTGAGACTGACGCGCGTTCGCGATCGCGACACGAACCGCACCCGAACAGTAGGCGACGACGGCGACGACGATGCTTCGCGGTTTGTGAGTACCATCGGGTCGTTCAGCATAAGCATGCATGAGTGCCACTGCTTTACTGACCAAACCGTAAAGAAAAAGCTTACCGAACAGCGCGCGAACAATGGGTGGTGGAAGCTTACGACCAGCGAATATCGATTAATCGATACAACCTGGTGGTGAGTGCCACTTGTCGGTTCGTTCGTTCGGTCGGTCGGGAAACCGTAGGTGAGTGACCGCTTAAACAGGGGAAAATGTGCGAACACGAACGGTTAAAATTATTGACACACTCGTTTGCGGGATATATGCGGGCCACTCGAATCTTTCATAGTCATGTGAAGATACGGAAGCTTTGTGTCATAAAAGCCACTTTGCCACTAACTTCGTTTTGAAAAGAGGTTACATTTTTCGAATGGCTATAATCGAAAAATGACATATCCTTTAGTAAAATTTTCAAAAATATGTATTGAAAAAAATTCTAATCGAGCTTTGCACTGAAAAAAAATCGAATCTAAAAATTTAAAATCGATTAACGAAAAAAACCCATTTTTTTTATATTTTGATGAGAGTTTTATTGTTAAACAGGCTCCACAAACCATTCATTCATTACAAGATGGACACTTTGAAGGAAAGTAGAAAAAAAGGTTTTGTTAGAGGGGGGTAACGAGAAAACAGTTTCGGTAAAAGTTTTTTGCCTTTCTCATATAGAAAGAATATGCAATCACTGTGAAAACCGACTTTTTAACCGAAACCCGAAGGGCCGAATGTCATATACCATTCGGCTTAGCTCGACGAACTGAGCAAATGTGTGTATTTATGTAACAAAAAATTCACTAACTTTTTTCAGAGATGGCTGAACCGATTTTCACTAACATAGATTCAAATGAAAGACCTATCATAGCATGCTATTGAATTTCATTTAGATACGACTTCCGGTTCCGGAGAAAAAGTGTGCACTCAATTTTTCCTAAAACGGCTCAACCGATTTTCACAAACTGAGATTCAAATGAAAGGTCTTAAAGACTGTCCCAGAAAGTATGGACACAACCAAAAACCGCTACCATTTCGCAATGGTTCAGAATCTGTCAATTTTTATGGCTGCGTTCTGTTGTTTACACTCTTCTCTAACCACTTGTGCAGTTGTTTATTCGTTTTCATTAGTTTTTTTTTCTAAATGCGTGGACTTTCAGCAGAACAACGTCGAAAAATTGTGTACAAATGGTGCAGGTCACTGAGAAAGACAGCAAAAATAAAGGAGTAAGTGAAAAAGCCGTGCGAAATGCAATCAGGAAGTTCGGTGAGGATAACACCTTTGAGGATAAACCGAAAACGGGTCGAAAAAAAGGTTCGAGCAAAAGAAGGAGGTTTCAGTTCGGGATGTGGCCAAAAAAGTGGGCACTTCAAAGTCAAATGTTCTTCGTGCTAAAGAACGTTTGAATCTTCGAACCTATAAGAAGCAGAAACCACCAAAACATAGTCCGAAACAAGAAGCATCGATCAGGCTGAGGGTTCGAAAGCTGTACAAGACGATTCTTGCTGGAAATTTGAACTGCATAATCTTGGACGACGAAACCTACGTGAAACTCGATTACAAATCCTTGCCGGGACCACAATATTCGCCCTTATTCTGAATAACGACGTATTGATTTTTCGATCGAATGTGGTTCGATCGAATCATAGCTACCTTTGATTTTGCTAGCGTTATGGGGAATACAAATGAAATACGAGGGAAAAAACGATACGACGTTATTCAGAATAAGGGCGATTATACGGTGCGAGAAGGGGCAAGTGTTAAACCAGTCCGAGACATCGATTGAAGTCGACAAATTTGGTAAGAAAGCTATGGTCTGGCAAGCAATTTGTAGCTGCAGTAAGATTTCGAAACCCTTCATCGCCACTGCTTCAATGAACAGCGAAATATACATCTAGGAATGTTTACCAAAACGACTTCTACCCATGATTCGAAGCAACAAGGATCCTGTTGTCTTCTGGTCAGATCTTGCTTCTTGCCACTATTCGAAATCAACGGTAGAATGGTATACTACCAAAAATGTCACTTTCGCCCCAAATGACATGAATCCACCAAATTCCCCACAACTTCTACCAATCTTAGGAAACATGTCTCGGCAACCGAAACCATTCAACAGTTCGAAAAAGATTGGAAAAAAGTGTCAAAACTTGTCGCCAAGAAGTCTGTACGGAATTTAATGAGGAACGTTCGCAAAAAGTTAGTCTACAATGGCTAAGTAGCAAATGTTGAGAAAAATATTCTGTTGTTGTAGTCTAATATTATCAGTATATCGAATAAAATTTGACTATCTAACACTTGTGAATTATTTACAGCGAAATCAAAGTGCGTCCATACTTTCTGGGACAGTCTGTATAATTTCCTAAAAACTTCTAGAACGTTTTATCCGAATCCGACTTCCAGTTCCGGAATTGAAGCGTTTTCCAATTTCATTAGTATTTTTTCAAGAACGATGGTCAAAAACAGGTACAAATCCCATAAAACTGTCTGATAAATTCGTCTAGTTTGGAGAGCTTGTTAGTTTGTGGGCATAAATACTCATTCCAATTCCAAAAACAGAACTCACTTCGATTTCTTCGCGATGCTTGAACCGATTTTTACAAATCTTGAATGGAATTGCAGCTCATATTATCTTTAAAGCTACTGTGAAATTTCACCCGGATCCAACTTCCAGTTCCGCAGTTACAGGGCAATGAGGGTCCAAGTTTTCAATTCACCATACAGATTGAAAATATGTGCAGCAGCACCGAAAGTAGAAGAAAACACAAAACGAATGATGCGTGCTTTGTTCTGTCTGCTACTGGTGTGTGATATTGGTAAAAGACGGTGCTGCGGTTGATCAATTTTTTGCTATTCTATGGTAAGTGCGACGGAAAGAATAAACGAATGTCATTGAATTCAAATTTATTAGAAAAAATATGCGATTGCCACAACCGGTAGTGCAGTAATACCGTTCCAGTTCCGATTTCGGAATTGGAAATAATGATTGAAAACTGCAAAAAGGATCGCACTCGATGTTCGATGTTCACATACGGAATTCCTAAATTTCCTATGGATACTACTTCCACTTTCGGAACTACAGGGTAAACAGGATTTGTAGAGTTTGATAGATTAAGTCGGAACAAACTTTCCTATTTCTATTCAATGAACAGTTGTTTTAACAAATTCCTCAGTAATATTTATGATGTTATCAGTAATATGAGAAAGGCATCATTACACCACTAGGTGGGTTAAAATTGGATTTTTTTAGGTTTCTTGTAGCTTAACATTAAAAAAAGTGGTGTCAAAAATTCAACCAAATCGGAATAAAACTGTCAAAATACTGCGCTCCAGAATGGCGCCACTTTTATCTCCGAAACGATGGCGAAGTCCTTGAACACGATCCTGCAAAGTCTAATGAACCGATTATTTTCAAAATTGGAACATACTTTCATGGTATAAAATGCCTTCCCCCTACGTTTTTGAAACTTTTCCATTTTCATATTATGGTAGTTTTACACCTCAAAAAACGAGAAATCCTTTAAAAAAAGTGTTGTTCTGCTGAATTTTATAAATACTTCGAGTAAAAATAGAGGAGACCGGGGCGAAGTGAACAGTTTTGGTCCTGTGCCAAAAATATTGGGGAAATTAATAACAGTTTTAACAGTTCAAAAGCTACAACCTCGAGTATACGGTTTGATATTCTTATTCCTACTTATATCGATGCGTAATCTACGTAATCGGAGTGCACCAATCTCGGAATCGAATATCTCAAAGTGGGTGGGGCGTAAATGACCAGTCTCATTTTGACGCAGAAAAAAATCACACATGTCTAAATATTATGTGTAAATGAAATTTTTTGGCCTTATTGACATTTTGCAACTGTTTTGTACATGAAATATATCATTTCATCCTAAAATGACTGATTTTATCAAAATATAAAAATGTTAAAAATATGAGAAATAAATGCAATTGTCCCGTGGCCACTTTCGCCTCGGTCCACCCCAATGAGGTAGAAACAGGTGGGGCAAACTTAACTCATTTGTGTTAGTGAAGCCAACCTTGCTTCAGTGAAGCGGATAAAACTAAATCCACGTGTTTGCTTTCGTTACACCGTTCAAACTAGTTTGAATCAAAGCATTTTTTTTATATGTATGTCGTCAAATTCTGGTTACCAATACAAGCAAGCCATGCGGTCTGTACCACCTGTTTTTTATCACATTGAGTCTGCCGTACCGAAAAAAACCCTTATTGAGTCCAACACTGAAAAATATTACTTTAAAATGTTTAAATCGATTTACAAAAACAAAACATTGATTTTGATAAAATTTAGTCTTGAAATAGGTGATAATGTTCTCTACTAACCGTTCATACTTTGCAAGAATAAAAATACTGCAAAAAAAAACTAAAAATTTGAAATCGATTTACAAGAAAACTTCATTTTCGATTTGATAAAATTTTGTCCCAACATAGGTTTAAAAATGGAAAGATGTGCACTTTTAAGGAAAAAAGTTTTGCTAACATTTCTAACAAAGCTTTTCCTTGTCCAAACAGAACTATTTATCCAGTGAAAGCGATTATCATCCAAGATTCTAATTGAACTCAATTTGCGAGAAAATTACACCGAATACCATTTTGCTAGTTTAGCAGGAAGTATCAGTGCTGGCTGAGAAAAAAAATGTTTACCCTTTAATAATGATAATAATGACTTTCAATCTAGTTTAGTTGTCGATGAAGAAACACTAGGTAAGTTATTCAGTTTGTTTCACTAAATAGTTTATTAGGAAAACTTTTTTCCTTAAAAGTGCCCATCTTTCCATTTATAAACCTATCTTGGGACAAAATTTTATCAGATCAAAAATGAAGTTTTCTTGTAAATCGGTTTCAAATTTCTAAAGTCAATCTTTTTGGCGTATTTTTATTTAACAATTCAAATGATTTTGTGAACATCGCTAGTACAGTGTAACATTTATCATTTCACGACCATCACTATTTTAATAAAAATTGGTTCAAAAAGTCTGACCCTTTTCAAAAGACAGTTTTTGAAAAACAAAGTAGGCAAAGTCTAGAGTATTGCCAAAAGCAAATGTGATTTGGTGCGAAATTCATCTTTTGTTTACGATTGTAAAATATTTTTCAAATTGGCTGAATTTAGGGCAGAACATGGATCAATTCATGCTTTTATCGAAGAGATGCATCCCGTTGTCTCTATACCACTGTATCACTTTCAAATCAGTCCAAGACCACAGGCTTACAGTGAACTTTAATGTAATGAAGATAACGCTCCTTCAAGCACTCCTGCTTCTACCTTCAAATAAAATCTTTGTCCGTAGCTGCAAATACCTGGCCAGATCAGAAGCTAGTATTGTAAATGTATCGGCCAAAACACTGCACACGATCGATTCCAAAGTCCAAAATTAATTTTGAATTTCTTTGCAACACAATAAATCGAGTAGAAATGCTCTGCACTGACTGAGAGGCAGCATTTCCTCTCATTTGCTCAGTTATCTGAGCAATATTTCAATTGGGAATTTCTGTATACTTGGAAACGATGTTGTTGTACTTGAGACTAATCAACGATCTAGACTTTTTTTTTCTATATTTTGTGGCCCAACAGGGTAAAAAAGGTGCCAAATGGGTCATTTAAGGTGCTGAACAACCTCGATCATCGAGTGCAATCAGAGGCGACATTTTGAATCCAAATTGAATCGACTTTTCAGGACAAGCGCTTGTACAAAAAAAATTCGTTTCGGTATGAATTATTCGAACCCAGCACCTCTCATCACCACTAGTACATTTAAGAAAACTCAATTTTCAGAAAGAAGTATATTTCGCCGTGATAAGAGGAACACAGAAGCTAACTGCTACCTAAATGTTTAAAACAGAAAAAACAGTGATTTTGACAGTGGTTGTGTAGTCCTACGTCAACAAACCCAAAGGACTATGTAGTAGTGTTTCATACCATATACATATAACGTATAAAAACTGAAATGCCTTCGAGTTTTAGTTGAAATTCATAAGGGTTTTGTAATTTATTCAGTTATGATTACCTGTCTCACGACAGCTATAATCAATACCTCTTTGGATAAGTATTTTAGCCTAACCATTAGTTTTTTAATTGCATTGCAACTCACCAAAAATAAAATAGTTAGAGCGAGAATTGAACAATGAATGCATTCTAAATATTGCTTTCAAACGTCCTCGTTAAAACAGACAAAGCAAAGGCATCAATTGTGGGCTGATATCGACATTACCGAGCTTTCTACAACCTTTTACCTTCTTGCTTACAAACTGCTTCGATTACCCCATGCATTTCGTAACAGCTGCTTGCATAGATTAACCCCCATTATATGCCAGGAGCTTTCTTGGCCTTGGACCAAATATATTCATTAAATTTAATACTATACAATAACAGAAATGTACAGCTGTGATGACACACAAAGAAATTGGAAACGATTTATTGATTTTTAGTTGCTCTCATGTAAAATTGCCATAACTAAGTTCAGTTTTTGAAATGACTGGGTGAAAACATATATTGGAAAAGCCAAATGAATGAGCAACTAACAAAAAAGATGATTTTTTGAAAAAAAAACTCTTAGAGACAGGACTCGAATCTGCGTTCTTATGCAATCCGTGAATACGCGTTACGATTTCGCCACCCTAAGCAGTGCGATAAATACGGCTCTACCACACGACTGGATTTGGTTAGCGTACATCGAACATGGTCTAAATTCTAGGCCGCCTCACAACCGGTATCATATATTCAAACATATTCTCTGTTCATCAGACAACAACTGTTCATCACTGCCAACGAGAAACAAACCAAGTGGTAAGGCAGATGAATGAAATTGCGAAAATGTGAATATTTGCCTCTAAATAAAATTGTTGAAATTTACTCAATCGTGTAGTGTTTAGGATCTTTTTCTAATATCTCCCACATTTTCTAACAGTGCACATATCAAGTCAAAACTCACCACCATGCAATCGTTTATGTTTTCTCACTTCAATAACGAGATTTTTTCTTCCTTTTCAAGAACATGATTGAACCAAATCGCGTTACTCACCTGCAAAAAAAAGAATTAGAAATGTTAAAATATAAGCCTCAAATGTGTCATATTTTAGGAGATGTGAATTATAGTGTTAATGATGGACGGTTGATTTGGTTACTGCTTTGATAGAGATAGACTGTAAAAAATCTTAAAATCTGTACATCTAGACAGAAAGACTATCAATTCAATTTTTATGAACACCACCTTCTCTTCTTCAGACCTGTTCAACAATTCTCAATAAAAAAAACGTGATTAATCCACCTAGCAGTGAGATATTACCATTTTTTTATCAACCCGCATCTGTTTTTGCATGGATATTCTTAGGTGTTTTAGTTCTCATGATTTTAATCATTTAATTAATTTAATCACTTATTACCCTGTAATGTCGAAACTGCAAATCGTATCTAATTTCAATCTTAACGTGTGACAATCGATTGAACATTCCATGAGATGTTGAAGTGAGTTCCACCTTAGAGTTTTTCGTCATTATTTATGGTACTTCCAGAGCCGGTATTCAGGAACTAGCATAGCCCAAAATGATTCGAATGGCCATAAATTATTACGCCAAACAATTTACATCTTCTATATCGGTACGAATTTTAAAAACTCATCATTTGTCATTCCAGAATCGGATAAAATTCACCAATTTTGTATGGGACCTTAAGTGCTGTAATTTTTGTTTTTGAAGTTCGATTTGGGCTTTTTTTGAGAAAATGATTGAGCTTTGAGAAACGATTCGATACTGGAACCGGAATTCTAAAATCGGTGTAGCCGAAATCAGTTAAATTCACCTCAAGAGTGTGTAGACATCTTTGAGGAATTGTAGTGCGAATTCAAAAACGAATACCGCTTAAACTGAAATAAATTTATTTCGTAATCGACTATCCAAATCTGCAAACCCCATAAACCTGATTAATTTATGTGAAATGGACATTTTTATACTAATCACCTTGTATCTCCTAAATCAGAAGTCGGATCTGACTAAAATTTAAAAAGTAAGATGTTTTATAGGATTTTAGAACCTCTCATTTGAATCATAGATGATTCTTAGATTTCATTTGAATCTTAGATCGGTTCTACGAGAAAAATGAGTCGCATTATTTTAATTTCGTTTCACATATCATCCTGTGGTTCCGTAATCAGAAGTCGGATCCAAACGTAATTCAGGAACCTTATTTGGGAGTATATTACTTTTCATATGAATCTGAGTTTGTAGGAAACGGTTTAGCCATTTCCGAGAAAATTTAGTGAAATTATTTGTCACACACGCATTTGCTGATCTCGACGAACTGAGTCGAATGGTATATGGGAGTTATGTTGTTCCAGAATTAATTACTGTAAGTAGTTTAAATCAATATATTATAGAATTACTTGCAACTCGAAAATGCTGATATCATCTGGATTACATATGCCATATTCGAACGATTATGTTGCCAAAAACGAACCGTGCTAAAATCGGTCCGAGGCAAAATGTCATGAAAAAGGATGCTAAACACAGTCTTTTTGGTACAATTGGATGTAACAGTATAAAAAATCATGTTTCACGTAGCTCCCAAGCATTGCTTTGTCATACAGCGCTCAAAACTCCTACTGCTGGAATAGGGGGAAAAGTCGTTTACACAAAAATTTCGATATCCCCGTTAAAAATGGACGGATTTTAACAATCTATGGCTTGTTGAATAGGTATTATCGTGCGGAAAATAAGTCTGAAAATATATTCTGTTTTCAAGGTCAATTGTGACAGATACTGTCAAAAACCTGAAAATTTTGACATAAAACTTCGAATAACTCAAAAAGTGAACATCCGATCTCAAAACCATTCAATAGCGTTTTGGGTGACGGGGAGACCTTTCATTTGCAACTAGTTTGATCAAAATCTGCCCAGCCATCTCGGAGATCTCGACCTCTTAGTTGACAACACACACACACACACACACACACACACACACACACACACACACACACACACACACACACACACACACACACACACACACACACACACACACACACACACACACACACACACACACACACACACACACACACACACACACACACACACACACACACACACACACACACACACACACACACACACACACACACACACACACACACACACACACACACACACACACACACACACACACACACACACACACACACACACACACACACACACACACACACACACACACACACACACACACACACACACACACACACACACACACACACACACACACACACACACACACACACACACACACACACACACACACACACACACACACACACACACACACACACACACACACACACACACACACACACACACACACACACACACACACACACACGGACATTTGCTCAGTTCGTCGAGCTGAATCGATTGGCATATGACATTCGGCCCTCCGGGCCTCGGAAAATTTTTCGAAAGTTCGAGCTTATTCTATACCTATTTTTTATATATATAAAAACGTGCTTAATCCACCTAGCAGTGAGATGATACCTTCTTTTATCAATCCGCATGTGTTTTTTGCATGAATATTCTTCGGTGTTTCAGTTTTCATGACATTATTTTAATGACCGTCGTTTTAAGCTGCAATTTGACATTTTAATCACTCATTACTCTATCTGTCTATCTAAAATTAATTAATTTTGTGTGGGACTATAAGTTTATTTTGAATTGAATTTTTGTTTCTGATATTCGATTTGGCTTTCTTTGAGAAAACGATTGAGCTTTGAGAAACGATTCGATACTGGAGCCGGAATTCGAAAATCGGTGTAGCCGAAGTCAGACAAATTCACCTGATTAGTTTACATTTGTTTCAATATGTTAAAAAATCAGTATAGACATCTTTGACAAATCGTAGTACGAGTTAAATTGTTGGGTGCCTTCCGAATCGAAAACTGAATACCACTAAAACTGAAATACGTTTATTTGGTTGTCGACTATTCTAATCAGCAAATCTTAGATGATTCTTAGATTTCATTTGAATTTTAGATCGGTTCAACCATCTACGAGGAAAATGAGTTACACAATTTTAATTTCGTTTCACATATCATCCTGTAGTTCCGGAACCAGAAGTCGGATCCAAACATAATTCAGGAACCTTGTTTAGGAGCATACGAATTTTCATATGAATCTGAGTTTGTAGAAAACAGTTGAGTCATCTTCGAAAAAAAGGTAAAAAATTGAGTGAAATTATTTGTCACATGAGCATTTGCTGATCTCTACGAACTGATTCGAATGATATATGAGTGTTATGTTCTTCCAGCATTTATTGCTCTAAGCAGTTTATATCAATATAATTATGAAATTGTTCTGAATTCGGAAGTACTGCCATCTTTCCAATATGTCATATTCGAACGATTATGTTGCCAAAAACGAACCATGCTAAAATCGGTCCTAGGCAAAATGTCATGAAAAAGGATGCTGCACACAGTCTTTTTGGTACTTAGGAACAATTGTATGTAACAGTATAAAAAATCGAGTTTTACGTTGCTCTCAAGCCTTTCTTTGCCATACAGCGCTCAGAACTCCTACTGCTGAAATATGGGGGAAAAGTCGATTACACAAAAATGTCGATATATCCGTTTAAAATTGACAGATTTTAACAATCTATGGCTTGTTGGATAGGTATGACCGTGCGGAATCTAAGTCTGAAAATATATTCTGTTTTCAAGGTCAATTGTGACAGATACTGTCAAAAAACTGAAAATTTTGACATAAAACTTCGAATAACTCAAAAAGTAAACATCCGATCTCAAAACCATTCAATAGCGTTTTGGGTGACGGGGAGACCTTTCATTTGCGACTAGTTTGATCAAAATCGGTTCAGCCATCTCTGAGATCTCGACCTCTTAGTTGACAACACACATACAAACACACACGGACATTTGCTCAGTTCGTCGAGCTGAATCGATTGGTATATGTCATTCGGCCCTCCGGACCTCGGAAAATTTTTCGAAAGTTCGAGCGAATTCTATACCTATTTTTTATATATATAAAAAAAGGTCAAAACTAAGATTTTGATTTCAGCTTCCTCAAAATATACTTCGTGTTCCTTTTGGATCCCATAATAACTATGCAAAATTTTAGCTCGAACGGTGAAACTATACTTTCGCGTCCGAGGCTCAAACTTCAATTGTAAGGAATTTACTATGAAAAAACTGACATTTAACTAAAAAAAATCAGCTGGAGTTAACCAGCTGTAGACCAGGGGTCCTAAAATTAACTTAGGCCTCAGAGCCCCATTCACAAATTCCTTTGAAAATAAAATTTCTTGCTCTTTTAATATTGCTGTAAAATACTTACCTATTTTCGCGAATGGTCAAATAAACACTACTTTTTTAGCATGAATATTTCAAATAACACCTTATATCAAACAATAGGGGGTCGATTTCTAGACCTCGTCGACCTCCTTACTCAGTTTTCGTTTACGTCGACCCCCCCGCAAAAAGGATATTGACCCTAAGGGGTCTATATCGACCACTTTGGGAACCCCTGGTGTAGACTCTAGAAACCAGTGCATGTATTATGTTAGAAGGAAATTTAACGATGAACAAAATCCTAGAAAACCACAAAGCAACCGAAACCGAAACAAGCTCCGAACAGCTGGCTCACTACTTAATATATCTAGCAACACTGTTGCTAGTGGTCGTAATATAATTCGACTTTCTTTTATTATGCTAATACGGTTGATTTGAGTTGTTTGGTGTATGTTATCCTGTATGTAGCTCTTTTTAAGTGACAAGCCATGTTCAAAAATTCATGTCATGTAGATAATTTTTTGTTCGCATTAAATAGCATCGTCCATATCTTCTAAACTGTATGAGATAGAGAGTTTGTTTTCGGTAAAATTATTGAATTTGAGTTTCGAATGAAGACTCATTTATTGATTTGTCTTTTGAAATAAAACATTAATCCAGATTTTGCACATTTATCGACAAAAAATGCATCCTTGTTATAAATCGTGTAAAACAATGTTCTTTATATTAATGATGGTAACATGCAAGCATGCAAGGGTTTAATAAATTATTACTCACCGTTCAAAAATACGCCGCTTAGCAAACGTGTCGCCGGAAATTAATTCTTCCATCGTTGCTTATGTTTAACAAGCAGTCTTATCGATGCAATTACCGCATCGTGGAATCGTTACTCATGTGTGAAGAGCTAAGGTCTACCCAGCAGAGAAAAAAAAATATGTCAGTAGCACAGTTCCCTTGGTATGCTAATGCTAGGACGCTAGTGTCGGAATAAGTTAGCTTCATTCAGTGATTAACAAGAAGATGGAAACACTTGTGTCATATGTTTTCAGATTTGTCCTTAGTTGACATACTTTTCCGATCAGAAAACTGAATTTCGGAACTACTAAGCAGCGCTTGTATTTTAATTTGAACTGCTATTCTATGTAATTGATAATGTCTGACAATTTGATGCAGTAATTTGTCTACATTTTCGTACACGAAAAATTCCCAGTAGCTGAATGAAATTCGATCGCCTATCTCCGAAACACTCAGCGGATTGGATGACCCAACATTGAAATTGAATCTGCTATTTTTCAACGGCAAAACCAAAAAAAAAACGACCCACCAGAATCGTTTCGGTTTTCAAAACTTCTCATCATCACGTTGCTTATTTAATAAATCTAAAACGGTCCTCCTGAAAAGGCAAATTGGCTTGAAGTGACTGGCCCCGACTCTTGTTATTATGTTTTTTTTTTTGCGTTTATATTTTCTTGATGCAATTTCGCGTACTAAATTACCAAAACGAAAGCTCCAGAACCGGTTCTCGCATGATCTCGGGATGTGTAAGAAGACTCTGCCTGTAAGACCAGGTAGATGCCAACTCCGGGGTGTTCTTCGGTTCTGAGGTTGTAGAGTGGGCAAGCGGGGCGATATGGAATTAATATGTAAAACCACAAAATGTTAAAGCGGCGAGTAACCTGCTTGGTTAATGGAGGTACGAACCAATGAATGAATGAGACTGCATCCGGACTGGGAGGGTTGAGGAATTTCTGGGACAGATGTGCCGAACCCGGACCGATAAATTATTTCGCACAGTCATCGAAAAAAAAACAAAGCCCACTCGGCCAGCACCACTGCGCGCACAGACAGAAATCGACCCCACCGGTAATGGCCTACTTGGAGCACATTAATAAGCTCAGTTGTTGCAATTCGATTTTTTAATTTCGCTAATGAGCATTCGCGCCGCCACGCCACCACCGACTCCGGCAGAAGAAGCTGTTGCTCCGCTTTCGATATGAGAAGAAAAAAAAACATATTTTCGTCATCCTAACGGTGGTGCATCGGTGGAAAACAAATTTCATGCGGTGGGGCCGTACGTGCGAACGTCATCCGATGGATCGATCGGTCGCTAAGCGCAATTGCAATTCTTGACAACGATAGTGACTCGTGTTTTTTTTTTCTTACCATCATCAAAGTAAACTGACCACTTTCAGGTGCCGGTTCACGCGGCGGGTGCACACGCTAAACCTAAATTGGACTCGACGGTGTAATTAACCTTTTTCGATTGCAGTAGAAGCATGGCTTACTTTGCTTGTTGTTTTTTCTTCTTCCGACCATGGAAAATGTGTCAAACATCGATCGGCGATGGTGACTTTGTCACCCGGTATGGAATGATAGGGAAAGCCGGTCGCCGATGATCTCATTCATCATTTTCTTGCAGCCGATCGATGGATGGATTGAAATGAACAATTTATGTTTCATACCACAAATACACGATGCTGTCATCTCAATTTCCTGGCAAAGCGCTCTGGACTGGTTGGTTTAACAAAACATTCTTATCGGCTACACACAAACGAAAAATTGTTTTGAACAGAATAATCACAAACACATGTGTGGAAGTGAATGTCAATGTCAGCCACTGCTTCGACAGTAACACGCCAACCGATAAGCGCCTTATTTCCATTCTTCACCCTCGATATTATTTTGGAATTGTTCGGAGTAGAATTGCTGTTCGTTTTGCTCGTGAGCCATTGCACGCGCTTCGACTAGGGTCCGGGATTATGACGGTTTATAACGTGTGAAAGAATGCATGTAATTGGCAGTGCATGTTTTTCGAATTCGTTCTAATTGTTATTTAGTTCTTTGGTCGTGTTCTTCCTTGCCGTCGTTCGAAATAGACGAATCGTATTAAAGCCGGAGGCAATTTTTGTTCTTCGAGTGGTTTAAGTTCACTGACTGTTGAACCAGTTGGTGAGTCCTACCACCAGCAAAAACCTGATGAAACGAGCATTTGGAATGAAACTATCGTATTCTGCGACAGATAACGTACAAAAATACGACATTGTGATGCCCTTGTAGAGATGTCAAGGTTAAACTTGCCAGAAAACATAAAGTAACAATCAACATCTTTGGTGTGGGTTCGAGTTAAGCGTGCCTGGTTGGGAAACAGTACCGATCTCGTTCAGCGTTCTGTCAAACATCCGACGAGGTGAATATTTTTGGGTGCCTTCTCAGAACGCAACATTTTCTCGCAGGCTTTGAATGCAGTAAAAATTAATCTACGAGCAGCTTTATAAAATGTTCTTTTCTAAACAAGTTACGCTGAAAGCCTCATTGGAAGCAGCCCTCGAAGGTGTCAGCACATTCTCAGCGAGTGTCGGTGACCACATTGTTTACTGATTGATTGGGTTGAAGGTTGTATGGGAAAAAAGATGAAAAGGTTTATTTCCTTGCTTTACAAAACTTGTTGTGTTCTACTTGCACAATTTTAACCTCGATCGGTGAAACTATATTTTCACCGTCGAAGTTTAAAATTTGTATGGGATTTAGTATGGAAAAATTTCACAAAAAAAATGTTTGTACTCAAATTTTTATTAAAAAAATCGGCTGGATATCAACCTATAAACTATGAAAATCGGTTCATGTGTTACTTTCGTTAGTTTCTAAATTTAACGAGGAAGAAAAGCTTCAAAGACCGCAAGACAAACCGACATTTATTACAGGAAAATCAACACAAAGTCCGAACGATGGCTCTTTCCTCAATAATACATGGACTGAAAAGTCCCAGGCCTACCACATAGATGGCGCTAGTTTTATTGCAGTCACCTTTCTTTAGTTAATACTAACCTTTAAAAGACAGTTATATTCATTAGTTTGTGAGTTATTGTGCTAAGAGTGACGCTACTTTTGTTATTTTCAGAACAATGGATTAGAAACAATTTCGTGTTTTAATTTTACACTGCTTCTTGATGGGAAAAATTATCGTTCAAGACTCCGATCCATCTGAAACAATAATAAAACGTTGGTTTACTGACTTCAAACGTGGTCGTAAAGACACCGACGATGCAGAACGCATTGGATATCCAAATGAGGCAGTAACACCAGGAAACATTGAAAAAAATCTACAAAATCGTTTTTAATTATCGAAAAGTGAAGTTGCGTCAGTTTGCTGACATCGTAAAGATATCAAAAGAACGTGTTGGCTTTATATTGCATGAGCATTTGACTATGAGAAAACTCTGTTCAAAGTTGATGATTCTGAGCAGTGTTTGGCCATGTTTAAACGTAACAAACCGGAATTTTTGCGTCGATATGTGACAATGGATGAAACATGGATTCATCATTTCACTCCGGAATCAAACCAATCGTCATCTGAGTGGACAGCAACTGGTCAATCTCGTCCGGAAAGCACAATAATCGGCTGGAAAGGTTATGACCTCGGTATTTTGGGATGTGCGTGGTGTAATAATCATCGACTATCTTGAGAAAGGAAATATCATTAACAGAGAATATTATATAGCATTATTGGAGCGTTTGAAGGCTGAAATTGCAAAGAAACGACCGTATATGGCAAAGAAAAAAAATTATTTCATGAAGACAACGCACCGTGTCACAAGTCAATCAAGACAATGGCAAAACTACACGAATTGAACTTCGAACTGCTCCCACACTCACCGTATTCGCCAGATTTAGCTCCCAGCGACTACTACTTTCGCACGAATGAAGAGGTTATCGCTGAAACTGAGGCCTATTTTGAGGCAAAAGATAAATCGTTCTACAAAAGTGGTATCGAAATGTTAGAGCGGCACTTGTATGATTGTGTTGTTCTTGATGGAGTTCACGTGGATGAATAAAGTTAAGTTTGAACCAAAAAATTCGTGTTCTCTTTGTTAAGCCCTGGACTTTTCAGCGAATGTGTTATACTGTCCCAGAAGGTATAAACGCACTTTGATTTCGCTGTACATAATTCACTAATGTTAGATATTCAAATTTTATTCGATATACTAATAATATTAGACTACAACAACAGAATATTATTCTCAACATTTGCTACTTAGCCATTGTAGACTAGCTGGCGCACCTTCTTGCGAACGTTCCTCATTAAATTCCGTACAGACTTCTTAGCGACAAGTTTTGACATGAGTATTGGCAAGAAGCAAGATCTGGCCAGATGAAACAAGATCCTTGTGGAATCATGGGTAGAAGTCGTTTTTGTAAACATTCCTTGATGTATATTTCGCTGTTTATTGAAGCAGTGGTGATGAAGGGTTTCGAAATCTTACCTCAGCTACAAAATGCTTGCCAGTCCATAGCTTTCTTACCAAATTTTTCGACTTCAATCGATGTCTCGGACTGGTTTAACACTTGCCCTTCTCGCATGATTAAGCAGTATAAATTCCCAGCAAGAATCGTATTGTACAGCTCTCGAACCCTCGGCCTGATCGATGCTTCTTGTTTCGGACTACGTTTTGGTTGTTTCTGATTCTTATAGGTTCGAAGATTCAAACGTTCTTTAGCACGAAGAACATTTGACTTCGAAGTGCCCACTTTTTTGGCCACATCCCGAACTGAAACCACCTTCTTTTGCTCGAACGCCTTCAGTATACGTTTATCCAACTGAGGGGTAGCAGGACCTTTTTTTCGACCCGTTTTCGGTTTATCCTCAAAGGTGTTATCCTCACCGAACTTCCTGATTGCATTTCGCACGGCTTTTTCACTTACTCCTTCCATTTTTGCTATCTTTCTCAGTGACAGTCCGCGTTCTATGCACCATTTGTACACAATTTTTCGACGTTGTTCTGCTGAAAGCCCACGCATTTCGAAACAAACTAATGAAAACGAATAAACAACTGCACAAGTGGTTAGAGAAGAGTGTAAACAACAGGACGCAGCCATAAAAAAATTGACAGATTCTGAACCATTGCGAAATGTCAGCGGTTTTTGGTTGCGTCCATACTTTCTGGAACAGTCTGTACAATTTTCGCAATTTTTACGTGTAGAGAACTCCCAAATTTGGCGTTTTCAAATGCCAGAAATTGATCCCGTACAGCATTTTGATCGTTTTTTCAGTAAAATATGCAAATCCAAAATTAAATAACTGACATCAAAATTCTGTATGTTGCTATTTTTTAAATTCTCTTATTTATGCGTTATTTAATCGTGTGATATAAAATATTTACTATGAATCCACCGTTGTGATGTCTGTGACATTACATCACCATCCATATCTGATTTTTTTTTGTTTTAGAACCTTCTTTTCTCTTTTTTGAGCGTGACGTACTTCACCAATCATTGAAAATACCATAGTCATATCGAAAGGATTAGGGTAAAATTAAAAAGTCAAATTTCAGAAGTCAAAAATCAAAAGCCAAAAGCTGTTAGAAGTCAAAAATAATAGATCAAAAGCCGAATCAATAACCAAAAATAAAAAAAAGAACGTCAAAAATCGAATGTAGAAAGTCAAAAGTTAAAAGTCAACAATAAAAACTCAAATCAGTCGGTATTGAACACTTCGCACCGCACTTCGGAAATTTTTTCTGGCTACCTAGAGTTTCATTGATTCAAGGCTTCAGTCTTTTCCAAGCCTACCTGAATCACTAACAGTCTTTTTAAAGACTAACAATTAGTCAGCCTTTTTCAAGGCTATACAAAGAGTGATATTCTAATAAAATCAGTCTTTTTCAAGACTAAGCAATAATTCAGCCTTTTTTAAGGCTAGCTATTCAAATAACTATTCTTCGAACTAATCAGTTTTTATTATCCGATATTTGTCCGAGAAACTTCATAAATTTTATTCATATGATATAAAATCAGACAGACCCTTAAGGGCTGGCTTGAAAGGTTTAACAAATGATTACTGATGGACCTAAAAGTAAACTAAAAGAATTGCTAGGTTATGCTCCTTTCCAAGTAATACTTATGAAAAAAAGAGCGAATGGTACGTCTAAACCACGCTCTTGAATTTCCCATGAACTTTACTTAATACACTTCAATCGAAGTGATGTAAACCATATGAAATTGTTTTGTCGTCGTTGCCAAGGCTTCCGCCATGGAACCAAAAATTGTCATATGGATAAACGGTGGTTGAATTGTGCTAAATCGCATTCGAAAGACGTTTGTCCAATGAATGAAACCACTAATCAATTTTCATGTTCAAATTGCGATGGAAATCATAAATTCAATTATTTGAAGTGTCCTGTCAGTAAACGCTCGTTCGCTTAGACAACAAGTCAAATCAACGAGCTTAAATTTACAGAACATACCTGAAAATCAAAAAAACCGTTACAAATGCCACGCCTAATTCTTCTAAGGCACTTATTTCTTCGAAATTAAAACAAAAAATAGGTACGCCTTCCAATTCGTCGTCTAACGAAAACAATAGATCGACCTCGTCACCATCTTCTTCTAATGACAGTTACGCAGTTGGTAACAGGTAGACAAATACCTCTACCGAACACAATTTATTAATAGGTAGATCGGCCAAATCATCTTCTTCTAGACTGCCACCTACCAATATTCCTTCAATACCATTCGCTTCTTTAAATGAAGTCGATTTAGGCGATACAACAGAAAATAAACCCTACCTACAAGGTCAACTTTTTCAAATGATCATCCGAATGAATTCGACTTCATCACTTTTTGAAGCATTTCAAATCGGATGGCAATTTGCAAATAATATTATAATGAATTTAAAATTTAACAGTGATGTTAAAAAAATTATTTGAATATTTTAAATTGGAATGCTCGATCTTTAAAATCGAGTGAAGATGAAGTTTATAATTTTCTCAAAGTTCACAAAATTCATATTGCCATTGTGACAGAAATTTTTCTTAAACCAAATGTCAAATTGAAAAGCAATCCACATTATGTGGTTCATCGATTTAAAAAGTTTACTGGAATGGGTGGTGGAGTTTTTCTTCTTTCAATACTAAAGTTATTGAAAGCTTGAGAATCGAATTTGAAACCATTCATGAAATTTATTTCATCGCTGGAGCATATTTGCCATTCCAATGCACCGGCGAACAATTAAATTTCTTTAAAGGCAATTTGCAAAAACTCTCAAGATATCGACCGAAATTTTTCGTAATAGGGGACTTAAATGCTAAGCATGTCCAGTGGAATTGTAGGAAAAATAACAGTAATGGTAAAATACTTCATAATCAACTCTCAGCTGGTTACTTCACAGTTCTTCATCCCAGTAATCCGACTTGTTTCTCTTCCGTGAAAAACCCGTCTACAATTGATCTGGTTCTAACAGATCGAAGTGACATTTGTAGTGAACCGATTACACATGCTGACTTTGACTCCGATCATCTTCCAGTAACATTCAGACTTTCCAACGAAGCTATAATTAATCAAATTAGTTCTATATTCAACTATCATAGAGCTAATTGGTTGGATTACAGATCTCACATTGAAAATCACGTGGACCATGAAACTATTTTAGAAAATTCTGTCTGAATTCTAGAAACTGAATTTTAATCCCGAAAACGTTCAGCATACTCTAAACATTCTTCTCATCCGATTCCACCCTTTTGAGTATATCAACTGTTTGAGGATTCCCTGTTCAGAAGACGAGACTTAATGTTTGAGTGACAAATACGGAATTCTTCGGATTGTTCATTTTACTACAATTACAAACTACTTGCCACATCTGATTTTTTTTAGAACCGCTTTTTTTCTTTTTTTTTTTGAGGATGATCTCCGGAACGAATTTTTAGTGAGCCAAATACAATACATTTCCATACTCAAGTTGAATCTAAAATCAATGTAATCGTTAGATGGTGTTGCTCATATGATTAAAACAGCGTGACGCATTTCACCAGTCATTATAGAAAATACCGAAAGAGCAATTACAAGGGCCATCAGAACAATTCACTTTTGAACTTTCATCGTGTCGATCTCCTATTGAGCCGACGATGATTGATTGATATGTGTGCTATAGTGTAAAGTTTCCTGTAACGCAAATCATTGTATTTTGTACTTTTCCACAATCAATGCATGCATGGTTCGTAAGTACATCGGAGTTGGATCTCTTATAAAATTATGAAAACGATCGTCATGAAAACACGAACAGACCACCGTGATCTGTGTGTGAAAGCATAATACCGGTATCCAGCAACCGAAAAGAAGTAATAAAATCAATTTTTATCGTGTTCCAAATAAGTGTTAAAGGTTGCTGAGGCGAAAAAAAAGGAACGAACGGTTTCCATGCACTGGTTTGGTTCGGGTTGGTTCGAGACGTGAACGGGCGGTAAGACATTAGTCGAACAAAAAAAAGGGCCCTACTGGCCCACGTTCGTGTGTCCGTCAGATAACAGAACATTTGTTGGCACTACAGTTTATTGAAAAATGAAGCTTCAATCAACCTCCGTCGTACTTTGTTTGTTAACTTCGGCATGCATGACAACCCGTTTTTTTTTTCTTTTGGTTTTCATTTTTGAGGAACACGCTAAAGGTTTCAGTCGATGATTTGTCCTACATTTCGGAGCGGTATTTATTACTTTTATCTTGCGAATGTGGTCATTAAAAAATTTAGTACTTTCTTTGGCTCCCGTTAATGGATCGAAGGGCTCATGGATAAGCGTTAATTTAATCAGGTAGCCCTCGGCAATCGATCGCATGGCTATCGTTAAAAAATTTGGATCCATTAAATTCCTCCCGGAAAGGCATGATATCAAAAAGGGGGGGGGGGGGGAAACATGAACTATCGAGATCAATTTCAAGGCCGCCAAGCTAAGGAGGATACAAGATAAAATCTCAAACGGGTCCGACGATTCCATCCCATCCCATCCCATCCCGGGCATGCCGAGTCACGCGTAAAACAAAGTCATAAAGTAATTTCCAGAAAGCAAGTTGATCGACAGTTCAACAAAAATCCGATGTGAGATCTCGACCGACATACTGAAGATAATTATCCAATCTAGCAGATGAATTTATCCCGAGTCCCGTTTTCTGGTGTGTGTGAAAGGCGTGTGCTCGGAATTCTAGACCTCACAACGGAGACCGGAGTTATGATGGACCATGGCGGTTCAGTTTTTAATCTTTGCGTTTAGAACTTAAATGCTTGGTTGGGCGGTTGGTGGTGGTAATTGGCTCGCCACGTGAGACTAGTAGAGGCTGAGTAGTATTTCTTATTTACCGTTCTTGAGACTGTGATATGTTGTGTAACATGACAAGTGACGGATCACACGCACGCCGGTCTGAAGTGTAATTAAGGATGAAAATGGTGTGGGATTCCTGCTTTGCCACTATGCGGGGCGTTGAACTTTTGAGGTGATGATGATGAGATAAAACTAGACCGATTTTAACGGATGAGAAGTGCTTATATGCGTCAACGAAAACTGAAAGTGGTATTCTTGATGTTCTCATGGCGCATTAATAGATAACTTTTCGATTCTATTTTTTAAGGAAATTGTTCATTTCGTTCGAGAAAATTGAAAACAGCAATCGATTCCTTTCTACAATACAATTCATTAAATTTATTAATCACAACTACAGATTGCTTGCCAAATAAGTTTTTATTTGGAAAACAATGTAATTTACGTAACAAAACAATAAAAATTTCGTTTCGATGGTGATCCCAAATTTAGGCTAACCACTCATTGACATGCTGAACTCTAGGATAATTATCCAATCGCCAAACGGTAGACGCGGTCCAATAATACCCCGAAAACAGAAATTATGATCGCACCGATACAGCCGACTGCATCCAGAGACCAGCAGGGTAACAACTTGCGCAACATCCCGAAGGCCATTCGTCTCTCTCTCTATATAGTCAATTTGTCGGAAAAACAAAACCCATTCAAAATAAATGCTTTCGTCCGATCCGATTTTCTGCTCGGTTCGGTGCATGATGGGACCACCGTTTTTTTTTATTTTTTGCTTCTCTCCACTGACCGTTTCCGTTGCATCGACGACCGACTGGTTGAACTCCTGACCGAATGTAGCTGTAGCTTAGAGGAAAACAGCAATTGAAAAGCGTAAAAATCAAAACTGAGTGTGCGCCGTCATAATTTAATTGCACCACCGCCGACGCCGCAACATTTTTTCCACTAAGGAAGCACTGTGCTTCTAAATTATGTGGTACGGGAAAGCTTACCATGGAAAGATAAGCCCAGCTCTTCGTTGTTTTGGTCCACCAATCAAAGGAAACCGGCAGACTGATCACGACACAATGCGTCGTTCGTGTGGTTGCACAACAAAATAGCTGCATCCTCCCTTTGTCGTGGCTAACGTTCAGGTCGTGCCAGGAGACTCTCGCTCTCTACGGTGCGTAACGCCCGCGGATATCGGCTTCGTGAACATTACGATATATAGAATCGTGAAAACCTCGAATTATGCCCGGACGGACGCATTCGCAGCACAACTCGCCCCCAAATTGGCTCCGCTATCTTCTTATATCACTGGGCTGCCAACCACAACGGGTGAACATTAGTTACTTTTACCAAACTAATAGCGTAATAGCGGCTGAAAACTCGTGCTCGTGGCTATTTTGTCGTTACACACCGAAAGCGGTTATCATTGCGGTTTAAGTGCAGGAATTACAGTGCAGGCTTTCTGGGTGATGGGTTTTCCGGGAATTACGCCGGCTCAAAATTATCGCGTTTCATTAGGCGATGAAATAATAAATCTAATTAGTTGACTGCATTATGCGGCGGTTCAAGATGGGGTTAACCTGAATTTCGGATTGCAGCAGATGATGGAGACTGCAATCTACTGCCGAACTACTCAATGGTGACGTGACAACAGGCTTCCGGATATAATTTACATTATAAGAGTCGTCAGATCAACGCAGTAATAGCACCCCGAAAACTCTGAGCGACATCGACTAGAGTCGGCAAAATAATTTTGAAAAACATGCCGAAATAGGACTCCAAAAGGAACAATTGAATGAAAACTGAAACATTGGTGCCCTTTCATTGACGGTCTAACGAAGAAAGCATCTTTTGGCACACTTTTAAACTAAAAACTGGTCACTTTCGTATGACTCACCTTTTTTCAGTTAACACTAACCTTTAAAAGACAGCTGTTAAAATTTCTTGATATTCTCATTAGTTTGGATTGGCGATATGGATCAAAAAGCAGTGTTTGGCCATGGCCAAAAAATCGGAATTTTTGCGTCGATATATGACACTGGATGAAACATGGATTCATCGCTTCACTCTGGAATCAATACGATCGTCATCTGAGTGAACAGCAACTGATGAATCTCGTCCAAAGCGCCCGAAAGCTCAACAATCGACTGGAACGGGTATAGCTTCGGGTTTTTTTTTTAATGTGCGTAGTGTAATATTTATCGACTATCTTTTTTTTTCTTTCTTTCTTTTTTTTTTTAATTGCTCACCACACTCCCCCACACCAAAAAGCTCAACAAGGAGCCCCCTGGTAATGGACGCAACTAATCTCAGCTCATTAACACTGGCAAAAATTTGAACGAACAACAAGGTTTGCATGTCACATAAGTAAGCTATTGGTAGAACATTATGAGCTTGGTCGGAGTACAATGAAAGCGTAGAGAACAGCAGAGGTCTATTAAAAATGGTTTTAAGACACCTATTCTGAAGAGTTTGTAATTTTTTCAGATGAGAGCTAGCTGCACGGCCCCAGACTGATACAAGATAATTAAGTTGTGAGTGAATATAAGCATAGTAGTAGCTCAAAAGTGCACGCCGAGGAACATATGATCGCACACTCCACATGATACCACAGTAAGATGCGATACGTATTTCCACAAAACTTATATGATGAGTCCAAGATAACGTAGGGTCAAGGTATTTAAAGCATTTTACATGTTCAATCACGTAATCTGTTAGCTTTGGGTTGTCATTAATTGGTAATACTTATCGCATGGAACGAAAAATCATATATTTCGTTTTAAGTAAATTCAATGACAATAAATTAGCGTTGAAATATTTGTCAAGTACATCTAGGTCACTGTTCATCGAGCTTATAATGGTACTGATACCTTGATGGGGATAAAATAAGGCTGTATCATCGGTAAAGAGTCTTGGAGTACCGTTAAGATTCAAGTTGCCCAGATCATTTATGTATGAGAGAAATAATAAAGGTCCTATATTACTACCTTGTAGTACACCAATTTTCGTAGGAGCGAGATTGTTACGTTCCCCATCAATGGATACAAATTGTTGCCTATTTGTCAAGTAACTTCGAATAACGCTGTTGGCAATGCCTCTGATGCCATAACATTCGAGCTTTTCGAGTAAAATCGTGTGGTTTAACGTGTCGAAAGCTTTTTTAAGATCAAGAAAGGAGATACCATTAACAGTGAATATTATATAGTGTTATTGGAGCGTTCGAAGGCTGAAATTGCAAAAGAAACGAGTTCGTATTTATTTCATAAATACAACGCATCGTGTCACAAGTCAATCAAAACAATAACAAAACAACATGAATCGAACTTCGAATTGCTCCCACCCACATTCACCGAATTCGCTAGATTTGGCTCTCAGCGACTACTGGCTGTTCGCAGACTGAAAAAAATACTCGCCGGTAAAACATTTCGCACGAATGAAAAGGTTATCCCTGAAACTGAGGCCTATTGTAAGGCAAAAGATAAATCGTTCCACACAAGTGGTATTAAAATGTTAGAATAAAGTTAATTCTGAATCGAAAAAAGCAGGGGTGTGTAATGTCAGAGACATAACTGGATGTCGTGAATACGAATAAAACTGACACGATTTCTTTATACTTTCGAATTCGAATTGAAAATTCAGAATCAGACGTCGATTATATCATTTAGGATTTGCATATTTCATTGAAAGAAACTATCAAGATGCTGTACAGGATTCATTTCTGCCTTTAAGAAGGACCAAATTGTGGAATTTTCTACGATATTTAGCACAGTTCGGAACATTTTTCTCGATCGATTTCGCACAGCGAAAAGTGCACGAGGCAAATCAAATTATTTCGGATTTTCACTAAACTGATGAGTTTTACCTTCGATTTGCAAAGAAGTAATCTTAATAGTTCTTTAGGTAACATTTAGAACCATTAGAACGGCTGATATAATGTTGACCACTTCTCGTTTTTCGTTTTCTTTGCAATGCAAACGACCAGCAGCTCTGTTGCATGATTGAATCGCTCTTATTTGAGTTGAAACTAGCTTTGCGTACAAACCGCAACACATCCGCTCGCAGTGCCAAATGATACGGAACTGGTTTAATGCGTCTTCTCGCCTTGACGACCGGAAGGCAAATGAGAACTACGACCTGAGCGTTTAAGGTTTTTAACCACACAGAGGGTGCGGTTTCTGATGCCGCTGTTTGAATGCGTCTTCTCGCCCCGACGTCTGCTTCCATCCAACGCACAAGAAGAAATGATCGATTTTCGACCACGGTTCTCCTTTTAAAAGCGGTCAGTTGAAGATATGTGCCTAACTACCTCAAAGTCGTCTCGCACTGTGCAAAATATTATCCTAAATTCGTGATCATATTTTTGATGAAATAGTGAAAGAATTATGTTGCTGCCCTTAATACAAGTCGAGATATTCACGATTAAGTTCTGCCCATTCTTCCATATGGCTAATTTTGAAAAGGCGCCCCATAGTAAAGTAAGTCGTATTCACGACAAAAATTGATTCTGTCAATTTTAACACATCGAAGTGAGATTTCAAAATGTTGGCGATATTTTTTTAAATTGAGTTTCCTTCAAAAGTTTACTCCTTCAGTAACCTTACCTCATACATGCAAAAGATGGCGCGCGTGTCTGTCAAGCAAGATATATTCGGAACATAACCACAATAGTAGGAAAAGTTGTCACAAAAACGTCCTGTCATAAACTTGGGGAAATCACGGATGTTTTTAGGAGATTTTTTTTTCGATAGGGATTAGACTATTGTCTGAAAGGTTTTATGACAGTGTGAAGCGACGTCTCTACTCAGTATTGTTTGGCATATCATTATGAATAGGGAAACTCCAGGGCACTTCAAATGTTCTTCGTGCTAAATAACGTTTGAAACTTCGAACCTATAAGAAGCAGAAAACACCAAAACGTAGTCCGAAACAAGAAGCATCGATCAGGCCGAGGGTTCGAAAGCTGTACAATACAATTCATACTGGAAATTTGAACTACATAATCACGGACGACGAAACCTACGTGAAACTCGATTACAAATCCTGGCCGGGACCACAATATTATACGGAGCGAGAAGGGCAAGTGTTAAGCCAGTCCGAGACATCGATTGAAGTCGAAAAATTTAATAAGAAAGCTATGGTCTGGCAAGCCATTTTTAGCTGCGGTAATATTTCGAAACCCCTCATCACCACTGCTTCAATGAACAGCGAAGTATACATCAAGGAATGTTTACAAAAACGACTTCTACCCATGATTCGAAGCCACAAGGATCCTGTTGTCTTTTGGCCAGATCTTGCTTTTTGCCACTACTCGAAATCAACGGTAGAATGGTATACTACCAAAAATGTCACTTTCGTCCCAAAAGACATAATTCCACCAAATTGCCCACAACTTCGACCAATTGAGGAATTTTGAGCATTAACGAAGGCACATCTTAGGAAACATGTCTCGGCAGCCGAAACCACTCAACAGTTCGAAAAACATTGGAAAAAAGTGTCAAAACTTGTCGCCAATAAGTCTGTACGGAATTTGATGAGGAACGTTCGCAAGAAGGTTCGCTAACTAGTCTACAATGGCTAAGTAGCAAATGTTGAGAATAATATTCTGTTGTTGTAGACTAATATTATCAGTATATCGAATAAAATTTGAATATCTAACACTTACTTACTTATTTACAGCAAAATCAAAGTGCGTCCATACTTTCTGGAACAGTCCTTACATTAATCCCTTCCAGCATGGATTCTTTCCGGGTCGCTCTGTTGAAACTAATCTCATTAGTCAACCATGACATTCTGCTCGCTAAACTTGCAAAAATGGGATGCTTCTCTGGATTCTGCGACTGGCTAAGATCGTACCTGGTGCAACGAGAATTATCTGTCTGCATTGGAAATAGTTCTTCTGACTGCTTTTCCAACTGTTCAAGAGTTCCGCAGGGCTGCACACTGGGTCCATTGCTCTTCTCACTATTCGTCAATGATGCAGCTTTTATCCTACAGCGTGGAGGAAAACTGTTTTTCGCAGATGATATCAAAATTTGTCACGTCGTTCGTTTTGTGTGTCGTCAAATGTTCTGTAATTAGCTTTCGAAAGACCAGGACTGCAGTTTCATTTGATTATAATATCGCTGGGACCCCGCCTTAACGTGTCGGCCACGTCAAGGACTTCGGCACTTCTCAACTACGATCGACAAAGCGAATCGTCAACTTGGATTCATGTTCAATATATCGAGTGAGTTCCGTGATCCGCTATGTTTCAAGGCCTTGTATTGTTCCTTGGTTCGCTCGCTGCTTGAATTTGCTTCTGTTGTCTGGAGTCCCTATCAGTGAAGTGTGTAGAGTGCACATTTCGAAGCTGTGCAGCGCAGATTCGTCTGCTATGCACTACGATATCTGCCATGGAGTGACCCCGCGTAACCTGCCACCGTACGCCGACCGCTGTCGTTTGCTGGGTCTCGACACCTTTGTTGCCAAAATCTTGCTTGCTGAGTACGATGTATCAGACTTGCTGGCTCAATTCAAGCTCCTGCCCGCAAATAGCTCTCTAGCTGCTTCAATTCGTCACTTCAACGTGGTCTCCGAGCACATCGACTTCAATCGCACTTCTAACAGCTTCCGTCGGCGTCTACTATCAGTCCGTCCGAAATTTCAATTGTATTACTTGACTACTACGTATTTACTCTTGATGTTTGTTAGTTTTTAGAATTCGACAGTTCCATTAAGACCATGTTGGTCAGATGGGCGAAATTTAACAAAATAAATATATAAATAAATTCATATTTGTTGAAAACAATATTCTATTTGCTAGGTCAACTAAAAATTAGTTGAATGAAACTGGAGTGTGTTTTAGCTAAGAAATGACAGTACGTTGAATTGGTAAATTCAACTAAAAAAAAATTCCATTTCAACTATGTTTCTAGCATTTTTAAAGGAACCAGAGTTAACAAATCCAAATTAACAATATTAAGAATTTTTTATTTGTCCTAAAAAATAACTAACTAGAATCAATAAATCAACCAATTTTTTCGCAAAAATGCTGATTTCGGTATTTGTGTGTGGGACCATAAGACCTTTCATTTTAATCTGAATTTGAGAAAATCGGTTCAGTCATCTCTTAAAAAAAACGAGTGACATTTTATTGTCACATCACATTAAACTGAATGAATTTTCGTTCGTGAATACTTGGTAAAAATTAGGGTAAATTTTTATCGCCAAACGAGTTTTCATGATATTTCCATTCGCATGACACTCCGTGTTGAATCCGTGCGTTTGCTTCCGCGCTGGTCTTCTCAGAGCCTGATGGCAAGGCAAAAGTTACACCCTCATAATGACCGTCATCATCATCAAAACCATCATGTTCACTGCCACCATCGCAATCGTACACATCTCGGCACTCGGCTATCTCGTGAAAAATCCATCTCGCGGACGAGGGCCTAATTAATAGCCCCCGATCGAGACGCGATGGCCTACCGGTCATTTTGCGTGTGTGTACATCGTGTTTGATGACTTTGTTGCTGGAGTCACGATTTTTTTTTTCATCGGTAATCGATTCGAGGGTGCACTTGTCTAATTATAGGCGCGTGTGAAATCCCGATGTGTCGATGGATATTGCACTATAAAGCATGAACATGGACCAGAGAACTGTTGATTGAGATGTTGGTTACAACTTACTTGGTTTCGCAATTTCCGTTCCGTGGTGTGCTAAGAATGTGAAAGTAGCCAGCGGTTGATGACGCCTTTCTTTTGTTTCTGATTAGATCTAATCAAAACGTTACACTGCCTCCGTTGATGGCTTCATCTTGATGATCTTGATAAATGTTGATCGTATTTCTTAACTGTTGGCACCTGTCCTCATGAATGATAGCAAAAAAAAAGTCAAAGCGAAAACCACCCACTCCCAACTAGTTTACGACCGCAAAATCGTGTTAAAGTGAGGATAATTTTTGAACACTGCGGGCTCATTAAATTTAGCGATCGATGCGAAACGATCAGGCAGGATGGCGATCGGTTCGGTTACATACGGACTCGCCGGCCGACGCACGGAAGTCACTCGGTTCAGTTACTAACGGGGAGTTGTTTCACACTTCAACGACCGTCAGGTTTTTGAATTTCATAAATTTTTTATTCAACAAATTCCAATGAGACCAGCTCGGTTAGTAAACCGACGGTAGTTTCACTTTCATAAACACACACACACAAACTGGCTACCGATTCTCATTAGGATGGAATACGGGATCTCGCTCGCGTGCTACCGATCTTCGGGTGTGTGGAAATTTTCATTCATTTTCTGCCAATTCATCATTCGACTAATTTAGGCGCCCGTTGATAAGTTTGTCTTTCTAAATTTCTGCGCAAAAAAAAACACCGATTGTCCATTCATTTATTTATTCATTCAGTGGCAATCATATAATACGGATTATAATTAAGGATCCGCGGCACTGAGCAGTGAAACAAAGCGAAATGGAACTAGCGTAAATCAGGTCTTAAATTATTAGCCCCTTTCTATTGCTAATCCACGTCAGTGATCAATATCTCATGAATATCGTGCGTTTTTTTTTCCACTACCTGTTTTTGCTTCCAGCTCCTACCGTCCGACGTACGATCGTTGAAGAGGTTTATTATTATATTGGCAATAAGTTATTTCTAGCTACGGTTTTTTTTATTATTTAAAAACTTCAACCGTATTTGCTAATGGCTTAATCAATTGTATTTACTGCGCTAGTTGCCGTCAAGTAGCGTCAAGCAAGTTTGTGGAACAGAAGATAAAAAACGAAAGTAGAGAAGTTGATAGCAGCGAAGGTAGCTCGCGAGGTGTGGGCAGCTGTTTTTTCTACGAAGATGAATTTCTTTTCAATATGTGAAACTAAAAAGGCCACCAAATCGCGTTTTAATTCTTTCAACGAAAAACTGCCCTACCACCTAACAACACTTTCACGTCATTTCGGAATGATGTAAGTTTTACAGCGCCGCGCACGCCCAGCGTTTATGGGGCCTGAAGGATTTTTTTCGATCAGCTCAGCGTTTCTTTGCGGCATCAAATTCGACTTATCACTTATTGTTCGCTAATGATTCGGTCCAAATAGACATCATTTGGGATCGCATTTTACGCCTCGTTCCATTTTCGGTTCCGCCTACCGAGATCAGGCTTCGTTGCTGATTTGATTAATTGATAGACGATCGCCTCTGGGTAATGTCGTTTAAATTTTTCATCGCTTATTAACAGTAATCGGCTTACGGGGATCATGTTCACAAATCTGATCGATGCGCGATAAAATAACTTCTGCAATGGTACTTTAACGAAGATATGTTGAAACAATCTTCATAGTTATGCATATATTTTTTAATCAAATGCGTGGTAAAACATAGCCAAGAAAAATTCGTGCTGATTTTTAACATAAATTCATTCAGACTAGCAGTAATACATTTCAACTTAATGATTTGTCATTTTGTGAAAAAAAAATCAGCCGATAGACAAAAATGTGCTTTGTCGGTTACGTCACTTATACGATTATATCTCCTTAGAACCTGATCAATGAACCGATATTTGGTTTCAAACGAGCTTAGAGGTAATAAGAATCAGTTAGGGAATGTCCGGAATCGAAAAATGATATGTTGAGAGAAAACAAAAACGTTTTGTCGGTTACGTCACTTATACCTCTATATATCCGGAATTAGAAGTGACACACCATTCCACATCCCAAAAGTAGCTTTCAAAGTAATCTAAGTATGTTGCAATTGGTACAGCCATAACTGAAAAAAAACGAGCGAAAACAAGGAAAAGGCGTGTTCGTCGTTTACGTCACTTATATCATTATACCGCCGGAGCCAAAAGTGACAACCATTTGATCGTTAAATTTGATTTTATTCTATTTCACAGTATTACATCTTGTTCCACTATAATGATGATTCCATTGATAGCCCCTTTTCAATGATGGAATTTTCCATAGCACTCATGTCTTGTAACAATAACGCTCCAGGGTTGGACAGAATTGAATTCAACTTGGTGAAGAATCTGCCCGACCTCGCAAAAAGACGTTTGTTAGAATTGTTCAAGAAGTTTCTTGAGCAAAACATTGTCCCACCTGACTGGAGGCAAGTGAAAGTTATCGCCATTCAAAAGCCGGGGAAACCAGCTTCTAATTACAACTCATATAGACCCATTGCAATGTTGTCCTGCATCAGAAAATTGTTCGAAAAAATTATTCTACGAATGATTGCCTTGCATTACTTTCGTCTGACATCCAAATTGCCTTCGCTCAAAAACAACAAATGGCACCTTTCAAATAAGCTCCCCCAACATGGACTTCCACCGGTTATAAATAATTATTTGCACAACCTTTTGTCAGAGAAGTGCATGTATTTTTCACATACCGATTTGGCAATAATCAGAATTAGCTACATGGGTCTCCCGCAAGGCTCATACCTCAGTCCGCTCCTGTATAATTTCTATGTAAACGACATTGACAGCTGTCTAGTAACCCCATGTACACTAAGACAATTGGCAGATGATGGCGTGGTTTCAGTTACTGGACCCAAAGCTGTTGAACTGCAAAAACCATTGCAAGATACTTTAGATAACTTGTCCGTTTGGGCTGTTCATCTGGGTATCGAATTTTCTGCGGAGAAAACAGAGCTGGTCGTCTTTTCAAGAAAGCATGAACCCGCGCAGCTTCAGCTTCATATGATGGAAAGAATGATCCAACAGGTTTTGACTTTCAAATACCTCGGGGTGTGGTTTGATTCCAAATGCACTTGGGGAGGACACATTAGGTATCTGATAATTGGCATTTCGTTATCAGATACCTAATGAGAGAAATTTTTTTTCGAACAATGACAGGATCATGGTGGGGTGCTCATCCGGAAGATCTAATAAAATTGTATCAGACAACGATACTTTCAGTGATGGAATATGGATGCGTTTGCTTTCGTTCCGCTGCAAACTCTCATATTATCAAACTGGAGCGAATTCAGTATCGTTGTTTGCGAATTGCTTTAGGCTGCATGCACTCGACACATACAATGAGTCTTGAAGTTCTGGCGAGAGTTCTTCCATTGAAGGATCGTTTTTGGGAGCTTTCGTCGCGACTGCCAATAAGATGTGAGGTACTGAATCTCCTAGTTATTAATATCTTCGAAAGGCTAGTTGAACTTCAATCTCAAACAAGATTCATGACAGTATATTTTAACTATAACACATGGATCAATAAGTCCCGAGACTAACAATGTAAACAACATTTTTTTGCAAAAATTTTTAGGGTGATACAATGGTTCCAACGTTTTTCCAATTTTTCAATACCATGTTTATAAAAAAATTTAACTTTCGCTTCAAAATAAGCTTCAGTTTCAGCGATGACCTCCTCATTTGAGCCAAATCATTTTCCCTGGAGCATTTTTTTAAGATCAGCAAAGAGCCAGTAGTCACTGGAGGCTGAATCTGGCGAGTATGGGGGAGTGGGGAAGCAGATCAAAGCCCAATTCGTTCAATTTCGCCATTGTTTTCATCGACTTGTGGCAGGGTGCATTGTCTTGATGAAATAGCAATCGCGGAACCCACTTGGAAAAAACCTTTTTCATGCTCAATTTTTCATGAAAGATAGTAAATACACTTCCATATGATATCTGTGTCATCTCAGTAATCTCACGGAGCTTCACTTTACGATCTTTCATTATATTTTTTGTCATTCACTCACATTTTCCGGTGTAACGGCTTCCACACGTCTACCCGAGCGTTTCGCGTCATTTGTGTCCACGTTTAAACTCGGCGAACCACCGACAAATCGTTGTTTTTGATGGTCAAGAGTCCGGATAACATTTTTCAAACGATTGTTTCGCTGGCACGGTGTTTTTACCCATTAACAAACAATCTTTTATCAAAACACGAAACTCGGTTTTTTCCATTTTTTAAACAAACTACAAAACGACTTTACTCCAACCTCGATAACTCAGCTGTTTCTGGTCGGATCGACTTAAAATTTTGACCCGTTTCAAGCAAAGGTTAGCACTCTAGAAAGACGTGGTTACTGGTTTACTACGAGCGCCATCTCTACTTTAGTCTCGGGACTTATTGATCCATGTGTTAGTTGTTTCTCAACTCTCGATGTTTTTTGGACATGTTAAAAAACCGGGAATTTTTAGTCTCGCGCACCGGGAAAACCGGGAAATTGAAATCGCTAATTCACTTGCCACCCTGCATAAGAAGTAAACAGCATTTGAAATGCTGAGGTCTTCAATTTGAGTTTGACATGCGATCACCAGATTCGACCGTGAATCATTCGAACTGAGTGCTTTTAAAGCTTCCTGACTGTCGGAACAAAAATAAATTCGTTAACTACAGATCCTCTGCTGAAGTGCCGATTAGATTCCACACAGAATCGCTTAGATTTCTGCTTGGAACACAGTACAGTATCTACCAAGTGAACGAGACTGCTCCAGCCTCATTTCACGACAGTAGACACCAGCACCAGCACGACCATTCAACAGAGAACCGTCCGTATAACAAACTAACTCAAGCATACTCACAGACATTTTCCGATCTCGTCGAACAGAATCGAATAGTATATAACACAAATGGTTTCTGGGGCTCCAATCGAAAGTCGGTTCTAAGCAAAAAGGCTCGGTATAATATCAAAACTGAAAACTTTTTTATTATTCAGTATCTCCATCTAGAGCGATGCATTTTGATGCCCATTGAGAAAAAAAAGATTTGCCAAGGCTTTCAAAATAGGTTTCCGTTTCGGCGATGACCTCAGCATTGGACGAAAATTTCTTTCCCTGGAAAAACCTCTTCAAGATGGAAATAGATAATAGTCGCTGGGGGCCAGATCTGGAGAATACGGGGGATGGTGGACCAATCCGTATCGCATATCATTTCACTGTTACTTTTTTCGGTTTTTTAACGATATCAAACTAACTCGAGATTATAAGAGAAGAAAGAATATGAAATCATAGAGCCATAGTACTCAGCAAGGATGTGAAGAATAAAGTGCGGAAAAGTGAGACGTGACAAGGGTCATTTAAGTACGCAGAAGGCTTCTCGTATCTAAACTTTTACCTTCTACCAGAGGAGTCGAACTTAGGCATCTTAGCGATACGAGTCATCCGAGTCTCTGATATATCAGAAAGTAAAGGCAAAGGTCGTTTGCCATTTACTGTCCGAACCGGCACCGTTACTTGTATGTATGAATGCGCTGGTGCGTCTTTTTCCGTAGGTTGATGAAAACTAGAACTCGTCTGACACGATCAGCTGTTATTCAAACACTAGTGGAAAGATTGTCATGAAATGTGGTATTGGACCATCTAGAGGCTTGTACTCAACAAATTTATACGCGCCGCGATTCGAAACTATTCACGTGTTTTCTGTGAGAGGCAGAGGATACATAACTGGATATCGTGTATGAAGAGTGTGTTGGATGAAAATGGCACGTATTTACTCACTGAAATTAAACCTATCGTGGTATTATCTTGAAACTCTCAGGAAACGAAAATCTACTAATGAGTTACGAATTACATAATGATGCATGGTTTTATTCAATTTCACCTCTGGGGACGGGTGTAGCGTGATGGGTAAGTCGATGCTTTCATGCAGCCCGCCTGGGTTCGATTTCCAATCCCGCACATAGGGTCGAAAAGTTTTTCTGGCCCGAAGAGGTGAATGACCTTAAGGTTAAAACCTCTATAATCGAAACATAAAAAAATTTTCACCTCTCATACCGAATGCTCGCACCCATAAACTAACTGTTTTTTTCTATAGTTTAATTAGTAACGGTAATTTTGAATTTGTTGCTCAATTTATTTTTTATTTTTTCGAGTACTTAATGAAGTTAGCGAAGCCTCCCTTCCAAATATGCTTCAAAACAAATTGATCCTTAGTGAATAATTTGTTGCTAATTAGTTACGGTAACTTTGAATTTGCTGCTCAATTTTTTTTTAAATTTTTTTGAGTACTTCGCTAGGTTCATATGAAGTAAGCGAAGCCATCCTTCCAACCCAAGTAGCAATCCGCAACTAGTTCTGATGCGACTAAGTCCAAACTATGTTGCAACAAGAGCACGAATATGTTTTTTATGTTATACTGGCTAAAACAAGGTGACAGCAATGTTTCTTCATAACCTAACCAGTTACGAAATAGTTATTTAGGTTTCAAATCACCACATCTTTTTGTCATATTGAATTAATAATAAATTATAAGCTATCGTAACTTAATCCAAACATATCTTTAATCGCAACTTTATTACTAGCTACTAGTTGAAAATAAGTTTATTAGACTCCAATATTGGCAACCCGTAACTAGTTCTGATACCACTTAGCCCAACTATGTTGCAACAAGAACACGAACATGTTTTTTTATGTTATGGTTAAAACAAGGTGACGGCAGTGTTTCTTTATAACATAAACATTGAACTAGCTATCATTAGTAAGTTATCGTTACTTGATTCTAACATATCTTTAATCACAGTTTTAGTTTTAGCCACAAGTTGAAAAAAGGTTGCGAAACCATTATAAATACGTAAGCGTATATGTAAATCGTTACTATGTGAATTGATGTAGTAATAACTTAGATATTATGAGATTATTCATTCAGTAATAGCCGTTCAACCGAGAAGGTTGTGTATAGAAGCGTACAGTTTAATAACGCTGGTTGGTTTACACGCGTTGAATACAACAACGGTTGAACTACAGGTAGAGACCTGTTGGCAGCAGCCGTTAAAACGTATAGTCGTGCTGCATAAGAGAGCCCTAGTGCTGGGCCAAGCTGGTGAAGGAAACAACAAAGGGCGTTTCCCAAACTCTACCCAGGCCGCAATATACAGCCACAAGTGCTGAGCCGGAGAGTGCAAAGGCACATCGAAGAGGAAGAGTGCAAAGGCACATAGAAGCAGGAGAGTGCAAAGGCACACCGGTGCGAAGGCACTTCGGTGCAGAAGCATATCGGTGCGGAGCACTAGGAAGAAGGAGACAAGACAACTCGGTCTTTCCACTGCCATACAACACGCAGGTATACACCGGTGATCTGCGCTGGTTACAGCTGGCGAAGACGAAAGTAAATCGGAATTCGAGTGGTGCTGGATGTCAGGTAGCAGTAGCATCACATCCAACAATCAGCATCCAACAAGAACATCTAGAGCAACGAGGATCTACACGGCAGT
The DNA here is from genome assembly GCF_030247185.1 of Malaya genurostris. Classification (NCBI taxonomy): domain Eukaryota; kingdom Metazoa; phylum Arthropoda; class Insecta; order Diptera; family Culicidae; genus Malaya; species Malaya genurostris. The sequence goes on along the minus strand of NC_080571.1, from coordinate 338,842,235 downwards.
GCAACGGAGATAGACAACAATTTCAAGGTAGAAGTTTTTCCTTTTCCTTTTGATTGAGTACTGTATAGTGTTGGTTTCATTTTTTATTTTAAAGTTTGATTAAAAATTTTAATGTGATGGATGAATCCATGGACGTAAATCCTAGCATGAATCCGATACCCCCACGAACGAAAAAATATCAGGAGAGCTCTTCTGGGCCTTGGATAGTCTTTTTTAGACGTATATCAAAGCCATTAAACATTTTACAAATTAATAAAGGTTTGACATCACGATACTCTTCAATCAAAGAGATCATAAAAGTAAATAACGATAAAATTCGTGTTGTGGTAAATAATTTGAAACACGCGAATGATATTGTCTCTTCGGAACATTTCAATAAAGAGTATAAAGTTTACATACTCTCCAAAGATGTCGAAATTGACGGTGTTGTTACCGAAGCGAGTCTTTCGGTAGATGATTTACTCAAGCATGGTGTTGGTCGTTTCAAGAACTCTATGCTTGAGGGTGTGAAAATACTGGAGTGCAAACAACTGTACTCAGTAGTTCATGAAGAGGGAAAAAAAAAGTTTATCGCCCATCAGACTCGTTTCGAGTGACATTTGCCGGGTCTGCGTTGCCGTCCCATGTCTATGTCTATAAAATTCGCCTCCCTGTTCGGCTTTTTGTTCCAAATGTAATGAATTGTACGAACTGCAAAAAATTCGGCCACACAGCTACTTACTGTAGTAATAAACCAAAATGTATTAAGTGTGAAAGGCCTCATAAAGATAATGATTGCAACAAGGAAATTGAAAAATGTATTTATTGTGGGAATAGTCCTCATGATGATATTTCAGTATGCACTGCATTTAAAGTGCACAAAGACAAAATTAAGCTTTCTTTAAAAGCACGGTCTAAGCGCACATATGCAGAAATGCTTAAAACGGTCATTGATGTCCCCCCTTTGGAAACCGAAAACGGGTTTTCAAATCTAGAGGAACCAGAGGACTCTGACTCTGACGAAAATAGTGAAGGTAATTCGTTTATCACTACCCAAGGGTCAGTTAAGAGAAAGAAGTCTTCCTCCAAATTACCAAAAAAGACACCTAAAATTTCATCTTCAAAAAAAGATCCCCGTGTTAAACAAAAAAAGTCAAAACCAAAGACTGTGCCTCCTGGTTTGTCAAATTCACAAACCAATCCAGGATCTAGTACAGAAAAAGATAATAATCCAGTGGGCTCCATTTCACAGCCACCAACAGGATTACTGAAGTTTTCGGAAATTGTTGAATGGATTTTCTCAGCATTCAATATATCTGAACCCTTAAAGACCCTCATAATGGCATTCCTTCCAATAGCTAGAACCTTTTTGAAGCAGTTATCAGCTCAATGGCCAATTGTCTCAGGTTTTGTATCTTTTGATGGATAATTTATCACCCGTCGCAAATGATACAATCACTGTCCTGCAGTGGAATTGTCGAAGCATCATGCCAAAACTTGATTCATTTAAAATATTATTGCATAGTCAAAAATGTGATGTATTTGCTTTATGCGAAACATGGCTTACTTCAAACATAGCTTTAAATTTTAATGATTTTAACATTATACGTCTCGATAGAGACTCTCCGTATGGTGGAGTGCTTTTGGGAATTAAGAAATGCTATTCCTTTTATAGATTAAACATCCCTTCAACTTCTAGTATAGAAGTTGTTGCTTGCCAAATAAACATTAAAGGCAAAGATATTTGCATAGCTTCGGTTTATATTCCTCCAAAAGCACAAGTTGGACAGCAACAGCTTAATGAAATGGTTGAAGCCCTTCCTGCACCACGATTGATTCTGGGGGATTTAAATTCGCACGGTATTATGTGGGGTTCCGTTTACAATGATAGCAGATCATCTTTAATAAAAAACATTTGTGACAATTTTAGCATGACGGTATTAAATATGGGTAGCATGACACGGATCCCAAGACCTCCGGCACGCCCAAGTGCATTAGATCTATCTCTTTGCTCAACATCAATTCGACTAGATTGCACCTGGAAAATACTGCCTGATTTACACGGTAGCGATCATTTACCAATCATCATCTCAATTAGCAGTAGCAATTGCATTGCTACTTCCGCTAGTATTCCATATGATTTGACAAAAAATATCGACTGGATTAAATACCAAAGTAGGATCTCTAGTATTTTGAATTCAATGGAAGAGCTCCCTCCACTTGAAGAATATGACTTCCTCATTTGTTCGATTCTGGAGGCAGCAGAACAATCCCAAACTAAACGCTTTCCTGGGCCAACGACTAACAGAAGGCCTCCCAACCCCTGGTGGGACAAAGAGTGCTCAGAGGCTAAACTCGCAAAACAAAATGCTTGCAAGACGTTTCTAAAACGGGGAGGAGGAACTCCTCAGAATTTTGAAAAACTTATGGTTTTAGAAACCAAGTACAAGAGCATACTTCGAGCCAAAAAATGTAGCTATTGGAGACATTTTGTCGAAGGTTTGTCAAGAGATACCTCAATGAGCTCTCTTTGGAACACGGCCAGACGAATGAGGAATCGTAACGTGGGCAATGAGAGTGATGAATACTCGAACCGATGGATATTTGACTTTGCTAGGAAAGTTTGCCCAGATTCTGTTCCTAAGCAGAGCATTATACGGGAATCTCCTCCAAACAATGGTTTTATTAATAACCCATTTTCAATGATGGAATTTTCTATAGCACTCTTGTCTTGTAACAACAACGCTCCAGGGTTGGACAGAATTAAATTCAACTTGGTGAAGAATCTGCCCAACCTCGCAAAAAGACGTTTGTTGGAATTGTTCAACAAGTTTCTTGAGCAAAATATTGTTCCACCTGACTGGAGACAAGTGAAAGTTATCGCCATTCAAAAACCGGGGAAACCAGCTTCCAATCACAACTCATATAGACCCATTGCGATGTTGTCCTGCATCAGAAAATTGTTCGAAAAAATTATTCTACGACGTCTCGACACTTGGGACGAGACGAACGGTTTGTTGTCAGATACTCAGTTTGGCTTCCGTAAAAATAAAGGGACGAATGATTGCCTTGCATTACTTTCGTCTGACATCCAAATTGCCTTCGCTCAAAAGCAACAAATGGCATCTGTATTTTTAGACATTAAAGGAGCATTTGATTCAGTTTCCATTGATGTTCTTTCAGACAAGCTTCACCAAAATGGACTCCCAGCGGTTATAAATAATTATTTGCACAACCTTTTGTCAGAGAAACGCATGCATTTTTCACATGGCGATTTGGCAACACTCAGAAATAGTTACATGGGTCTCCCGCAAGACTCATGCCTCAGTCCGCTCCTCTATAATTTTTACGTGAATGACATTGACAGCTGTCTAGTAACCCCATGTACACTAAGACAATTGGCAGATGATGGCGTGGTTTCAGTTACTGGACCCAAAGCTATTGATCTGCATAAACCATTGCAAGATACCTTAGATAACTTGTCCGATTGGGCTGTTCATCTTGGCATCGAATTCTCTGCGGAGAAAACAGAGTTAGTCGTCTTTTCAAGAAAGCATGATCCCGCGCAGCTTCAGCTCCATATGATGGGAAGAATGATCCAACAGGTTTTAACTTTTAAATACCTCGGGGTGTGGTTCGATTCCAAATGCACGTGGGGAGGACACATTAGGTTTCTGATAACAAAATGCCAACAAAGAGTAAATTTTCTTCGAACAATAACAGGATCTTGGTGGGGTGCTCATCCGGAAGATCTAATAAAATTGTATCAGACAACGATACTTTCAGTGATGGAATATGGATGCGTTTGCTTTCGTTCCGCTGCAAACTCTCATATTATCAAACTGGAGCGAATTCAGTATCGTTGTTTGCGAATTGCTTTAGGGTGCATGCATTCGACACATACAATGAGTCTTGAAGTTCTGGCGGGAGTTCTTCCATTAAAAGATCGATTTTGGGAGCTTTCATCACGCCTGCTAATAAGATGTGAGGTGCTGAATCCCATGGTAATTAATAATTTCGAACGACTAGTCGAGCTTCGATCTCAAACAAAATTCATGACAGTATATTTTAACCATATGTCACAGGAAATCAACCCTTCAAGATATATTCCTATCCGTGTCAACCTCCTAAATGTCCCTGACTCAACTTTATTTTTCGATACATCCATGCAGCGCGAAGTGCGTGGAATCCCGGATCATCTACGTTCGACGGAAATCCCAAAAATATTTTCAAGTAAGTTCAGGCATATTGACTCTGAGAAAATGTTTTACACGGACGGATCGCGAATTGAAGAAGCGACAGGGTTTGGTATGTTCAACAATAATGTTTCGGCCTCATTTAGGCTTCAAGAACCTGCATCTGTTTATATAGCAGAGCTAGCAGCAGTTCATTATAGTTTGAGTGTAATCGTCACATTAATTCCAAACCATTATTTCCTCTTCACAGATAGTCTGAGTGCAATTGAAGCCATTCGCTCAAACATGACTGGCAAGACTGAACCGTTTTTCCTGGGCAAAATAAAACAGTGCCTGAACGACATATTGAACAATAATTATCTAATCACTATAGTCTGGGTCCCGGCTCATTGCTCCATTCCTGGCAATGAAAGAGCCGATATTTTAGCCAAACGTGGTGCTATTGAGGGTGAAATTTATGAGAGACCGATTGCTTTCAACGAATTCTATAGCTCGTCTCGCCAAAGAACACTTGCCAGCTGGCAAGCTTCTTGGGATAAAGATGATCTGGGTCGGTGGATGCACTCAATTATTCCGAAAATATCGACAAAGGCATGGTTCAGGGGACTGGATGTGAGTAGAGATTTCATTCGTGTGATGTCCAGACTCATGTCCAATCACTACACGTTAGATGCACATCTCCTTCGAATTGGGCTCTCCGAGACTAATCATTGTGCTTGTGGCGAAGGTTATCGAGATATTGATCATGTCGTTTGGACATGCGTGAAGTATCGTGATGTCAGATCTCAACTAATAAATTCTTTGCGTACCCAAGGTAGACTATCCAATATCCCAGTTCGAGACATTCTTGCTTGTCGTGACCTTTCATACATGAAACTTATTTATCATTTCATAAAGAAAACTGGAGTTTCAATTTAATAAAGGCCCCTTTCAAGACTTAGTTCTGATCCCAGCTGCGTCCATGAGTTCAACCAATAGCTAAATTAGAATAAAAATAATGTAATGATACAAACAAACTCGAAACAGTTTATGAAATTATTAACAAAATGTCTGAAAATAACAGCTTATTTTATAATTTATAGAAGTTAATCGTTTGGTTCAAATAATATTTCCGAGTAGATTTCATAATTAATGACGAGTTACCTAAGATGATATTTAAGTAATAAGAGAATATGTTTTAATAAATGCAAAACGTTGTGACTATGTTAGAATTAAATTAGGATAAGAATATTATGTAAAAGTGATGCTACGGCGAAGAAAAACTTATGTAAACTGCCTTAAGAAATATATGTATTTATGAAATTATGAGATTATAACATAAAATTCTTCATTGATTCAGATAGTTATCGGTAGGTTTTCCCAACGTTATGATAACGAAAATGCAAACAAAACAACCTTTGTTGGCTTGAATATGGCGAATACAATATGGAGTCTCAAGAAGTGTATGAAACGTAAATAAAACCAGGAGATTACTTTTTTCCAAACTACTTTTTGCCGAAAATAGTGAAAGGCAGAATAATCATTTTTGTTCTATGCACTGTCATAAATACGAAGAAAATAATATAGGGATTGAGCATCGATTGTGATAATATTATAACTCTCATGATATATGAATTTAAAATGATAAGAAATCACTCTAATTTGAGCATTCTGAACATAGCGTTATTTTGTTGTTTATTTTTCATATCTTTATAAACAGATTCTGATTGAAGGCGCATGAAAAACAGTTAAGTAAAATTGAATTTCGCTCGACAGTTTTAAAATCGTTGTGAAATTTGTACCTTGTATCAAGTTTGTGATTTAAAGCACTCTCCTGCTTTTTTATTGAAGATAGAAAAGTATTCTGGATTCATTCAATGTTTATAATGTCGATGGTGACTAAGTTTCAACTAGTTTACTTGGAAACAAGTTATTTTCAAGTTATGAAAAGATAAGTTATTCTAGTATGGCATTACAACGTAACGACAACTTATTTTTAGCTGAATTAACAACTAGTAGAAACTGCGCTTTTTGAGTCATGCAAGTGGTTAGATGTTAGTAACAATCACTCAAATATCTGGTTGCAAACTAGTCACAAACAAGCTAGCGTAACAAAAATTGTTACTTGGGAAATATGCTTCAAAACAAATCGAAGCCTAGTAAATAATTTGTTGCTAATTAGTAACGGTAATTTTGAATTTGTTGCTCAATTTATTTTTTATTTTGTCGAGTACTTCGCTAAGTTCATATGAAGTTAGCGAAGCCTCCCTTCCAAATATGCTTCAAAACAAATTGATCCTTAGTGAATAATTTGTTGCTAATTAGTTACGGTAATTTTGAATTTGTTGCTCAATTTGTTTTGAAGCTCAAAAAAATTATAAAAAAAAACTGAGCAACAAATTCAACATTACCGTAACTAATTAGCGACAAATTAGCAATCAATTATTAACTTGGCTTCGATTTGTTTTGAAGCATATTTGGAAGGGGGGCTTTGCTAACTTTATATAAACTTAGCGAAGTACTCAAAAATATAAAAAATAAATTGAGCAACAAATTCAAAATTACCGTAACTAATTAGCAACAAATTATTTACTAGGCGTCGATTTGTTTTGAAGCATATTTGGAAGGGAGGCTTCGCTAACTTTATATGAACTTAGCGAAATACTCGAAAAAATAAAAAATAAATTGAGCAACAAATTCAAAATTACCGTAACTAATTAGCAACAAATTATTCACCTGTTTATGTTATCATCGGCGAGAGGTGCCTCGCTAAGTTCATGCTCATGATTTTTTCGATTGGGGTTATTTTCATTTACGAGATGTAAAATATTGACTCCTATGGTTCGGTACCATTTCAACACGTTTCGAACGTAGTGGTCGGATGCTAAATCGAATCAAAAGAGAGTTAATGAATTGAGCTTTCTTGTGAATAACAAGAGATGCTTCTTGTGGCACTTTTCCGTGTAAATCGCATCGTTGGTTACCCTGCAAGTGATGAAGGGAGCGCTTATTTCACAATTCACAAATCGCCTGCCGGATCTGAAAGTTTTTTCATCCTCCGGCATGTCAATTGTTAAAAAACCAATTTCATTTTCACTTTCTTTGTGCTTTCTTTAAGCAGTTATGGTTACAGTTAGACAGCGTTAATTTTTATGATTAAAACCACAAAATTAGTTGGTAATGAAAATTTCGTGTTGGATTAAAAGTTTGGTGGTTTGTGTCCAGAATATTTGCCAACTAATCGCATTTTCTAAAAACAAAAGCTTGTTTCAGAGAGGTAAATTTTGAATTTTAACTAATTCATTAGTTATTATGACAATTTTGTTGTTGAAAACAACTAATTCAAAAACAGTAAAACGAAGTAGGCGCAGAGCTAATTTCGGTCGTTCCGTGGCATAGACTGCTATTGAATTTGATCCCGATCCGACTTCCAGTTCCTGAACTACAGGGTGATTAGCACCAAAAAAGGCGGGTGGGTAATGTCGGAGACATAACTGGAGAACGTGAATATGAATAGTACTGACATGCTTCTCTCACATATTGTCAGTCACTTTTTTCAGAGATGGCTGAACCGATTTTCACAAACTAAGATTCAAATAAAAGATCGCATGGTCCTATAAAAAGTTCCTGAGTTTCATTTGGATCCGACTTCCGGTTGCGGAATTACAGGGTGATATGCACAAAAAATGTGGAAATAATTTCACTCACTTTTCTCGGAGATGGGAGATCTTTAGATGCCATAAGAATATCCCAATTTTCATTCGGATCAAACCCCTGGTTCCAGATTTAGGGTGCTTAATATAAAAATTTCAATTTCAGGAATACTTTGATTATAATGATTATAAACCATTAATAGTCCGATTTGCCCGATAATGATTTGCTAAATTTTATCCAAGTCCGACTACCGGATAGCCGTCTCATTAGAAGAGTCACCATGTTATTTTACCGATTACTCGACTTTCAATCAATGAATTATGATAAAAACTAATACAACATCATTGCTTCGGTTTTGTGAAGTTATATCGCAGAAAAAGTAGTTAGAAAATTTTTCAATACTGATATTATAGCGACGCGAAAACTCGAAGCGAATGCTCCTAATTTTATCTCACTCTAGAAGTCAATCTATCAAACGGAAACAACAGATCTCACTATAACTAATGGTTTTCGTATATGAGATGACTAATGCAGGTGAGATAAATGAGGGTACCGTTACCCTACTTTTATCTCTACTATTGGTCGGTCGTTAATCCTGAGCTGAGACGGTGGCCTTTATTACCGTTCTTGCATGCACTTCCTCTCACATTTCATTCACACATCAACTCACCCATTAGTCATCCTTACGAAATGAACTGGATGAACATCGTTTGACAGCTATTAGTTGGTTTGGTCATTTGTTCAGTCTATATTATTTTATTCTATTTCACAGTATTACATCTCATTCCACTATATTCTGTGATACATAAACCACCAATAAACGTCAAAGATGAACTTAATTTACCGTTCATCTGCTGCCATCGTGTGAAACCCAATTGGGATATGTTCATTCCACTTAATTTCCACTCCACACTGGTAATAAGAGCCCTACCGGCCTCTCCAAACCCCGGATGTTTGGAGCGTAATGAAATCAACATCTTATTCAAGTCGTTTCATATCTTATAAATTTAATTCAATAACGAAGCTCAAAACTGTAACACATATATTTATGAAATTGTAACGCAAATTGATTGTATCTGATGATGTTTGCAATACCGTCAAGCCCATCAACCACGGGAGGGACTATTATGCAACAGAAATCTTCAAAACTATTTTCGGAACTTTTTTAAATTGTAGTATTTCGGGGATCTTCTGCTGTAATATACAGGAGAAAATGAAAATGAGAAAGGTATCATTACACCACTAGGTGGATCAAAACAGGTTTTTGCTCTGTAGATTCACATCCTCAGCGAAGAAAACCTTCGAATGGTTCCTTAGGAATAATTTAATACTTTATACCACCATTTATTTATCTATACCAGAACCTGAATTATGTACATTCAGGAACTGGAACTGAATTTAAAAACTAAATCCAGAGCTCAGTTGCAAAATTCAGACCAGGAATTCGTTTTATGAATTTAGTTGTAGGATTTCTTGAGATCCGAGATTCCGAGCTTAGTTCTAGAGCTGAATTTCGAACCTGAATTAGGGAACTGAAGTCAGTTCCAGAACCGAGTTCAGCGTTCAAATCAAACAAGAAAGCTCTGAATTCTGAACCTGAATTGTGGAAATGAATTTAGGAAATAAATTGTTGAACTTTTTGAAGTTTATTTTGAAAGTGAAATCAGAAAATAAATTATGGTTCAGAAGTCAGTTCCGAAATAGTTCAGATCTGAAACATTTATCAGGAATCCAGATGTAGAATTCATATCTTTAATTTTGTTCCCGAATTCTTGAGTTGAATTATTGAGTCCGAATTCTGGATACGAATTCCGAGCCTAAATTAAATCTCAATTTAGTTTCAGATTCTAGAATTAGGATTCAATTTCAGAGTCTTAGTTCTAACTTTTGAACCTGTTTTTTGAAACTAAACCTTAAATTATGTTCAGAATTCAGATAAACCAGAAGCTAGGTTTTGATTTCAGTCCCAGAACTCAGCTATGGAATTCAGTTCCAGAATCCAACAAAAACTCGCATCGTGCTCTGTTCAATTACGTATAGCGTGTAAGGGAGAACGAAAACTTATACCGTCTTTAAAACACAACCGAATTCATCGGCACCAAGCACACATGAGGACGTGTTTCCAAAAATGTCTGTTACTGGAGTTTGGTTTGACTGATCACGGCTTCGGATGTTCCAGGAAATTTGGTTGATTTAGATGTTTTCAATATTACACCTGAAATGGTAACGAGTGCCACTAAGAAACTGAAAAGCTCTTTCTCGCCTGGATGTAACTGGCATTCCCTCAGTTGTTTTTTGTCACACTATTACTATTTCGGCTGAGGCGTTCAGCAGATTATACAACCAATCGTTCAGTGAATCACGTTTATCCGATATTTAGAGCAGAGTAATTTCTTTTCTTCTAGAATCGGTGCAGTAATTCATTTCATCGAACAAATAGAATATCTAAATATAATTGAATGCGGACAGGGATGCAACTGATTCCTTCAATTTAATGGGTGGTTCAGTGCACGAAGTGCGTCACCTCATTTTGACAACAGTCTTGTTAGATAGCCGTGTAGTGTCGGTAGCAGTTCCCAACTGGCTAAGAATAATGCTACGGTCCACCTGTACCGGTGGTATAAGTCTACCAAACTGGTAAGCCGTGTGGCACCCCCCTATTTTCTACCAAGAATTGATCCACTGGTTTCTTGTTCCATGCCACAAAAATAGGAACTCCCAAGTCAAGGTGTATGTCCGTGCCGAAAACTGAATGGAAGTATCTTGGGAATATATTTGTGTTAGGCGAAGCTCTGACACAGTGGACGATTTCATTTTTCGCAACTCGTAGGATTTAAATGATTTTAATATTGAAAAAAAAACTTCCACAGTTCGCTATATGTGATTATGAGCCAATATATTTGGTTTCTTCTAGTTGTTGTATGATAAATGCTAGAGACTGGATGCTCATTACTCTGATTGATAATGATTAGAATAGCATAAATCAATCTCCAGCATAAATGTACAGCAACTATAAATCCATCTAGACTTCTGCAAGAAGGTAAAGCTGACTAATCCACGTGAAATGCCTCGAGCATGCATACTTGAATGAATAAGGCTCTCGGTATAGATCTCATATCTGAGCTCACAACTCGGGATATTTGTTCTGTAACAATGTTCAATGGCATAATCGGCAGTGACATTAATGCTCACCATATCATTTGGGGCAGCACAGATATAAATTCAAGAGGCTCTGATATGATGGAACTTGTGAGCAGTCCAAACCTGCACATAGTCAATGCAGGAAACCGTCCAACTTTTGCGAGATCTGGAAGAGAAACTGCTCTGCTCTGAGTTGGTAAATTGGCTCGTCTCTGATGAGCTCGAACCTTCGTTATCTGATCATAAGTACATCTTTTTTTATCATTCAAACGTTAAGTTTGATATCTATGAAGAGGGCTTGGCGACAGGATTTAACGGGTACCAACCAACAATTGAAACCCCAATTGATTTGGAAAATGTTGTCGACGAGACAAATTCACTCATAGTTGCAGCATATGAAGAGGCTTGTCCACTTCGGCTTGTGCGAGCTACTAGAGGAACTCCGTGGTGGAATGCTGAACTTGCTAGACTAAGGAAACTATGCAGAAGAGCTTGGAACCACCGACGCAGAGATGGGTCGGAGGCATTCGTGTCGGCTCGAAGGGCTTACAAAAATGCTCTTCGATCGTCTGAGCGAAGTGGTTGGAAAAGCCTCTGCACAAATGTCTCTAGTCTCAACGTGGCTAGCAGATTAAATAAGTTACTTTCGAAGTCTAAGGACTTTAATGTCAGTTTCTTAAGAACTTCAGATGGTGAACACTTGTCTGATGAAGGTGATGTACTTCACTGCCTTTTTAACACTCACTTTCCAGGATGTATGGATCCATCACCGACAGCTCTTCCCGAGACTTTTTCAGGTAGTTACGATTCTTGGGCCCTTGCTCGAAGCGTTGTGACGATTGAATCGGTCAAATGGGCAGTTGAGAGTTTTGCTCCGTACAAATCTCCTGGAAAGGATGGAGTTTTCCCAGTGTTACTGCAGAAAGGGTATGAACATTTCAAACATGTTTTGAAGAAAATACTTACTTTTAGTCTTGCGACTGGATATATTCCAAGAGCCTGGCAGGAAATAATTGTCAAATTTATTCCCAAAGGCGGTCGCGACACTTATGAGGAAGCGAAGAGTTTCAGGCCTATCAGTCTAAGCTCATTTCTTCTTTAAACAGTGGAACGCATAGTCGATCACTATATCAGAAATGTTAGTTTGGGCGTGCATCCGCTACATGGAATGCAACATGCTTACCAGCGTGGAAAGTCCACTACAACCCTGTTACATGATGTTGTGTACAACATTGAAAAAGCTTTCTCACAAAAGCAATCTTGCTTGGGAGTTTTCCTAGATATTGAAGGTGCCTTTGATAACGTGTCTTTCAATTCAATTCTGGAAGCAGCCCGTGGTCATGGCATACCTTGAAGTATCACAAATTGGATACACGCAATGCTTAGCAATCGACTTCTTTGTTCATCGCTTCGGCAAGCAGAGATTAGAAAGCTAAGTGTCTGTGGGTGTCCTCAAGGTGGTGTACTATCCCCACTTTTATGGAACCTAGTCGCTGATGGTTTGTTGAGGAAACTTAATAACCTTGGATTTCCGACTTATGGTTTTGCCGACGATTATCATATATTGATGACCGGTATAAGTATTAACACTCTCTTTGATTTAATGCAGCAAGCCCTGCGATCTGTTGAACAATGGTGTTGTCAGGTTGGATTATCTGTAAACCCGGGCAAAACATCAATGGTGCTTTTCACTCATCGTAGGATAATCACAGGAGCTTGTCCGTTATAGTTCTTCGGTTCAGAAGTCACTGTGGTCGATCAAGTTAAATACGTCGGAGTTATTCTTGATTCAAAACTGAATTGGTCTGCTCACATTGATTTCAGGATTAAAAGAGCTTGCATGGCTTTCGGCAAAGGCAGACGAGCTTTTGGAAAATCATGGGGACTCAAACCCAGATACATTCATTGGATCTACACAACTATTGTTAGACCAATTTTAGCATACGGATGTCTTGTATGGTGGCAGAAAGGAGAAGTCGCAACAGTTCAGTCAAAGCTAAATCATCTCCAAAGGATGGTCCTAATGGCGATGACAGGAGCATTCACGACAACTCCTACTGCTGCTCTAGAGGCGCTACTGTGAATTAAACCACTACATGTGTTCCTAAAACAAGAAGCATTATCTTGTGCATACCGTCTTAGGGTTACAGGGCTTTGGAACAGTAACCCTATAGACTATGCTACTAGCCACACTCGCTTGTGGTCTCAAATGGTTACGTGGGATGAGTATTTACTCGCTCCTAGTGACCTAACTCTCACATGCAGTTTTCCTTTCAAAACATTCCATGTGAGCTATCCTCTTCGTGAGGAATGGTTGTCTGGTTGTTTGGAACGACAACTTGATGAACACATAGTTTGTTATACGGACGGTTCTCTGTTGAATGGTCGTGCTGGTGCTGGTGTCTACTGTCGTGAAATGAGGCTGGAACAGTCTCATTCACTTGGTAGATACTGTACTGTGTTCCAAGCAGAAATCTACGCGATTCTGTGTGGAGTACAACCGGCACTTCAGCAGAGGATCTGTGGTAAACGATTTTATTTTTGTTCCGACACTCAGGCAGCCTTAAAAGCACTCAGTTCGAATGATTCACGGTCGAATCTAGTGATCGCATGTCGAACTCAAATTGAAGACATCAGCATTTCAAATGCTGTTTACTTGTTATGCAGGGTGGCAAGTGAATTAGCGATTTCAATTTCCCGGTTTTCTCCGGTTTTCCCGATGCGCGAGACTAAAAATTCCCGGTTATTTAACATGTCCAAAAAACATCGAGAGTTGAGAAACAACTATTTTTCGGGTATCTCCTTGGAACTATGATTAAAACTCTCATCCACAGTTTGTCCAAACGTTCATCTTCTGGACTAACAGTACCATCTAGTCCATTGTATTCCATTTTTTTTATTTTTTTAATACCTTTTTATTGGAATATGAGTTAAAATTAAATTATTAAGATTTAAATTGGGTGTTCAGCCAAAAGTGGTGACTTTTCAGCATTATTATATACATGATTTGGTTATTACCATTAAGACATCATTTACTTCCGCAATTCTGTGATTTTTGTGTAGGGAAAATTCTAAACCTACTTGTATTGTGTAATGGGGAAAAGGAACTTATATACTAACTTACTAACTAATACAGAGAGCGAATCGATTCAATTGAAGATTGCATCGATTTTTGTCGGAATTTGCTTATAATATTATGTGACATTACATCTAATGGTTCTATATTTGTGAGTCTGTGTGACTCATTTTGTACTAAACCAGGGAGGACGCTTCAAAATCATTTTCAGAATTTTATTCTGAATCCTTTGAAGCGTTTTCTTCCTGGTGGAACAACAACTTGACCAAATTGGTACTGCATAAAGCATGGCTGGTCTGAAAATTTGGTTATAAATTAACAACTTGTTTTTTAGACAGAGCTTAGAATTTCTGTTTATAAGAGAATATTAACATTTAATATAATTATTACACTTTGCCTGGATTCCTTCAATGTGATCCTTGAAAGTGAGTTTTTTGTTCTACGTTAAACTTAAGTATTTAGCTTGATCAGACCATGTCAATTCCAAGCCATTCAATTTGAGAATGTGATTATTATTTGGTTTAAGAAAAGAAGCTCTTGGCTTATGAGGAAAGATAATTAATTGCGTTTTTGCTGCATTTGGTTTGATTTTCCATTTTGACAGATAATCACTGAAAATATTTAAACTTCTTTGTAGGCGACTGCAGATCACTCTTAGATTTCTACCTGTGGCTAACAGACTTGTGTCGTCACAGAATAGCGATTTCTGACAACCAACGGGTAGATTTGGAAGATCAGAAGTGAAAATATTATACAAGATTGGAGCTACGCTCGAACCCTGCGGAACACCGGCTCGTTCGGGTAGCAATTCAGATTTACAATTCTGATAGCTAACCTGAAGAGTACGATCAGTTAAATAATTTTGAATCATTTTGATCAAATCAATAGGAAACTGGAAATCAGACATTTTTGCTATTAAACCTTTGTGCCAAACACTGTCGAATGCTTTTTCTATGTCTAGAAGAGCAACTCCAGTGGATAACCCAGAAGATTTATTTGCCTTTATCATGTTCGTAACTCTGACAAGTTGATGAGTAGTTGAATGTTCATGACGAAATCCAAACTGCTCTGGTAAAAAAATTGATTTCTCATTTAAATGAGTCATCATTCTCAACAAGATAATTTTTTCAAAAAGTTTACTGATAGAAGAAAGTAAGCTAATTGGGCGATAACTTGATGTTTCTGCTGGGTTTTTATCAGGTTTGAGGATAGGAATTACTTTAGCGTTTTTTCATCTTTTTGGGAAGAAGGCTAATGAAAAACACTTGTTGAAAATTTTAACCAGGAGTCTCAAGGCAACATCGGGAAGATTTTTAATAAAAATATTAAAAATTCCATCATTACCAGGAGCCTTCATATTCTTAAGTTTCAAAATAATTGATTTAATTTCATAAAAACCGTCTCAATAATGTCATCTTGTGACAACACTTGAGTTGAAATATGCTCATATGTTATTTCAGTGAGACTTCATTTTCAATAGGACTCGCAACGTTCAAATTAAAATTGTGGACACTCTCGAACTGCTGAGCTAGCTTTTGAGCTTTTTCACCATTTGTAAGAAGTATTTGATTTCCTTCCTTGAGAGCAGGAATTGGTTTCTGAGGTTTCTTAAGAACCTTAGAAAGTTTCCAGAAAGGTTTAGAATATGGTTTAATTTGTTCAACTTCTTTAGCGAAATTTTCATTTCGCAAAAGAGTAAATCTATGTTTAATTTCTTTTTGTAAATCCTTAACTATGGTTTTCATAGCAGGATCACGAGAACGTTGATATTGTCGTCGACGAACATTCTTCAACCGAATGAGCAGTTGAAGATTGTCATCGATGATAGGAGAATTTAATTTAGTTTGAGCTTTGGGAACTGAAAGATTTCTAGCTTCGATCATGTTTTGACTCAAATTATCAATTGCTGTGTCGATGTCCGCAGAATTTTCTAAAATAGTTTCATGATCCACATGATTTTCAATGTGAGATCTGTAATCCAACCAATTAGCTCTATGATAGTTGAATATAGAACTAATTGGATTAATTATAGCTTCGTTGAAAACTCTGAAAGTTACTGGAAGATGATCTGAGTCAAAGTCAGCATGTGTAATCGGTTCACTACAAATGTGACTTTGATCTGTTAGAACCAGATCAATTGTAGACAGGTTTTTCACGGAAGAGAAACAAGTCGGATTACTGGGATGAAGAACTGTGAAGTAACCAGCTGGTTGTTGATTATGAAGTATTTTACCATTACTGTTATTTTGCCAACAATTCCTTTAGTATTGAATGAAGGTAAAATTTGCCACCCATTCCAGTAAACCTGTCAAATCGATGAACCACATAATGTGGATTGCTTTTCAATTTAACATTTGGTTTAAGAAAAGTTTCTGTCACAATGGGAATATGAATTTTGTGAACTTTGAGAAAATTATAAAATTCATCTTCACTCGATTTCAAAGATCGAGCATTCCAATTTAAAATATTCAAAAAAATATTTAACATCGCTGTTAAATTTTAAATTCATTATAATATTATTTGCAAATTGCCATCTGATTTGAAATGTTTTAAAAAGTGATGAAGTAGAATTCTTTCGGATGATCATTTGAAAAAGTTGATCTTGTAGGTAGATCATTTTATTTTCAGTTATATCGCCTGAATCGGCTTCGTTTAAAGAAGCGAATGGCATTGAAGGAATATTGATAGGTAGACGATGATTTGGCCGATCTACCTATTAATAAATTGTGTTCGTTAGAAGACGAATTGGCAGGCGTACCTGTTTTGTGTTTTTAATTCGAAGAAATAGGTGCCTTAGAAGAATTAGGCGTGGCATTTGTAACGGCTTTTTGATTTTCAGGTATGTTCTGTAAATTTAAGGTCGTTGATTTGACTTGTTGTCTAAGCGAACGAGCGTTTAAATTTTTTTCCCTGACAGGACATTTCAAGTAATTGGAGTTATGATTTCCATCGCAATTTAAACATGAAAATTTATCAGTGGTTTCATTCATTGGACAAACGTCTTCCGAATGCGATTTACCACAATTCAAGCACCGTATATCCATATGACAATTTTTGGTTCCATGGCCAAAGCCTTGGCAACGACGACATTGCGTTAAGTTTGCAATACGATTATGCCGTTTATAATGTGGGAAATGAAACGTACTTTTTCTAAAGTTTTCAAATTATTTACATCACGTCGATTGAAGTGTATTAGGAAAAAGTTCATGGGAAATTCCAGAGCGAAGTTTAGAAGTACCATTCACTCTTTTTTTCATAAGTATTACTTGGGAAGGGGCAAAACCAAGAAATTCTTTTAGATCATTTTTGATTTCATCAGTACTTTGATCATTTGATAAGCCTTTCAAGACAGCCTTGAAGGGTCTGTCTGATTTTATATCATATGAGTAAAATTTATGAAGTTTCTCGGATAAATATCGAATAAGACGTTCATAATCTTCCAATCCGTCAACCAAGACTCGACATTCTCCTCTTCGTCCGATTTGAAATGAGACTTTTACTTCCGGGAGAAAAGTAGAAAGCTCAGTACGGAATGCTTTGAAGTCGGAAATCATCACCGTCACTGGTGGCATAGACTGTTGTTTCTTCCCAGAACGACAAGCGTCCATTTTGGGAATTTTTGAAGAACTTTCTTCTATGTCGCTACAATCGGATTCAGCAAGAATCTCGTTAGTATTGTTAGACGGCATAGGATCAACGGAAAGGAAATCCGTCCGTTGTCTTTTATTTGTACATTCAGATTCTATAAGATCGTGAATGTTGTTAGAAATATGTTGAATAACGTATTGTGATTTATTCCGTATTGAATTATTTATAGCCCTAGGCTTGTTGCCTTTCCGGTTGGACGCAGGCATTTTTGAAATGAATGAAATTTTAAATTAAATTAACTAGGCTAAATTAATATTCGATTAGACTCCTAGTTTGGAAAAGTCTTGATAAAGACTGATTTTGTGGTAGTCTTAACACGCGGGATAGGTTTTAAACGATCACAGCAAGAACGAGTGATTCTGTTATCTAGAAGATTTATGGACCCTGTCATTCTACCTATCATGTATTTTATGGATGCTTTTTACGAATTGCATTATTCATCCTACATAAAAACTGAGCTGACCACAACAAACAAGATGCAATTTCTTGTTAACTTAACATCAATTTTCACCTCATCAACAAACATCAGATCGTTTCGTTAACAATTGCATATCAATATTTGATCGTCGTCTGAATCCACTCCATTTGAAAATTAAACCTTTCTGGCACCTGCTGATTGTGCAACTTTAACAAACACACAAACCACATATGTTTGCACAAATTGCCCGGCTGCCAGGTCAACTGAACAAACAGAAACAAATAATATCCGGCCGAAATTTAAGTTATTTCGTAAGTCAAGAGGAGGAAAAAAAAGGGTACGGGTAAAATCAATACCGGGCAAATCAGGCAAACAGTGCCCTCGTTAGACGCCAAAATTTATTGTCAACCTCGCGCACCTTCCACATATTTTGTCAGTTTGTCAAAGCAAACGAACAGAAACACGGTTTCACGACCAGAGGAAAAAAAAAATAAACAGCGTCCATCAAGTCAAGTAAGATAGCGGCAATGATGAACAGGGCCGACAGGGCCGGGCAAACATATTGCAACATCGCACGTAACTCGCAGTGGGTGCGCTATGAGATGAGGTTGATGCTTAACTCTAATGGCACGTCGTTTAGTATGTGTGTGTGTGTGTGTGTGTGTGTGTGTGTGTGTGTGTGTGTGTGTGTGTGTGTGTGTGTGTGTGTGTGTGTGTGTGTGTGTGTGTGTAGGAGGGAGATTTCCCGCTTTGGAAGTGATTTGAGTCGTTTAAAAAGATCGATTTTTCAAAAGACTAGTAATAAAACCAAACCACAATGGGCGACCATAACTTTCCTATTCAATTCCAACCGGTCCCACTGCATAACACAAATTTCTATTGCTATTGATTCAAATGGCACTCACCGAATGTTCTCCCGAGAGCCTCAACAGCTGCTCCATCTTCATCTTCTTGATCTCCGTCACGGACGAGCTGGAAACCCGCGAGAGGCGGGTTTCCATCTCTTTGATCCACTGCCGTAGCAGCCGTGGATCGCCGTAGAAAGTTTGCATCGGTGATGGATTGTACATGGCCTAAAACGAGGGTATCGTGATGGGAAAAACGGTCCTCGTAGGGGTGCTGCTATTCAACAGCTTTGTCAACCACCTACCTTCCGATAGCAGTCGACGTCGTCCTCCTCGGCTCGGATGACAGGACCTTCGATTTCGCCACGAGCTTCCCGGCAACTGTCGAGCAGGTTTGTGTCCATGATAAAGTTGTAGTTGGTTTGAAGTGCCGCCCAGAAATCGTCCTTCCCGATGCCGGTCGTGGTGCTACTCTGCAAACTGCAGGAGCTATGGCTATGGCCACTGCCCCACGACCGGCGCCACAGTTCCCGTTCCGAGTCGCGTTTTTTCTACAAAAAAAATAATGGCAAATGTTAGCGAGGTTCCGATCAACTGCAAGAAATGGCTATACTCACCTTTAAACTGTTATATGGCCGATCGATTCTCAGTCTGTTCTGTGCCATCTCGGAACCCTCGGGAGGGCCTTGCGGAGGCAACGAATTGAGTGACAGTGACGGTTTGATGAAACATCCGGGACTGGAATTGGCTGACGACGAGGCATTCGCAGTCATCGCCGGAGGATTCATCCGGGAACTTCCGCTTCCGTGTGTGTGTGTCTGGGTCGATATCGAAGCCATCGGAGAAGATCCCAGGCCGGGAGCCGACGTAGGAGTCGTAGGAATCCCATCATTCTGCTGTTTGCTGGTTCGGGGTTTTTCTTCACCGGTTGGAGGCTTCATAGTGGTCAAGTCGTGTTCCGTTTGAAAGAAGGGCCTTTTTTTTGGTAGGTTTGATGCTAGACGGGAGAGGTTTTCCGGTACGGACTTTTTAGCGACTGAGGAAGTTGTGCAGTAGTGGCTGGCACTGTTGGCTTTGGTTGTTGGACATTTTTTTGATCGACGTTTCGACGTTCCGGAGGCTAGTATTTGTTTACCAAATGAACATTTTCATTAGAATCTGCGGAGAACAAGAAAAAAAAGAAATGGCATTAAATGTTGAACTCCAATCGAAAAGTCACGGTACCGGTACGACAAATGACACGAGACACGGTAAACTGATCAGGCCAATCTATCCGTCGTCGTCGTCGCTGTCTTTTCGGTAGTGGACAGAAATGGTCCCAAACAGTGAGAAAAACCTAGAACCGAAATCAGCGCAGAGAACACTAATCGGCGTCAATTTCCTTCACTCACCATCGACAGTCAATATTGCTTACCAGGCAGCCGGACGATGACGAAGACGACGACGTCGGCAACGACACGACAAGTAAATGTTTCCCCGCTCGTTCTTCGCGCCCCCAAAATAGGACAAAAACGAAACCATAAAAACAAACGGCTCGCGGCGCTGAATCAGCACCGAGCTAATCGAGTGCACATCGCCACTTTAGCAGCTTCGGATATCGCAGTGCTGCCAATTTTTTCTTCGTATAGCAAACATTGCAGTTGGAAAAATATGATTTTATGGAAAATATTGTCATTTGGGTATTGTTCACAAAGTTAAAAGTTTTATAAAATGGTTACAATTCCGGCATGAGGCTACTATAACAGCATATCGCTTGCCAGATCATTTTTTTCAATACCTTTTTTAAGGTAATTTATTCCAAACATCAATTGATGTTACGTAGAACTGCATACAAAAACTTAAAACCAAGATTTGATTTTACGTTATACGCTTGAATTATTATTGTTCGAGTTTCTGAAAAACTTTGCACGTTATTTGTTATTTGTTTCGTCTTAAAAAAAACTCAAATTGTACACGCGAAATTTGAGAATAAATCTAAGACAGACTACATTACATACTTCATATGATATATTCAGTGTTGGGAAAACCATGATCAGAAAAAGTTCATTTCATTATCACTCGTGATAAAAAAAAAACTGTTCAAGAGATTCTCTTAAAAACCTCAGTGACTGAAAAACTCACTTCCGAGATATTGATTCATGAAAAAAAGCATCCACAAAACTCCGAACCCCGAAGTTCACAATCAATTTTTG
This sequence comes from Malaya genurostris, assembly GCF_030247185.1. Lineage (NCBI taxonomy): Eukaryota > Metazoa > Arthropoda > Insecta > Diptera > Culicidae > Malaya > Malaya genurostris. The sequence continues at coordinate 338,821,107 of NC_080571.1, read as the reverse complement.
CGTCAGTGAAACTCACACGGAACGACCGAAATTAGCTCTGCGCCTAATTCGCATTACTGTTTTTGAATTAGTTGATTTTAACAACAAAATTTCCAAAATAACTATTAAATTAGCAGAAATTCAGAATTTACTTTGCTGAAAAAAAACTCTTGTTTTTTAGAGAATGTGTTAAGTTGGTGAATATACTGGACACAAACCAGCAATATATCAATCCAACACGAAATTTTCATTGACAACTAATTTTGTGATTAAAATCAGAAAATTTGACTCTTTTTATCTTTAACCATCATTGCTGAAAGACAGCACAAAGAAAACAAAAATGAAAGTGGTTTTATTAACAAGTTTATTAGCCAAAAACTAATGAAAAGTGTCAAAGCAATACAATCCATTAAAAACTGAAAAGAACAGTCTTGTTGAAACTGCTTGCAAATTTCCAAACCGATATGTAAAAATGTCGTAAACTCTTAGTGGAAAGTGTATTTATTCAGAATTTGTGCGCATTTGAAGCGATTGTGCGTAATAATGTTTCTACGTGGAACAGTGAAGTGAGTTTCGAATGTTGCACTCTATTTGTATATGTCAAATGAAGTTTTTTTGTTCCTCCGTCCGGTGTACTACTTATATTTGGTTTATATTTTCCGAGTGCTAGAAGTTTACAGTGAGAGATTCGATTTCGCGAATTCAAATGAAGAAAATAGTGATTTAGAAGAAAAATTTTTAAAAAGAAGTTCAAATTTCGTTTATGTCTTTTCCTCCAAAACAACATCGTATCTACACCTGCCAATATAGAAAAGACAACAGATTCTTTTCGGTAGTAGTGTGCCATCTAGTGGCTAGTAGTCATTACGGTGTTAAAGTTTTTTCGGTGACAGTGCGCCATATAGCTGTAGATTGCAGAAGCCAATTCAACCATTTATGTTAGTTGAAAACAACATTTAATTCTATTTCAACTAAAGAATAATTGAATAGAAATTGGAGTGTGCCTTAGCTAAGAAATGACAGCACTTCTAATTGGTGAATTCAACTAAAAAAAGCCATTCCAAATAATATTTTATCGTTATTAAGGGAATGTGAATAAAAAAATTTGAATTAGCTTAAAAACATTTTGTCAGTTGTCTCAAAAAATGTCTAACTAAAATTCGAAAATCAACTATTTTTTTCGCCAAAATTCGGATTTCGGTCTTTCCGTGCAGTTGGGTTCACTTCGAATAATACTTTTCGTTAATGAGAGATGAATACTGGAGCTGAGATGAATGGGAGTATAAAATTAAAATAATTGTTGGAAACTCTTGGTGAACTAGTTTCAAATAAGCCTAGAGCTCAATGTTCCGTACCTGCGTAACCAGAAACCTTTATTGTTAGCCGTTGAATAGCCTTGCATTGGCATCACAAATTCTTCTAGCTCCAAATCAGTATTGTGTAAGTTTTTTTTATTGGAAATTGTTCAATATTAAACTTTTCGAATGCACACTGATGCCACTGATAATCACCACCAACGCTTTAAAGTTGTATATTTAATTTTTTTAATTCAACAAAAAAATATGTTGAGGGAAATGGAGTGTGTCTTAGCTAAGAAATGACAGCACGTTTAACTGATGAATTCAACTAAGGAAATAACCATTTCAACTAATATTTTATTATTATTATTAAGGGTATGAGAATTAAAAAATCTAAATTAGCAAAAGTAAGATTTTTTTAGTTGTCTCAAAAAATAACTAACTAAAATCAGAAAATCAACCAATCTTTTGGCCAAAATGCTGATTTCGATCTTTCCGTGCACAGAAATGTCGCTGAAGAGATAATCGAAAGGGAGTAGAGTTTCCGATGACTGAATATCCGCTACGCTTCAGTTCAACGCCGGAGTGATTCGTGCACGATTTTATTATTATATAATCATCAAAAAAAAAAATCTCTACTGAACTAAGAAATAATGACTGTGATATTTTCTATGCAGGCAGGGTATCCCACATTTCAAAGAGTGATAACAGCGATGAAAGGCTGCTTCAATTCTAGCTGATGGATTACACTATACTATTTAAATTAAACTCATTAAAACGCTACTTAGCATGAACTTGATTCATAGAAGTAACAGGAGCGCAATAGTTTGCATGTCTCAAACACACAGAAGGAGCAGCGTTTGAATGGCGCATTTGAATTAGCGTAACGATAACCTGCGCTCCTGTCAGTTCTGCGTATGATATTCAAGCTAATTTAGGAATTTTTTTTGTCGGCTGTATAAAATACTTTGTGATTGGTTTTGTCGTGAATACGACTTATTTTACTATGGGGTGCCTTTTCAAAATTTACCCTCTGAGAGAGTGATAAGTTTTTCATAGTGAATATCTCTTGTTGTATCTAACGAAACAACATAATTTTTGCTACATGCAATCGGTAATATGATCACAATTTTATGATAAAATGTTCAGTTGTGTGACATAATCTCAAATAATTCAAAATTAAACTGAAATGTTTGGTATAAACGAGTATCAAAGAGGATAATTCATAAGGCGCGTTTGCCTTTCTCGTATTTTTAAAGCTCATAGCTCAGTGATGTGGATGATAAGATTCCAACCATTTAAGAAGACCTGGTAAGATTCCCAATTTCTGTAATTTGAACATAAGAATGGGTATGTCAACACGATCGAATGCTTTGCTGTAATTTGTATAAAGAGCTTCAATGTAATTTCCCTTGTCCATAGCGGTCAGGGTATAGTGGACGAATTCAAGTAAATTAGTAGTAGTGGAACGTCCTTTGACTTAGTAGAACGAACATGTCACCGCAAAACACGCTGCAAAGAATTAAGCCTTTTCAGAGTAATAACTGTTTAAGTGTTGCTACTACTTATCGATACACTCTTTATCACTCGTGATAAAAAACTGGGCTGACATTATGCATCTCGAATCGAGTTTCTCGAAACGATTATTTTCGAAGTCGATTCGACTGAACTGTGGCATTACGTATCGCTTTCGACCGCTTGATCGAGACCCTAACAAGGTGGTACTAGATTTCGACTAGCGCTGTTCGAACTGTCAAATAAAAATAAACAAACCCAGCTATTGCAATCTTTGCAATCACGAAAAAATTTAAACTGGATATTTTTGATAACATTTATTTTGTTCAAGAACTGAAAAGAATAAAAATGCAATGCGAAATTTCTTTTTGGAACAATTTGACCACATTTCTGTAATTGAAATCAATTGAGACGCCTATGTTTGTATATAATCTAAAGATACACTTTTGAAATTATTGTTGCTTTGTTACAAGTCAAATACAATTTACGTCGTCCATATATGTAGTTTTAATCAAAGGCTTTTAGGTTCTGCAGCTTTCGTTGTAGTATGCCAGGAGCAAACCATTCATTGTAGTATTTATATCATTTATTGAAGAGTCAAATTTACGTGCTTGTCATGAGATTGCAGGATGGTGATACTTTTGACATATTCCATATACTTTGAAGGTGTCTGAAAAACTTGTGTTTACTTGAGTTTAAACGATTACTAGCTATGAAACCTAACAAATAAAAAAACATTATTCACGTTTCGTATGCCTAATATATTTGAAAATTTCGGATCAAATTTTATATTGTTTGTACACATACAAATTTATTTGAATGAGACTGCCTGTGCAAGCTGATAAATGTGATCAATTTATCAATTAATCAAAATTTATCAATTAATCTTTAAATCCAACCATTAAGACTAAGAGTTTTCCAGATGTGTAAATAATACCCAATTTCAATTCTCCGAAATTCATATTTCATTTTAAGAATATTGATTAATTGATTAATATAAACCGAACATAGCGCAGAAAATCACAACACGTTATAAGTAATTCAGATAAGACTGAAAAAAGTCTAAATTAAATTTAAAAAATCCCATTTTCCTTCGCTTTTTCCCACTATCCGTTTGAGTAACGTTTTACGTCCACCGGTTCCAGAAGATTTATTACAAACCACAGTTACTGGACATAGTTTAGTTTCGACTTACTCTTGTTATTTGTTTAAATGCCATGCATCTTTCAATTGATATGATTTTTAAACAATATACCAAACGTACAAAATATATCAAATCAACATATATAACGATGCATTGGAATAAAGATTTTCAACGCTAATATGTTTATGAAAACCCATGATGCTATCGATAATTACCTTTAAATAAAAAGAAACGCATTCGAAAATTCAAAGCCGATAGCAATAAAGCTTTTGACCATTTCTTATCGAGTTTAGTCGTTTACGAGCTCGATTGTTTTGGTTTCATAATACCAAAACTTTTCGATAATCTAATACCTCTTCGAGTGAAGTCGAACGCAGCTCGATGATCGAGTTGGAAACGAGAACCATAATACGCAACATGGTCGATTCGAAAAAAATTGAATCGAATCGAGATACATAATGTCACCCCTGTTCAAGAGATTCTCTTGAAAACCTCAATGACTGAAAAAATCACTTCCGAGATATTCATTCATGAAAAATCCACAGCATCCACAAAATTCCGAACCCCGAAGTTCACAAGCGATTTTCTGCGTCAGTGAAACTCACATAAATGTCGCTGAAGAGATATTCGCATTTTTTTTTGTCGGCTGCATAACATGCTTTGTGATTGGTTTTATATTATCATTTTATCAGGTGTACAACTTTGCTTCCGCCGTTTTCCGATAGGTGGCTGTACCGGCTGAGGCTGGTCGAAATACATAGATGATAATGCCTTTAAAGTGAGTATGTACAGTGCCTAGCGAATTGTCATCGCCGTTTGAGTGAAAGTTGTTCTTGTTTTCGTATTATTCACGCTCGAAAATGTCTGTTTATGTGCCCAATTCTCGCCATTTGCGGAAAGTTTTACTTTTCTCTTACAATTCGAAAAAAAATGCAATTGAAGCGCATCGAATGCTTTCAGAAACTTACAGTGATGCTGCTCTGAGTAAAAGAACGTGGTTTCAACGTTTTAAAAATGGTGATTTCGATGTCGAAGACAAACATGATGGTGGAAGAGAAAAAACCTTCAAAGATGAATAACAATTTACTACGAGCTCTTAAAACCGGATGAAACCATCACAGGAGATCGCTACCGAACGCAACTGATGCGCCTTAGTCGCGCGCTAAAAGAAAAGCGGCCGCAGTATCAAGAGCAACTTGACAAAGTCATCCTCCGACACGACAATGCTCGGCCTCACGTCGCAAAAGTGGTCAAAAAGTACCTGGAAACGCTGAAATGGGAAGTCTTGCCCCAACCGCCGTATTACCCAGATGTCGCCCCTTCTGACTTCCACCTATTCCGTTCGATTACTTACGGCCTGGCAGATCAACATTTTCAATCCTTCGAAGAGTTGGAAAAATGGATTGCTTCATGGATAGCGTCAAAAGAGGACTTCTTTTTTCGAGCCGGGATCCGAGAATTGCCGGTAAGATGGAAGAAAGTTGTCGCTAACGACGGACAATACTTTGAATAATACATCTGTAAGCACTTTTTCGCAATAAAGCTTTAAATTTTGAAAAAAAACGGTGGAAGCAAGATTGTACACCTAATAACAATAAATTTTTTTCTGTCGTGAATATGACTTACTCTACTATTAACCCTACAAAGGAAAATGTAAAACTTCATCGTGAATACCTCTTGTTGTACTTGGCTCAACAACATATGTTTTGCCTTTCTCATATAGAAAGGCTATACAATCACTGCAAAAACCGACTTTTGAACCGAGGCCCGGACGGCCGAATGTCATATACCATTCGACTCAGCTCGACGAACTGAGCAAATGTCTGTGTGTGTTACAAATATTGTCACTCACTTTTCTCGGAGATGGCTTAACCGATTTTCACAAACTTAGATTCAAATGAAAGGTCTCATAGCCCCATACAAAGTTCTTGAATTTCATATGGATCCGACTTCCCGTTCCGGAGCTACAGGGTGATATGCACCAAAAATGTGAAAATAATGTCAACCTTTTTACTCGGAGATGGCAGAACCGATATTCACAAACTTAGATTCAAATGAAAGGCCATACGGTCCCATACAAAGTTCCAGAATTCTCTTTGGATACGACTTCCGGTTCGGGAATTACAGGGTGATATGCATAAAAAATGTGAAAATAATGTCACTCACTTTTCTCAGAGATTACTAAACCGATTTTCAAAATCTTAGATTTAAATGAAAGCTTTCATAGTCGCATACAGAATTCCTGAATATGATTTGGATCCGACTTTCGCTTCCGGAATTGCAGGGTGATATGCACCAAAAATAGGAAAATAACGTCACTCGCTTTTCTCGGAGATGGCTGAACCGATTTTCACAATCTTAGATTTAAATGAATGGTCTTGTGGTCCCATAAAAAAATCCTGAATATTATTTGGATCCGACTTCAGGTTCCGAAATTATGGGGTAAAATGTGCAAAAAATTGTGAGAATAAGTGCACTAACTTTTCTCAGAGATGGCAGAACCGAATTTCACAAACTTAGGTTCAAACGAAAGGTCTTGAGGTCCCATAAAAAATTACTGAATATTATTTGGATCCGACTTCAGGTTCCGAAATTATGGGGTAAAATGTGCAAAAAAAAAGAAAATATGTGTTCTAACTTTTCTCATAGATGGCGCGACCGATTTTCACAAACTTAGATTCAAATGAAAGGTCCTGTGGTCCCGTAATTCCTGAATTTCATGCGGATCCGACTTCCGGTTCCGGATATATAGAGTAAAGTGGGTTAAAAATTGTATACCATCACTGAAAATGGGGAAAACCTTAAAAAAAATTTCTAAATCGACCTCAAATCTTTTCCAATTGATAGTTTTTATCAGTAGACAGTCAAACAAACCGACTTCGGTTATGCTTTCAAGAATCGCAGAGAATTATTTAGAAGAATACCACAGTATTATGATAGTATGATTGATATGAGAAAGGCATTTCAATTTCATGTATGGAGTTTTAGACACAATATTAAATGTTCTTCCACGTAAATTTGCGTGAGCTGCGACGCTCCATCTATGTGCATTTAATAAGATGTAAAATCACAGGGATTTTTTTAAGTGTGTAGTTCTCCAGAGCCGTTCGTTCGTTCTTTTCATAGTTGGTTTAATTGTTCAAAGACTAAACGAGACCTTAGTTTTGTTAGGTTAAGTGAGAAAAACAAAAAAGATCCCACAAGTTAGAATTGAGGTTTCGAGATGAAGGTTTCTTATTAGAGAACTACCGTTCTCGAAAAAAAGAACTATTGCTCATTCATTCTTTCAAAAGAACTAGTTCTTTTGAACCGTTCGCGAACGAATTGTCCATCTCTAGATACACTCAGCATAGACGAATATATATCGCAAGACAAAAAAAAATCTCTCGGTTTGGAAAGGAAAAGAAGTGATTGAGGGCAAAATCAGGAGAACACGGTGGATGGGACAACAATTCGTAGCACAACTTGGCGCCTGTGCCGATTCCACTTGTTACTCGATGTGAGCCAACGAGGCAGTTTGGTTGTGCTTAGTCGTGGCACTATGTCGCACTGTATTCTTCGAACTGGCAACCCTGAATTGGTGGTAGAAACTATATCAGTTCCTGGAGTGCTCTTCCAAAGATAAAACCACACACCGAACATCCAGGGCACCTAAGTATGCGGTAAAGCTGGCGACAATCTCCCGTGAAAGATTCCAAGCGGAAGGTGCGCATCATGGCTAGGAACTCAAAACGAAAAGGGAAGAGCACGTAAACAAAAATAACAAACGTGGTGGATGTTTGTTTTAGTGACTGGCTTGGCTTGGCATCTCGGCGCCCGAGCACCGGATCAGAACGAACGAAGAGGCAGACAGGAACACCGGACGGAAAAGCAAAATAAATGACCTCTTAACGACGTGAAGAGTGAAATAAAGGAAATGCAAATAAATTATCAAGACTGAGTGAGTGAGTGAGTGACTGACTGGCTGGCTGGTTGGTTGGCTGGAGAAACATTCGTTAATCGTGCGGAGCCGATGGGGCGGTGAATGGGGGAGAATGCGCGTGCTGTTGATGACTTGGAAATATGAAGAGAATCTATTTTGGGAAGTTTATGAAGTGTCTGATGTGATTGCAGCACATTCCTTACTTACGATGATGCGATGTGTGAATGACAAACAAATACAATTTCGCAGCCATTTCCGAGAACGAGTCATGAGTAAGTTCGAGTCCGCAGCACCGTAAGTCAACCGACGGTTTATCTTATCTTGTATGCGTCGCAAGTCGGCACACAACATTCCTCTTTAGTAGCACCAGTAGATTGGTATGCAAACACCCAGCGCACTTATGGAGACTTCTTTCACTTGAGTTGAAAACAGAAAAAATCTAAACTATTTCGAATCTTAATTCGATCCGTACGAGAAACTATGTGCACTGGATACGAAATTGGACGCACTACCGTTCACTTTTAGCTATGCTTGGTCCGTAAGTGTCCATATATCTTCGCTTTTTACGCCGATCACGCCGAAGTTGCTGTTGCAGATTTAAACTGGTCAACATTGGCTGTGCAAACAACCGCTAGAAGATGGGAAGACGACTGGCAACTGTGCAAACCGTGTCGATGATGTGCAAAATACATTTTAATCATCCACTGGAAATTGACTCACCCCCCCCCCCCCCCCCCCCTCTCGTCTCTTGCCAGTGAAGTTCAAACATTGAGTTCATTTTTTTTTTCAAAACCGTTGCTCGAACATAAATCAACTAGAAAATCATTTGTTACGGGGGCTATTCGAGGATTCGAACCGGGAGTTTTTTTTGTGTTTGCGTGAGGCAGCAATCAACAAAACGCGCAACATCAATTGGCCCTGGCGGTCTTTTGATGTCACGGTGATGATGATGACGACGACGAAGACGACGACAGCCGCAGCGGTGAATATTTTATGTCTTGTGGTGAAACGATTAAAAACATTTTACACCCCGTGCTACCGGGTGCTGAAGATGTGCTGTTGCTGCCGAAAGATGCCCATAAAACTTTTCCTTTCGTTTCACCGGTGCTGAGGTGCAGAAGAGCGTTGGTGTCTCCTACACGGTACTTACTACATACTACTGTGTATGAGCATGAGGATGAAGATGGGGGAAGGCAGGGACGAACATCCATTGTGGGCATACGCACCGTGACGAATCGATCACCGCAAGCCACGCGCGCTAGTCCCAGGTAGTGAATAAGCGCCGGGCGGGAAAAAAAAAGCCGAGAGGAAAGCCGTCTATGGAATTTCCACGCTCGATTATTTCTCCTTTTTTTCTATCTATATTCCTTTCTCGACATCTTAACATCTTCACAGTGCGTTGGATGATGATGGTATCTGGGAAGGCAGTGGTGCCATCCTGAAGCTTACTCTCATGGATATGAAAAAAAAATCGTTTATCGTAGTGAACGATCGTTCACAAAACTGACATGTAATCAACTGATTCTCGTAAGTTACCAGCGATTTACAGGGACGTTTTCCGTCCAATGCGGAAATCACTCATTGAAAACGTGGTTTTCGAGGAGCAGTATCTTCAGCAACGTTAGTCAAAATGATAGGCGTCACCTTCAGGAAAGTTTTATTTATGTGAATAATCCCCCTAAAAGTGAGATAAAAATATCATTTTAGCTCAGGGCCAACATAAAGGTTAAGTAACTTCGACAAAGTTGTGCAGAAAGGAATTTAGAACAAATTTGCAGGAGGTACTTTTCCCGTAACTTGAGTTTTTTTGTAAGAAAACATATATATTTTCAATTGATATGAGTTTTTAATGTTTTACAAAGTTTTTCATTATTAAAAACTACACAACTTTTTCAAACATACTAAGCCGCTATCATTTCAGTTTAATGAAATAGAGTCATTTTCCATAGAGTCAACTCCAACTTGTCTATCATCGAAAGGCGCAGAAAGGTGCAGATGTGACCACTTACCACTACAAAAGAGCCTTAATACCGTGGTTGAATTACTCGTCTGCAGGCGAAATAAAGACTGTCCCAGAAAGTATGGACGCCCTTTGATTTCGCTGTAAATAATTCAAATTTTATTCGATATACTGATAATATTAGACTACAACAACAGAATATTATTCTCAGCATTTGCTACTTAGCCATTGTTGACTAGCTGGCGCACCTTCTTGCGAACGTTCCTCATTAAATTCCGTACAGACTTTTTCGCGACAAGTTTTGACACTTTTTTTTATCTTTTTCGGCTGCCGAGACATGTTTCCTAAGATGTGCCCCTTCGTTAATGCCAAAAATTCCTCAATTGGTCGAAGTTGTGGTGGATTCATGTCTTTTGGCACGAAAGTGACATTTTTGGTAGTATACCATTCTACCGTTGATTTCGAGTAGTGGCAAGAAGCAAGATCTTACCAAAAGACAACAAGATCCTTGTGGCTTCGAATCATGGATAAAAGTCGTTTTGTAAACATTCTTTGATGTATATTTCGCTGTTCATTGAAGCAATGGTGATGAAGGGTTCCGATATCTTACCGCAGCTACAAATTGCTTGCCAGACCATAGCTTTCTTACCAAATTTTTCGATTTCAATCGATGTCTCGGACTGGTTTAACACTTGCCCTTCTCGCACCGTATAATATTGTTGTTCCGGCAAGGATTTGTAATCGAGTTTCACGTAGGTTTCGTCGTCCATGATTATGCAGTTCAAATTTCCAGCAAGAATCGTATTGTACAGTTTTCGAACCCTCGGCCTGTTCGATGCTTCTTGTTTCGGACTACGTTTTGGTTGTTTCTGCTTCTTATAGATTCGAAGATTCAAACTTTCGTTAGCACGAAGAACATTTGACTTCGAAGTGCCCACTTTTTTGGCCACAGCCCGAATTGAAATCTCCTTCTTTTGCTCGAACGCCTTCAGTATACGTTTACCCAACTGAGGGTTAGCAGGACCATTTTTTCCGGACCGTTTTCGGTTTATCCTCAAAGGTGTTATCCTCACCGAACTTCCTGATTGCATTTCGCACGGCTTTTTCACTTACTCCTTCCATTTCTGCTATCTTTCACAGTGACAGTCCGCGTTCTGTGCACCATTTGAAGACACAATTTTTTGACGTTGTTCTGCTGAAAATCCACGCATTTCGAAACAAACTAATGAAAACGAGTAAACAACTGCACAAGTGGTTAGAGAAGAGTGTAAACAACAGGACGCAGCCTTAAAAATTGACAGATTCTGAACCATTGCGAAATGGCAGCGGTTTTTGGTTGCGTCCATACTTTCTGGGACAGTTTCTAGGAGTGCAGATATTAAATAAAAAGGCAGGTAGGTAATGGCAGACATAACAGGATGTCGTGAATACGAAAACAACTGACATGCTCCTTAACACTTCCGAATATCAATTAGTTGACCAACTGTATGAATTATGAAAGCATTCCCCTTTTTCACATTTTTCGCAAAAACAAAAAAGGCTTCACTTGATCTCGATCGCTGTGAATTTCATACAGCGAAAAGTGCACAAATCAAATCAAACAGATCTAGATTTGCACTAAACTGACGATTTTTACCTTCGATTTGCGAAGAAGAAATCCTAATAATTCTTCAGAAAACTTTTAGAGCCATTAGAACGGCTGACTTTGTGTGATGCTTTTCACCGTTGTCCTCTTTTCGTTGTTTTTGCATCAATGCAAACGACTGATCCAATTTTTGTTAAGAGGTTTCTATTTACGTGATTTCGTTTTTAGCTTTATCACTAATGGGCGGTCCTAACGGCTAAAAAATAGCCGCATACAGAATTTGAATGTCGATTATTTCATTTCGGATTTGCATAATTTATAATATAGCAATATGCTATAGGGATCCATTTCTAGCATTCAGAAGGGTCAAATTGTGGAACTCTCTGCGATATTAAGCACTGTTCGGAACATTTTTCTCGAACGATTTGTTGTACAGCAGCAGTTGTTTGTTCTCTTCTACAGAACGCGTTCTGATTGGCTGGTGTTGACATGGGTCAAATGAGACAGGTTTTTCAATAGTGTACTTTTGAAATACTTCAATGCTGTTGGTATACACGTTCAAGTTGAAAATTTTCGAATCTATTGGTAGTTAGATTATATAAATCCTTTCACAGAACACTGAGCTAAGAGCTTTAAAAATACGAGAAAGGCAAACGCGCCTTATGAATTGTCCTCTTTGATGCTCGTTTATACCAAACATTATTTGAGATTATGTCACACAATTGAATATTTTATCATAAAATTGTGATCATATTTCCGATGGCATGTAGCAAAAATTATGTTGATTCGTTAGATACAAGAGATATTCACGATCAAAAACTCATCACTCTCTCAGAGGGTACATTTTGAAAAGGCGCCCCATAGTTAAGTAAGTCGTATTCACGACAAAATAGTTCACACAATTCGTAATTCGTCGAACTCAACATATTTCAATTCACGATAGCATAGTTCATGAAATATCGACACAATCCAGATAATCATGAGCTAATTTTCCGACCGAAAGTAACCAGTTCTGGACGAATGTGGTAGTTCAAAATTCATCCTAAACGCACCAAATCATGCCGAATTGAGCACTATTACCAAGCAAAAGGTTTTAAAATGAATCGTTTATTTCAAATGCCAATAATTGAATCATGCATCACGATTTCCGAGTGAACATTCTATTGTTTTTGAGTCGGTCGCACCATCCTAATGCGAGTTCAACTTCGGATGTAACTCGAGTATTGGGTTCAACCCGAAAATTTTGATTTATTGTTCTTCTAAGAAATTGTAAGAGTTCCAACCTTCCGTATGAATTAAGAGAAAAATGGTATTTCTTTCAAAATCGGGAGTATCTACAAGTAAGTTATAATTCTTTTTATCCGAGATCATTATTCTATGGTAGAAAGAAGGTATAACGAACTTAATTAAAATTTGAAATTTTTCCCTGAACCATTACGAAAAAAATCTGGTTTTGGTTTTTCTAGAGAAGTAAGCCGATGTGCACATTGGCCATGTGGCTCCGGAAGGGCTATATCTGGGCAGCATGGTGGATGAGAAAATACTTTCCGTTATAGGGTATATTGGTAAGATTATGTGTGGGTCACACATTGGTGAGGAACAATATAAGTAATAGGGTAAAAATTCTTTTTTCGAAGTAGTTACCTTCGAAAACTTTTTAGTTTTTTCATCTTTCCACCACGTCACGAATTCACTATTTATGTTGAAAGAACTATTCATCTGTTGAAATGATCCATTCGTGAAGCCATTTTTTCCACATTTCATAATTAATAAGTTGCTCCTCAGCATTGGAAGGGGCCTGCTAGTGATAATCGGAAGGGGCCAAGTCCTAGGAGTATTACAGGTCGAGCAAAAGTTCCTATCTGAGATCAGAAATGATGATTTTGATCGCTTTCGCTGTGTGTATGGGTGTTTTCGTGCTTCGAAATGACTTTTTCAAGCATACAAAATTAAATTTCATCATTTGTTGTCGATAACGATTAGTGTTTACAGTTTCCCCTGTATGGGAAGCTCGCAGTACAAGACACCTTTTTAATACCACCAAATGTACAGCTAGTTTTCTTTTCAAATCGATTAGGTTTTGCAGTTGATATAAAGGGTGATTTTTTAAGAGCTTGAGAACTTTTTTAAACAATAAAACGCATAAAATTTGCAAAATCTCATCGGTTCTTTATTTTAAACGTTAGATTGGTACATGACATTTACTTTTTGAAGATAATTTCATTTAAATGTTGACCGCGGCTGCGTCTTAGGTGGTCCATTCGGAAAGTCCAATTTTGGGCAACTTTTTCGAGCATTTCGGCCGGAATAGCCCGAATTTCTTCGGAAATGTTGTCTTCCAAAGCTGGAATAGTTACTGGCTTATTTCTGTAGACTTTAGACTTGACGTAGCCCCACAAAAAATAGTCTAAAGGCGTCAAATCGCATGATCTTGGTGGCCAACTTACCGGTCCATTTTTTGAGATGAATTGTTCTCCGAAGTTTTCCCTCAAAATGGCCATAGAATCGCGAGCTGTGTGGCATGTAGCGCCATCTTGTTGAAACCACATGTCTACCAAGTTCAGTTCTTCCATTTTTGGCAACAAAAAGTTTGTTAGCATCGAACGATAGCGATCGCCATTCACTGTAACGTTGCGTCCAACAGCATCTTTGAAAAAATACGGTCCAATGATTCCACCAGCGTACAAACCACACCAAACAGTGCATTTTTCGGGATGCATGGGCAGTTCTTGAACGGCTTCTGGTTGCTCTTCACTCCAAATGCGGCAATTTTGCTTATTTACGTAGCCATTCAACCAGAAATGAGCCTCATCGCTGAACAAAATTTGTCGATAAAAAAGCGGATTTTCTGCCAACTTTTCTAGGGCCCATTCACTGAAAATTCGACGTTGTGGCAGATCGTTCGGCTTCAGTTCTTGCAGGAGCTGTATTTTATACGGTTTTACACCAAGATCTTTGCGTAAAATCTTCCATGTGGTCGAATAACACAAACCCAATTGCTGCGAACGGCGACGAATAGACATTTCACGGTCTTCAGCAACACTCTCAGAAACAGACGCAATATTCTCTTCTGTACGCACTGTACGCATTCGTGTGGTTGGTTTAATGTCCAATAAAGTAAACTGAGTGCGAAACTTGGTCACAATCGCATTAATTGTTTGCTCACTTGGTCGATTACGTAGACCATAAATCGGGCGTAAAGCGCGAAACACATTTCGAACCGAACACTGATTTTGGTAATAAAATTCAATGATTTGCAAGCGTTGCTCGTTAGTAAGTCTATTCATGATGAAATGTCAGAGCATACTGAGCAAATAATAATGCATGAAAATCATAACCTCAAAAAATCTGAGCAAATACTAATGCATGAAAATCCTAACCTCAAAAAAATCACCTTTTAGATGGTTGACCAGGGCCGACCCATGCACTAAGGAATAAATCAATTTTTCACCTCCAGGAACGATTCGGTGCAGAAAATCTTTTTGTTTCATGCCGAGCAAAATTTCGCTCATCGCTTTTCATATTTCCTGCCGTCTATCATTCAGCTCGGGGAGAACCCATTTTCCCACCTTCTGAATAATTCTTATGATGATTAAAAATGAACTGATGTTCAACATCTCAGCCATTTGTAAAAACAAGTTTGATTTTTTAACAAATCTGCAAATTAGAATACTTCGAAGACTTGAACTTTATAGATCGTCAGTCATCACTTAACGGTTTGAAATTCTTAGAACATCCATCTTTCTCTACGAACACGCATTATATTTTCAGCAGACTAATTTGCACACTAGCATTATCCACACTTATGAAGGATATAATTAGTAATCGTAGCTGTAAGCTTACAGTGTGACTATTATTAATATTTTATGGAGACACGAATAATGAAGGACACAAATATTAAGTATTGGTAGTACAAATCAACTTGGTCCACTTTTTGGTGGGGTCAAAAATGCATTTATTTCAAAATAAACAGAATTGAAAGATTATTAAAGAGTCGTGAAAAAAAATTTTAAAACACTCAAGTGGGACATTTTCTTGCACACGCCATATTCTCCTGACGTTGCTCCTTCTGATTACTGCTTGTTTCGACGGATGCAGCACGATCGGGCAGGTCATTACTTCTTTCGCAGAAAATCAAACTCAAATCACCTCAAAAGACGAGACATTTGTTCGATATTGAATTCAAAAATTGCCTGAGAGGTGGTAGAAAACAGTAACTAGCGAAAGACGATTTAAAGAAGTATCGTCCATCGCTAGTTACTAGTTTCTACCACTTCTCAGACTATTTTTGAATTAAATCTCGAAAAAATGACTCGTCTTTTAAGGTTATTTAAGTTTGATTTGTGTAAGAGAAGTGAACCGATGACCTGTCAGATCGTGCTGCACCCGTCGGAACAACCAGTAATCAGAAGGAGCAATGTCAGGAGAATATGGCGGGTGAGGCAAAATTCTCCCACTTAAGTATTTTCAAATATTTTTTCACGAATTTTGCGACATGCGTTGTCGTGCAGGAGAATAACTGTCTTTGCTTGTATTCCGGCCGTTCTTCTTGTAGTGCACGGATCAAACGCATCAATTGCAGCATATCCTGATCGTTCGCTAATACTTCAAGGTATTAGAAGGAGATATTAAGGAGTGTATCAAAAAGTAGTTAGCAACATTGATTATTGAATAAAAAAGCGAAAAAAACATATTTTGACATCAGTTTTCGATATATTGTAGAAAAATTACATTTTTATGCATTTCACTGATTATATTGAAGAAAATCATAGTTTCTGTGAAACGCTCGCACTTTGGACTTGACATTCTTCATTAAATTCTGCACAGTTACTTTTGTGACTTTCCTGGTGACAGCTGTCCAGTTTTTTTAACTCCTGCATGTTTTGGGACACTGTACCTTCCTTCCGAAAGTGCCGCTTGACAATTACCCAATACCTTTCAATTAGCCGAAGATCCGGGCAGTTCGGTGGGTTGATGTCCTTTTCCACGAATTGTACATTATTTTTTTGACAACCACTGTAGAACGGAGTTGGCGTAGTGGGCTGAAGCCAAATCCGGCCAGAAGAGAGGAGGAGCCTTAAGCTTTCTGTACAGTGGGAGCATTCTCTTCTTCAAACATTCTTCCGTAATTTCCTCGTGTCTAACTCAGAAAGAATATTATTTTGATTGAACTAGCAAGGTTGATAAGTTACTGTATTAACTATTAAACATCAAAGCATTTGCTTTGGGGTATCTAACGGCAATTTTTTGCGTAACTTCTCCTTAATACAAAGAAACCTAGCTTTAAGTGGACCGGAAAAAGAGGCGTCATTTGAGAAATTAGGCCTTCAAAACATTACATCGTATGTGGGATTAGGTCGTTTCTGTTTTTTTCTGTTTGTATTCACTAAGAACAGACTTCTTTTCAGAACAAAAGATCAAATTCAACAATGGAATGGAGTGTTAATACTGCTTTGCGATGCATCATGAATGGTGAATTATTATAGAAATAGAAATTATTGAATACGACGCAGTACCGGACAGAGGAGTGGAACTTACCTATCTAAAGTACTTCACGCAGGGTTGTTGATTGATAGAAATATAGATTAAATCACACATCACAACAGTAGCAATTTATCATCGTTGGTAATTATTTCAGGTGCGTAACGAATCCAATCGGTATTGTTGACTGTTCATATCGTATCTGAAAGAATTACCGATAAGCAATTTGCGGTGAAATGGTTTCTAAAAATAGCATTCGTTTATGCGGTAGACGCAAGGAACACTAGACGTACTGAGCGAATTGTGAATCAAACTGTTAATTTTATACCCATCAAGTAGAACAGAATAGTGAAAATGTCATGTAAAATTGTGTTTACAGTTTGAGTGAGTGAGTGTTTCGCAATCAAAATCTGTCACTAGAAAATTAATTTGACGTAGTTACGTTGGAAGCTTAAATAGTTAAAACATCCGCCCTTTGCGAAACTCAGGAAATTAGTCGAATCAAACTGACAACTCTGCCAAGCAAGTACTCACAGTACACAGTTCAATTGCTAGGCAAGTAGCAAATTCTCTTAGGCATTTGCACTATTTGCAGTGTGCCGCCGTGTGTGACTCTCCGTAAATCGTTTTATTTTTGTTTAGGCAGCGAGACGACGCAAAATTATCCAGCCCCTCCCTCTCTGCCGATGCATTTTTCCTCCCGTCGAAGAAAACACCGAAGACGCCCCAGACACCCAAGCAATTTGCGTTTGAACGCTTTGAAAAATGATTATGGATGCGCTTTACATGCATTTTACATATGTTCCGCATCTTGGCGTGCATATCGATCAAAGTGAAATGATGGATGGAGTGGCGTAATTTTTCCATCGAGATTGCACCACACACGTAGGACTGTGGCTGAGGACTCGCTAATCGCCATAACACAATAATGAGGTTATCTTTTCATGGTGCGCGCTGGGAAAGCGGACGGACGGGGTTTCGAAGGTAAATTCGTTCGACAATGAACAAAAAAAAACAGACGACTCAAATTTCCCTTCTTTTCACTAGTTTTTTTCTGTGTTTTTTTTTTTTGTTTTTGCCACCACGCTGAGAGCCAGACTGTAATTTTCGGCTGAAGAGGATAGGGTTTTGTAACGAATTCCGAAACTTCACTTTCAAACGAAATAACAACAAGCTGGGTCTGGATTCTGCTGCTGCTATATTTGTGGGAGCTCTGACATGGACAAAACGAAAGAATTCCGATTCGGAGCGGGCTCTAATCGTATGGAACGCGAAAAAAAACCGCCCGAGCTATCGAGAAACGTCTTTTTCCCCTTCATTTCCAATTGAAAGCTAAAACTATGCCAACGGAATCCAGTGGACCGAACCGAGGGCCCAAAACAAAAACCATGCCCCAGCGTGTGTTTGGGGGGCGCACTAGCAGTTACACACGCACATACCTACACTAAAGTAGTTGTTGGCACTTGGCTCGGAATGTTTCGCTACTGGCTGTGATCTACTAACATAGAAACGGTGTCTTAATTGAAACTTCCAACCGACCGGACGATGGCGAACGAACTGACCAAAACGGTTGGCGATATACAGCCGGAGAAAAAAAAACGAAATCAAAAGTGATTCGGTGGTGACCTGGTGTTACCAACCGGTGTACCGAGGGTTGAGAAATAGTTAAGAACCAGCTGGCATTGGTCTCAGGTGTTGTAGGCGGATGTGAGACTTAATTTTTGTCTCTGAAGCGACAAAAGAGTATTTGTTCGTGTCTAACGCCAATGGAGGTTTGAAAAATAAATAAATCCAGTAATCGAACTGAGGGCCATTCCAATCGAAATAAAAACATGCACAAATAATCGAAAAAATACTTATTAATTTCTCAACATACACCATCTGTCTTTACTTCTCCAGAGTAGCTCAATTGGTAGAGCATTTCCACAGAGGGGATGAACTAGGCAGATTCGAGTGTTGGCGCTCTGAGGTTCGGGTCCCCTTTTTACTTTAATTCTGTTCTTCATTAGAATTTTTATTTGAACTTTTAGTTCACATTCCCGAAGATGGTGAAAAGCATCTCCAAGGTAGCCCAATTGGTTGAGCAGTTCCAACGTCTAGACAATTTTAGCAGATTTCAGTGCTCAGTGATACAGAGGTTTTTCTTTAAACTAACTATTTATTGCAATATACGTTAAATTTAAATTGTTGAGATTCAGGTTGGATATCCTCTTCATGGTGAAACAACAAAATAATAAATAGTTAAGAACCAGCTGGCATTGGTCTCAGGTGTTGTAGGCGGATGTGAGACTTAATTTTTGTCTCTAAAGCGACAAAGGAGTATTTTTTCGTGTCTAACGACAATGAAGGTTTGAAAAAAAAAATAAATCCGGTAATCGAACTGAGGGCCATTCCAATCGAAAAAAAAACATGCATAAATAATTGGAAAGAAACTCTTAATAATTTCTCAACATACACCATCTGTCTTTACTTCTCCAGAGTAGCTCAGTTGGTGAAGCATTTCCACAGAGGGGATGAACTAGGCAGATTCGAGTGTTGGCGCTCTGAGGTTTGGCTACCGTTTCATACTACTTCCTTCCGTTCTTTATTAGAATTTTTTGTTAAACATCTCCGAAAATAGTGAAAAGCATCTCCAGAGTAGCTCATTTGGTACAGCAGTTTCACCGTTTGGACACATTTTGCCGTTTCTAGTGCTGGGATTCTGAGGTTTTTTTCGTGAATACGACTTACTTTACTATGGGGTGCCTTTTCAAAATTAGCCATATGGAAGAATGGGCAGAACTTAATCGTTAATATCTTGACTTGTATTAATGGTAGTAACATAATTCTTTCACTATTTCATCAAAAATATGATCAGGAATTTAGGATAACATTTTGAACAGTTTGCGATAACCACAAACAACTCAAAAATAATGTTTTCTTAAAATTTGAAAACAACGCGGAAAACTCTACTTTCGCTTGGGTTTTTCGCGCAAGGACGACGATTTTGAGGTAGTCAGGCACATATCTTCGACTGAATGCGTATAAAAGAGGGGCCCGTGGTCGAAAAGCGATCATTTCTTTTCGTGCGTTAGGTGGAAGCAAACGTCGTGGGAGTGGAATCATAAACCAGCAGCGACGGAGAATGCACCTTCTGCGTGGTTAAAACCTCAAACGCTCAGGTCGCATCTCTCATTCGCTTGCTGGCCATCAATGCGTGCTGGAACTGGATTCTGGAACTGTATTCCGGAACTGATTTGAGTTTGGAAATTGCAGTTCTAGAATTGAAACTGGATTCTGAGTCTGTTATTGGATCTAAGTTTAGGTCTTGAACTCAGGATCCGGTTCTCTATTCCAGACTTCTATTCGGTTCTTTTTAAAACCATAATAATACTCCTAAAGAATTATGTGGAATTTACTTTACTGCACCTCTATACAACCCATTTTTTATTCATGGCGTAAAAAAAGAACAACGCTTTCATAAAAGGTTCTTTTCAGAGCCACCATTATTTTATTATAAAGAACTATAGTGCTTATTTCATAATATTTAATTGCGTTTCAGAATGTTTAATGTAACTAATCCGTAATTTAGTCTAGGCGCATCGTTTAGAATTCTAGTAATGAAAGAGGGGAAAGTTGCACAATTCAAACAATCGATCAACTACCAATTCGAATTCGGAAGTATAAATAAAGCGTGTCATATTCGTATTCACGACATCCAGTTATGTCTCTGACATTACACAACCGTACTTTTTTAATGAACTATTGATTGCAATATAAGTTAAATTTGAAAGCATTGTTCTGGAGTTAACCTATTCATGATGGTTTGTCGAACAATACTGAGTAGTGACGCCGCTTTACACTGTCAAAAAAACTTACAGACAATAGAGTAATTACTATTGAAAAAAAAACAAACCTCCTATAAAACACCATATTACATGATTTAGTTATCATTAAGACTTCATTTACTTTTGTCGGAACTTGCTTATAATATTCAGAATTTTATTTTGGTTATCCTTTGAAGTGTTTTCTCCCTGGTGACCAAACTTAGAACTGCAATAATAATAATAATAGTTTCTTCTTAAGACAGATTCT
Source organism: Malaya genurostris (assembly GCF_030247185.1). Classification (NCBI taxonomy): domain Eukaryota; kingdom Metazoa; phylum Arthropoda; class Insecta; order Diptera; family Culicidae; genus Malaya; species Malaya genurostris. The sequence continues at coordinate 338,800,149 of NC_080571.1, read as the reverse complement.
GATTCTGGGATTCTGAAGTTTTGTAACCTGTTTCACACTATTCTAGTCCTTTACAAGAACTTCCAGCTAAACTTAGTTAACATCACCGAAGATCTCCCAAAATTGAACTACGTGATGTTAGTTCAGATAACTTTATTGATTTAATTTCACCCAAATTTGTCACATTATTGTGTTTCAATAAAAAAAATACTACATCCAAAAGGTAGCATTTGTGTTTAATCAAAAATAAAGTACCGTCCGCCGAAAACCTTAGCTGCATACAGTTTCAGTGAGTGACTGCACATTGCATTTCAATGTTTTCCACATTGCTCTATTTAAAGTTATTTTACACAAAAGAAACGATTCACTTGAGGTGCGCTAATGTTTAAGCTTCACATACACTACGGAAGGACGACGACTCACCAAACTCTTCTGTAGATGGCACGGTGTTGGTGATTCGGATGATGATTATGGCCTGGGATTCGTACTGAGCAAACGATGCGACCATGGAATATGATCTATTAACTAATGTTCGTAAAAATTTCGACTGTTCCGTTGCACAAAAAAATTAATAAACTCTGTCAACGTTGTTTATAAATTAATAATTTGTTCTTAAGACAGTTTCGGATTGTTGGATTCCAGTGGCGTCTCGTCATCAGGTGCACCTCGTGCACTGCACAACCGGTCGAACTGAAGAAATGAACTGCGTGCCCAACCCCATCTAAATTCAATTATTTTTTTGGAATCTTTATTTATTGGATGAAAGCAGGTTGGATCGCACCGAAATTGCGTGTATTTACACGCACCTTATATACATCAGACATACAATTTCAAGTATCTGTTGTCCCTGTGTTAGTGCATTTTCCGTGCACATGAGTTACTGCACGGATTCAAGAAGAGAAAGAATTATTCAACTCAGCTCTGAGATTTTTTGTTTAATAAAATATCCCATCCCATATCGAAAAACACAAGCGAATCTCCATTCTTCAATCTTCAGTTTTCACTTACAACGAACTGTTACATCTGCTATCATACTACATAAGCACTAATCAGTGCACAACTAGTCAATTTTGTCACGAGACGCCACTGTGGGATTCTGAAGTTTTGTAACAGTACACTGTTTTAGTCGTTCACTAGAACTTTTAGTTGAACTCCGAAGACCTACCAAAATTGAACTACGTGATGTTAATTCAGATAACTTTATTGATTTAATTTAACCCAAACATTTTCAAACGATCGCGTTTTAGTGAAATACTACGTCCTGAAAGGTTGCATTTGTGTTTGACCAAAAATAAAGTACCTTCCGCCGAAAATCTTAGTTACATACAGCTTCAGTGAGTGACTTCACAATGCATGTTGTTTTCTCAATTTTATATTATTTTACACAAAAAAAAACTATTCACTTGAGGAGCAGTGCGCTAACACACTGTCAAATTAGTGATAACTAATGCCGATCGTCCGCATCTACACCGTTCACAAAGAATGATGAAGGACACGGAAGGAAAAGAAAATGTAGAAGCTTCACCTACTTTACGAAAGGACGACCACTCATCAGACTCCTGCGTAGATGTCACGGAGTCGGTGATTCGGACGGGTATAAAGACTGTCCCAGAAAGTATAGACGCACTTTGATTTCGCTGTAAATGATTCACAAGAGTAGAATATTCAAATTTTATTCGATATACTGATAATATTAGACTACAACAACAGAATATTATTCTCAACATTTGCTACTTAGCCATTGTAGACTAGCTGGCGCGCCTTCTTGCGAACGTTCCTCATTAAATTCCGTACAGACTTCTTGGCGACAAGTTTTGACACTTTTTTCCAATTTTTTTCGAACTGTTAAATGGTTTCGGCTGCGATACATGTTTCCTAAGATGTACCTTCGTTAATGCTCAAAATTCCTCAATTGATCGAAGTTGTGGGCAATTTGGTGGATTTATGTCTTTTGGGACGAAAGTGACATTTGTGGTAGTACACCATTCTACCGATGATTTCGAGTAGTGGCAAAAAGCAAAATCTGGCCAGAAGACAACGGGATCCTTGTGGCTTCGAATCATGGGTAGAAGTCGTTTTTGTAAACATTCCTTGATGTATATTTCGCTGTTCATTGAAGAAGTGATGATAAAGGGTTTCGAAATCTTACCGCAGCTAAGAGCAGGCTTTCTTACCAAATTTTTCGACTTTAAACGGTTTCTCGGACTGGTTTAACACTTGCCATTCTCGCAACGTATAATAACGTGGTTCCAGCAAGGATTTGTAATCGAGTTTCACGTAGGTTTCGTCGTCCATGATTATGCAGTTCAAATTTCCAGCAAGAGTCGTATTGTACAGCTTTCGAACCACGTTTTGGTTGTTTCTGCTTCTTATAGGTTCGAAGATTCAAACGTTCTTTAGCACGAAGAACATTTGACTTCGAAGTGCCCACTTTTTGGCCACATTCCGCACTGAAACCTCCTTCTTTTGCTCGAACGCCTTCAGTATACGTTTATCCAACTGAGGGTTAGAAGGACCTTTTTTTCGACCCGTTTTCGGTTTATTCTCAAAGGTGTTATCCTCACCGAACTTTCTGATTGCATTTCGCACGGCTTTTTCACTTATTCCTTCCATTTTTGCTATCTTTCTCAGTGACAGTCCGCGTTCTGTGCACCATTCGTACACAATTTTTCGACGTTGTTCTGCTGAAAGTCCATGCATTTCGAAACAAACTAATGAAAACGAATAAACAACTGCAGAAGTGGTTAGAGAAGATTGTAAACAACAGGACAGATTCTGAACCATTTTTCTTGGACAGTCTTTAAAGGGTGACTTTTTAACGATCAATATAATTTGATGTTTGACGATGATCTCATGCAAATGTTGGTCGCGGCTCCGCTCCATGCGCAAGGTCCAATTTCGGCACACTATCATGAACATATCGGCCGGTTTTCACGAATAATGCCCCCACCCATAATCCACACCAAACAGTGCCTTTTTGGAATGCTCTTTGCCAACGCTCATTCATGATAAAATCATAGACCAAACTGGATAAGTTTGACAATGACACAAAGATGCAAGTAAAAAAAGTCACCCTTTATAATTTTTAGCAAAATATTTTATATTCGAAATTATTATTTGAGAATTTCGGATGCCCTGAAAAGGGCCGTTCAGTTGGTTGGTGTTGATGATGAAAGAACTGATCACGATTATCCAGCACTCCGTATTTCGATGAGAGTGTCTCAACAAGTCACCTTGTTTACGGCATTATCGAACCGCACGTAGTGCAAGTCGATACGATGCTGATTCCCGTAAAATAGGAACCTTTAATTTAACACGCGAAATGCAATGGAAATGGCATGTTGTCGTAAAACTATTAATTTTTCCGGAAAACTACTTTTGTAACAGAAAATATTTAGTTTTGCTTATCTCGTGTAGCGCAATCTAACACAAATGCTTTGAAGCAGTGTTGCCAACTTTTTTTTATTGGGGAATAAAAATCTACATTCATAAAATGTAAGCAATTTTCCAACAAACGTTGGTGAAAAATTGTTCAAAACTGATATTTCATAAAAAATGACAGGCTTAACATTCATTTGAGAATAGATTATTGTTTAAAAAGATTGTTTGAAACTCAATTCTGCATGTCACTTTAATTAATTCGGTACGCTGCATATATCAATCTATGACATACGCACTGAATAAAATGTACGTAATACACAAATAATGAACACAAGTTAATTTGATTTACTCTTGATCCTCAATTAATACTCTCTGATGTACGGAAAATGTTACAGTGAAAATAAAAATGCTTACAATTGTGATTTTGAAAGAAGTTAAACAGATTTCATCGAAGATATTTTTTTTTGCTTCGACATCTTTTTGGTCGGCAAACATTTCCTTCTCGGTAAGGAGAATTTTAAGGTAGACCACTTCAGGATGATCTCTTTTTAATTTCAGTTTCAATTATAATAGCGCCTTCTTCTGTTGTCAGATTTTACTCTGAATGTCTTTCTTTTCCTCCTCATCTTTTATTCTTTTAGTTGGATCAAGGAAAAGCCCACTGGAATTAGTTTCTGTCAAACTTGTTCTCCAGCAGGCATAAAACCTCCTCATCTTTTGCATCAATAGATAAAAATCATCCGAATGATACATTTCCTTAAATCTAGTGCTTCTATAGTAACTAAATCTAATGAGACAGTAACATAAGAAACGATTTCTTGATAACATTACGTGATAAATGAAAGTCGAAAGAATTGAAACATTTGTTAAATATGCGGCACATGCTAGCAATGGGCTCGTTATATCCATAATCAGTTCGGACATAGGAAATCCGAAGAAAAAAAAATAGGAAAACTACGACGTCTGTTAAGGACCTGGTGTTTTCAGAACACCAGGTCCTTAACAGACAATGCGCGTTCGAGAACAGTTTGTGGCATGTTATAGTCGAACTTGAATACAGAATTTTTGCTACTAAAAGAGATGATGGAGCATTTAGTAGCATTTAAAACCATTTTGATATATGAAATATGAAAGTCATCGACAAACGATAGTTTAATACACTTGATCGAAAAATTTAGATCGTTGAGATACAACAAAATAATGAACGGTCCAAGGTGACTTCCTTGAGGAACTCCAGATGTAACAGCACATGGTGAGGTTGCACAGGCTCCTATTTTCACTATCATATCATTACTAGTTAGATATGATCGAAACCAATTAAAAAAATGATCTGTTTAATCCCAGTCTACTTAACTTGGAGATCATTATGTGATGATTGATTTCGTCGAACGCAGCAGGATACTGTACCCTTGTTCACTTAGGATTTCTAATAGTACTGTTGTTGTACCGTTGAATTCCACTATCACGTCATTACGTCAAAACGTCAAAATCTCAGCTGAAACCGCGCCAAATCCGCGAAAACCGCTCAATAGTAGAAGCTAAGCCCGCAAATGGCACCTAAACGGTTCAAAGTTTGTCATGATTTCCGCTAGACACATCTGGACGCAAATTTCTAAATCAAACTTCTTTCGTAATGTCGTCCCTTCAAGTAACGCTTTCTTGTCTGATGGCATAATGAGTTATGTCAATGCAATGAACCCGTTTACTTTTTCCTGCAAGCTTGAATTTGAATACAAATAATAGTCATTATTCAATTATTTTCCATTAGGTGCAAGTCAGCAAAAAAAAAACAATCAGACTCGATATATGCACAATTGAACACTGTTAAAAAAATTTGCGCGCAAAAAAACTTGAAAGTGTAATTCGACGGGCTATACTTTGATACAACTTAATTACAACTAAAAACTGACGAGTAAAAAACGTGCGACACAAAAACAATTTTTTTTTCTGTGTGCTTCAAATCGTCAATCCTCGACCTACCGGTGATACGTTTTTTTTCTATTTTATTTTATTTCATTGCCGCAAGGTCATCTAATCACTACCATTACAACGTTTAGCCATGTGTCGGGGCACGGCTACTGGCGAGATAGCCAAGAGAAACCGGACAGCAGTCCCAATGTTAATACCATCAATTATCGTCCCCGTCATAATTACATATATGGTTCACCTGATCCGCAACCGCACCGCGACTGTGCGCGAGCAGATGAATGAAAGAAGACCATGATTATCTAATGCAACAGCAGCAGCAGATGGAGCGTTCAATGGTTTGCCGTTTTGCGCGAAGAAACCAACCAAAGCGCACGGATGGCCGAACTCGCTAAACATTGCTCGACCCCGTTCCGATATGTCTTATTCACAATAACCCAATCCGTTTGTGTTGTTATCGCTTAGCAACCAACCCCAACTGAAAAAAAAACATCGTTCTGCTCAAATCGACGCTATCTTTGATTGATTAGATACCTGCGGTCCGAACGATGTTAGAAATTTGCTACACCGTTGCTGAACATTCTTCCAAGTTGTGTAATAATTAACTTCATAACTGACCTTTCAACCGAAGCCAGCAGCCTTACACAATTCCACAATTGATGGTCAGTTCGAGCGGTTCGAACTTTTGCTCCAGCAAAAAAGACGTCTGTCATCCAAAAGCGTACAACCGATTCACGCTCCGGTTACGAAACCGGGAGTGCATCACGGCGGCTGCGACGGCGGCGCTGGTCACGAACTGTCCCCACAATTCATGACAACACGACCATAAATCCCCACTGCGATTGCAACTGCGCTGGTGTGGGAAACGAGCCGGCTTTCCTGCCTGTTCCTGGCAACCGTAGAAGATCCTTATCTATCGCTCTACGACTAGCGTGGCGTGGACCAGTTTCGCAACCATCGAAACGAAAATCTTCGGATCCGAAGGGTAATCCAAAGCCCCCATAGATCAAGCCCGTGGTGCCCCGACCGATCGACGTTGCGATCAATCAGAAAGTTTGCCGACGTGCGTGTTAAGCGATTCGATGTTTGGCCATTCCAGGCGGAGGAGGTCCCCGGGTGAGAAGTTTTCGGTGGAAACAATCTTGTTAGGATAGTGGCAAGTCGACCAGTCTTCCGCCAAATCGGTGCGGTGCGGTACGATGCGGGATTGATTATTATCGTCACCTATCGAGTCGAGTCGAATTGTGCACGCGTGACCGGTGAGGAGGGCAGAGGAGGTAAAAATAAAAGAAAAACAAAAAATACGGGCGGCGATTTGCACGTTCGGTTAATCCAAACGCGGGGCCTTGTTTTCGGGGTGGCACGGAATACGGCCAACCCAACTACGTTCCAGTCATGCTACGGATAATTTTTCTTGAAAATTTCTACCTCAAAGCAGCCTGACATTATGAAGATTTAATAGGGACGGAAAGTGGACAGCAATGAAAGTGAAGCCATTTGAATCGAAACGCAGCGTGAACTTGTTTGCAAAACGGATCTTTTGGCGAGCTGTGGCGTTAGGTGAAAACGAGCAGATTATGCGATTATGCTGCTGGAAAGAGTGGAAATCGACACTTTTCCCAGGCGATTTATTTTTTGGTTACATGAACGAGCAAGATTGGAAAAGTTAACAGACACCGTTCATACTTTCTGTTTGTTTTAATTTCATGAATATATTCAGGCCTTTTCAACAACTTCGAAGGAATTACGCTTCAAAAATTCATTTCGTTCTGAGATTAATCAACCCTATTCCTTCATATGTCGTGCTGAGTAACGATTTTTTAAGAACCTTGGTAACATATGACTATCAGCAAGTAATGTGTCATATCTTAAAAACAAACTGCCTGAGGCACGGCTTTTCACGCATCAAATGGAGTTAACACTTTAAAAAGACTGAACGGAAAATTCTAAAAAACTAAAATAACGCCATCGTCATCTACTGAATGCCAATTACCAACGATTCACGTCTGCTAACAGCAATAAGAATAATACAAAGATTTTTAGACTAATCCAATTGCCAGTTCCTTTTCACGGACTGCATCATCGATCCTCGGAAAAGTTCGTTGACTGACAACTCAGACATTTATAGAAACACACATTTTGTTGCCAAAATTCGTTTTTATTATTCAACATAATTGCCATCAGAGTCGATACAGCGATTATAGCGATCTTCCAACTTTTCGATACCATTTTTGTAGTACGATTTGTCCTTTGCCTCAAAATAGGCCTCAGTTTCAGCGATTACCTCTTCATTGCTTCTAAATTTTTTACCAGCGAGCATTCTCTTGAGGTCTGAGAACAGGAAAAAGTCACTGGGGGCCAAATCTGGAGAATACGGTGGATGAGGGAGCAATTCGAAGCCCAATTCGTTCAATTTCAGCATGGTTTTCATCGACTTGTGACACGGTGCATTGTCTTGATGAAACAAAACTTTTTTCTTCTTCAAATGAGGCCGTTTTTTTAAATTTCGTCCTTCAAACGCTCTTATAACGCTATATAATAGTCACTGTTGATGGTTTTTCCCTTTTCAAGGTAGTCGATGAAAATTATACCATGCGAATCCCAAAATACAGACGCCATAACCTTACCGGCCGATTGTTGAGTCTTTCCACGCTTTGGGCTCGGTTCATCGCGTGCAGTCCACTCAGCTGACTGTCGATTGGACTCCGGAGTGAAGTTATGGAGCCATGTTTCGTCCATTGTTATATATCGACGAGAAAAATCTGTTTTATTTCGATATAACAGCTCCAAACACTGCTCAGAATCATCAATTCGTTGTTGTTTTTGATCGATTGTGAGCTCACGCGGCACCCATTTTGCACAAAGCTTTCTCATATCCAAATATTCGTGAATAATATGTCCAACACGTTCCTTTGATATCTTTAGGGTGTCAGCTATCTCGATCAACTTCACTTTACGGTCATTGAAAATCATTTTGTGGATTTTTTTCACGTTTTCATCGGTAACAGCCTCTTTAGGACGTCCAATGCGTTCATCGTCTTCGGTGCTCATATGACCAGTACGAAATTTTGCAAACCACTTACGAATTGTTGCTTCGCCAGAGTCTGGATAACACTCATCAAGCCATTTTTTGGTATCGGCGGCACTTTTTTTCATCAAAAAGTAGTGTTTCATCAACACATGAAATTTCTTTTTTCCATTTTTTTTCACAATAACAAAAGTAGCTTCACTCAAAATGCAATATCCCACAAACTAATAATCAGACAGCTGTCAAATTTATACACGTATCTTTTGAAAGTTGGTACTAACTGAAAATGGTATGGATTTAATTCTAGTGGCGCCCTCCCATAGAAACGATACGAACTTTTCAGCCGATCTGTTACATACCAGCATTGATATTGGCAGTAAATTAGCTTCAACGTTGAACTATTCACTGCACGAAACAGAGAAGGGTGAAAATGAATAAGCAAAACTCTATCAGGTGTACAACTTTGCTTCCGCCGTTTATGTGCCCAATTCTCGCCATTTGCGGGAAGTTTTACTTTTCTGTTCCAATTCGAAAAAATATGCAGCTGAAGCGCATCGAATGCTCTCAGAAACTTACGGTGATGCTGCTCTGAGTAAATGAACGCGTCGGGAGTGGTTTCAACGTTTTAAAAATGGTGGTTTCGATGTCGAAGACAAACATGGTGATGGAAGAGAAAAAACCTTCAAAGATCAACAACTAGAAGCATTGCTTGATGAAGATTCGTGCCAAACCTAAGAAGAGCTTGCCGAATCGTTGGGAGTGAGTCAGCAAGCCATTTCAAAACGTCTCAAGGCCCTGGGCATGATTCAGAAGGAAGGAAACTGGGTGCCGTACGAGTTGAAACCGAGGGACATCGACGCCGTCTATTTGTATGTGAGCAATTGTTTAAAAAACAAAATCGTAAGGGGTTTTTACGTCAAATCGTAACCGGTGATGAAAAGTGGGTTCGATACGATAATCCTAAACGCAGAAAATCATGGGGAAAGCCCGGGCATGCTACTTCGTCAAAAGCAAAACCGAATATTCACGGTGCCAAGGTTATGATTTGTATTTGGTGGGATCAGCTCGGTGTGATTTACTACGAGCTCTTAAAACCGGGTGAAACCATCACAGGAGATCGCTACCGAACGCAACTGATGCGCCTTAGTCGCGCGCTAGAAGAAAAGCGGCCACAATATCAAGAGCGACATGACAAAGTTATCCTCCAACACGACAATGCTCGGCCTCGCGTCGCAAAAGTGGTCAAAAAGTACCTGGAAACACTGAAATGAGAAATCTTGTCCCACCCGCCGTATTACTCAGATGTCGCCCCTTCTGACTTCCACCCATTCCGTTCGATAGCACAAGGCCTAGCAAATCAACATTTTCAATCCTTCGAAGAGTTGGAAAAATGGATTGCTTCATGGATAGCGTCAAAAGAGGACTCCTTTTCTCGAGCCGGGATTCGAAAATTGCCGGAAAGATGGGAGAAAGTTGTCGCTAGCGACGGACAATACTTTGAATCATACATCTGTAAGCACTTTTTCGCAAGCTTTTGATTTTTGGAAAAAAAAAACGGCGGAAGCAAAGTTGTACACCTGATACTAATACATTCTTCGCTGCTGGTATACATCATGCATGTTCGTTTTATACATTCGTTTGTCATTCGTTGATTTACTTTACTCTTCGAATCGGTTCGAATAGCGTCACTGCGTTGATCGTTCGCGAAGCATGTTTCATCTAATAAATTCATCATATCTCGTGAAGTAGCAGCAATTGCAGAGTGCTGGGATATGGTTCATCGCATACACATGAGACTATGGTAACAATGTAGGGGGAAACGTCTTAATTTGTTTGTTTCAAAGACAGCACGAACGATCATCGCGAATTAGGTTTTGACGATGATCGCTGTATAAATATTCGTTCCATATTCGCGTTAAGTCATTCGGGTGTATATTCAATGCGAATAACAACTGCAAGGAACAAAGGCGAAGGGAAGCGAACGATTATCATTGGCGTTCGTTGCATTTTTGATATTCGAGCAACATTGATTTTATTTCCGAAACTTGATATTCGAGCCAAATGATCTTCGAATGTTGAATGAGTCGAGCTGGTTTTGCCAGTGATTCTATTACCTTTACATAGAGAAAGACAGAAAGGTGCCATCGAATAATTAAGAGCTTCAACTTCAATGATTATGAACATTTTTAAACAGATCTAAGACCTTCTATCCTTCAATTAACAAAGTGCTCTATAAACTAGGTTAAATTTTAATGGCCATTCTTCAGATATACCAGCGTTTCTCATTATTGAACATATGAGTGAAACCGCTAAAACAAAAGCGAAGGGTATTGATATAGGTTTTCTATTTTTAGCAAGTCACCTAAGAAAGCAAGGTTCAGCAGACCGGTGGATGGCGGTCGTGAATGACCCTCGATAGTTGCACGATAATGGTAGTATGTAAGGTCACTGTCCTTTCCCAGCAGACTTGGGGCTACCAGTTCACTCAGCACCACGTGGTTGCAAATTTGATTGAAGCATGAATGGGTCCGGTAGTTCCATTTTCGGCATGCACCGACCCCGGCAAGTCATTTAACCACCGGATAAACCTATTGTCCGCTCTCGAGCTGGGCCAGACCTCCGTCGTCGTCGTCATCGCGAAGAGGTTGGCCCGATCGCGAACTGCAAGGTCATCCACGATAGCCAGCCAGATAAGGTTTAGGTTCCACTCCGCACGATTTATGGGACCATTCACGACGTGGGGACCGGGACGGTATCGTCCGATCGGAGATTTATCTAGGCATGGTGGTTTCGAGCTCTGGCGCGCGCACTTGAATTCACTTTCTTTCGGACAATTCGCAGCACACACCGGTGTGGGTATAGTGGGTAAGTACACCTTTCACTTGATGGTCACCGGTGCAATGTGCACTCACGGACCCACCGTTTTCCCTTTGGAACGAAGTTCCTCCCGCAACCTAATGTACGTGTGGGGGTTTGTGTATTTTTTAAGAGCTAATTCTTCGGCAGAAGTCGCGACCGATGCCATCACGGCACGGTGAACGAAATTTTCAAATTCTCATCGCAACGCTCCCATGATGATGTTGGCGGCGGTGGTCAGTGGCCTCCGCGCGCCCTGATGACATGACGATGGTGATCCGATCGGAAGCCGTGGAGTCAAAAATTAAAATGGCAAAAGCTTCGGTTCCTATCGATGGCCAGCGTCGACCGTGAGAGGTACTTTTGTGCGGTATAATAATGTTGGAATGATGTTTGTTGTTTTACCTTCGTTGTTTTGCAACAACAACAAAAACCGTTGCAAACGGCGCGAACGAACGGAACAAAGGAAGAAAGGCGGGACAATTTTGTTTTGGTTGTCTATCCATGCGCGATTTCGGTCGCTAAGTGACCGAAAGTCGGAACCGCCCTCCTCCTCATGGAATGCTACCGAAGGGTTGTGTGAGAAATGAAAGGCTTTTTTTTGCGCTGATTGATTGAATAAGATTTCATTAGCAGAAATAGATAAAAACAACGGGATGGTTGCGAAACTGCGTGAAAATGATATAATTTCAAAATTTCCGGCGTTCAAAGCTCATTTATTTAAAAAACTTCCGCGCTTTGTGAATCTGTAATTCGAAGTGATCAAACAGTACAGGCATGATTATCTGACGTATGTTATTTTTCTAACGCTGTATACCGCATTTTTTGTGTCTTCTTGAGGTTTAGCTTGACTATGGTCCATTATTTTTATATTAAGCAAAGCTCTGGAATGTAATGAGGGTACATCTTCTTGAGCAGAACTTGGACTTTGTTCTCGGTGAACAATGTTTTTTTTTTCAGTAGTAGCGAAATGCCAAATTTATCCAAAACAGAATAGAACAATTTTTTCGCACTTGAGCAAAAGCAATAGTCGAAATTTCTTGCACATAAATTTCCTGGTTGATTGTCCCAGTCACGATGTAAATGCTGCTTTTCAAGCCATAGGAACAGATGGCTTGCCGCACGAAAAATTTCTATCTATATTTTTCGATTTAACATATGTCTTGACATAATTTCATCGTCCTGTATAACGCAATCAAACATCGTCAACATCTTCCTTCACTGCTTCTGGACTCATTTGCCTGTCCATCGTCACTGCTTGGGTTGGAGGTTCAACGCATAGGGCGCTGATCTTACACACTGAAATGAAAAGATCCGGGTCTCTCACAGGAAAGACGTGAATAGTTTCGAGCCGTGTATATTTTTGTTGAAGGAGCAAGCCTCTAGGTGGCCCAAAACCAAATTTCATAACAATCTATCCACTAGGGTTTGAATAACAGCTGATCGTGTCAGACGAGTTCTAGTTTTCCTCAAACTATGGAAAAAGACGAGATTCGTGTCCTGAAAAAAAACCTGTCCGGTGAAATTGAATGATTTGCGACACGAATTGGTCCCCAATCCCCCGTATTCTCCAGACCTGGCCCCCTGCGACTATTATCTATTTCCAAACCTGAAAACGTTTCCCCAGGGAGAGAAATTTTCGACAAATGCTGAAGTCATTGCAGGAACGGAAGCCTATTTTGAAGGCCTTTTTTTTTACAGGGCATCAAATTGTTAGAGGACCGGTGGGTCAAGATTATCGCTCTAAAGACTGTCCCAGAAAGTATGGACGCACTTTAATTTCGCTGTAAATAATTCACAAGTGTTAGATATTCAAATTTTATTCGATATACTGATAATATTAGACTACAACAACAGAATATTATTCTCAACATTTGCTACTTAGCCATTGTAGACTAGCTGGCGCACCTTCTTGCGAACGTTCCTCATTAAATTCCGTACAGACTTCTTGGCGACAAGTTTTGACACTTTCTTCCAATCTTTTTTCGAACTGTTGAATGGTTTCGGCTACCGAGACATGTTTCCTAAGATGTGCCTTCGTTAATGCCCAAAATTCCTCAATTGGTCGAAGTTGTGGGCAATTTGGTGGATTCATGTCTTTTGGGACGAAAGTGACATTTTTGGTTGTATATCATTCTACCGTTGATTTCTAGTAGTGGCAAGAAGCAAGATCTGGCCAGAAGACAACAGGATCCTTGTGGCTTCGAATCATGGGTAGAAGTCGTTTTTGTAAACATTCCTTGATGTATATTTCGCTGTTCATTGAAGCAGTGGTGAAACAGTGGGATTCGAAATCTTACCGCAGCTACAAATTGCTTACCAGACCATAGCTTTCTTACCAAATTTTTCGACTTCAATCGATGTCTCGGACTGGTTTAACACTTGCCCTTCTAGCACCGTATAATATTGTGCTTCCGGCAAGGATAATCGATTTTCACGTAGGTTTCGTCGTCCATGATTATGAAGTTCGAATTTCCAGCAAGAATCGTATTGTACAGCTTTCGAACCCTCGGCCTGATCGATGCTTCTTGTTTCGGACTACGTTTTGGTTGTTTCTGCTTCTCATAGGTTCGAAGATTCAAACGTTCTTTAGCACGAAGAACATTTGACTTCGAAGTGCCCACTTTTTTGGCCACATCCCAAACTGAAACCTCCTTCTTTTGCTCGAACGCCTTCAGTATACGTTTATCCAACTGAGGGTTAGCAGGACCGTTTTTTTTTTTGGACCCGTTTTCGGTTTATCCTTAAAGGTGTTATCCTCACCGAACTTCCTGACTGCATTTCGCACGGCTTTTTCCCTTATCCTTCCATTTCTGCTATCTTTCTCAGTGATAGTCCGCGTCCTGTGCACCATTTGTACACAATTTTTCGACGTTGTTCTGCTGAAAGTCCACGCATTTCGAAACAAACTAATGAAAACGAATAAACAACTGCACAAGTGGTTAGAGAAGAGTGTAAACAACAGGATGCAGCCATAAGAATTGACAGATTCTGAACCATTGCGAAAAAATAAAAAAGTTTTTGCGGTAGAAAAATCGACTTTTTCTTTGTTAGGCCCAGGACTTTTCACTCCATGTAGTACACTGATGTCTTTTTTATGCGACTTTTTTTATGCGACTTTTTTATGCGACTTTTTTATGCGAATTTTTATGCGGTTTTTTTTATGCGAAGTTTCAGAGTTATGCGGGTTTTTTATGCGAATTTTCAGAGTTATGCGGTTTCCTTTCTGCAATCTTTTTTATGCGAAGTTTCAGAACTATGCGGTTTTTTCTAAGCTTATTTTCAGAGTTATGCGGGTTTTTTTTCATGCGGTTTTTTTATGCGGTACGTAAACTCGCATTAAAAAAAAGATTTCAGTGTATATACATACGTTTTCACGCTATTGAAATAACGTTTAACGATATTGAAATATAAGTGAACTTCTTGTGGAATTTTTCCATTCTGTTTCAACAGACTTCGCAACCGAATCTCAAGGTGAAATGTGCGAATTGCACGCGTCGCGTTTTGAATCAATTATTCAAAAACTAAACAGAATTTAAAACAAAAACACTCAAGTTTTCGCAATTGAATTCATCACAACTAAGTATTCTCAGAATTTTGAAATGTTGCTTGGGCGAGCAGTAATTGGTTTTCGAAATGTTAAATGATTTTAAAACTAAAAATTGGCGTTTGAAGAAAAATTTCACAAAAAAATCTGAAAAGGAAACTCTAAATTATAGAACTTTAGTCGAAATAACCGAAATTTTAAAAAGTTTTAATTTATTTTATAAAACTTCATTCTATATCGCATGCTGTTTCGAATGGTGATGTGAGAAATGCACGGTGGGTTCGGTGGTAATATATCGTGAGCAAAAATTACATATGAAAAAATGATAGTAATTTTTCTTTTTCTAAGATAACTGATGTTTATAAAGCTATTAATATTGCTTTGCTGTGTAATATCACATAATAGATATTACTTATATTACTGTAGCACAATTAAAAATTTAACCTAGACAGACAACTGAATGAAATAAATACAAGTCAAGTATTATTACTCATTTAGAACTTTGTAACATATAACATTCATATAACCTGGTGCCCCAATTCAAAAATATAAACAATTAGAATACCTTTTTCACAAGCAAACAAAACCTGTGGTAAGCCCACTGCGCTCAAACACTGAAAATATTCCTGTGTTTGATGTGTCGTCTTTAGCTGTTAAAATTTCGTGCTTATTTTTTGAGACAACAATTAACTTTAACGTGCAAAACCATGGCTAGTTCTAGAATGCTTTTGTGTTTTTGAAAAATAATATTGAATAAAATAATACACAAACAGGAATCTGTACTTAAGAACAGTGGCGTCTCGTCCTCATATGCACCTCGTGCACATCTGGTCGAATTGAAGGAATGAACTGCGTCCCCAGCTCCATCCAAATTCAATTATTTTTTTTGGAATCTTTATTTATTTGATGAAAGCAGGTTGGATCGCACCGAAATTGCGCGTATTTACACGCATCTCACATACATCAGACATAAAATTTTCAAGTATCTGTTGTCGCTGTGTTAGTGTCTTTTCCGTGCACATAAGTTACTGCACAGATTCAAGAAGAGAAACAATTACTAAGCTCAGATCTGAGATTTTTTTGTTTAATAATAAATCCCATCCGAAAGTAAATCGTTATCTCATTGTATTGAAAAACACAAGCGAATCTCCATTCCTCCATTTTAAAATTTCACTTTTTCACTTACAACGAACTGTTACATCTGCTATCATACCACACAAGCAGTGCACAACTAGTCAAATTTGTCACGAGACGCCACTGCTAAAGAATGATAGTTGTCTATTTTTTTTTAAAGTAAGAAAGTGATCGAATTCTCTAGAAAAGTATACAAATTAACTGTGTATGGTCACACTCTTTAGGAATATGATAGATGTTGCATACTTTAGTGACAAATACAGTGAATGAGTTTTAGTACAAATCCTCACAAAAATTAATCACTATTATTGAATTTATTTACAACAATACATAATTAGCTGCTCTCATCTTTTTTATTCCGAAAAAAAACAAATAATTCGAAGAGATAACGGTTCAGAAGTGCTAGTTTTTTTTTTGCGTAGAACTATCAAGGTTTTACCCAACTGAACTATGAATACAAGGAAGAAAATTTTGAAAGTTTTAGACTCGTTCTGTCTGTGAAGACAATGACAATGACTCGGCATGTCTGTGAAGACGATGACAATAAGAATAAAATTGCAGCACACGTAGAGTTGAAGCTTTAATCAATACAAATTGTTATGCACTAACGAGTCGGACACGAAACGTAGGGAAATTGTTTTGATTGAAATCAGTGAACATTTTTCAATCCTAACAACATTCTTCAAGCGAAACATCCCACTATAGCATCTTACCTACCTCTTACTAAAGCAAAATCAGTTTATTCTGTGGGGTTTTGCGGTTGTTGTTCCAGTTACTCTGGACTCCTGTTTATCGACTGTAGACTTTGCAGACTGTAACCCTTTCGCTTCCACTGTTGAAACATCACTGGAATAAACAAAAAAGAAAATGTCAGTATTAGAAACTTGTCATATCAATTGAATATTGAAATTTCTTGGGTAGTAATAAGAAGAACTACGGTGGTTATGTAGGTTTTGTGTAAAAATAACAACAATAAAATCCAAGAGAGTGTTACATGTGGTGATGAGGTCAATTCGTCCGCGTCTCATATCATTTCTTCTGATGTGACCTAATACTTATTAGCAACAAATTATTCACTGGGTTTCGATCTGTTTGAAGCATATTTGAAAGAGGGCCTTCGCTAACTTCATATGAACTTAGCGAAGTACTCAAAAAAATAAAAAATAAATTGAGCAACAAATTCGAATTTATCGTAACTAATTAGCAACAAATTATTCACTGGGCTACGGTTTGTTTTGAAGCATATTTGGAAGGGGGCTTTGCTAACTTCATATGAACTTTGCGAAGTACTCAAAAAAAATTTTAAAACTTGAGCAACAAAGTCAAAATTACTGTAACTAATTAGCAACAAATAAGCAACAAATTATTCACCTATTTGCGTTATCATCGGCGAGAGGTGTTTCGCTAAGTTCATGTTCATTTTCTCTTGACACTCAACCAGTCTCGTTAAAGCAATATTTTTTTCATTAGAAGAATTTCTGACATGAATTTGGGCTGATTTTTGACACAAATTCATTCGGATTGTGTCGAGTTGATCACAGTTACGTCGTATACCCGATCAGATGATAATAACAGAATTATAACAACTGGAGTAATTTATTTCAGAAATATTTTGTAACAAATCTTGAAATATTTTTGGCTGGTAAGCTGTTAAAATAACAAAAATCATAACAAAAAATACTCTGGCGGAAACAAAATCGTAACAGATTTTGAAACGTTCGTATCACAATTATTATTGAATTTGATATAACTACAGAAGTCCGAAAGCAGAAAGTTATAACAATAATTGTAATAAATTAAATAGCATATTTAACACAGAAAAACTATATCAGAGCTAACTTTTAGCATCGTTTCAATCCAAAACTGTTGAATGATTTTTTTTTGAATAAATGAATAATTTATTTAGGAATCTGGTTTCTTGTTTAAGTTTTTTGAAATCTGTTCATTATATTTCGATATAAAACAACAGAAAAACTCTTTTTTTCAATTAATGAACTTTTTCATGAGTCTTGCAAATGAAAATAAAATATCATAGCTGATTTTGTTATTATACTGTTATCATAAGTTTTACCTTCAACTGTTTTCATTTGTTAAATATCTCAAAATAACACAAGTTGTTATACATATCCACTGTTGATATATTTGTGTTATGATTTTGTTATGTGCATCTGATCGGGTATTTGACAACATTTCCGAATTGAAAACAATTGAACAAATGTGTGAAAAGAAATGCAGTTTGTCACATCTGAACAAATCGAGCGTATAGAAAAAGGCGTTCGATTTGTCGATTACGTCACTTTTGCGGTTATATCTCCCGAGTCGAGTGTATGAGCAATATGATCCTTGAACCTAATCCTTAACGCAACATTCGTGTCAAACCAGCTTTTCTCTCCCATCATTGGTCGGGAAGAGATATTTCAAAGCGTCAAATACGAATAAACCAAGAAAAAAAACTTTTATGGACTGATGTTTTCTCATTGATGAAGACTTCTACAGTATTAGGCTGAAACTAAATGTTTGTGCACTTCATGTATCAATGAAATGTTGAAAAAGTGTGTGCTTTACGTGTCTGAGGCTAAGATCCTTGTTTTCGGTAAATCAGTCAAAACAAATAAACCTAAACGGATGCGGTTTCAGTGACGTTGGTTGCGCGTTACGTTTCTCAGGTGAACATTTCTGAAGCATAATCTCGATCGATTTCCATGAGAATTTATAAAATCCCGAAGCGAAACAGATCGAACAATGGCCAGATGAATGGAATAGCTCCTACACGGAAAAAAGCGATTTTGAAAATTAAAAGTCGATTGGAAAAACGACATTTTTGATTTGGATGAATTTTTTTACACGATAGGTGATTATGTTCTCTACCTACAGTCAAAAATTCAAGTTGGACACTTGATAATATGTGCTCTAACTTTTCTCAGAGATTGCGCGACCGATTTTCACAAACTTAGATTCAAATGAAAGGTCCTGCGGTCCCATACGGAATTCCTGAATTTCATCCGGATCCGGAAATATACGGTAAAATGTGCTAAAAAATTTTGGTGAAAAACCGTAAAAAATTTCCTAGATCGACCTCAAATATTCTCCAATTTATTGTTTTTATCAGTAGACGGTCAAACCAACCGATTTCAGTTGTTCTTTCAATAATCCAAGAAACTTATTTTGAAGAAAACCACAGTACTATATATGATAGTATGATTGATATGAGAGAGGCATTACATTACACCACTAGGGGGATTAAAACAGTTATTTTTTGGGAAAATTGAGTTTAAATTTTTAAAATATTTTTTTTTTACTAATTTCGTAAAAATTACTCATACAACACTTTTTCGTAGAATTTGTCATTTTTCGACTACCGGAAAATTCGAAAAAAATAGGTAAAACAAAATTTTGGCCCTTTTGAAAAGACAGTCTAGATCACTTTTGGAAAAACAAAGTATGCAGTGTTTTTTTTTGTAGCTAAATCTTTATGTACAGTAAGTTTCATTAAAATCTGAAAGATTGCTGCCAACATTTGTTCGAGTTAGCGCGAAACTCGTTTTCCGTTTCTTTTTCTAGATCTGTTTCTGGTTTTTGGCAACTCTACGTCATAACGCAAAACCATGAACGTAAATCATGAATAACGCTTTTAGGTGTAATTCATTACTGTGTTATCTAAATGTCACTAATGATCTTCTGGCCCTTATCCTTTATTCACGATTCTCTTCTTCGCTTCGAATATGGACTAACCAATTTAGCTGTCTTGATTTTGTCGTGAAGATGACTTACTTTACTATGGGGCGCGTTTTCCAAGTCGTGAATTGTTGTATCTAACTTATCAACAAAATTTTTGCAACATATCTTCGGAAATATGATCATTTAACGTTTTCAGTTGTATGACATTATCGCAAATAATTCAAAATTAAAGTTTACTGAAATGTTTGGTATCAACGAGTGTCAAAGAAGAAAACTCATGGCCCATGGTCATTCTAGCCTACGCAGTAAGTAAAGGCAATTCGCCGGTACGTACGTTGGTTGTAAACAATAGATAGTCAACTGGCACACCTCTTTGATTCTACATGTGTTTATTCGTTTTGACGTAGTTACGTTAGTTCTACTGTTTAAATGATTATCTTTCAACGAGAACTTGAAATTTCGAATATATCTGTAAATTGTTTTAGCTGTAACTTCTTCATTTTTCAAAAGGCACAGATGGGATAGCCATCATTCTGTAGGTTTTAATAACTGGTTCAAAATAAAAATTATCAAAAAAAAATACAACCCAGATTTTTTTTATTGACCTTTTTTGGATTATTTTGTAATTATTGAGAAAAAAAATCAAACATTTTTTTCAGTGTATTTTTCGCTTTAGAGTGCCCAATCGATTACCTACAACTTCTTCCTGAACGCCATTTTTGTACAATTAACGGTTTCCGAGTTACAACGATTTGAAAAAGGCAATTTTTGTGAAATGCAAAAATACGTACGCCTTTTTTAAAAATCAGTCGTGAGTCGGATTGACCTCTCCATCGGTTGAAAACTCTTGGTTTGCCATACTGAAGCCATGTGCAAAGTTTCATTCAAATCGGAGAAGGTCGATTCTGATTTTGTCACTTTTTCGTCTACTCATTCCATATTGCGATATTCGCGAAGCCAATTTTCCATCAAAGAATATCGATTGCGTCATCCAGCTGCTGCTGGTCGTTTGCATTGAAGCAAAATACAACGCAAAGTGGACAACGATGGGGAACACTATGCTGAATCTGACAATGGCTCCAAATGCTATCTAAAGAACTATCAAGATTGCTTCTTTGCAAATCAAGTATAAAAATCATCAGTTGAGTTCTAGAATCGTTTGCACAGCTTGTACACATTTCGTAGTGTAAAATTCGCACCAAACGAGTTCGAATGAAGCCAGCCATTTGACTGCTTCGCGTTCGCGAAAAATTTTCCGAACAGTGTTTTATATCGTAGAGAATTCCACAATTTAGCCCTTCTGGATGTCAGAAATGAATCCCATATACACCCAAACCTCCATTTACGTAATAATCGGGACTTCGTAAATCGAGTTATGACGAAAAAAAGTTAACGTTATTTGGAATTTTCAACGTAAAAAAAGTTTTCCCTATGTATAATATAATGGATAGCTATGGAACAAAAACTATTAGTATTTGCAGAAAAAGGATGTTCTAGGTCGTAACCATTTCAAAGATGGCGACTTCCGGTTCATCGATATTCGTGACAAACCATCAGAATATGGGTATTTTCGGAACGGGTTTGATAAGTACATGTCAGAAAACGACGTTTGAGGTGATTCAAAATTCCAAGATGGCGATTTCCGGTTTATTGATATTTCTTGAAAACCTTTACAATATGGATATTTTTGGAACGGGTTTGATGAGTACATGTCAGAAAACGATATTTAAGGTGGTTCTAAATTTCAAGATGGCGACTTCCGGTCTATTGATATTCCTTGAAAACCCTTTAAATATGGGTATTTTTGGTACGGGTTTGATGAGTACATGTCAGAAAACGATATTTGAGGTGGTTCTAAATTTCAAGATAACGACTTCCGGTTTTATGATATACTTGATATTCCTTGAAAACCCTCATAATATTGGTATTTTTGGAACTGGTTTGATGAGTAGATATTGGAAAATAATGTTCGAGGTGGTTCTGAATTCCAAGATGGCGACTTCCGGTTTATTGATATTCCTTGAAAACCCTCATAATATGGGTATTTTTGAAACGGGTTTGATGAGTAGATGTCAGAAAACGATATTTGAGGCGGTTCTAAATTCCAAGATGGCGATTTCCGGTTTATTGATATGCTTGATATTCCTTGAAAACCCTTATAATATGTGTATTTTTGGAACGGGTTTGATGAGTACATGTCAGAAAACGATATTTAAGGTGGTTCTAAATTTCAAGATAACGACTTCCGGTTTATTGATATTCCTTGAAAACCCTTTAAATATGGGTATTTTTGGTACGGGTTTGATGAGTACATGTCAGAAAACGATATTTGAGGTGGTTCTAAATTTCAAGATAACGACTTCCGGTTTATTGATATTCCTTGAAAACCCTTTAAATATGGGTATTTTTGGTACGGGTTTGATGAGTACATGTCAGAAAACGATATTTGAGGTGGTTCTAAATTTCAAGATAACGACTTCCGGTTTTATGATATACTTGATATTCCTTGAAAACCCTCATAATATTGGTATTTTTGGAACTGGTTTGATGAGTAGATATTGGAAAATAATGTTCGAGGTGGTTCTGAATTCCAAGATGGCGACTTCCGGTTTATTGATATTCCTTGAAAACGCTCATAATATGGGTATTTTTGAAACGGGTTTGATGAGTAGATGTCAGAAAACGATATTTGAGGCGGTTCTAAATTCCAAGATGGCGATTTCCGGTTTATTGATATGCTTGATATTCCTTGAAAACCCTTATAATATGTGTATTTTTGGAACGGGTTTGATGAGTACATGTCAGAAAACGATATTTAAGGTGGTTCTAAATTTCAAGATAACGACTTCCGGTTTATTGATATTCCTTGAAAACCTTTATGTGTATTTTTGGGATGGGTTTGATGAGTACATGTCAGAAAACGATATTTGAGGTGGTTCTAAATTTGAAGATAACGACTTCCGGTTTTATGATATACTTGATATTCCTTGAAAACCCTCATAATATTGGTATTTTTGGAACTGGTTTGATGGGTAGATATTGGAAAATAATGTTCGAGGTGGTTCTGAATTCCAAGATGGCGACTTCCGGTTTATTGATATTCCTTGAAAACCCTTACAATATGGGTATTTTTGGGACGGGTTTGATGAGTACATGACAGAAAACGATGTTTAAGGTGGTTTAACAATATACCGGAAGTCACCATCTTGGAATTCAAAACCACCTCAAACATCGTTTTCTGACATCTGCTCATCAAACCAGTTCCAAAAATACCCATATTATAAGGGTTTTCAAGGAATATCAATAAACCGAAAGTCGTCATCTTGGAATTCAAAACCACCTCAAACATTGTTTTCCGACATCTACTCATGAAACCCATTCCGAAAATACCCATATTGTAGTAATTTCCATAGAATATAAATTAGCGGGAAATGATTTTCATTGTATGCAAAAACAAAGTAGGTTCGTAAAAAAAGATTACGTTGTTTGGGATTTTGCTCGTAAAAAGAGTTACGTAAAAAAAGTTTACGTAAACGCAGGTTTGGGTGTAGTATTTTGATAGTTTCTTTCACTGAAATATGCAAATCGACATCAAAATTCTATATGTTGTTAATTTTTTTCACTCTCATTTGTTTCGTGTTAGTTAGTTGTGTGGTAGAAAATATTTGTCGTCAATAAGTCAATCGTAGTAGAAATGCACCCTTAACAATTTTGGAAGCGAAGCAGTTATGACTGTGACATTACTAACCCACCTTTTTTTTTGATTATTCATCAGTTCTAACATTCGGCTGAAAAGTTCGTATCGTTTAATAGAAACACACATTTTGTTGCCAAAATTCGTTTCATTATTCAACATAATTGCCATCAGAGGCGATACAGCGATTATAGCGATCTTCCAACTTTTCGATACCATTTTTGTAGTACGATTTGTCCTTTGCCTCAAAATAGGCCTCAGTTTCAGCGATTACCTCTTCATTGCTTCTAAATTTTTTACCAGCGAGCATTCTCTTGAGGTCTGAGAACAGGAAAAAGTCACTGGGGGCCAAATCTGGAGAATACGGTGGATGAGGGAGCAATTCGAAGCCCAATTTGTTCAATTTCAGCATGGTTTTTATCGACTTGTGACACGGTGCATTGTCTTGATGAAACGAAACTTTTTTCTTTTTCAAATGAGGCCGTTTTTTTTAAATTTCGTCCTTCAAACGCTCTAATAACGCTATATAACTGTCATGGTTTTTCCCTTTTCAAGGAAAAACTGTTGATGGTTTTTCCCTTTTCAAGGTAGTCGATGAAAATTATACCATGCGAATCCCAAAATGGGTTCGGTTCATCGCGTGCAGTCCACTCAGCTGACTGTCGATTGGACTCCGGAGTGAAGTGATGGAGCCATGTTTCGTCCATTGTTATATATCGACGAAAAAAATCGGTTTTATTTCGATATAACAGCTCCAAACACTGCTCAGAATCATCAATTCGTTGTTGTTTTTGATCGATTGTGAGCTCACGCGGCACCCATTTTGCACAAAGCTTTCTCATATCCAAATATTCGTGAATAATATGTCCAACACGTTCCTTTGATATCTTTAGGGTGTCAGCTATCTCGATCAACTTCACTTTACGGTAATGGAAAATCATTTTGTGGGTTTTTTTCACGTTTTCATCGGTAACAGCCTCTTTTGGACGTCCACTGCGTTCATCGTCTTCGGTGCTCATATGACCAGTACGAAATTTTGCAAACCACTTACGAATTGTTGTTTCGCCCGGTGCAGAGTCTGGATAACACTCTTTAAGCCATTTTTTGGTATCGGCAGCACTTTTTTTTATCAAAAAGTAGTGTTTGATCAACACACGAAATTTCTTTTTTTCCATTTTTTTCACAATAACGAAAGTAGCTTCACTCAAAATGCAATATCTCACAAACTAATAATCAGACAGCTGTCAAATTTATACACGTATCTTTTGAAGGTTGGTACTAACTGAAAATGGTATGGATTTAATTCTAGTGGCGCCCTCTCATAGACACGATACGAACTTTTCAGCCGATCTGTTAGCTTGTTCCTTTATTTTCATTTCACATTTTCATGTTACATTGAAAATTCAGCTTTATGTTATTGATCACCTCGTTTCTAACAGTTGCTCTTTGGAATATAATCTAGTGTATTTTACGTTGCTTAACATATTCTGCCATTTCCAAATCCGATCATTATAAAAGTGCAGCTAGTCAAGCATTAAAATTCTACCTTAACCCGATCGTTTTGATATTTTGTAATGATAAGCTTGCAATTGCGCCTATGATAGCAATAAGAACCGTAATAACAGCCACTTATCAGGAAA